>NW_027256893.1:7971363-8571363 GCF_029215685.1 Pituophis catenifer annectens
TCAGTCATTTGGATGGATTTTCTGTCAAAACATCAGCACCATATGCTGGATTTAAGTGGCTTTGCTAGACTAGGTTCTCATTGAGGCTGAGCTAAAGGCTGTGAGACAATAACAACTGAAACTGAAGCCAAGGGAAGTTGTCATACTCCTGAGTATGAAACTAATCCTCATCTGCCTGAGGTACCAAATGAAGAATAGAGAACACAGATGTTTCTCTCAGAAGTGAGGTGGAAGTAACTGTTTTGACCAAATGGGAGATGAACCCAACCAGTTCCTTATGAGCTCAAGTGATCAAGTGACTCATCATGAAAGGATGACATACAAAATATTTTTGTTCTTCAGTCTCTGTTTCTCCTCCTCTCCCTACCCTTTCTTTTTTTGGAAACAGGTGTTTGGCCATGGAAAGGCGAATGGAGAACCAACTTGGGCTCTTTTGCTCACAGCCCTGATAGCAGAGCTTGGCATTCTAATTGCCTCCCTCGATATGGTGGCCCCAATTCTCTCTATGTAAGTTTGCAACATGTTGGTTTTTAGATGTAGGGCAGGGATCAGCAACCTGGAGCCACATGTGGCTCTTTAACCCCACTTCTGCGGCTCCTGTCACTCAAAATATGCATCACAACCACCAATGTGCAACACCCACTGGTATGCGATTTATTGAGCTTTTCAACCCCCCCGTAGGCCAACCATGGATAAATCCAAGAAAAGAAAAGTTTCAGAAGAAAACAGAATGTTTAATTCAACTACATATGCTAGTTTTGTGGCCGCTCAAGAAATAGTCAGGCACGGGAAGGGTTTTGTGGCTCCCGGTGTTTTCTTTTCTGTGGGAAACGGGTCCAAATGGCTCTTTGAGTGTTTAAGGTTGCAGACCCCTGATGTAGGGGCAGAGGTGGGTTTCAGCAGGTTCTGACCAGTTTTGGAGAACCGATAGTGAAAATTTTGAATAGTTCAGAGAACCGGTAAATACCACCTCTGACTGGCCCCACCCCCATCTATTCTCTGCCTCCCGAGTCCCAGCTGATCGAGAGGGAATTGAGATTTTGCAGTAACCTTCCCCTGGAGTGGGGTGGGAATGGAGATTTTACAGTATCCTTCCCCTGCCATGCCCACCAAGCCACACCCACAGAACCCGTAGTAAAAAAATTTGAAACCCACCACTGTGTAGTGGGGACTTTTGGCCTTCTGACAAAGCACACCATGCATGGTCCAGTTTTGTAATTCCATGGAAGTCTCCTTTTGAGCCGAGTTAAAAATTTTGAAAGTTTGTCCTGGAGAAATGGATATGGAAGAGGTTGAGATAGCCTCTCTTTATTTTTTTCCACTCTTGGAGCAGCTCTGAATGTTTTTATGGGGTGATGTAGTTTAAATTTTTGGAATAGGATGGGAATTAAAGATGAGAATATGCTACCAGACCATTGGTGAGAGTTCAAGTTCCCAACTTCTAGAAGATACCTACAGTAGTGGCCAAAATTGTGGAAAACTTTTGGAAAAAGTGTATTTTCTAAAACTAGCTAATAACACCACTTTTTTTTTTTTTTTGGAGTAGCACCATAAAATTATATATCAACGGAAAGAGAATTTAATCAAGAATGTCATGCAATAACTTTTATGAAGATTTGCTATTAGAATAGCAGTTACAGTATAAAGAAGAAAAGTGAAACGCGTAGAAAAAACGAGATATACAAAAATTATCATGTCAGTTAATACTTAGTTGGGTAATCTTTAGCATGAATTACGACCTTACGACATCTTCCCATGGAGTGAACCAAGTCTTGTAGTTCTGCAGCTGTTCTAATGTGAAACCAAGATTGAATGATGGCTTCTATTAACTGGGTTTTATTGCTGGGTTGCTTCTGACTAACCAGTTTCTTTAGTCGGCTCCATAGATTTTCAATTGGATGAAGGTCTGGGCTATTCCCAGGCCATTCCAGCAATGGAATAGGATTATCTTGAAACTCCAAACAAAAGTGGTGTTATTAGCCATCAAACCTCAAAAATACACTTTTCCCAAACGGTTTCCACAATTTTAGCCACTACTGTAGAAGATGGCTCCCAAAGGTGCTTTTCCAAAGGCAATGCGATTTTCTTGTTGTTTTTTTCCTTGAATAAAAAAAAAAATGCAAAGTTCAGTGGAAAAGCACCTTTGAGACAACCATGACTTAGATCAGTGATGGCTAACCTTTTTGCCATCGCGTGCCAGGACGGGGGAAGTGGGGGGGATGTCACATGCATGCGTGCCCATACCCATAATTCTATGCTCCCCGTGCATGCGCGTGCGAAACCCCCCACCCTGCTCCCGGCACGCAATGGCCCAGTAGGCTCATTTTTCTCTCTCACCTGGCTCCAGAGCCTTTCTAGGAGTCTGGGGAGGGTGAAAACAGCCTTCCCCACCCCCTGGAGGCCCTCCAGAGGCTGAAAACGGCCCATTTGCCAACTTCCTGTCCCACCGGAAGTTGGCAAATGGGCCGTTTCTGGCCTCCGGGGGGTGGGGAAGGCCATTTTTGCCCTCCCCAGACTCCTAGAAAGGCTCTGGAGGCTGGGGACAGCAAAAAACGGGCCTTCCCCACCCCCCCGCCGAGGCCCTCCGGAGGCAGGAAACAACCTGTTTCCCTACTCCTGGTGGGCCCAGAAGGCCACACTGGAGCTGAGCTCGTGTGCCCACTGATATGGCTATGCATGCCACCTGTGGCACGTGTGCCATAGGTTCACCATCACGGACTTAGATGACTGAGAATCTCCATAGACATCTAGAAGATTGCTCATTCTTTATCATTTCTGCTCCTATGGAGAAGGAATTATAAGGCTTGAACAGATGCATCTGGAGGAATCTAGGCTGAAGAAACTTGATATAAACACTAAGAAACTTTTTGGTGCCAGCAACTTAAAACAAATAAAACCTGGAATTTAAAAATGACTGAGAACTTGAGTGAAGGCCGACATTTCATTAGATATCAGCCTTCTCACACAAAGTCTCTCGACAGCTCATGCCAGAACTCTGATGTTCGTGAGATCTGTCAGCCTTGTGAGATTTCAGACCTTATTACTAGATTTTGCTTTATTAAAGACAAATATTACTTAATATCTGTGGCACATAGGCTGTTCTGAGTCACTTGGTCTAGTGGCTGCCCAATTGCAGCGGAACATCAGTTATATTAAAGAAACAACTAGGGACATTCTCAGTACATTTCTGAGTGTTTCCTGGGATACACTTTAAAAGTACCACAAAATGTTGCGGTCAAAATAAGAAGTGCGTATTTTTATTCTTTTGGGGCCCTATTGCAGAAGACAATTTTCGACTGCCACCTAGCGTTGATTCTGATACATCATTGTTAAACCTATGGAAGCTTGCCTATTACTGCAGTTATTTCTCATGTCGTTATTACTTATTATTGCTGGGACAGTCTTCGAGCAAGTCTAATATTTGGTAACTTAGAAGACTTTTTAATTCTTCTGTTCTGTTTCCTTTCCTGTATTTTCACGGCAAGTCAGGAACATCTGCAGGGTATGTTAATAAAAGTCAAGATGGCACCACAAAGATGCAGTTGAGACTAGGTTGGGTTTCTTTAAGTGCATCACGCATGGAAAATGAGTGGAGCTTTCATCGCGCTGGTATTGCCATCTTGGCATTTCTGACTACACCCTGCAGAAATCCTGGCTTGCAAATTGTGCACAGCAGGAGTTGCTGCAATAAGATGCCCCAGAAAGCAAAAAGATGTTCAAATGAAATTCAGAATGAAGAAATGGGCAACTGCCAACTTTCATGCACTGATCCTCTCTCCTCTTTCTTCCTCTTTGCCACCCCAAATAAGGTTTTTCCTAATGTGTTACCTGTTTGTCAACCTGGCCTGTGCGGTACAGACTCTCTTAAGAACTCCAAACTGGCGTCCCAGATTTAAGTATTACCACTGGTAAGAGGTTTTTTTTTTTGAATAAATAAGCTAGGAGGAGAGTTGCTTCTAAAATTGCCCAGGAAAGGGAGGAGTCAATAGTAAAAATGGAGGAAGAAGAAGACAAAGAGGAGACTACAATGAAAATAACAGTGACTGATGAATTAAATCAGGGGGGAAATATATTAAGAGAGTTGGAAGATACTTTTGAAAAGGAGGTAGGAGCCTGGGCAGAAATTTTGGAAACTAGGCAGCGGAAGAGGGTAGAGGTGAGAGAAATACCTAGACTGAACAGCCAAGAAGCAGACAGAGATAAAGATCCAAGAGCAGAATATGGGAGGCAAGCCAAAAAAAGCATAGCAATTAAAGTATTGAAGCGGGCAAGAGATGATGGATAGATGATTTCTCTTTTTTGTTGTTGTTCTGGCTTGCTTTTCCTTTTCTCTCTCCTTCTTTTCTTTTTTTTAGGCAGGTGACATGATTAGAAGTTAGGTAGGATAGAAAGAAAAGGTCTTATAATAAAAGGTGACATTAAAAGTTAGAATAAGAGATAGAAATAAGAGAAGGAGGAATATTAATGTATACACTTTTGTATAATAAAATAAAAGCACTAATAAGAGAATAAATGGAATAATTGAATAATGACAGATTGCAACTTAATATAAACGTGTATCATTATTAGAAATATATAAGTATATTTACTTATATACATACATAAGTATATATATTAGAAATATATAAGTATATATTAGAATGTAATATGATTAATTCTATTAGTTTTATTTGTATTAGAATGTATGACATCCAGGTGCCACGCTGTTCATGCACTGATATGTTTGTTTAAAAAAAAATGAAAAAATAAAATGAAATTGTCTTCATGATCATGAGATGTTACGAGTCAAAAGCCCAAAACACTTGAGAATTTGTAAAACCAGAAGTGCTTGGAAAATGTCTCTTAGCCTATTATTCTTTTCTAGCCTGGTTTTGCACCTTATTATGTCATATTGATAATATCTGCAACCTGAATGCGTAAATAAACTGTTGCAGAGACTGCAAAATCTTGCATTGCCACCAAACACAGGTTCTCTGGAACCTTTTCATCCTTCTAGCTGTCCTTCTTCAAGAAATACTTGTATGCATGGAACCAGCCCTATCATAACCTAATAACATTTTGAGTTTTGTTTTCTTAGGACTCTCTCCTTCTTAGGGATGAGTATCTGCCTTGCCCTGATGTTCATCTCCTCTTGGTATTACGCTTTAGTGGCCATGCTCATTGCCGGCATGATCTACAAGTACATAGAGTATCAAGGGTAAGTAAATTTATAAGTAATTTGGAAGTAAGAGCCACGGTGGCACAGTGGTTAGAGTGCAGCACTGCAGGCTACTCCAGTTCAAATCTCACCAGCTCAAGGTTGACTCAGCCTTCCATCCTTCCGAGGTCGGTAAAAAATGGGGACCCAGATTGTTGGAGGTGATATGCTGACTGTATAAAACCGCTTAGAGCGGGCTGTAAAAGCACTCTGAAGCAGTATATAAGTCTAAGTGCTATTGCTTGGGAAGGAAGGAAGGAAGGAAGGAAGGAAGGAAGGAAGGGAGGGAAACAAGGTAAAGGAAGGAAGCTGTGGTGGCGCAGTGGTTAGAATGCTGTATTGCAGACTAATTCTGCCCATTGTCAGCAGTTCGATCCTGACCAGCTCAAGGTTGACTCAGCCTTCTTTCCTTCCGAGTTCAGTAAACTGTGGACCCAGATTGTTGGGGGCAATATGCTGACTCCACTTAGAGAGGGCTGTAAAAGCACTATGAAGCGGTATATAAGTCTAAGTGCTATTGCTATTGATTTAAGGTAGATGGAGGAATAAAATTGTAAAACTGGGCATTTAAGCCCCAACTGATCCCATCTAGACCATGGATGTCCAACCTTGGCAATTTTAAGGGTTGTGGACTTCACCTTTTAGAATTCCCCAGCCAACAAGGAATTGAAGTCCGGAAGTTTTAAAGTTGCCAAGATTGGACACCTCTGGTCTAGACATTTTGAAACTCCAAGGTGTTGCCAGCAAAAGGGCATTCTAAGACTTATATCTAGACAGCAAGACACTTGTGAAGTCCTTGGTGCTGTCTGAACTTGCTTCTTCTCTTGCAGAAAGCATTTCATGACTTAACTATCTAACATCATCAGTGTGAGTGAGTGTAGGATTTGCTTCTTCTATATATATAGTAGCTTGCCCTGTCAGCATTGATGGGGGTGTGAAGAAGACATTTGCTTTAATTGGGGCTTCCCTGGAAATAATGTGTCTATGGCGGGAGGAGGAGCTAGCGTATAAGAACTTTGAAACTTTAGAACTCCCAAGGTAGGTAGATCAGAATTTTGAATGGTTACTAAGTGACCAGTCATAAGTTGAGGAGTATCACCTGTATTGGATCTCTGAAAAAGAATAGTGTCCTGAATTAAACGGGCCTGGTAGCTCAGCAGACCAAAAGCATTGTGATTAACACCAGCTGTCTGCAATTACTGTAAATTCGAATCTCACCAGGCTCAAGGTTGACTCAGCCTTCCATCCTTTCAAAGGTAGGTGAAATGAGGACCCAGATTGTGGGGGCAATAAAGATGACTTTATATAAACATACAAAAGTATGAAGGCTATTGTTTAACACATTGTAAGCCGCCCTGAGTCTCCGGAGAAGGGCGGCATATAAATCAAATTAAAAAAAAAATTGACAGGAGCAAAGGATCAGAATAATCTTATGTTGCAGTATAGATTTATTCAAACCTAAACACAAGAATCTGGTCAGCTAAAGTTGAGTACTAAATTGGCTGCAGATAAGCGTCTTTGGAATTCAGGAGGACTTGGACTGTTTGTGGCAATGTCATGACTCTAAGCTGATAACGCATTTAACGCTCTGCCTGCTCTTCTTCTGCTACAATTCTGATGCTCTCTTTTTTATTAGGGCAGAGAAGGAATGGGGCGATGGGATTCGGGGCCTCTCTCTAAGCGCTGCCCGGTACGCTCTGCTGAGATTGGAAGAAGGTCCTCCCCATACCAAGAACTGGAGGTGGGTTCTTTCAATTTTAATGTAAATTTTGTGTAGGTTTTTTGTCCGTCCCCTCCCCCACATGGGGAAGTCAATGCATTCCTGACTTTGTCACCGCTTCTCTGTGATTCAAAATTAGATAGTCAACTTCTCTTTGAGGGCCGATTTTTCCTCAGTTGCTAAACTTCGAGGTACTCTGAAGTCACAAGAATATAAGTCTGGAAAGGGGATTGGCTGAATCACAGAATATTTGCAGCACAAATCTGATGCCTTTTGTGGTACTTAAAAATCAAACCAATGCCCTCTTTGCATTGGATTTGGCTTTGACCGAACCTTTTGCGTGAAACAAATTGCAATGAGCCAAAATGAGCCGGGGGCAAAACACTGAAGTAGCTAAAAGTCTCTTGGGAACAGCCAGAAGGGCCAGTCCTCTGCAGAGCGTCTTAATTTATTCCAGTTTGTTGTTGGAGGGCATGACCCCTGTCTCTCAAAATCCGCTTCCTTTTCTTCCTTCTTAGACCCCAACTGTTGGTGTTGCTGAAGCTGGATGAGGATTTGCATGTGAAATACCCCAGACTCTTGACATTCGCGTCACAGCTGAAAGCTGGGAAAGGGTTGACCATTGTAGGGACTGCCATTCAAGGCAACTTTCTGGAAAGCTATGGAGAAGCTCAGGCGGCTGAACAGGTGAGGCTTGGCGGAAGCAGGTGTGAAGGATTCTGTCTTCTGGAATCTTGGACCAAAATGTTTACAAGGCAACGCTTCCCTCCACCAAAACGAAAATTCAGTGGCAGATCAACCAACCACCATCTTAAATTTTATATGAACTTCTCTTTCAGCATTTCAAACCATTCATGATGGGTTGCGGGAGCTAAATTTTGTGTTGCTGCGATGAAAGCAAGATGTCATTGGTTAAAGACAGGTTTATTTTTGTTTTAAACGTTACTTTGGGTTGGATACATGTTAACTGATTAATTGGGGGGGATATATAGTTTTTTATATGGCAGGAGCTGCCACAAACAAGAGGGAATCAAGCTATTCTCCAAAGCACCTGAGGGCAGGACAAGAAACGATAGGTGGAAACTAATCAAGGAGAGAAGCAACTTAGAACTGAGGAGAAATTTCCTGACAGAACAATTAATCAGTGGAACAACTCGCCTCCAGAAGTTGTGAATGCTCCAACACTAGAAGTTTTTAAGA
The DNA here is from genome assembly GCF_029215685.1 of Pituophis catenifer annectens. Taxonomy (NCBI): domain Eukaryota; kingdom Metazoa; phylum Chordata; class Lepidosauria; order Squamata; family Colubridae; genus Pituophis; species Pituophis catenifer. The sequence continues at coordinate 7,979,481 of NW_027256893.1, forward strand.
AGATGTTGGACAACCATTTGTCTGAAGTGGTGTAGGATTTCCTGCCTAAGCAGGGGGTTGGACTAGAAGACCTCCAAGGTCCCTGTTATTCTATTCCAGTGGGTCTCAACCTTCCTAATGCTGCGACCCTTTAATACAGTTCCTCATGTTGTAATGACCCCCAACCATAAAATTATTCCTAAAATAAATGAAAATATGTGTTTTCTGATGGTCTTAGGCGACCCCTGTGAAAGGCTTGTTTGACCCCCAAAGAGGTCCCGACCCAAAGGTTGAGAACCACTGTTCTATTCTATTTGTCAGAAACAAACTATCAAAGCTACTGCAGCCAGATTTATTAATACCCTAAGCCAGTGGTGGGATTCAGCCAGTTCGCAGCACTTCGGGAGAACCGGTTGTTAACTTTCTGAGCAGTTTGGCAAACTGGTTGTTGGAAGAAATCATTAGGGCAGAGAACCGGTTGTTAAATTACTTGAATCCCACCACTGCCCTAAGCTGAGTATTTTAAGCTCATCTAGAAACTGCCACAGGTACAGTATTTGTGGTATGATTTCAGAGGGCAAACAGGAACAAGCTTCTATTAATTGATTCTGCTACCACATTTGGAATACTGCATCCAGTTCTGGTGACCATGAGACAAAAAAATGATGTTTGAGACCCTGGAAAGAATGCAGAGAAGAGCAACAAAGATGATTAGGGGATTGGAGGCTAAACCATGCAATGAATGAGTGAGGGAACGAAGTTTATTTAGTCTAACAAAGAGAAGGACTAGGGGTGATATGATAGCAGTCTTTCAGTACTCGAGGAGCTGTCACAGAGAAGAGAGGTCAACTTATTCTCCAAAAGACCTCTGAGCAGGATAAGAAGTGATGGGTGGAAGATCATTAAAGAGAGATTCAACCTAGAATTAAGGAGACATTTCCTGACAGTGAGAGCAATTAGTCAATAGAAACTCTTGCCTTCAGAAGTTATGGATGGTCCATCTCTGGAGGTTTTTAAGAAGACATTGGCCAGCCCTTTGTCCGGAATGGTACAGGGTCTCCTGTACAGCGTTCAGTGGAACAGCATACTTCCAGAAGTTGTGGTAGCTTCATTTGGACAGCCATTTGTCCATAGGGTCTCCTACTTGGACAAGATTGGACAAGAAGACCTCCAGGGTTCCTTCCAGCTCTATTATTCTAGGTCAGTGATGGCCAACCTTTTTGCCTTCGTGTGCCAAAAGCGGGAAGAGCACAGGGGGGTCATACCCACGTGTGCCCACACCCATAATTCAGTACGCCTTGCCCCCACGCGCATGCGCACGCGACACCCCTGTGCTTTCCCCGTTTTTGGCATGCGATGGCACAGTGTACCCAGTAGGCCCGTTTTTTCGCCCTTCCCAGGCTCCAGAGGCTTTCTTGGAGCCTGGGGAGGGCAAAAACAGCCTTCCCCACCCCCTCCGAAGGCTCTCAGAGGCTGGAAATAGCCTGTTTGCCGACTTTTGGTGGGCCCAGAAGGCCCGAAAATCAGCTGATCAGCCTCCGGCATGCTATACCTGCGTGCCGGAGCTGAACTAGGGCAACGCTCGCGTGCCCACCGATATGGCTCCATGTGCAACTTGTGGCACGCGTGCCATAGGTTCGCCCTCACGGTTCTAGGTTCTACAATCTAATATCATGAGTACAATTCACTTCATTGAGGAAGGGTCTTTGTGTAATCTGCATTCAATTAGTCTCTTCCCACTTTTTTTTTTTTTTTAATAAAACACATTTTATTGGTTTTTTTCTTTTCTCCTCTCCCAACTTCACCCACCTTTTTCTTCCTTTTTTTTTTTTTGAACAGAGTGTTGGTCGTTTCTTATCTTACACAATTAGTCAAATTCAAATACATTTTACTCAATTACAATTTTTGTCAATATCGTCTTCCCCCGCTTTCCTTTTTTTTGAATATACCTCAGTATTTCTATACTTGCATACATAAACACCTTCTTCATTTATCCCTAAATTCTAACTTTACTATTTATACATATTTGTCCTCTTTTATTCTTAAACAATTCATTCTTTTTCTTAATATATGTATATTTGTTTGTTCAGAGCTGCCTTTCTTCCACTTCATCTTTTTTTTATTGTACAGCAATCTTTCTCCTCAAACCTAGCCTCTCCCTCTTCTCCTTCCAACTTTCTTTCCCCACCTTCTTCTTCTTCTTCTCTACTTCCCCTTCCCTTCTTTTTCTCCTCCTCTCTTCCTCCCTGTCTTACCTTCTCTCCTACTCTACTTTCCCTTCCTTTCCTTCCTCCCTACTCTTCCATCCCTCTTTCTCCTTCCTCCACCCTTCCGATTCCTTAATCTCTCTCTATTGCTGTATTCATTTTCAATTTAATGTTTTCCATTGTGGAGTTCAGGCAGCCCCAATCCCTTTTTAATTAAATATTTTAATTATTAACAATATATTTCATCTTGTTCTCTTTTTTCCTTCAAATCTTTACTCAAACACTTTTCTAATCTCTTATCTTTTTTAGTTTTACCAATATTTTTTTTTTGAGAAATATATTTATTGATTGAAATTGAATGTAAAACTGAATGAAATCGAAATGATAAAAATGATTTAAATGTTATACTTGCAAGAAGTCTCTTCCCACCTTATGGTGACTAAATAAATAGTCTTCTTTAAAAAATACATTGGTTTAAAATCTCTGCACCAGTGGTCATGTGGATGCCAACAGGTATTTCTAAAACGCAGTTTTGATTTATCATCTGTAAAAGGATCAGATCTTTGTGTTTTTAATGGTCTTCTGGCCACTTCCCATAATGATGACCCTTGGATCTCTATGGTTGTCTTCCAGACCATCAAGAATATGATTGAGATTGAGAAGGTCAAAGGATTTTGCCAAGTTGTTGTAGCTAACAAAGTGCGTGATGGCATTTCCCACTTGATACAGTCCTGTGGATTGGGGGGCATGAAGCACAACTCGGTGGTGTTGGGGTGGCCCTATGGCTGGAGGCAGAGTGAAGATCCTAGAGCTTGGAAAACCTTTATAGGTAAGTTCAAAGGATGTTGGTTAGCATCCTTCTTTCTCCATTGTGGCAATGATGTAAAAATTTTTCCAAGTTTAGGTTGTATTATTATTGTTGTTGTTGTTGTTGTTGTTTAAATTTATATACCGCCCTACTCCCGAAGGACTCAGAGCGGTGAACAGCCAAAAAATAAAACACACATAATAAAAAATTTAAAAACAATATAAAAGCCCATTAAATAATTTGGGCCAAACAATTTAAAACACCCCTATTATTTTAAAACAAATTTTTAAATAATTCAATAATTGTTCATATTGTTTTTTAATAGACAGATTATATCAAATTTTAGTTTCTCTAATTTATGAAAGACCTTTCTTCTTTTAACCGCTGAGTTAAGTCCATTTACATTTATTGAAATTAATTTCCTTTCTTCCATGTTCATACTTTATATGTAGGTTTTGCTGCTCTAGTTGATCTAACTTCCCATTATTCCTTATATTCCACAATACTGCGCCTTCTACTGCTTCAAAGCATCCTTCTTTCCCAAGCATGATTCAAGCATTGTTTTCTATGGTGAATAGTAGAATGTCTAAAATTAATTAACTAGAATTTGAAATCTGGCTGTTCTGCTGCCTTCGGTACTGTTGTGAATTTGCAAGGACTTCTGTTGAAAATTCTGATTTGGATGGATTTTAATAATCTTACTAAAAAAAATTATCTGCCTGTAAAAAGAGTTTCTGTGTGTAGAATTTTTCCTAAGTCTTCTGTATCCTTTCTTATTTCATCATTTCTTAATAGTTTTATATTTCTCAAGGAACGAGGGGACACAGAATGATCTTGGGACATTATGACTAAAATCCACAAAGGGCTGTTCTCACTTTCAGCCCATGATAATTATTATTAGTTCATGTGAACTTTCACAATTTTATTTTTAAGAACTGTGGAAACTACTGTTTTATCAAATTAGGATATTATTTTGAGTAACTCAGGTTTGTCAACATGGATTGACTGTAATGATAGATCAGAGTTTCTTTGGGGTTCCAGTCAAGGACTTCGCTTAGATTTTCCTGGTAGAGCCAAGGTGCAAAATATTTCTTCCTGATGATACTCTTCCTGATTAATAGCTTTGTCAATTTGCCAATTGTCAATTTGCAATTCATGCAACGTTGTTTTTGTGTCTTTAAAATGTTAGTTAAGTTTACCAACTATACTGTTTTTTGTTCTGTTTGTTTGGAGGCAATGCACCAAAATTCTTCAGTCCTTCATATCTACCTCTTAACTTTGTGCAACCTACTTGTCACTCTGTACTCAAGAGGGACTTGGTGCTTACCGTTTCCTTTCAGTTCTATCCTTCTTCCAGTAAATCAGGGATCGTATCTACTGCATATACTATTAACACTCTCATATCTTGATTGATTGTAATCTTCAGTGGGACAAAATGGCACATGGTTAATCATTTTAAAATCAACATATCTCAGAAGAGCTAACTTATAGAATGTGTCCAAAATCTAGGAGGATGCCCCCCATGGCATTGAAATTTGGCAACATTGTGGCTGCTTTAATGTTACTGTACTATCACAATTAGTGACAATCATTTCCAATCCTACCTACTAGCTTCCTACAAGGAACAATGGGGAAGCCAGCAGGAAGTCAGAAGTCTTTCTTCGTTCCACTGTATTTTTTCCCATCCATTCACGGTGATACTGTTCCTCTCTCTATATATATATATATAAAAGCAAAAACCACTCACGCATTAATCATGAAATCTCCAGAACCATAAAGCCTACAAACTTGAAATTTGCCACGTGTGTTCCTCTTGGCTTCTAGGTGCTCACTAAGAAAGGATTTTTCGAAATGACCATCAGAGCATTAATATTTCCTATATTATTATTAACACGCTCTGATGCTAAGGAGTTGTACTCCCCCTCCCCCCTCAAAAGAAATCTGTTCCAAATGCAAAAACACAAGCAGAGGAGAGGAGTTTCACTTTCAGTTTTACTTTCACAGCAGCAAGCAGCTTTACTACAGAACAGTTGAGCTAAGCCACGCCCAGCCTCCATCCTGTCTCCTTCTTGCTCATACAGCAAATACTGTTTGAGTTTCCAAACACCCCGCAACTCTCTCATATACCGACAGGATGCTGGCCAGATGAATACCGATGGATGCTGCAGGCTGGGAAATTCTACTCCCCCTCCCCCTCTGTGCCAACTGCCAGTTGCATTATATTAACACACTCTGATGCTACAGAGTTACACATTCTACATTAAGTTTCAGGCTGCAAGTGTCAGTTTATCAAGCCCGAGCACATAGTTTCATAGTGAAGCACAGTCGTCCAGCTAGTAAGGAAATATGTCTAAAACAATGACCAATGCATAGTGGGTTTTCTAGTGTGAGATAGAATTAAAGCCCAGTTCTGCAGCCAACCAGATTTGACTCTCCACAACAATGTCTTTCCTCTTTTTAATTCCAGACACCGTCCGTTGCACAACGGCAGCCCACCTCGCCTTGCTTGTGCCAAAAAATGTGTCCTTCTATCCCAGCAATCATGAACGTTACAATGAAGGGAACATCGACGTGTGGTGGATCGTGCACGATGGAGGCATGTTGATGCTGCTTCCATTTCTCCTCAAACAGCATAAAGTAAGAATGCTTCTAATTCTTCTGTCTCCTAGTCCAACCCCCTGCTCAAACAGGAGATCATGTACTACTTGTGTGTTATTATTTGGGGTTACATTTCTATTACATTTTATTGTAATGAGAAGTTGGTGATTCCCCCCCCCCACCATCCTACATAAAGTGACCAGACTAGATACCTTACTCATCCGTGTGGCCCACAGTCCATATGATTGATGTGGGTACCCCATGGGTGGGGATTTGGGAACGATATGTGACCTGTGACTCACGCACCTGTACAAAGAGGGATTGCATGGAAATATTGGTGTTTACCAAATGCTGATCAATTTGTAGTCTTGTTTTTGCTTACATACACAATATACATACAGGATATATAGAAACTTGCCTTTCCAGAGGTATATTTTAGTTATTTAGGGTTTTATTTCCCGCCTTTATTGTTTTTATAAATAACTCAAGGCAGCTAACATATCAAACCACAACTCCCTCCTCCTCTTTTTCCCACAGCAACAATCCTGTGAGGTAAATTGGGCTGAGAGAGCATGACTGGCCCTAAGACACCAAGCTGGCTTTCATGGCTGTTTTGACCTAGGCTTCCCAAAAGCAGAAAGTCGACTCCTCGTCCCGATAAAACCCCTTTTATTTAGTTTAAAGGGAATTCCTCTCCAGCAAAGCCCCAGCCAACAGTCTTTCAAGAGATTTCACAACTACAGACCTTTATTGGGCTTGGAGAGCTGCCAGGCCGATATCTTCCAAATGCCATTCTGTAGCAGACAATACTTGTCAAGAAGTCAGGAACAGATCTTCACTCTCATGAATTGAACTAATTGTCTCCTGCAAACTCCCCTCCCCTTTTGCTCCTCTTTATTCCCTATGGGAGGGGCCGTTCACCGTCCACCTGTGTCTTTACTCCTGAGTTGGCCCTTGTTCCTTAGCTTTTCCCTTCTGGCTGCTCTGCACATTCGCACACTGGGAACAGGCTTCAGCTGTTCTTCTGCCCCACTGATGTCCAACTCCGAAGGCAGCTGACAACTGTCAGACGGCCCTGGCCCTATCTCTGCCTCCGATGCAGAGACCTCATCAGAGCCTTCCTCAGACTCCAGGACCAGCCCATGTTCCTCCCCAACCTCCTCACTGTCCGAATCTGCTGCCAGATCTGCTGGCGGGCCACAACAGTGGCTAAGACGGGACTTGAACTCACAGTCTCTCGCTTTCTAGCCTGGTGCCATAACCACTAGGCCAAACCGTCTCTCATGCCGTTCATGAATCTGCATATATTAGCACACAGTTGCATGAACTTGTCAAATAACCCTTATATAAAAGCGTGCTTTACCAGGTTAATTGAACTCTGGCAGAGAGGACTGAACGTTTCTGAGAGGACAAAGTTTTTGCCTCCGCAGGTTTGGCGAAAGTGCAAAATGCGAATTTTCACCGTGGCCCAGATGGACGACAACAGCATCCAAATGAAGAAAGACCTGGCGGTCTTCCTTTACCACCTCCGCATCGAGGCTGAAGTAGAAGTGGTGGAAATGGTAATGGACTTCTCCTGTCCTTCAGGGGTTGGTCTATGGATTGCGAGCCTGGTTCCAACATGGTCTTTTTCCTCCTTTTAGCAAAACAGTGACATCTCAGCCTACACTTACGAGCGGACCTTGATGATGGAACAGAGGTCTCAAATGCTGAGGCAGATGCGGCTGACCAAAACAGAAAGAGAGAGGGAGGTATGTCTTCTAGTCGCCATTGCAAAATGATGGCGGGGTGACCATCAGTTGGGTTTCAGTTGGGATTGTGTTTGAAGCAAGGATGGCAAAATGCACAGGCTGTAGGATTTTCTATAGGCAGCTAGGACAAGCCATGGAAGAGTCCTGCATTGTGAGATGTTGTAAATCCTTGTTCAAAATTATATATAACAATAAGCCACTCTGACCTGGTACCCCCTATGAAACTCAATCCTGCCTCTGTGATATTATCATTGGCATCCTTCAGTCTCAAGAAACTATGGTATCGTGCTCTGAAAAGAGGTCCTAAAACAGCATCTAGTGTGACTAAAAAGGCCAATTTGAGAGTGGCAGTCCCTTCCACCCTGAGGGCAGATACATTCTGTCCCCTGCCCAGGCCCAGATTTCGCTGGTTCCGGGACGGCCTCTTTGCCTCGGCCTGCCAAGCAAGTGTCTCTTCGAATTGGAGAAGGCCATGCTGCATCTTTAGCCTCCAAGCTGAACGATCGGAGGTCAAGGTTTCCCACTTGTTAATGTCCATTCCCAGGGCCTTTAGGTTCCTCTTGCAGATATCCTTATATCGCAGCTGTGGTCTCCCTCTGAGGCGCTTTCCCTGCACTAATTCTCCAGACAGGAGATCTGTGATAAGGTTACCACAAAAACTACAGCTTGTGTTTAAATGTCTATGGGGATTCTCAGTCATCTAGGTCATGGTTGTCCCAAAGGTGCTTTTTCAAGAGGCAACTGAACTTTCTTGTTTTTCTTTGAAGACCTTTTGCTTCTCATCCAAGAAGCTTCTTCAGCTCTCAATGTCTTGGATGAGAAGCAAAACACCTTCAAAGAAAAACAAAGTCCAGTCGCTGCTTGAAAAAAGCAGCTTTGGGATACAGTCCAAGTTCTTCTGTATTGCCAGTTCTATAGGGACATTCATCTTCAGTCGGTTCCCTTCTTTTATTTAAATTTCCAGGGCACTCTCATCACTTTTATTTAAATAAATATCTTTCACTAAAATTAGCAAAATGTTGCTACGATAGGTGTAAACTTCGCCCGCCAAATGGTTGCTAATAATTCCTGTTGTTCATTTTATTGATTGTATTTTTATTGGTCATTGGCTGAAATGACATTCTGTCTATCTGACCTGGCTACACTACCAATCATTCATGATATTTTGCTCATCCCAAGATACTTCCAATCAGGAGTGAAATGCTACCGGTTCGTACCGGTTCGGGCAAACCAGTAGGAAAAAAAATGCTACCAGTTCAGACAAACTGATATTTCCGACAATCAGCTGTGCCATGTGATTTATATTCGCTAGAAAGCAGGAAATCCTGCTTTCTAGCAAATCTAAATTGTGCAACACAGCTCTTCCCCCCCCCTCGCTCTTCTACTTACCTTAGAAAAGGCTTCTTAAGACTTCTTTTTCAGGATTTCACCACTACTTCCAATCTGTGTCCCACCAGTGATTCTCCAAGCAGACAACCCAACAATATTTCCCATTGGAATAGTGGGACACTGTTCTTTGGAGAACAACCATTTCCCACCATTTGTTCTTCTAGGCTCAGCTGGTGAAAGACAGACATTCGATCATAAGATTAGAGAGCCTTTACTCTGACGAGGAAGATGAAGGGGAAGCAATCCCAGAAAAGATCCAGATGACTTGGACAAAAGCTAAACATGACTCCGAGAAACAGATTGGAAATAATGTGGTGGAGAACTTCAGAGAACTTATCAGTCTTAAACCGTAAGCATCCAAGATCTGTGCTGGAATGAAAACTGCTCTTTTTACTTTGACCCAAATCCTTTGGGTCAGTAGGGCTGCAGGAAATCTCGTTTCTTGGCTCTGTGTTCATCCTGATGCTTTTATTTTTTTTGCTTGATACTATCTAAAAATTTTACTGTTATTTTGTCCCGGATGAAAAAGTCCAGTTGGAAGAAATCACCACTATACAGTAGTGGCCAAAATTGTGGAAACCTTTTGGGAAAAGTGTATTTTTTTTTATCCTATTCCACTGCTGGAACGGCCTGGAAATAGCCCAGACCTTAACCCAATTGAAAATCTATGGAGCCAACTAAAGAAACTTGTGAGTCAGAAGCAACCCAGCAATAAAATCCAGTTAATAGAAGCCATCATTCAATCTTGGTTTCACATTAGAACAGCTGCAGAACTAAAAGACTTGGTTCACTCCATGGGAGACGTTGTAAGGCCATAATTCATGCTAAAGGTTACCCAACTAAATATTAACTGGTATGGTGATCATTTTTGTATATCTCGTTTTTTCTACGCGTTTCACTTTTCTTCTTTATACTGTCACTGCAATTCTTATAGCAAATCCTCCATAAAAGTTATTGCATTATATTCTTGATTAAATTATCTTTCCATTGATAGATAATTTTATGGTAATTCTCCAAAAAACCCCACAAATTGGTGTTATTAGCTAGTTTTAGAAAATACACTTTTCCCAAAAGGTTTCCACAATGTTGGCCTCTACTGTACTGCCAAGAACAAAAGTCCTTAAGTTGTGATGCATACTCTCCTCCGCTGATTAAATTGGTAGAGAGTTCTCAAAAGATCCAAAAAGATGTGGCATTGTCTAATTAAACATCACTGTCCTTTTGAGAAATAGAAACAGGAAACTTTTTGATGAGGAAGCAAACTGTAAGTGCAAGCTCTCTCGCTCCTTAGACAAGTCTTAAAGTTCCTGGTAGCAACAGACCTACAAACCAAGACTTGAGTCTACATTCTGGTCTACCTTACATGCTTTGCTTTGCAAACAAAAGACTGAAAGATACCTCCAAATTAGGAAGTGTGGAATTCCTTTAAGCTTGTTGGGATGTGCCTTTTTTCCTTGGTCTTGAATTGATCCATGAGCCTTGGGTCAGAAACCTAGTACCATGATTCCCCAAAAATAAGTCCGGCTCTTATATTATTTTTTGCTACAAAAGATGCATTGGGGCTTATTTTCTGGTTCGGTCTTATTTTCGGGGGAATACAGTACTAATCACAGTCCGTCTGGCTGATGATCTAATGGGGGCTTATTTTTGGGGTTGGGTTTATATTGCAAACATCTTGAAAAATCATGCTAGGGCTTATTTTCTAGTTGGGTCTTATTTTTGGGGAAAGAGGGTAGATCTACAGTTCTAGATATAAGTTGTTGCCCTGATCTTCAACACGTTGATTTGGAATTAGAGATTGGCTGGGAATGTGTTTTGTTGCATTGGCCCTACAGTCTACACCACAGGTCTTCAAACTTGGCAGCTTTAAGACTTGTGGATTTCAACTCTCAGATTCTCCAGCATAGCTGGCTGGAGATTTCTGGGAGTTGACGTCCACAAGTCTTAAAGCTTAAAGTCTTAAAGCTGCCAAGTTTGAAGACCTCTGGTCTACACTTTTGTTCCAGTTTCCAAAATTCTAGTTTATGAGAGGGTATAATCTGTATTTATTGAAACATGTACCCCACATGTTCCCAGAAAAACCATCAGTGGCTCTTTCCCCTGATCCGAATAGGTCCTTAAGATACGTTCTCTGCCCTGACAAGGCATATCCTGAACCAAGAATCTGGTTACATGATTGGGGCATGGACTGTACGAGTGGAGTGGAGTGGAATAGAAATAGAATGGACTGGACTGGAATAGAAATAGAATGGACTGGACTGGACTGGACTGCCCTGGACTGCACTGGAATAGAAATAGAATGGACTGGACTGGAATAGAAATAGAATGGACTGGACTCGACTCGACTGGACTGGACTGGAGTAGATGGGAGTGGAATGGAATAGAAATAGAATGGACTGGACTGTATTGGACTGGAGTGTAATAGAATAGAAATAGAATGGACTGGACTGGACTGGAACAGAAATAGAATGGACTGGACTGGACAGGACTGGAGTAGACGGGAGTGGAATGGAATAGAAATGGACTGGACTGGACTGGCATGGCATGGCATGGCATAGCATAGCATAACAGAGTTGGAAGGAACCTTGGAGATCTTCTAGTCCAACCCCCTGCACAGGCAGGAAACCCTACACCATTTCAGACAAATGGTTATCCAATGTATTTCTACTGAGGGCTGAACTAGAGTGACCATTAGTTGCTATATTAAACTGGATCCCAACAATCTTTCTTGGGGTAAGCTATTTTCCTCTTGTTGATTTCTATGTAATTTTGATCCCCCCCCCTCTAGTGACCAGTCAAATGTCCGAAGGATGCACACTGCTGTGAAGCTGAACGAAGTCATCGTAAATCGATCCCACGATGCCCGACTTGTTCTTCTCAACATGCCTGGTCCACCCAAAAACACGGAGGGGGATGAAAACTGTATCCTTTTCAATGCAATCCCTGATTCCATATTAAATGTGTAGAACCATCTGAATGTAGAATCTTCTGATATTCATCTAAATTTAGTTAGGTCTCCACTAGCTAGTGAGCCCAAAATATAATTCCCTAAGAAAAACATTTCATTTTCCCAATAAGGGTCAGCAACCCACAGCTCTGGAGCCACATATGGCTCTTTCATCCCTCTTCTGCGGCTCCCTGTCACTCAAAATATGTGTCATAACTGCCAATGTGCGATACCTGCTGGCACACGATTTATTGAGTTTTTTGACTCCCGGTAGGCCAACCATGGATAAATCCAAGGAAAGTTTCAGAAGAAAACAGAACATTTAACTCAACTACATATGCTAGATTTGTGGCTGCTCAGGAAATAGTCAGGCACGGGAAGGGTTTTGTGGCTCCTGGGGTTTTCTTTTCTGTGGGAAACGAGTCCAAATGACTCTGAGTGTTTAAAGTGGCAGACCCCTAACATAGATCATAATTCAGGGTGGTGCAATCTTTCCTTGGTCATTATCCAATGTATTTGCAATTCCAGAATATCTGTTTGGCACGCAGGTTTGACATTCCGTCAACATATTCTGTTGATATTTCTTCTCCTTAACGCTTCTGATCCAGACATGGAATTTCTTGAAGTTTTAACGGAAGGTTTGGAGCGAGTATTGCTTGTTCGAGGAGGTGGCCGAGAAGTCATTACTATTTATTCCTGATCCAAAAAGATCCTCTCTAGTTACTATTTTGCCTGCTTCGTGAGAAAAGGACATTCCAGATGGAGAAGAATTTGGCTTCTCTTGCTTTCTGTTCCTCGGTTTCACACGTGTGCCCCAATACACTACAGATGTGAACGCAAATTCCAGTGAATTTTTCCATTTGCCATGTATCTTGAGTGTTTCTGCCAGGGAGATGCGTATAATCACAAAAGCTGGAGTGCCAGCTTGCTTCTGCTTTTTCTATTCTGACAGATTTGTGTGCAGTTTCAAATGCAGAAGGTTTTCATATATGTATTTTTTTTTTTTCAAAAAACCAAATACGAAATTTTTAATGTGTGTACTTTGCTAAAGGACTGAATTTGGTTATAAGGTAACAGGATTTAGAACAAACCAATTTCTCCATTAGGATTTAACGGGGACTTTTTATAGAACTGTTAAGATTTTGGTTTTTTTTCCTGCTCAGTATTTTCTACATGAAAAGAACCCTGCGTTGTTTTCAAAATGTGTTATTTGTATAGTTTTTGTAAACCCACCACAGCCACAATTTCAGTGTTGGATAAGAATTTATACTTCACCGGTTTTAAATTATAACACTAGTTTCTTGCAGTGTTACATACAAAACTGGGGGTCTCGGATTAAAATAGACCCTCTATGACCTATTTATTTTTTTCCTATTTATTGATTAGAATCAGTGGCAATAACGACATCACCTAGAGTAATTTGTTAAGCTTGTGTTGCTGCACTAAGAGAGCCTGTTGGCAGCTACATTTGCAACTGTTCGGTTAGAGGTTTTCTTAAGGGGTGTTTTTTTTAAAAGGTTTACTGCTATCTTTGTTCTCTTCCAAACTGCAGGCAAATATATAGGTCACACTTATCAAAACGTGTTAAGTACACCATTTGCTCTCTACAGTTTGAAGAGTGTAGACATTAAGGAAAGGACATTTTATACTCGAAACGTAGAGCTTTTAAAATTAGTTTTCACATCCGTTCATTTGTACTTATTGATACAGGTCTGTATCTCTCTTTTTCCAATAAAACTTTGCATACTTTTGAATCTGTATTGGATGACCTTGAAGTGAATGGAGCTGTTTACTATGATTAAGGTAAGTATTTCTGCCACATGATTCTCTTGATCTCTTCCCTAACTAGTTTGACTGCTACTCTAGAAGAATCTACAGCCCATTTGATAAAAGCTGTCGGACAAAATGGGGTGCCAGTTGCCATGGAGATGATTGACCCTCAAAGTTTGCTTTTCTCAAAGGCTCGTCCTATCACTAAATTGTTGTGTAACTTTCCATTATCCTTGTCCTTTGGCTAGAAGACATGAGGACTGTATTCAAAAACATCTTTGAACCACGAAGTATGGGATAGCTGATAAGCTATTCGATCTTTCTGGTTGGTTTTATTATTAAAAGATTATATTAACAGTTGTCCAATGCAGTCATTAACTATACAGTCTTCTTCAAGAATATTTATATTCTTGATGTATATATATATCAAGTGATGTACAAGTCTATCTATCTATATCTATATCTATATATCTAACCCTACCTACCTACCTATCATCTATCTAGTCTGTCTATCTAGTCTGTTTATCTATCTCTATTATCTAGTCTATCATCTCTACCATCCATCTCTATCATCTATCTATCATCTATCTATCTATCTATCTATCTATCTATCTATCTATCTATCTATCTCATCTAGTCTACTTTCCATCCATCCACACCCATCCATCTCTATCTATCTCATCTATCTATCTGTCTATCTCTATCATCTAGCCTACCATCTCTACTCATCTATCATCTATCATCTATCACCTCTCTATCAATCAATCAATCAATCAATCTATCTATCTATCTATCTATCTATCTCATCTAGTCTATCATCCATCCATCCATCCACACATCCATCCATATCTATCTATCTATCTATCTATCTATCTATCTATCTATCTATCTATCTATCTATCATCTATCTATCTATCTATCATCTATCTATCTATCTATCTGTCTATCTCTATCATCTAGTCTACCATCTCTACTCATCTATCATGTATCACCTCTCTATCAATCAATCTATCTATATCTATCTATCTTATCTATATCTATCATCTAGTCTATCTATCTGTCTATCTCTCATCTAGTCTAGAATCTCTACTTATCTATCTTCTCTCTATCACATCTATCTATCTGTCTGTCTGTCTGTCTATCTATATCATCTAGTCTATCATCTATCCATCCATCCATCCATCCACACATCCATCCATCTCTATCTATCTGTCTATCTCTCTATCTATCTATCTATCAATCTATCTATATCATCTAGTCTATCATCCATCCATCCATCCACACATCCATCCATATCTATATCTATCTATCTATCTATCTATCTATCTATCTATCTATCTATCTATCTATCTATCTCTATCATCTAGTCTATCTGTCTATCTCTCATCTAGTCTAGAATCTCTACTCATCTATCATCTCTCTATCACATCTATCTCATCTAGTCTATCATCCATCCATCTATCCATCCATCCACCCATCCATCTCTATCTATATCTATCTCTATCATCTAGTCTATCTCTATCATTTAGTCTACCATCTCTACTCATCTATCATCTCTCTATCACATCTATCTATCTATCTATCTATCTATCTATCTATCTATCTGTCTATCTGTCTGTCTGTCTATATCATCTAGTCTATCATCCATCCATCCATCCATCCATCCATCTCTATCTATCTATCTATCTATCTATCTATCATCTATCTATCTCATCTAGTCTATTATCCATCCATCCACACACCCATCCATCTCTATCTATCTATCTATCTATCTATCTATCTATCTATCTATCTATCTATCTATCTCTAAGATCTATCTCTATCTAGTCTACCATCTCTACCCTCTCTATCAATCAATCAATCAATCAATCTCTATCTATCTATGTATCTATATCATCTAGTCTATCATCCATTCATCCATCCACACATCCATCCATATCTATCTATCTATCTATCTATCTATCTATCTATCTATCTATCTATCTATCTATCTATCTCATCTAGTCTATTATCCATCCATCCATCCACACACCCATCCATCTCTATCTATCTATCTATCTATCTATCTATCTATCTATCTATCTATGATCTATCTCTATCATCTAGTCTACCATCTCTACTCATCTATCATCTATCACCTCTCTATCAAACAATCTATCTATCTATCTATCTATCTATCTATCTATCTATCTATCTCTATCATCTAGTCTATCTGTCTATCTCTCATCTAGTCTAGAATTTCTACTTATCTATCTTCTCTCTATCACATCTATCTGTCTGTCTGTCTATCTATATCATCTAGTCTATCATCTATCCATCCATCCATCCACACATCCATCCATCTCTATCTATCTGTCTATCTCTCTCTCTCTCTATCTATATCATCTAGTCTATCATCCATCCATCCATCCACACATCCATCCATCCATCCATCTCTATCTATCTATATCTATTTCTATCATCTAATCTAGCTCTATCATCTAGTCTACCATCTCTATTCATCTATCATCTCTCTATCACATCTATCTCATCTAGTCTATCATCCATCCATCTATCCATCCATCCATCCACATCCATCCATCCATCTCTATCTATATCTGTCTCTATCATCTAGTCTATCTATATCATTTAGTCTACCATCTCTACTCATCTATCATCTATCACATCTATCTATCTATCTATCTATCATCTATCTATATATCTATCTATCTATCTATCTATCTATCTATCTATCTATCATCTATCTCATCTAGTCTATTATCCATCCATCCACACACCCATCCATCTCTATCTATCTATATATCTATCTATCTCTATCATCTAGTCTACCATCTCTACTCATCTATCATCTATCACCTCTCTATCAATCAATCAATCAATCAATCTCTCTATCTCTCTATCTCATCTAGTCTATCATCCATCCATTCATCCCATCTATCTATCTATCATCTATCTATCTATCTATCTATCATCTATCTATCTATCTATCTATCTCTATCATCTAGTCTACCATCTCTACTCATCTATCATCTATCACCTCTCTATCAATCAATCAATCAATCTCTCTATCTATATCATCTAGTCTATCATCCATCCACACATCCATCCATTATCTATCTATCTATCTATCTATCTATCTATCTATCTATCTATCTATCTATCTCTATCATCTAGTCTATCTGTCTATCTCTCATCTAGTCTAGAATCTCTACTTATCTATCATCTCTCTATCACATCTATCTGTCTGTCTATCTATATCATCTAGTCTATCATCCATCCATCCATCCATCCACACATCCATCCATCTCTATCTATCTGTCTTTCTCTCTCTCTCTATCTATATCTATCATCTAGTCTATATCATCTAGTCTACCATCTCTACTCATCTATCATCTCTATCACATCTATCTCATCTAGTCTATCATCCATCTATCCATCCATCCATCTCTATATCATCTAGTCTATCTATCTGTCTATCTCTATCATTTAGTCTACCATCTCTACTCATCTATCATCTCTCTATCACATCTATCTGTCTGTCTGTCTGTCTATATCATCTAGTCTATCATCCATCCATCCATCCATCCATCCATCCATCTCTATCTATCTATCTATCTCATCTAGTCTATTATCCATCCATCCATCCACACACCCATCCATCTCTATCTATCTATCTATCTATCTATCTATCTATCTATCTATCTATCTATATCATCTATCTATCTCTATCATCTAGCCTACCATCTCTACTCATCTATCATCTATCACCTCTCTATCAATCAATCTATCTATCTATCTATCTATCTATCTATATCATCTAGTCTATCATCCATCCATCCATCCACACATCCATCCATCTCTATCTATCTATCTCTATTTCTATCAGTCTATCTGTCTATCTCTATCATCTAGTCTACCATCTCTACTCATCTATCATCTCTCTATCACATCTATGTCATCTAGTCTATCATCCATCCATCTATCCATCCATCTCTATCATCTATCTCTATCATCTAGTCTATCATCTAGTCTACCATCTCTACTCATCTATCATCTCTCTATCACATCTCTCTATCTCTCTATCTATCTATATCTATCTATCTATCTCATCTAATCTACCATCTCTACTCATCTGTCATCTCACTATCACATCTACCTACCTACCTACCTACCTACCATCTATCATCTCCATCCAACCATAACTGAATATGGCATCCCAGTCCTAAATAATGGCAGTTGATAAGCCATGTGACTGTGCCCAGTCTTTATGACCATTTTTGCATTGGTGGTTTAAGTGAATCACATTTCTTCAATGTGTTTTTCCTGCAAAAACCAAAAACTGCCAAAAATCATTATCACATGACTGGGGGGGGGGGAGGGGGTTGCACTGCAAACAGCCATAAATGTAAGCCAGTTGTCAAGCACTCAAATGCAATCACATGACTCTGTGTGTATGAGTGGGGGGGGGGGGCAATGTTGGAACTCTGGAATCAGGTCATAGGTAGCGCTGGGGAAGTCTGTCATAACTAGGAACGGTCGCTAAATCCCAAGGAGGATTACCTGTGTTTAATATGAAGATTTTCATTTCTTTGTATCCTGTGACGCCGTTCAAAGTTGAAACTGGAAGAAAAAGTTATTTCAGTAATAAAACGGGATAATCATTTTAATATGAGCCAAGGCCTTCAAAGTTGCCACAAAAATAGCCATTTTTCAATGTCACCCAGACAAAATATATACATTTATGGTTGACGTGTTTTAATCCCCTAAAATTGTACAAATCTCTGTAAATTTAGTGCCATTCAGCCTTATACATACACTCATTCCTTTTGACGTACACATACATTTAAAAATAAATAACGCTCCAGCCTCATAACTCAGAAATGGATTTTACAACTTTTCAAAAAAACCATGCACGTATAAAAAGTTGGGGGTTTTTTCCCCCCTTTTCTGACATTTTTTTTTCTTCTACATCTTGCATAGGAATCATCAGGCACGGTCCATAATCCAGCAGGTGGTTTAACCTCTTTTGGGTCTTTAGGATGTCATTTCAAAAACTTTAAATCCGGTTGAGGCACGCTGTGGATGTCGTCTGTTCCAGTAAACGTCAGGCAGGCGATACAGTTTCACCTAGCAAAGGCACAAGAAAAGGATAAAACTGTGTTTCTTTAGGTTTGGGAAAAGTATAACATTGGAGTCAATGCTGGTAATCCTAGACCAGAGATGTCACACTTGATTTCATTGAAGGCCGCATCAGGGTTGTGTTTGACCTTGGGGGGCAGGGGGGGCGTGGCCAGCTTGACATCACTCGTCAAGGCGCCGTTTTTGGCCGCGACGGCCTCCTGCAGCCCTTTGCCAGCAAAAATAGAGCCCGGGGAGGCTTCGTTTTCGCTGGCAGAGGGCTGCAGGAGGCCGTCGCGACTGAAAACAGAGCCTGGGAGGGCCGCGTGTGGCCCTCCCAACCTCCGTTTTCGCTGGGAGAGGCACCGCGGGTCGGTCCTTCGCAGTTTCCAGGGTAGCTCCACAGCCAGATCTCAGCACCCTGACAGCCGGATCTGGCCCACGGGCCTTGAGTTTGAACACCTCTGTCCTAGACTTATGACCACAATTGAGAGCAGAAGTTCCACTGCTAATTTAGGCAAGGTGATGACTGGGTCATATCCAATTTTACGACCTTTTCTGCACAAAAATCGTAAGAGTATAGTTAAAGGTCAGGGTTCTAGTTTATGTTTGTAACAAAGTTTATGGTATGTTTTTAAAAGTTTATATTTAGGTTTAGTTTATTTTTTAAATTAAAATAAACTAAATGATATTTAGTTTATGTTTTAAAAAGGAAATCTGGACCCAGTATATGGATATGCGGCGTTGAGGTTTACCGATTTGACATATTTGGAATATTGCATCCAATTTTGGTCACCATGATACGAAAAAGGGCTGATATTTGAGAATTAATATACAAAAGAACAACCAAGATAAGGAAGTAAGATTAGGAAGTACAATGAACGGTTGCAGGAATTGGGTCTGTCTAGACCAGTGTTCCTCAACCTTGGAAGCTTGAAGATGGGGGGACTTTAACTCCCAGAATCCCCCAGCCAGCAGCGCTGGCTGGGGGATTCTGGGAGTTGAAGTCCCCCCATCTTCAAGCTTCCAAGGTTGAGAAACACTGCTCTAGACTAACAAAGAGAAGGACCAGAGGGTGACATAATGGCAGTCTTCCAATATTTGAGTGGCTGACACAGAGAGGAGTCAACCTAATCTCCAAAACATCTGAAGGCAGAACAAGAAGTAATGGATGGAAACTAATCAAGGAGAGATCAAACCTAAAATTAAGAAATTTCCTGTCAGCGAGAACAATCTCACTGGAGATTTTAAAGAAAAGAATGAATAGCCATTTGTCTAGAATGGCACAGAGTCTCCTGCTTGAGCAGAGGGTTAGACTAGAAGCCTCCAAGGTCCCATCCAACTTTGTTACTCTGGAATTTTTAATCCACCCGCTATATATACATATATTGCCTGGACAACTTGTTAGGCTCAAACCATATCCTAACATTCTCCCTTTTGGACAGGTCAATATATAGAGTTTAGATTCTTAATCCATAGCTTTCACACCACTTTGGATACACCTGGCAAACTACAGTTGCTTTATATCGATCAGGTGGATGCCTTTCCCTAGTAGATCTCCTAGGTGAAACAGGACTTACTGCAGGTAGTTCATCTGACTCCTCCCCTAAAACTACCTCCTCTAAACCTACCATCTGGAACGAGCTCCCCCCAGAGATACGGAGGATCCCGGACCTGCACACGTTTCGCCGTGCTCTCAAAACTTTTCTATTTCAGCAGGCTGGCCTGGCCTAACTCTCCTCTTTTAAATTTTTTAATTCGTGATTTTATAAATTGGGTGTTTTAATTTTTGTTTTGGCCAAAATATTTAATAATTTTAAGGGACATTTTAATATTTGTATTATCTGTATTTTATCTTGGCTGTCCACTGCCCTGAGTCCTTCGGGAGTAGGGCGGTATAGAAATTTGATTAATAAATAAATAAATAAATAAATAAATAAATAAATAAATAAATAAATAAATAAATAAATAAATAAATAAATAAATAAATAAATAAATAAATAAATAAACCTACTTCCTGTTCTTCATCCTTGATAGAGGATTTTACATCATCTAAATCCTCAGGAATATCATCAGGAATATGATGCTCTATACTAACAGTATTATTATCATGTCTATAATCTGCACACTCTAGTTTATCCCATCCTTCGTGCTCTAGAAATTTAGCACTTGCACTACAGTAAACACTAGTAGTTCCCTGTGCCCAAAATCTAAAAGACCTATGATTTGATTCATAGCCAACGAAAAACATTTTTCTGGCTCTCTGTTGATCCTTTCTCCTTAAACTAGATGGAATATGTACCCAAGCTGGGGTTCCAAATGTGTGTAAATAACTAAGATTTGGTTTCCTCCCATGCCATAAGGTGAATGGTATTTCTCCCGTAGAGGGATGAACCACGTTGTTTAACACATGGTTAGCACACATAACAGCCTCACCCCATAAATTTTCAGGCAAACCAGAATCTGCCAACATAGTTCTAGTCATGGCTTGTAATGTTTGACCCCTTCTCTCGATATACGAATTGTGTTGTGGAGCAGACCGTTTATGCTGGATCCCTGCATCCTGCAAAAACTTTTCCAACCTTTGGTTGGTAAATTCTGTACCATTATCAGTCACTAAGCATTTAACCTTAAATTTCTGTTTCCTTTCCACAAAAGGTAGCCAGTTGTTAATATGCTGGAATGTTTCACTTTTTGTTTTCATAAGATAACAGAATCCGTATCTTGAATAATGGTCTACTATGCTCAGAATATAGCAGGCACCTCCTATGCTGGGTTTCTTGGGTCCAATTAGGTCTACAAACACTACCTCTAATGGATTTGTGGTTTTAAAACCATTAACACGGTTGGCTGGTGTAACCCTACTTTTTTGCTGACTACAGGCATTGCAATTCAGATATTTACTACATGCTTGTAATTTTATCCCTTCAGATACCTGAACTGTTTTCTTTAACGTCCTGAAATTTAAATGCTCAAGTCTCCGGTGTAACAGATGAATACATTCATCATGTGGTTTAACATTCTTATAAACAGACTTAGATTTAGCCACCAATACTGGGTTATCCCTTAAAACAAATAAATCATTTTCCAAACTTGCAGTAACAACCTTGCCATCTTTCTCAATGAAACACTTATCATTTTTAAATGTTACTGTAAACCCAAATTGCAATAATGATTTAACAGATAATAAATTGAATTTTAACCCAGGAATATATAACATAGGCAATGGTTCATTATTAAATGACCAACGAGCAACACCCTCTCCAGCTACCTTAACCTTCCAGCCATTTGCTAGTTTAACATGTTGGTTACTTTTCTCCATTTTAACAAAAAAAAAAATCTATTTCTAGAAATAGATTGAGAAGCACCACTGTCAACAACCCAACAATCCTGGTTAACATCAGTAGTTGAACTGGATATAGCTAAATTACAACCCTTCTTGGATCTAGTATTGTCCCTAACAGACATTTTCTTATTCTTACAATACTTAGCTATATGCCCTTTAGCCCCACAAGCAAAACAACGTTTTACAAAATAGGCAGTTGAGTACATTTTTTCTTCTTTTGGTTGTTGCTCTTTCAACTGATCTCTTGTCTTCTTTTGGATTCTTCCAATAACCTACCGGTTATGCCAGCCAATGTCAGTTCATCTCTAGACAAAACCTCTAATGAAGAAACATAGTTGTCATAGCTATTGTCCAATGAAGAAAGAATTATATAAACTTGTTGTAGTTCTGAGAAAACAAGTTCTTTTTCATGCAGCTCCTGCAAAATTCTGGTCATGGATTCCAAATGAGCCATCATATCTCCACTTTTAAGAAGATGTTGTTTAAATAATTTCCGTGTGAGATAAATATGAGCACCTACAGAGTCACGAACATATAGTCTCTTCAACTTGGTCCAACACCTAGCAGCAGACTCTTCGCCACGAATATGGACAAGCTGCTGGTCACCCAGTGTTAGTCCAATAATGCAAAGAGCTCGTTCATTGTCTCTGTTAAACTTGGCTATTTTCTTTTCATCTTCATCAGCAGGATCCCATGCTGTTACATCCGGTGGATTATTAACTATGTCCCACAGTCCTTCTCTACGCAGAAGTAGACTACATTTTGTAGGCCAGGATACATAGTTTGTTCCATCCAGCCGGGTTATCATGGAAAAATTTGCTGCTTGTTCTAGTGCCATCTTCACTTGGATTGTATATCACAAACACAGTTTGTACTATTCACATTAACTCTCAGTTTAACTCTTAACAATCCCAGTTAGTTATGGTTGGCTCTGGGCCCATAACCAATGTTAAGGATATTGGTGTTGTGTTACCAACCAGCAGAGTAAATGCACAAGGAAACGTTGCTGAGAGCAATGAATAAGAGATATGCAAACTGGTTTATCAAAAGCTTACTTTGTAGTAGAAAAACAGTCTCATAATCTTTAAACAAATTCCAAGTCTTTGCCAGTAAAATCAGTCCAGTAGTTACAGATATCTTCTCACCAAACAAACAGTAGTTGGTTAGAATAACAAACTCACTCTGGTTCACAAACCACGATGGTAACAGATCCATCCAACGATGATTAGCAGATAGCAATTCCTCTCAATGGTAGCATATCATCTCAGCTTCATACACAATGGCAGCATATCATAGCAGCTTCATACACAATGGCAGCATATCATAGCAGCAACTGAACACGTTACAATACCTTGCTTAAATACTCTCACAACCAGTCATTACCTAATTACAGCATGACTCAGCATTAAAGCCTTAAAGTTACACAATAGATATTCATATTAAAGTCACAGAACACATTTATTGCCTGGACAACTTGTTAGGTTCAAACCATATCCTAACAGACAGCGCTGGCTCTTCGGCTTTGAAACGGAGATGAGCACCGACCCCTAGAGTCGGGAACGACTAGCACATATGTGTGAGGGGAACCTTTACCTTAAGACACAGAACTTCTAATCTAACCAATATTTTCAGGGCAAGGTAGGGGTTCTTACCAGATGGTATTAGGTATAACCCATGAAAGGAAAGTCAGGTTTCTAGGAATAGAATTTGCTGTTGCTAACTCGTTTCTCTCTCAATCTGAAAGAAAGCAGAGGGGAAAAAGAAATCAGAAATGCAACATGACATGCATGAGTTCTCGTCTTCCCTGGCATGGTGATTTCTTAAAACTACTTAAATGCCAATAATTCGAAGTAAGCAGAAAGGGGACAATAAGTTTGTAGGAGATAAATTTGCAGATGGCACTGTATACTTTGGAAGGTCCAAGCTATTCTATGTATGCATTTATTTTATATAACCAGCCAGTTGACACACAACGGAAGCTGTTGCACACAATTTAAACAGGAGGGAAAAAAAGCAGATAACAATTATATATGTCTAATTGGATTGAAGATAGAAAAAAAAGGGAAATAACAGATAGTAGATTTTGTAAAATTATATAGAGCATAGGAGAACATTAGTGTGATGATATGTAAATGGTCACAGTCATGCACAAGAGTTGAATAAGAATTGTTTAATTGTTAAAACCCAATAAAACTCAAATTAAAAAATTAAAAAACAACTGAAATATAACAAGCTTATTGTACCAAAAGCTGGTGGGAGAAATCACATCGTTTGAGTCGTTCATCAACTATGACCTGGACTGAATCTCATCCAATTGCCTGCCTGAGTGGTTTTATAATCTTTTTATTTAAATGCTTACTCCTGTCTTCAATAAGCATCTCAATATGGAGTGCGGTAGAGTACGAAGCTGTAAAATAAAGCATGGTGTTTTCTGGCTTTCTGAAAACAGTGGCTTTGAATTGAATGTTCTAAGGACGAAGTGATAGAATTTGTAATCTTGAGTTATAGAATTTGTAATCTGAAGAGGGACGCAGTGGCTCAGTGGCTAAGATGCTGATCTTGTCGATCAAAAGGTCGGCAGTTCAGCAATTCGAGTCCCTAGTGCCGCGTAACGGGGTGAGCTCCCGTTCCTTGTCCCAGCTTCTGCCAATCTAGCAGTTCAAAAGCAGGTAAAAAAATGCAAGTAGAAAAATAGGGACCACCTTTGATGGGAAGGTAACAGCGTTCCATGTGCACCTTTGGTGTTGAGTCATGCTGGCCACATGACCATGGAGACATCTTCGGACAGCGCTGGCTCTTTGGCTTTGAAACGGAGATGAGCACCGTCCCCCTAGAGTTGGGAACGACTAGCACATATCTGCAAGGGGAACCTTTACCTTTAATCTGGTCGACTTCCAGTACAGATAGTCATTTCGGGTTCAATTCTATTGCCCACTTCTTTCAGTTATTCAATCAAGTCCTTCGAGGATCCCTTAATTGTTGGTGTGGTTACCAACATACTGTGTTCGAACGTGGAACAGAATTGCAGGAGGGAGAGGGTCTTTTCAAGAAGAAAGAGGCAAGTCAGCCTGAATCCCTGGTATGCAGGAAGAGAACCAGGGAGGATTCTCCTTAACCTTTCACAAGGTATATGTAAAGGTTATGGAGATTTGGGCTTTAGTCTGGCAAGATTCTGTCTATTGCAGGGGTTGGCAACCTTAAACACTCAAAAGAGCCACAACGGTCCTAACCGGAAGCTCCCGTTCAATTCTGGAGACGACCGGAAGTCCAGTTCCCCCATCATAGTCTCCTCCTAGTGTGGGGTCCTTTTTCCTCTACCTGTCCTAACCGAAAAGCCCTATCAATTGTGGAGCCTGTGGGAATGGTGTAATCTCAGTTGTTAGCAAACCGCGCTGGGTAAACAACGTTAACACAAAGTCCTAATCTTGTCAGGAATGTAAAGACAGGATGTCTGGCAGAGACCCTATCTCATATATACAAAGCATGGGGACCCAGCACCTAGGCATTGTTTATCACAGGAAATAACATGAGGGAAACACGAGGGATCCATATGGAGTTCATGAGCTTTCTTTAGCCAATCAGTATCAGTAAACGTTGATTAATGTTTTGCCATGGTAATTGTAAAATGACAATAAAAGGAAGCCTTTTGAATGGGGTGAGTGTGCCTTCCACAAGGTACCTTCACACCGAAGGGCCTTCCCGTGAACCATCATCCTGCCTACACGTCTTTCTTCATCGAAACAACAGAGCCAACCAGCAACGGAGCTGCAGCAGAGGGCTTAAAGAGCCACATGCGGCTCCAGAGCGACGGGTTGCTGACCCTGGTCTATAGGCAAGCAACAATAAAGAAACTACTGTGAAGTAACTTCTGCTGTCGTTCTTGGTTCCTTGGGCCTGGCACGAACCTCTTGTTGCAGGTTTCCTGATACACCTGCAGTTGCCCCTCGTTTGCGCTGAACTCTCTCAGCAAGGCATCCCGACTGGGACTCCGGATGTTTCGCCGAGTGTCGTACAACTGATTGTTCAGTTCCGCTTGCCGTTGACGCAGCTGCCGAAAGGAGGAATATAGATCTTCCTCGCTTTCCTTTATGGGAGAAAAGGAAAGGGATCTTAGGCAACATTAAAACACAACTGACAGAGAAGCAAAAGTCAAGATTTGATGGACCAGCTGGAGGTGGTTTTAAGAACTGTGCGCATGTAACTGAAAGCAAATTTTAAATTTTTGCTATTAAGTTATGCCAGACATTGGCTGGATAGAGTCACTCCTGGAAAGACAGAAAGTTTTTTATTTTAAACCAAATCAAACATGAACACACGCATAGTTCTTTATACATGTTTATAGCTTTGCTGGCTGGGGAATTCTGGGAGTGGAAGTTCACACATCTGAAAGCAGTCAAAGCTGGGAAAACACCGATTTAAATTGTTCTAAGCCCAAGTGCTCCTTAAGTAAGATGTGGAAAAATAAGATTAGAAACCCCCAAAACTAGACAGCTCAGAAGGGAATGTAGCAAATATTGCTTTATAAGTAGGAGTGAAGAACTTATCTCTTGCAAACTCTTCATTCCAGCACTCCCAACAAAGCTGGGAAAATTTTGACCCCCCCACCTCAAACTTGGAAATACGGGATACTAGCTGGATACCCGTGCTTCACTACTTATGACCATTTTTCACACTTACGACCATTGTAGCATCTCCATGGTCTTTTTTTTTTATTTAAAAAGTTTTTTTTATTTTATAAATAAACAAACAATACATAATCATTCAGTGCATCATCTAAATACATCTTTTGTGTTTTCTTCTTACTCCTCCACTATTTATCATATCTTAATATTATCATTTCATTTATTATGACATTTCCCCCACATTTCTTACTTCTCTATTAATACATTTATCTATCTTTTTATTTTATTAAAAATTATACAATTTTATCCCCACACAATCTTCTACCCCCCCTCCCCATGCCCCCACCCAACTTCCCAGAGGAAAAACAGGGTATAACATTTAACAAACATAAGCTAAAATATGCTAATTTACTACAAGATTCAAAACTCTCTCACGCTCTTTAACTCCCCTTTTAAAAATTATTCATCAACCTTCCTTTTATAAATTCTCTTATCACATTTCACATTTGTTACTAAAATCCTTTCTCCCTTGTAAAATTCTAAATTAAACATTTTAAAACTTTCTTTAAAGCATGTCTTTTTTTAAAAAAAAAAAATTATTAATCCATTGAGTTAAGTTATGTCTAACTTAAACATTTCATCACATATACCTTTTAAAAATACTATAATCTTAGATTAAACATTTTAAAATCTCTTAATACATCAATAAGACAATCTTCAAAATATAAGTTTCAAAACTTTTTAAAAAAGCTATCCATTTGCATCCCCATGATCTTGACAGACTCTCATTGCCATCATCACCAACAAAGTATATCTGGAGAAATGAAGGCTGCTGCTGAGGCCCCACCATGATACTCCCTATCCTGTGGTAGACCTGCCCGTACACTTTGAATGTTGTCATAAAATTTCCTTCCTTTACCTCTCTAGCTTCCAAAAGTCATCATTTGGAAGCATCCGTTTTACTTCCAGGCAGCAGAAAGGCAGTCTTTTCCCTTTAACTTATTTAACAAATTAACAGAGTTGGAAGGGACCTTGTAGGTCATTTAGTCCAACCCCCTGCCCAAGCAGGAGACTCTACACCATTTCTGACAGATGGCAATCCAGTCTCTTCTTGAAAGCCTCCAGTGATGAAGCTCCCACAACTTCTGAAGAGCCTTGGTGGTGCAGCAGACTAAAGCACTGTTAAGATAACACCAGCTGCCTGCAATTACTGCAAGTTCAAATCTCACTAGGCTCAAGGTTGACTCAGCCTTCCATCCTTTCGAGGTAGGTAAAATGAGGACCCGGATTGTGGGGGCAATAAGTTGACTTTGTATAAAAAAGAACACCGCTTAAGGGGGGCCGAAAGCCCTACTAAGCAGGTATATACAAAAGTATGAAGGCTATTGCTTACCGCTGTCAGCACGTCAAGATGCATTTTATTTGAAGACAGCCTGAAAACTTGACAAACGCATTGTAAGCCGCCCTGAGTCTCCGGAGAAGGGCGGCATATAAATCGAATCAATCAATCAATCTTCTGTTCTCACTGTCAGAAAATTTCTCCTTATTTCCCAGTTGAATCTCTCCTTGATCAGTTTCCATCCATTATTCCTTGTCTGGCCTTTGGGTGCTTTGGAAAATAGCTTGATCCCCTCCTCCCTCAAATATTGGAAGACTGCTATCCTATCTCCCCTGTTCCTTCTCTTCACTAGACTAGCCATGTTCAGTTCCTGCAACCGTTCTTCATTATGTTTTAGCCTCCAGTCCCCTAATCATCTTTGTTGCTCTTCTCTGCACTCTTTCTAGAGTCTCCACATCTTTTTTATAGTGTGGTGACCAAAACTGGATGCAGCATTCTAGGTGTGGTCTTACTAAGGCTTTATAGAGTGGTACTGTATTAGTAACCATTCTTCATATGCTTTAGTTTTTTGTTTTTTGTTTTAATTTGATTTATACGCTGCCCTTCTCCAGAGACTCAGGGCGGCTTACAATGCGCTAAGCAATAGCCTTCATCCTTTTGTATATTTATACAAAGTCAGTTTATTGCCCCCACAAACTGGGTCCTCAATTTACCTACCTTAGAAAGGATGGAAGGCTGAGTCAACCTTGAGCCTGGCGAGATTCGAACTTACTAATTGCAGACAGCTGGAGTTAAATTACAATGCATTAGTCTGCTGAGCTATCCAGGCTCCTGGATAGTTAAGTGAATCACTGTAATTGTTCAATTAGTAACACAGCTGCAAAGTGAATCTGGCTTCCACATGGACCCTGGTGGACAGAAGTTTTCAAAAGGGGATCACATGACTCCGGGACACTGCCACGGTCATAAATATGAGTCAGTTGCCAAGCGTGTTACAGCAGAAGGAACAGATTCGTCTGAACCGAGGAGGTCAGTGTAAGAAGTGAGTTGGGGCTGGGACACTATGCAGGAGAAATTGGGTTCACAATCCGTTGGCTCAGTGGTGGTCGGTGATTGAAACTCATAAGGGAATATCTCTCCCACTGCCTTGAGTCCGGAAGCAATCCCATAGGTGGAAGTTG
Source organism: Pituophis catenifer annectens (assembly GCF_029215685.1). Classification (NCBI taxonomy): domain Eukaryota; kingdom Metazoa; phylum Chordata; class Lepidosauria; order Squamata; family Colubridae; genus Pituophis; species Pituophis catenifer. Next base: position 8,008,536 of record NW_027256893.1, read on the forward strand.
TAGACATTTTGATAACGTTTTCTAGTGTAAGGAGCCCCAGATCGCCCCTGAGTGAAGGAGTGGAACATCTGCCAGTTTGAACGGAGGTAACAGAATGGGAGGCAAGTGGCAGTTGGAACTTTTCAGGTGCATCAGAGCCTGTGAATATACTGTATATGAATATACTGTATATGAAATACTAATGATCGGATGGTCATTTCGAAAAATCCTTTCTTAGCGAGCACCTAGAAGCCAAGAGGAACGTATGCGCCAAATTTCAAGTTTGTAGGCTTTACCGTTCTGGAGATTTCGTGATGAGTGACTGGATTTCGCTTTTATATATTTATTTATTGTTTATTTATTGGTTCGATTTAGATGCCGCCCTTCTCCGGAGACTCAGGGTAGCATAAAATGCGTTAAGCAATAGCCTTCATACTTTTGTATATACCTGCTTAGTAGGGCTTTTGGCTCCCCCTAAATGGTGTTCTTTTTTTTATACAAAGTCAGCTTATTGCCCCCACAAACTGGGTCCTCATTTTACCTACCTCGAAAGGATGGAAGGCTGAGTCAACCTTGAGCCTGGTGAGATTTGAACTTGCAGTAATTGCAGGCAGCTGGTGTTACTTAACAGCACTTTAGTCTGCTGCGCCACCAAGGCTCTTTATATATATATATATGTAGGTCTTTGGTTATTCGGGTCTTCTCCCACGTAAAATTGGAAGTGTCTTGGCCAAGACACTTCCAATTTTACATGGGAGAAGACCCGAATAACCAAAGACCTACATACAAACACCCGCGAAAACCTGAGAAAACAAATATATATATATATATATATATATATATATATATATATATATATATATAGAGAGAGAGAGAGAGAGAGAGAGAGAGAGAGAGAGAGAGAGAGAGAGAGAGAGAGAGCCTTGGTGGCGCAGCAGACTAAAGTGCTGTTAAGTAACACCAGCTGCCTGCAATTACTATATATATATAGTATATATTGTAGCTCCAGCTCAGTAGAATCACATCTACTCGGTTCTGGGCTTTTTTCCTTTCTAACACCTAGCAAGCTCTAACTGCTAGGTGGGAGACCTAAATAGATCCATTTCTAGCTCGTTAGCTGTCATCAGTAGGCCACACCCATATCTTATGTATCCTCCCTGTAAAGGCACAGTATCAATTTTCTTACTTCTTCGTAGGGTTTATGTGTGTTTTTCTTCTAGCCAGGTTTTCCCTACGTAGCCAAAGTTTTTTTGTAGCTCCAGCTCAGTATATATATATATATATATATATATATATATATATATATATATATATATATATATATATATATATATATATATGTATGTATATACACACACACACACACACACACACACACACACGGAAGAGAGGAAACAACCTCAGCGATGCTGGCCTCCACAAATTCTTCAGGAAAGAAGCCAAACCCAACAGAATGACATGCAGCTAAACTCAGTTCTGAAAAAGAGCTAAAATGGTTCCAAAATGTTTCGCTTAAGAAAAAAAGTGCAGCATTTCCCCTTGAATAGCCTTCTCTCACGTTCTGTGTCTTTGATCTTGTTGTCCATTTTGATAGCATGGGGTGAAATCTACTTACCTTCCCAACCGGTTCAGAAGTGCATGCGCCGCTTGGACCCACCACTTGGACCCTCTGCGCATGCGCAAACCCTTCTGCACACGCGCAGAGGGTAAAAAACAGGTTACTTCCTGGTTAGAACTAGGAAGTTAACGACGACTGGGTGGGTGGGCGGAGCCTTGCACCGCCATCGCTACCGGTTCACCTGAACTGGTCCGAACCGGGAGCATTTCACCCCTGGTTCAAAGTTCCTTCATAGTCTAGAGGTGCTTACGGCATCTAACCAGTCTCACAGGAATTTATTAAGAGGAGAAAACTGCAACCCTGAGCTGCGGAGTCACTAATAGTAAGGTTCAACCTATTTATGTTCTATGGAGATAAGTCATAATTGTCCCAAATCACAACTACTTCATAAACGCATGGCACAACTTAGGAGAACAAACCTACTTTTATAAATAATTCAAGGTGGCAAACGCACCAATACTTCACCAAAATGTTATTTCCCTTGGATTTTACTAGCTGGTGAAAAGTGGAATTAAACGTCCAACTTACCAAGATCTGCTGCATTTCACAATATATCAGAAGAGAAGCCAGCTCTATGTCTTCGCTATACCCGTTTTTGAGGGGGACTGACCGATAACCTAAAAAAGGGCAGGATTAAGAGCGTTTTAATGGCCGCTTCGAGGCAGTCTCGGACTTCCACACCTGAAGGAACAGACCGAGGCTCACCTGTTCTTATCTTGAAAGGACAGAGTTTACTAGGAAGCGGCAGGAAAGAGAAGGCACCGTGAAGGATCGCAAGACAATCCCATGCCCCAGAGCTGGAAAAAACCACAAGCAGCCACAAGAGATCTGCACTTCTGCAACAGGTCAAAAGCAAAAGAAGAATAGAAGCTATCCAGACAATTTTATTTTGTTTTTGTTTTTTAAGCAGGAGGAAAGTTCAGATGTAACGGTAACAGAGTTGGAAGGGATCTTGGAAGTCATCTAGTCCAATCCCCTGCTCTAGAAGGAGACTTGTACTATGACTGATAGATGGCTGTCCCGTCTCTTCTTAAAAGCCTCCAGGGTGGGGGCACCCACAATTTCCAAAGGCAATTTGTTCTGCTGGTTAATTGTTCTGTTAGGAAATTTCTCCTTAGTTCTAGCTTCTGTCCTTAGTCTAGCTTCCTTAGTTCTAGTTCTGTCCTTAGTTCTAGCTTCCTCCTTAGTTCTTATTTATTTATTTATTTTATTTGTTTCCATTTCTATACCGCCCTTCTCCAAATAGGACTCAGGGTGGTGAACAGCCAAAGTAAAAAACAGAGCATACAAAATTTAAAAAACAGTATTAAAATAATTAAATATTTTGGCCGTAAATTAAAACAACCCAATTTAAAATCAATTTAAAATTTAACTCAAGCCAGCTTCTAGCTTCTGTCCTTGATTAGTTTCCACCCATTGTTTCTTATCCTGCCCTCAGGTGCTTTGGAGAATAGCTTGACTCCCTCTTCTTTGGGGCAGCCCCTGAGATACTGGAACACTGCTATCATGTCTCCCCTAATTCTTCTTTTCTCTTCACTAGACTAGACATACCCAGTTCCTGCAACCGTTCTTCATATGTTTTAGCCTCCATTCCCCTAATCATTTTTGTTGTAAACTAGACATACCCAGTTCCTGCAGTCATTCTTTGTATGTTTTAGCTTCTAGGCCCCTAGATGTGGTATAGCCCTCACACCCCCACTAAAAAATCCTCAATTAGCTGGCCAATGCAATAACAAAGCTTGGCTGTATTAAAACCTCCTAAGCAAGAACGATCAAGTTCGTACTTAAAGACTCACATCTTGATTAATCAGCCAGGGATAAACTCAAAAGGAAATAGCCAAGTGTTACGAGAGGGCTTACTCCACAGATAAAGAAGAGTTGAGAAAGTGTTTTGAGATGTCACCAGTAAAACCTGAAGATCGAAGATTGCTATTTAATTCTACTGTCATTTTCAGGCCAAACCCCTGAGCTAAGAGAGCAAGCTCATTCTCTCTGCATCAGTCAAACATCTTATAGAAATCGGAAGATCAATATTAATACAGGTAGTCTTCAACATCCGGCCAAAAATGAGCCCAAAATTTTATGTTGCTAAGTGAGACAGTTGTTAAGTGAGTTTTGCTCCATTAGATGACTTTTCTTGCCACTGTTAAGTAACATGGCTGTAAAGTGAATCCAGCTTCCCCGTTAACTTGTCAGAAGGTCGCAAAACGGGATCGTGTGACCTGACCCCGGGGACACTGCAACCGTCATAAATAGGAGCCAGTTGCCAAGCATCTAAATTTTGATCATGTGACTGTGGGAAATGCTGCAACGGGTGTGACAAATGGTCGTAAGTCAGGGGTGGGCAACTGTGGCCCTTTTACAACCTGTGGACTTCAACTCCCAGAATTCCTGAGACAGCCAAGCTGTCTCAGGAATTCTGGGAGTTGAAGTCCACAGGTTGTAAAAGGGCCACAGTTGCCCACTCCTGTCGTAAGTCACTTTTTTTCAGTGCCGTTGTCACTTCAAATGGTCACTAAAATGAATGGTTGTAAGTCGAGGACTACCTGTATGCAAAATTCCATGCTCGATCTGGCTACATTTGATATCTACCTGATTTGACTCCTTTGATGGGAAAAGTCGCGTGTGCTAAGAAGTTGGGGTCGCTGAACATGTCTTCTTCGTAGACAACAAAGCGTAGAAATGCGATGTTAGGGTCATAAATTTCAAATTTCACTTGCTCCTGAAGCATCCAGACTGGGTTAAGGCCATTGTCATCTGTAACAAAATGAATGTTTTGTTATATCTACACGCTGGCTTGGAAAACTGAATACCAAATCGAGCACTGAGGTTCAGCCATGTATTCTAGCACTGGCACTAGCACTTAAGACTTATATACCGCTTCTCTAAGTGGTTTACAGCCTATTGCCCCCAACAATCTGGGTCCTCATTTTACCCACCTTGGAAGAATTAAAGGCTGAGTCAACCCTGAGCTTGGTAAGATTAGAATTGCCAAATTGCAGGCAGCCGGCAGTCAGCAGAAGTAGCCTGCAGTACTGCACTCTAACCATTGCGCCACCGCGGCTCGTTCTGATCTTTCGTGTTAAGGGAATGATGATTTAAAGCTGCCCAGCCACTGTAAGGCTGTAAACCGAGATGATGAAATGAGAATGAGTCAGCAGGGTTACTGCCACTTTAAGAAGCTGTCTATATAAGAGAGACCATTAGAAGGTGTCACTCTCTCTCCTCGTGTATCACTCTCCTCATGTTCTATCTCCATTGTAGTTCTCCTTGTAGAGTTGAAGATTGATTGATTGCCTGGCTTTGCGTGGCACGTGTATGTATATATACCAGTGGTGGGTTTCAAAATTTTTTACTACCGGTTCTGTGGGTGTGGCTTGGTGGGTCTGGCTTAGTGGGCATGGCAGGGGAAGGATACTGTAAAATCTCCATTCCCATCCCACTCCAGGGGAAGGATACTGCAAAATCCCCATTTCCTCCCAATCAGCTGGGACTTGGGAGGCAGAGAATAGATGGGGGCAGGGCCAGTCAGAATTTTTACCGGTTCTCCGAACTACTCAAAATTTCCACTACCGGTTCTCCAGAACTGGTCAGAACCTGCTGAAACCCACAGATATATACTGTATATAACTTGTATATAAACCACTATTTGTAAGACAAACCTCTGTGTATTATATTTTGCTCCTGAGTTGTCTCAAAATAGTAGTCGCTCTGTAAACACTCTGACATTTCGAGAGTCTTAAGTGCCTCTTATTTTTATAAAAACGATGAATGGTTTCGTGGCACTTTATAGGTTACCCAATTTATTATAGCATAGGATTGTGTAGCCCCAAGTACATTGTATACCGTGTTTCCCCGAAAATAAGACATCCCCTGATAATAAGCCCAATCGGGCTTTTGAGTGCATGCACTAAGATAAGCCTCACCCTGAAAATAAGCCCTACCCGAAAATATTTAAACGCAGAGCTGGAAATCAGGTAAGATGGTAAGACTGCAAGAAAAGCCCCATCTTGCTCCACGCACCCCAAAATAATAAGACCTCCCCAAAAATAAGGCCAGGCTCTTATTTTGGGGTTCAAAAAAATATAAGACAGGGTCTTATTTTTGGGGAAACCCGGGTAGTCTGGAGAAATTAAAATTCTTCTCTTGCTCACAACAGAAAGATGGAAGAAGGATTATCTATAGATCACTATTTCTAAATCTTGGCAGTCTTCAGTTCTGTGGACTTCCAGAATTCTCAGCAGGGGCCATGCTAGCTGGGGAATTCTGGGAGTAAGAAGTACCCAAGTCTTAATAGTTGCCAAGGTTGGACACCCCGATTTAGCAATAGCAATAGCACTTAGACTTATATACCGCTTCACAGTGCTTTACAGCACTCTCTATAAGTGGTTTACAGAGTCATCCTCTTGCCCCCGACAACCTGAGTCCTCATTTTTACCCACCTCGGAAGGATGGACGGCTGAGTCAAACTTGAGCCTGGTGAGATTCGAACTGCCAAATTGCAGGCAGCCGGCAGTCAGCAGAATTAGAATTCACACCATATTAAGATCTCTCCCAAAAAATATGGGTTCAGAATGTTAAATTCACACAGTCGCAGAATTTGAGGGAAAATTTTTATAAAATGTTTTATAGGTGGCATTTAGATCCTAAGAAATTATCATGTATGTATCCTAATATTCAACCGAAATGTTGGAGATGTGATTGTTTAGATGCTACATATTATCATATATGGTGGACATGCAAGAAAGCAAAGGCTTTTTGGATAAAAATTTGGTGGCTTATGCAAAATGTTTTGAAGAAAAAAATCCAATTTTCTCCTTAAGTTAAGGGTTTTTCAGTGGGTGAAACAAAATTGATATTGTATATGGTGACAGCAGCTAGGTTATTGATTGGTCAATATTGGAAAAGGGATGACATGCCTACAATTCAAGAATGGACTTTGAAGATGGCCAGTTTTGCAGAGATGGCGAAGATATCAGCATACTTAAAAGACCAGACTCAAGAGACTTATGCGTGGGAGTGGAAGAAATGGATAGATTATGTGCAGAATAAATATCAAACTAGGAAGTATCAGATAGCTTTTAGCTAAATGTTGTGTAGAAATGTATAGTTTATAGGGGGCAAAATAGCTTATTGTTATGTAGAATTGTATACTACACGGGGGGGGGGGGAGAATGGAGGGCTGGTAAAGTGTGATATAATATAATGTGGATGGATTTCACCTTGGGGAAGTCATGGGGAGTGGGGAGGGTTTGGGGGGGTAAGGGAGGGATGGGGGGAAAAAAGGGGGGGGAAATTGATGTTTGTAAAACTTTTTCAATAAAAAGATCTCTCCCGATTAAAAGGTGAACCCAATTTTTAAAGAGCAGCAACCAGTACTTACTCACAACAGTTGTCTTGAACTTATTGTTGTCATATTCAGCCCCACAGATCTCCACCTCTACAAATGGGCAAGCGATGCTTCTGCCAGACTTGGGAAGATGCCGGGCAGCAATGACCTGTTTCAAGACAGCATACGATATTCAAGTAATTCCAAATAATCTTGAATTACTGGTGCACATATCGAGAAGCTGTTACTCAAACAGAACCTAGAGAACCTAGAGATGCCGTTTTTGCCCTCCCAGAGGCTCAAGGAAAGCCTCCGGAGCCTGGGGAGAGCAAAAACACCCCCACCGCCATGGTGCAGGACGCTGACTAGGCCACGCCCACCCAGCAACCGGCCAGAGAACCCTTTGCTAAAATTTTTGAAGCCTGTTAAGGATATTGTTGTTGTGTTACCAACCAGCAGAGTGTAGAGCACAGAGAAACATTGCTGAGAGCAATGAATAAGAGATGTGCAAACTGGTTTATTGAAAGTTTACTTTATAATGAAAAAACAATCTCATAGTCTTTAAATCAATCCAAGTCTTTGCCAGTTAAATCAGTCCAGTGATACAGATATCTTCTTACCATACAAACAGTAGTTGGTTAGAGTAACAAACTCACTCTGGTTCACAAACCACGATGGTAGCAGATCCATCCAACGATGATAGCACAATGGTAGCAACTCCTCACACACACAATGGTAGCTTATCATCAACTGAGTACGTTACAGTACCTTTCTTAAATACGTTTACAACTAGTGATTCTCTAATTGCAGCATGACTCAGCGTTACAATGAATCAGCAGTAAAACTTTAAAGTCACACAATACATATTCATGTTAAAGTCACAGAACACATATATTGCCTGGACAACTTGTTAGGCTCAAACCATATCCTAACAAAGGATATGGACCCCTGGCCCTAATCTAACAAGGCTGCCAAGTATTAATTCAAAGGAAAACCTCTTATGGATCCTCAAGGTTCCTTGTCTGCCATTCATTGTGGAGAAAACATTTACCCTCATGGTCAAAATCATTTGTAGCTTCTTCTTGCATTCATTTTGTACGGGGTCGTAGGCCTCATTTCTCATGCTTTCCGGCTGCAGTACGAAGCCAGTCCAACCGTTCAAGGAGAACAATGCCTGATTCATCTGCATGTATTTATCTGAGGAGAATATTTGGAAAATGGGGGGTGGGGGGGAGAGAAGGACGTTAGCCAGATGGGTTACCTGGTTAACCAAGGGAAAGTTAGTTTACTTTATTGTCATTGCACATCGTGCAACGAAATTAAATGCCATCTTCGGTGTACATTATAACTATGTAAAATAAAAATACAAACACACACCCTTCCCATTCTATATAACTGAAATTGAAAACCCGATATTGCATTAATATTGCACTATACCATAGAATTCAATGTAGTTACCGCCCTGGGATAGAAGCTGTTTTTCAGCCTATTTGTCCTTGTTTTTTTTGTTTTTTTTTTAATTTGATTTATATGCCGCCCTTCTCCGAAGACTCAGGGCGGCTTACAATGTGCTCAGCAATAGCCTTCATCCTTTTGTATACTTATACAAAGTCAGCTTATTGCCCCCACAAACTGGGTCCTCAATTTACCTACCTTAGAAAGGATGGAAGGCTGAGTCAACCTTGAGCCTGGCGAGATTCGAACCTGCAGTAATTGCAGGCAGCTAGTCTTAATAACAGGGTGCTTTAGACCACTGTACTACCAGGGCTCATATTTTTTTTATTTTATTGCCCTGTACCGCCTGCCAGATGGTAATAGTTCAAAAAAAAAAAAAAAAAAAAAAAAGGATGCCCTGGATGAGATGGATCTTTAAGAATGTTTTGAACTTTCTTAAGGCAGCGGGAGCTATAAAACTATTCCAAAGAGGGGAGAGAGCAACCATTGATCCTCTGGGCAATGATGTTAACCTTCTGGAGTGCTGTCCTATCTGCCACTGTGCAATTGGCAAACCATACACAGGTGCAGTAAGTTAAAATACTCTCTATGGCACAGCGGTAGAAGGTCACCTGCAGTTTTTCATTCAGTTGTTGTTTCCTGAGAAGTCTCAGGTAGTATAATCTCTGCTGGGCCCTTTTGACCAATGCTGCAATGTGAGCGCCCCCAAATCAGGTCCTCTTTTATGATTAACACCCAGAAACTTAAAACTGGCCACTGGCGAAAAGCAAAATCTCCTAAATAATAAAGGGGCTGGAGCTTTTTCTACACCATCCTAGGATGAAAATGAGCAATGTGGAACAATTGAACTATGAGGTACTTTCCCTGAGAAGATGCGCCCATCGTCCTTCTCAATGGAAATGAAAAAACTATAATAGGCAGCTAGCCCTCAACGTATGACAACGAAGAGGACTGGAGCTTCAATCTCAAATGACGCGGTGGTCAAATCAGTTAAAACATATGAAGAACGGTTGCTGGAATTGGGTGTGTCTAGTTTGATGAAGAGAAGGACCAGGGGAGACACGATAGCAGTGTTCCAATATATCAGGGGTTGACACAAAGAAGAGGGAGTCAAGCTATTCTCCAAAGTACCTGAATGCAGGACAAGAAGCAATGGGTGGAAACTAATCAAGGAGAGAAGCAACTTAGAACTAAGGAGAAATTTCCTGACAGTTAGAACAATTAATCAGGGGAACAACTTGCCTCCAGAAGTTGTGAATGCTCCAACACTGGACGTTTTTAAGAAGATGTTGGATAACCATTTGTCTGAAGTGGTGTAGGGTTCCCTTCCTAAGCAGGTGGTTGGACTAGAAGACCTCCAAGGTCCCTTCCTGCTATGCTATGCTATGCTATGCTATGCTATGCTATGTTATGCTATGCTATTATAAATGTAGTGCTTGATTTTAGGATCTTTTTTGCTCTTGAAGCAAATCACTGCGATTATTAGGTGAATCACTGAATTTGCTTGTTGAAAGCCAGCTTGGAAGTTCGCAAGTGGCAATCACATGACCCCAGGACGCTGCAACTCTCGTAAATACATGCCCAACTGTTGATCATGTGATTCTGAAGATGCCATGATGTGTGACGACCAGATATTAGTCATTTTTTCCCTTTCTCTCTCTCTCTCTCTCTCTCTCTCTCTCTCCCTCCCTCTCTCTCTCTTTCTCAACATTTACATGTATTATTTCAGCTGGTTGTGAAGAGAACGAGAACTTTTTCTTTTTTGTTTTACCTGGTGTCTGGAAATTAAGAGCCACCATCTGCACCCCACAAAACCAGAAGCGAAAAGGATCATAATTTGAGGAATCCACTCTCTGCCCTTTGGGATAAATTCGAGTCAGTCCCTTCTGATTGTACTTCAGGAGGTCAAATGGTTTCTGCTTGACAATGCTTTCTGCTTTGGTTTCCACAAAAGAGCGAATTTCTTTGAAATCGGGATTATCTACAAAAATGAAGGTGCAGGAAGAAGCAATTTCATAAATATATAGTTACATAGCTTACTGCAGAGTTGCAATAAGAGAGTCAGTTTGTCCTAATGGTTAAAGCACAGGATAGAAGTAGTAATGCTACTTTAGCCATGAAAGCTAGGTGGGTGACTTTGGGCTAATCACCAGGAGACTGTGAGTTCTAGTCCCATCTTAGCCATGAAAACTAGGTGGGTGACTTTGGGCCAATCACCAGAAGACTGTGAGTTCTAGTCCCATTTTAGGCATGAAAGCTAGGTGGGTGGGCCAATCACCAGGAGGCTGTGAGTTCTAGTCTCATTTTAGGCATGAAAGCTAGGTGGGTGACCAGGTGATTGTGAGTTCTAGTCTTATTTTAGGCATGAAAACCAGGTGGGTGACCTTTGGCCAATCACCAGGAGTCTGTGAATTCTAGTCCCATCTTAGTCATGAAAGCTAGATGGGTGACCAGGAGACTGTGAGTTCTAGTCCTATTTTAGACATGAAAGCCGGGTGAGAGACTTTGGGCCAATCACCAGGAGACTGTGAGTTCTAGTCCCATTTTAGGCATGAAAGCTAGGTGGGTGGGCCAATCACCAGGAGGCTGTGAGTTCTAGTCTCATTTTAGGCATGAAAGCTAGATGGATGACCAGGAGACTATGAGTTCTAGTCCTATTTTAGACATGAAAGCCAGGTGAGACTCTGGGCCAATCACCAGGAGACTGTAAGTTCTAGTCCCATTTTAGGCATGAAAGCCAGGTGGGTGACTTTGGGCCAATCAACAGGAGATTGTGAGTTCTAGTCCCACTTTAGGCATGAAAACCAGATGGGTGACTTTAGACTAGGCCTTCATTCTCAGTCCAACTCACCCCAAAGGTTGTTGTGGGGAAAATAGGAGAGGGAAGGTGAATTAGATAGGTTTGCTGCCTTCGGTTAAATTAAAATTAAATTGTAAAATTAATATGCTGGTGGCAGAAGTTTGCAAAATAGATCACATCATACATGGAGGCGGAAACGAGACAGTGAGAGGACTTCCAATGGCTTATGCAGCAATTTCCATCTGTATCTCACTTCAAAAAGAAAGAAACTGTGCCATCGATGTTTAGACATCATAGTTAGAAGGCCCTTTCCAAAACTCTTATGTTGCAGATCTCCCAGGTTTGCAATATTGGAAAACATGCAACCATCAAACAGCTTGATTTGAAGATACACCTCTCCTCTCTAAAAAACAACAAATATTCTTTTGGATTTAGCAAGCCAACCGTTCAGTTAAAAATGGTTTACCGAGATTGTCCTTGGTTTTGCTCATTGGTATGCAATAGATCACCAAGTCAGATAACTCCATGGCAATTAACTGCTTCTTCTCCAAGTATCCTTTTAAAGTTTTCTGTTTTAAAATGTAATAAAACAAGCAAAGTTTAGAGGTTATACATTAGATCATGGCAGTTACCCAACAGGAAAAGAAATCTTATGGTAAAGAGAATGCATATTTGATTATCCATGTAATAACTGCAGCTAGGATTGTATTTGCATAAAACTGGAAAAGTGAAGAGATCCTTACAGATGAGAATGTGATTAGGCAAATATTAGAATGTGCAGAAATGAATAGGTTAACTCTTGCAATTAAAGAGAAGGAACAAACTGAATATTATAATGTATATTATAATATATATTATAATATTATAATGTATAATGTAATGAACTATTTTACCAATGGCTAGAGAATAAATATGAAAGTTAGAAATAAAAGTAGATTAGTGAAAGATAGAAATAAGAAGAGAATTGTTACAGTATTACGCATGCAATGTATATCAATATACATTATACAATATACATTAGCAACAGAAATGTACGACCCAATTGTGGTCACAAGTCAAGGATTACTTTTAAGGAAAATATTCTGCAAAGGGGAATCTCTACTCAGCTTTTTGGTTACTGGCGTAACTGGTTGGAAAACTGGTCTTTTCAACTCCTGCTGAAAGACTAAACTTGAGCAATAATTTTACTGGCTTGTTTTTTTTTTAATGTACAAATAAAAACTAACGAAGCTCGAAGACTAAACTGAATGGCTGAGCAGTGCTTAGGGTGGGGGCCGGGGCTCCTACCTCTTCAACAGTTCTCCAGGTGATTTCTCTGATGCTCTGAAACCACTCAAACCACTCTTCTACTTTATCGGTGGCGAACTCAATGGGAGGGTCTTCAAGGTTCTTGGGCTCCAGGACAAAGACAAAACTCTTCCCGTGGTTTCCTTGAGGCATTTTCACTGTTGGAAATGAGAAAAAATGAGGAATTTACTCCACATTCCTTTAGCCAAAGTGTTCTACAAGGCCTCTGGGGCAGGGGTGGGTTCTAAATTTTTTTACTACTGGTTCTGTGGGCGTGTCTTATTTTGTGGGTGTGGCTTGATGGTCATGTGACAATTCTTTAGGATTTAGCAGAGGTACTGGTCTACCAGGCTTTTAACTGCTTGCAGAGCTGTACCGGTCTACTCATTTGTTTTTGGAGGCACCGGTCTACTCATTTGTTTTTGGAGGCACCGGTCTACTCATTTGTTTTTGGAGGCACCGGTCTACTCATTTGTTTTTGGAGGCACCGGTCTACTCATTTGTTTTTGGAGGCACCGGTCTACTCATTTGTTTTTGGAAGCACCAGTCTACTCATTTGTTTTTGGAGGTACTGGTCTATCAATTTATTTTTGCAGGCACCGGTCTACTCATTTGTTTTTGGAGGCATCGGTCTACTCATTTGTTTTTGGAGGCACTGGTCTTCTCATTTGTTTTTGGAGGCACAGGTCTACCACCACACTGCCTTTTAACACTGATCAGCTGTAGGGTGGCCCTATGAAGCCCCATGGCAAGAGTTTAAACAGTTTTTTCCTTCTAGCCAATCAACTGGGACTCAGGAGGCAGCAATAGATTGGGGGTGGGGCCAAATAAAAGGTAAGAATAACACGGGGGGGCAGAACCGGTTCGGTGACGTCATATCGTCACCGCTACCGGCTTGGCGGAACCGGGAGGAACCCACTACTGCTCTGGGGCCTGCTTTATTAGGCCCTGAAAGGCCAACTGTATCTTGTCTATCGTGCCTTCAAAAGTTTCTTCATGGGGAGGACATTTATTACCTTGGAAGCAGTGTTCACCCTCTGGAACTGCAAACGCAGTTAGGAAAAGCTACACTATTGAGGTAAACAGATCAAAGATCTGTACAGAGGTGGAATATAGAGAATACAGAATAAGAGAGTTGGGAGGGACTCTTGAAGGACTTCTAGTCCAACCACCTGCTCGAGCAGGAAACCCTATATTATGCCGGACAAATAGGTGTCCAAGCTCTTGTTAAAAACCTCCAATGATGGAAAACCCACAACTTCTGGAGGTAAGTCATTCCACTGATTAGACATTTCTCTTTGGTTCTGGATTGGATCTCTCTTTCATAAGCTAGTTGGAAAATGGTACTGCCCTTATGAAGAACTTACAGAAGGAGAAGGAGGAAGAGGAGGAGGAGGAGAAGGAAGAGGAGGAGGAGGAAGAGGAGGGGGAGGAGGAAAAGGAGGGGGAGGGGGAGGAGGAAGAGGAGGAGGAGGAGGAAGAAGAGGAGGAGGAGGGAGGAGGACAAAGAGGAGGAGGAGGAGGAGGAGGAAGAAGAAGAGGAGGAGGAGGAGGAAGAAGAAGAAGAGGAGGAGGAGGAGGAAGAGGAGAAGGAGGAGGAAGAAGAAGAGGAGGAGGAAGAGGAGGAGGAAGAAGAGGAGGAGGAGGAGGGAGGAGGACGAGGAGGAGGAGGACGAGGAGGAGGAAGAAGAGGAGGAGAAGGAGGAGGAGGAAGAAGAGGAGGAGAAGGAGGAAGAGGAGGAAGAGGAGGAGGAAGAAGAAGAGGAAGAGGAGGAGATGGAGGAGGAGGAAGAGGAGGAGGAGGAAGATCCTACGGTGTTCTGTTAGAACTACATTTTTTTCCTCCATGCCATCTACATTAATTCTAATTTAAGCAGCCAAAAATATTGGAGCCCAGCATCTACATACCCACTGTATATAAATTGAGATCCAGAATGCCCCGACATAGTGACCCTAAAGGATTGTCCTCAAAGATCTGGAAAGAAAATATTTGTATTTCATTATAAAGGATTTCCCCCCCTCCATCTTCAGAAGTAGGAGTACAATAAACAAACCTGATTCCCATCTGTATCCCTTAAAATTCCAAAAGCAACATTTCAGAACAATAAATTCTCACCACGAAATTTAATCACTGAGAAATTATAATGTTAACTAAAGCTTTGGAGAAAAATTAGTAAAAAAAATTTCTGTTAGCTAGACAGTGTAATAGGAGAGGGACCACATACTTTAGACGGACATCCATTAATTTGTCAGCTGTAAGGTTTTTACAATGTTTTTCATGAACTTTAATCTTAGAAAATTTAAAAATGTAAAAGCACAAATTAAAAAAGAAAAGAAAAAAGGAAAAAATCCATCTTGTATTTTATACTTATCAATAGTACATGGTTTTTCTACTATACATTGATTATTAATAGCATACAGGTCAATATTAAATCAGTTCCTAATATGTATAGTTTTTCTGTTACTGGATAACATTAGCAAAGCAGAACAAAGAAATCTCTTTAGTGCCCACCTTATTCACCAACCTGTTAATTATTTAATTCTAGTGATTCTGATTATATTATATAGTTATATAATCAAAGTGCTACAGCTATAACTTTCTAGTTACTCAAAACTGATTGGTGTTAAGGTTTTGCAGGTTTTTAAACAGCAAAAATATATGTTGCTTCTCCAGTTCTATGAATGGATATTATTCCCTGGTTTTGGCATAACAAACTTTACATGTCAATATTCAGATTTAATAAACAGAAACGGTATCCAAGCATAGAGAGGCACAGAAAGATTATTTTCACATAGAAAAGCATTAAGAAACATAAGACAGATGCCTTATTTTGTTCACATGTGGAGCATAGTTTTGGAAGGAATTTTACAGGTAGAATCCAGATCCGTGTGCTGATAAATCTTTTTAATGGATCTGAAGAACTTCAGGAATACATTTAACATGTAGATCATAACAAAAACTTTCCCTACCTGATTTTCAAGCTCTTCCATGCTCTCAGATGACATGTCTTCAACGTAATTGGATGGGAAGTAATGCTGGACCTTACATCCATAATCACCTTTCCACCTAGTAACAAGGAGAAAGAACTAAAGGATGGGATTTGAGTAATAAAAGTAACAATGTGCAAATTATCAATCAAATGATAGCAGTATTCCAGTATTTGAGGGGCTGCCACAAAGAAGGGGGGGGGGTCAAATTATTCTTCAAAGCACCAGAGGGCAGGACAAGAAACAATGGATGGAAACTGATCAAGGAGAGAAGCAACCTGGAATTAAGGAGAAACTTCCTAACAGTGAGGACAATTAACCAGTGGAACAGCTGGCCACCAGAAAATATGGGCAATCCATCACTGGATGTTTTTAAGAAGATTCTAGAGACAGTCACTTATCTGAGATGGTATATAGCAGTGATGGCTAACCTTTTTGCCATCACGTGCCAAAAGCGGGGGGAGGGGGGTGTCACGCGCATGCGTGTCCACACCCATAATTCTATGCGCCTCACCCCCGTGCATGCGTGCGCGACCCCTCCGCTTTGGCAGGCGATGGCACGGTGGGTCTGGTGGGCCCATTTTTCGCCCTCCCCAGGCTCCAGAGCCTTTCTAGGAGCCTGAGGAGGGCAAAAACAGTCTTCCCCACCCTCCCGGACGCCCTCCAGAGGCAGGAAACAGTCTGTTTCCCTACTTCCGGTAGGCCCAGAAGGCCCGAAAATCAGCTGGCTAGTGCCTGCATGCGTGCCAGATCTGAGCTTGCGTGCCCACCGATATGGCTCCTAGAAAGCTGCCATAGGTTCGCCATCACGGGTATATAGGTTCTCCTGCTTGAGCAGGGGGCTGGACTAGAACAGGAGTCTCCAACCTTGGCAACTTTAAGACTTGTGGACTTCAACTCCCAGGGTTCCTCAGCCAGCAAGCCAGCAATACTGGGAGTTGGTCCACAAGACTTAAAGTTGCCAAGGTTGGAGACCCCTGGACTAAAAGACCTCCAATATCCCTTCCAGATCTCTTCTCTTCTCTTCTCTTCTCTTCTCTTCTCTTCTCTTCTCTTCTCTTCTCTTCTCTTCTCTTCTCTTCTCTTCTCTCTTCTCTCCCTCTCCCCTCCTCTCTTCTCATCAATTGCTTATTAAATTTAAATCTTTTAAACCTGCCCACCTAGGAAAAGCCCCGAAGGATGCCGAGGTGGCGCAGTGGTTAGGGTGTAGTACTGCAGTTACTTCAGCTGACCGCTAGTTCAGCAGATCAGCGGATCAAATCTCACCGGCTCAAGGTTGACTCAGCCTTCCATCCTTCCAAGGTGGGTAAAATGAGGACCCAGATTGTTGGGGGGCAATATGCTATTTAGTATACTGTCTTTGGTGTAAGCCGCCCAGAGTCCTCGGAGAGTGGGCGGCATAGAAATATGACTAATAAATAAATAAAATAAATAAATCACATCTAATCATAAAATAATCTATGCAGCCTCCAAAACATAACGCCTGCTTCCAAGCCGAGATGAGATGTGCAATGTAATCACAATAAATCAAGCACGAAAAATTTCTGGAGAAGGTAATTAATTAGAAAAACACAATTTCAAAGGGGTTGCGTTTAACGGAGTAGCACTTACGGGCTGTCCCCATCAATTATGCCTCATTTCAGCTCCTATGCAACCGATTTTAAATGATGCCACCTACGTTGATTTTAACTGTTCTTTTGCTACTTTAAAAGGCTTTGAAATCTGTGAAAACCAGAAGCTTATGTAGTTTTGGATTACACTACATTGAGTGGGCTGGCAGAGAGAAACAATGAAGAGGGAAATGAACAAAGGAAGGTGATTCTTCACCCAACACGTCACAAAACTATCTCTGTGCCAAGCCTCCTCAAAACTGAACGGATCAGGTTGGCTGTGTTACAACTCTGATAAAAGCATTCTGTACCACCTAATCATCATTTTAAAGCTTTGGTTCATGCATTTTCTGTCAACTTTCCACTTGAAAGAAACAACACACGATAAAAAAAATCTATCATTGGAAAGCAGCTTACAGGTAGTCCTCAATTTATGACCACAACTGGAACCAAAGTTTCCACTGCTAAGCTAAGCAAGGTGGTCATTAAGTGAGACACACTTGATTTGATCACTTTTTTTGCTGTGGTTGCTAAGAAAATCACTGCAGTTATTAAGTGAATCATGAGGTCCTTAAGCAAACCCAGCATTGGTGTTTGACTTTGGTTGTCAGAAGACAACTGGGAAGGTTCACAAATGACAATCCGATGATCCCGGGTTGCTACAACTGTTGTACATACTGTTGCCTGAAGAAATGAAACTGGAAAAGATTCTTGGATGAGAAGCGAAAGGACTTCAAGGAAAAAGAAAGGAAGTCCAGTTGCCTTTTGAAAAAGCACCTTTGGGATAAACATGACCTGGATGACTGAGAATCTCCACAGACGTGCAACAAAGGTATGAAAAAAATAATAATAATCTAAAACTTACCAGCCGCCACTTTCTTTGGAGACATTATGAATTAAGGCTCCACGACAGAATGTCAGTTCATCATCCCTTTTAGCTTGATAGTCGTACAAGGCTTTAACCGTTCTCTGGGGCTTCAAAGAAAGAAGCAATGGAAAAACATTTCAGATCCACAAGCAGGAGCAGGATTCAGCCGGTTCGGGTGAATCGGATGCTAAGAACTGGATGGTCCCAGCCACCCTGCCCCACCCCTCCCAGGAGTCTACACATGGCCCATTTTGGATGCCAGGTAAGTGCAGTGCCCACGCAGAGGCTCTGGGAGGGTGAAAAATGGACCTCCCTGAAGTTCCGGAAGTCTGGAAACAGGCCTGTTTCCGGCCTCCAGAGGGCCTTCAGAGCAGGGGGAAGGCCATTTTCAACCTCCTGGAAGCTCGAGGAAAGCCTCCGGAGCTTGGGGAGGCCGAAAATGCCCCCCTCCCCCCCGTGGTGCAGGAGGCCGAGATGGCCACCCCCACCATGGCCATGCCCATCAAGCAACCGGGCAGAGAACCGGTTGCTAGAATTTTTGAATCGCATCCCTGTCCACAAGTCAGCTGAATTTTGAGAAATGGTATGAATTGTGTTGACGTTTGAATGGAAAAAATGATAGATGAAGCGTAATTAGCGCCCCCATTCTTTTTGCTACGATCGAGATGAATGTCACTCACCACAGAAGGTGTTATTTCGGTGGGCTCCACATACATTTTGACTTCATACAGAGAGCTAGGATCTTTCTCCTAAATTGAAAGTCAAAATAAAATGAATTACCATCAACAATCTTGAGTCTTCAGCATGTTACCTTGCCTACATTAACATACAGCTATTGAATACCGGAAAATCTACCGGATTTTCCCTTTGTCCTTTGTCACTTTTGAGATTCCCCCGACTCCAAAAAGTCCAGTGTTACTTTAGCAAAAAAATTTCGGGGATCTTTTTCGATATATGAGCTAGTTAGAAAAGGGAAACTTTCATAATGACTGATAATTGTATTGTGTTTACAACCTAGGTCTCTTTTCTTCTTGGTCTTCGGCTCAAAAAAAGTACCTGACTTTATTTTTAGAGCCACGTTGTCTAGGTTGACACCTTAAGCTGAGCCATAATGTGATTGTGGGTCCTGGTTGTGGTGTTTGATGGCAGCCGTGGTGGTATGCAACACAGAGAATTTTAACAGTCCAAGGTAGAATCACTCAATCATTCTCACACAGTTATTTTCTCATGCAGCCAGAAAAGATTTGGCTGTGGCTTATTTTTTTATCTGCTTGGGATATAAAATGATTTGAGTCTCTTAATCACAGTCTGAGGTTGGCTGGATTGAAATCTCCACTTTTCAATCTTGTGCTCTCCAGGTAAGCGAATACGTGATTTTAAGGACTGTTCTAAAGTGATGGATTGCAACTAAAGAATGCTGTGTGTTTATGTCAGCTTTAAGGGATTTCTGCCTTACCATGTTTCCCCGAAAATACGACATGTCCTAAAAATAAGGCCAAGCCTGATTTTTGGAGTGGGTGTAAATATACGCCCTCCACCCGAAAATAAGCCCAGGGCAGCACGCGCATCTGGGATGCCCCTCTTTGGGCTTTCCGCTTAGGTGGCGGTGGGTGCAGCCAGTCCCCGTCCCCACCTGCTCGGCCTGCAGCTCCCAGTGGGAAGGAGCCCAGGCAACCATGCATTCAAAGCTTCCCCGGTGGGACCAAGAGCATGGCCATCAGCCAGGGAACAGTGGCTCCCAACGGGAAGGAGCCCAGGCAAGCCGCGCGTTCGGAGGTTCCCCGGCGGGCGCATGGCAGTGCCAAGAGTGCTGCCACCAGCCTGGGAAGTGAGGCTCCCAGCAAGGAGGAGGCCAGCCCACGGGGTCATCTGTACAGGCAGCCCACCACCACCACCACCCCGCCCTCACCGGCTGCTGGTCCAGACCGCCTAGGGCTGTGCAAGAAGCCCGGGCAGGGAGGGAAGGAAGCCCTGGTTTACCTTGCTCTGCTCCCTTAGGAGCGACCGCCAGGATTGCTTCCCTGCATCTTTTGGCACGCGTGCCTGTTGCTGGTCTTAATGCGTGCAAGCACGCCAGAAGCCATACCAGCTGGCCGGTGCACATGCGTACTCTGGAAACAGGAAGATCATCTTCCTGGAGTGTGCATGCGCAATGGACGGCTGCTCTTCCTGTTTCTGGTCTGCCAGTGCGCATGAAACCCAGCTGGCCGGTGCACCGGAACCCGGGAGAGCAACGGGTGACAGCTCCGCGTGCCCGGAGAAATGGCTCTGTGTGCCACTTCCGGCACGTGTGCCATAGGTTCGCCATCACGGACCTATACTATTCCAGACCAATGGTTGTCCAATCTCTTCTTAAAAACCTCCAGTGATGGAGCCCTTACATCTTCTGAAGATGTAACCATTCCACTGGTTAATTGTTCTAACTGTCAGGAAACTTCTCCTTAGTTCTAGGTTGGCCGTCTCCTTGATTGGTTTTCCTTCCGTTGCTTCTTGCCCAACAGTTCTTAAAAGTTAGAGTATGTCCCATACTAGGCTTCCCTAAGTGGTTTTTAGCACCCTCCTTAAAAAGAGGGACCTACCATGCTGTAACGCTCCAGAAGCTCCTCGGTCACCGGATATCGCAGCCTCATCTTCCTGTACAGGGGGTGCTTCTCATAGTAATTCACCAGCTCCACTAAACTCTCAAAATAAGCAGAGGTTCCCAAGACAAAGAGACGGCCCTCTTGCTTAATTCGACAATGCTTCACTTTCCCCTCCGCTCTGCAAAAGAAACGAGGAATGGCCCTTTTTTAAAAACAATCTAATCCGTGAGCAGGAACGGCCCTCAGAATTCCAGATTATTTATTTATTTAATTTATATCCCACCCTTTATTATTTTTACAAGTAACTCAAGGCAGAGGAGATCCAACACGTCTTCCTCCTTCCATTTTCCCTACAACAATTTTGTGTGATGGGTTGTGGAGAGAGAGAGAGAGAGAGAGAGACAGAGAGAGAGAGAGAGAGAGAGGGAGGGAGGGACTGGCTCAAAGTCGCCCAGCTGACTTTCATGGTTAAGGCATGGTTAACTCACTGTCTCCTGGTGATTGGCCCCAAGTCAACCAACAGACTTTCACAGCTAAGGCAGGACTTGAACTCACAGTCTCCTGCTTTCTAGCCTGGTGCCTTAACCACTAGACCAAACTGGCTTTCTGTTTAGCTGAGCCTTTGCAAACAGAGATTATTGTTTATGGATGACTACATTTCCTGGAATCTGCAGGAGGAGAGGCCTGCAATATTTGCAAAGGGAGTATTAGAGGATCTGTTGACCCTTTGAGGTAGACCAGACAAGAAGCACAACCTTGAGTACCAATACTATCCTTATTGTAAGGTTACGTTAACAGAACCTTGAAAGACCTTCTCTTTACTTTCCAGAAAACTACAGACGGTCCCTTCTGAGACATCTGATGTCCTTTTTTCCTTCTGTGGGCTGAGACATCATTTGTGTGACAATTGTCTAGGATAAGAACCTTCCTCCGTCCCCCAAGATCATTCCCACAGACCATTATAAGATCTTCTAGCTTGTCCGAAAATGTTTCCAGTCTCCTGGCTGTACACTCAGCCACCAAACCCTTTCCTACCACTCTAGATAATAGAGTTCATCCTTCTTCTTTTCCTACTGGCAGTTGGGACAACCTGGATAATGGGTAATAAGCCATGTTTCTCAGGTTCCATCTTAACAGATTTGGACTGAATTAGGTGAAAACAGAAGGATTTGAGCTGTCGTGGTGCAGTGGTTAGAATGCAGTAATGCAGGCTGATTCTGCTGACTGCCAGCAGTTTGATCCTGACCGGCTCAAGATTGACTCAGCCTTCCATCCTTCCGAGATCGGTAAAATGAGGACCCAGATTGTTGGGGAGCAATAGGCTGACTCTGTAAACCGCTTATAGAGAGTGCTGTAAAGCACTGTGAAGCGGTATATAAGTCTAAGTGCTATTGCTACTTTCATTTTTAGAGAAGAAGAGAGAATCTGCTAAACTTAACCTGAGACTTACCCATCTCTTCAACTTTGAGGGCTGATTAAAGAACATTCAAGAACCCATGAAACTCAAGAACCCATGAAACATGACACTATTGTCATCTGATTAATCTAACCAAGTCAAGAAGGCTCTTTCAAAGCGTATGCGGTAATAAATGAATTAGTGCTTCAGATACCCCAAGATTCTTCACTGTCTGATTTTTTTTTCTGTGAAGTCAACCACAAGGCCCCTCCGAAAATTTATCTACCATGTTTCCCCAAAAATAAGACCCTGTCTTATATATTTTTTGAACCCCGAAATAAGCGCTTGGCCTTATTTTCAGGGAGGTCTTATTATTTTGGGGTGCGTGGAGCAAGATGGGGCTCCTCTTGCCATCTTTCCTGATTTCCAGCTCTGTCTCCCTAACCCTAACCAAAGGAAATGGCAGGGACCAGTTGCACATGCGTTTAAATATTTTTGGGGAGGGCTTATTTTCAGGGGGTTATTTTAGCACATGTGCTCAAAAGCCTGATTGGGCTTATTATCAGGAGATGTCTTATTTTCAGGGAAACACGGTAATCATTATCCCATGTGTCTTATCTTACCTGAAAGTTATGGCATAGGAATCCAGTTCATCTCTCTTCCTTATCAGGAAGGCTCCATCCCTTGGAATCCGCATCAGCATGTCTTCTGCTTCTCCGCGACTCAGGTTGCTGTAATACCAACTAACAGAGGGAAAAAAGGTGATTGCAGTTTCAAAAAACTTAATATCATGTAGTTTCAGACACCAGAGGGTGAAAGGAGGACAGAATTCCTTCTTTCTGCAACCAACAAGTTACTCTTGAATGTTGATACTGTGGGGTTTTTCCCTTCCTGCTGTCTAAATCAAGAGCCTTGATAGTACAGTGGTCTACGCACCCTGTTATTAACACAGCTGCCTGCAATTTACTGCTGGTTCGAATCTCTCCAAGGCTCAAGGTTGACTCAGCCTTCCATCCTTTGAAAGGTAGGTGAAATGAGGACCCAGTTTGTGGGGGCAATAAGCTGACTTTGTATAAATATACAAAAGGATGAAGGCTATTGCTTAACGCATTGTAAGCCTCCCTGAGTCTCCGGAGAAGGGCGGCATATAAATCAAATTAAAAAAAAATAAATTAAAAAAAAATAAATCCAGTCCTCCAGAAGTTGTGGATACTCCATCAATCACTGGAGGTTTTAAGAAGAGATTGGACAGCCATTTGTCCAGAATGATATAGGGTCTCCTGGGGGTTGGATTAGAAGACCTCCGAAGTCCCTTCCAACCCTATTATTCTGTGTTATTCCGTAATCCTCTGCCTTAAGACAACATTTCTCCATCTAAACCACAGGTGTCAAACTCACTGCGTCACGTTGCCGTCATGTGACGTTTCATGACGTATTTCCCATTTGCGGGGCTGGGGTGGGCGTGGCCTGCGCGTGACGCATCTGGCCTGCAGGCCACCAGTTTGACACCTGTGATCTAAACACAGGGGTAACCAACCTTTCACACCTCAGGGACCACTAAATTCATAATTGTAAATCCCGTGGACAACTAATATGAATTTTTAAAAAGATAAACAGTATCTAGTGCAATATAAAAAATGCAAATATTTTTTCTGAGGACCACCAACATTTTCTCATGGACCACCAGTTGGTGACCGCTGATCTAAACCATTCCATTCCAAACAGGCACTGCTTGGACTGATATAAAGGATGAAATGGGTGCCTCAGTGCCAGACAATTACCCATCCCTTCCTTAGAGTAAGAGGAGCAGGGTGTGTTGAAATGTTATATCTCTCCCTCAGACACCGCACACATACAAGAGAGACAGACAGGCGGACAAGACCGTGGCTTCCAGCTCACGTGGCCATGCCAAGAGGCTCCACCAAGCTCCATTTCTCCAAATTTTCTCAAGAGACAAAAGCCAACCCAAGAAAAGAACAACAAAAAGTTAAGACGGATAAACTGCCACCGAGATTAAATCCATCAACGGCAAAAAAAAAAAAAAAAAAGCCTGTGGTTTTAAAAGTAGAGAAAAGTAAAGCAAGAGAATCCTGCTCACTTAACATCTCCCCGTTTTCTCTTGGCCGAGTGATTATCTTAGAGCTACCGGTTCCCAAAAAGTCTGCACTCTTTCCAGACTCCTGAGGTTTAAACTGCATAGTCAAGGCATAATTCAACGCTGCGGTCAGTCCAGCTGACTTCCCTTGTTGCCTTAAATCAAATTCTCCATCAGCCACCGTAGCAAAGACCCACAGAAAGCTTGAGTTATTAAAAATAGCATTTCACCCCGCCCTGGAATTTCCTCTTGGCTCCACGTACTTCTTAGATTCGTGAGGTTTGGGGTTCGGGACGGCGTCAGTCAAACGCAGCTCAAACTCAGCGCAACGTAAATGAGCTTCTTTGTAATGCTGGATCAGGTCAGAAATGCTGTCGAAGGTGAGGTTATTGGTCAGGTAATATTTTATGCTGTCTCCATCTGTAGACGAACGGATGTGGCAGTGCTGGACTCTACCTGATCTCCTAGGACAAACGAGGAGAAAAAGAAAAGTTATATTTTTTTAAAAAAAAGAAAGAACTCTCGTTCTTCTTTTAATTTGGGAACTGCAACTGTTTGCATCAGGAAAAAGAGGAAGGAAGAGTGAAGGAAACTGGGTCTCCTCAATTATGCAAATAGGAATAAGACAGGGGGGTCCTTGGTGCTCTCTAAATATGGTTGTTTTCTTGAAGACGTTTCATTATTCAACTAGGTCGGGGGTCAGCAACCTGTGGCTCTGGAGCCGCATGTGGCTCTTTGGGACCTTTGCTGGGGCTCCCTGTCAGGTTATCCTACCACTGGCTGGCCCACCCCTCGTCCTCCCCTTCCAATCACTCTTTGCTTGGCCTGAGAAGGTAAGGGCAATGACAGGGGATGGAGAAGCGGCTGGGGCAGAGACAGAGAGATACAGAGAGGGGGAGAGAAAGAGACAGAGATAGATACAGAGATGGGGGGAGGTAGGGAGAGAGATCAAAAGTGTTTTGTGGTTCCCGGAGTTTTTTAACAACCGGTTCTCTGTCCTAATGACCGGCTGGGTAGGCGTGGCTAAAGGGGGGGGGGGGGTCATGTGACTGATGGAAGTGAGTGACGTTGAGTTGGCCATGCCCACCCAGGTTTTGTGACTCCCGGTGTTTTCTTTTTATTATTATTATTCATATTTCTATGCCGCCCACTCTCCAAGGACTCTGGGCGGCTTACACCAAAGACAGTATACTAAATAGCATATTGCCCCCTAACAATCTGGGTCCTCATTTTACCCACCTCGGAAGGATGGGAGGCTGAGTCAACCTTGAGCCGGTGAGATTTGATCCGCTGATCTGCTGAACTAGCAGTCAGCTGAAGTAGCTGCAGTACTGCACTCTAACCACTGCGCCACCTCGGCTCTTTTCTATGGGAAACGGGTCCAAATGGCTCTTTGAGTGTTTAAGGTTGCAGGCCCCCTGAACTAGGTAATATCATCAGTGTTAGAAGGGAGTGGGGTTTAAGAGGAGGAGGAGGAGGAGGAGGAGGAGGAGGAGGAGGAGGAGGAGGAGGAGGAGGAGGAGGAGGAGGAGGAGGAGGAGGACAGTTGGTGCTCTCTGAGCCTGGTTGTTTTCTTACAGACACTTCATTACCAAATTAGGTAACACCATCAGTGCTAGAAGGAAATGGGGCTTGCTCTGTTTTATATATTAGTGGCTTGCCTTTCAGTTTTGATGGGGTGTGTTGTTTTCTTCTTGGTAATTCCTTCTTGATTAGGCTGTTTATTGTTGTGTCTGAGTCAGTTCCTTCCCTGGGGTATTTATTTATTTATTTATTTATCAATCAAATTTCTATACTGCCCTACTCCCGGAGGACTCAGGGCGGTGAACAGCCAAGATAAAATACAGATAATACAAATATTAAAAGTCCCTTAAAATTATTAAATATTCTGGCCGAAACACAGATTAAAACACCCAATTTATAAAATCAAACGAATTAAAAATTTAAAAGAGGAGAGTTAGGCCAGGTCAGCCTGCTGAAATAAAAAAGTTTTGAGAGCACGATGAAACGTGCACAGATCCGGGATCCCCCGTATCTCCAGGGGAAGCTCGTTCCAGATGGTAGGTGCCCCCACAGAGAAGGCTCTCCCCCTGGGAGCCGCCAGTCGACACTGTTTGGCCGACAGCACCCTGAGAAGCCCCTCTCTATGGGAGCGTACTGGTCGGTGAGAGGCTATTGGTAGCAGAAGGCGGTCTCGTAAATACCCCGGTCCGATGCCATGGAGCCCTCTAAAAGTGGTAACCAAAACAAACCCCATTCCCTTCTAGCACTGATGATGTTACCTAGTTTGGTAATTAAACATTTGCAGGAAAACCATGAAGCTCGGAGAGCATCAAGGAACACCAG
This sequence comes from Pituophis catenifer annectens, assembly GCF_029215685.1. NCBI lineage: Eukaryota > Metazoa > Chordata > Lepidosauria > Squamata > Colubridae > Pituophis > Pituophis catenifer. The sequence continues at coordinate 8,034,889 of NW_027256893.1, forward strand.
CCCCCTCCCCATTCAACCCTGAGGTACAAATATTCTCATCTAGGATTTTAATGATATATAGATAATCCTTGATTTATGACCGTAATGGAACCTGCCCATTATGGTTGTAACTCATGACGGTGACCCACAATCTCATTTTACGAACTTTTTTTGTAGAGATCGTTGAGTTCGCTATGGGCTGCTTTCAGCAAAAAAAAAAAAACAACAACCAGAAGAAAATGCCAATTTTCGGCAAAAAGTAGGCTGGTTGGTTGAGTTGAAGTCCAGATTTCTTAAGTTTGAAAAGTACTGCTTTAAAGTGTTTTAACTCCTTAGACTTGCTTGTAAGCCAGCCAAAACGTAAGAACAAATTCAGGAAACAGCTTGCTTACTCCCTAAACAATCAACCCATCTAAATCAGGAAGTTTAGTTTTTCCAATTCCAATTATGTGCAACATTTCATAACAGGCTGATAGAAGGATTTGGGCATTGGCGGGACCATTCGTGGATTATATTGAGCCCGATTCAGCCTCACTACACTGGCTCGTGTCGTCAGCAGTAATTTTAGTACTGTCAACCCTGAGGTTGAGCTGACCGAAGCCATTTTGAGGCTTCAGTGTTGCCACACTGGAGGTGAGGAATAGGGAGAGGGCAGGGGTGGGCTTCAAAAAATTTAACAAGGGGTTCTCTGCCCGGTTGTTGGGAGGGTGTGGCCATGGTGGGCATGGCCTAGTGGGCGTCCTGCACCACGGCGGAGGGGAGGGGGCGTTTTTGCCCTCCCCAGGCTCTGGAGGCTTTCCTCGAGCCTCCAGGAGGACGAAAACGGCCTCCCCAGGCTCCAGAGGCCCTTCCCGAATTTCCAGTAGGCCCGTTTTTTGTCCTCCCCAAGCCTCCGTGTGCGCCCTGCACTTACCTGCATCCAAAACGACTCCTGGAACGGGCGGGGCGGAGTGGGCAGAGCCAGCGAGGAGTGGGATTTGGGGGTTTTCCGAACTGCACAGAATCTTAGCTAGAGGTTCTCCTGAACCCCTGTGAACCCCCAGCAGCCCACCCCTGGGAGAGGGGGAATAGAGATAGCTGGGGTTTTGCCAAAATAAAATACATCCTCCTGGGAACCAAGGACATTCTCATCCCTGGTTCGAGAGAGGGGGAGTGATGTTACAGGGCACCGGACATCACCTTGATTGGACCATGTGGTTGATTGTTTGGGGACAGAGAAAAACTTTTACTTTTAATTAGGTGAAAACCGCGGGAACCTTCAGAGTCGGTTTTCACCAGAACTGTGCCAATATGACATATCCAATAAAAGATTCTTTGAGGAATCTACCTGCCTTGGAGTTTTGTTTGCTATGGGATTATTACTTGGAACCCTGACAACTACATTTTTTCTCCAAATGCACCTTCTTCCCCAATGTGACAAAACTAGATTTGTACACCAAACAGGAAAAGGTAAGGTAAAGGTTCCCCTCGCACATATGTGCTAGTCATTCCCAACTCTAGGGGGTGGTGCTCATCTCTGTTTCAAAGCCAAAGAGCCAGCGCTGTCCGAAGACGTCTCCGTGATCATGTGGCCAGCATGACTCAACGCCAAAGGCGCAGGGAACACTGTTCCTTCCCACCAAAGGTGGTCCTTATTTTTCTACTAGCATTTTTGACATGCTTTCGAACTGCTAGGTTGGCAGAAGCTGGGACAAGTAACGGGAGCTCACCCCATTATGTGGCATTAGGGATTCGAACCGCTGAACTGCCAACCTTTCGATTGACAAGTTCAGCGTCTTAGCCATCAGGAAAAGCGTGTTCCAAAATAGCCCTTACCAGAATGAGAGGGTGTAATCATTTGGGTAGGCTTCACTCTCCCTGACCAAGAAGGTCCCGTCTTTGCCACCCATTTCAGCACAATATTCCTGTAGGAGCTTTTCGGCTGTGGTCCTCCCTTCCGCCATCTTCCCATGGAACCATTTCTCACCGTAGTGTAGCTCCGTGCTTTTCACTTCCTAAAATAGAACGAAGAATATTTCATCCTTCTTCAATTTGTCATTATTATCTCACTGGTCATGTAGAGCTCGTCCCTGATTTATGACAACTGGGACCAGAATTTTGGTTTCTGAGTGACGCAGTTGTTAGGTAAATCATCACATGACTGGATAGGATTTTATGGGCATTATTTACTGCAGTCATTAAACATGGTTAAGCAGATCCGGCTACCCTAATTCACTCTTCTTGCCAGAAGCCAGCCGGGAAGATTGCAAATGGCAATTAAGTGATTGCAAAACACCGCAACCATCATAAATGAGAACTGGTTGCCAAGCACCCAAATTGCAGTCATGTGACTACAGGGGTAGGGCGACGGTTGTACCTTTGAAGTGACTTTTTCCAAAAGCAGTGTAACTTTGAACCATGGTTACATGAATGTAAGTCAAAGTGTCAAGTTCGAAGTGCGCTTATGCTGTTGCAACTATTATTGCTTCTCAGCTTGCCAACAAACTAGGGGGGAGGGAAGGGTAAAATGGAATGTAGACTCCAGACACCAAGAAGACAAACTGTGAGAGCCAAGGACACTTCAGCAGGTGTTTGGAAAACCCAAAGACACTTTCTCATAACACTCAATTGGACAATGTGCCCTGCACTAATAGGGGTAGGGAGAAGTCTATATTTTAATTATGTGGGATTGTGCAGGAATTAGCCAGAGCTGGTTTTGCCTTAATCAGTGCTGAAATGATGTACTCAATAAAGTTTTGCATTAAGAGACTGGATCGTCTCGATTGTGCTTGCTTGGTTGGGTTCGTCAGTTGGAACGTTGACACAAAGATTACCTGTACTCATGAGCAGCTTAGCCAGATTTGATAGGATTAATAGTTTGCCAATCATTTTCTCTGCTGGTTGAAACACTACCCACCTTAGAGTGCTGGCTAGCTTTGAATTAATTTGATTGATTAATTTTAATTTTTGATGTAATTTTAATATTTTTATTTAATTTTAATTTTAACTTTTGATTTAATTTTAACTTTTGATTTAATTTTGATTTAAATCTTCCAGGGTTGCTAGGTGTCAGGTGGCACGTAAATTTAATAAAAATAAATAAGTAAAATACATAAGTTTATGAGTTTACATACCTTCGATGGTTCCTCTTCAGCATTCTGTTCTATGTCGTCACTGAAGGACAGCTTTCCGTTGGCTACAGCACAATAATGACGAGTCCATTTCTACGAGGCCAAAAATGGTTTAAAGAAAAATTTGTCCTCAAATCAGAAAAAGATAGCAATACACTTCTCAAAATATCTCTTTCCAGTGGTGGGTTCCACTTACCTTTGCTTCCGGTTTGCAAATGTGACCGGGTCCTGCAGCACTTCTGCACATGCGCAGACGGTATGTGATGACCTCCGGGCGGGTGGCCGGAGTCTCCCCCCGCCGATGCTACCAGTTCGCACGAACCGGGGCAAACCGGTAGGAACCCACCACTGTCTCTTTCTGTTCTCATCTCTCCATGATGAATGCCAGCCACAAAGGAACTTCTGTGCCAAACAGGAGAAGTAGGAACACTGCTTACCTGGTCAATGGTGTCCCACATGAAGAGTTCTCCTTGTTGCTTCTTTTCCTCTTTCTTATCTTCTGTGTTCACATCGACATCACCTTTGGGTCCCAGTTTTTTATGCTGGTGTAAATGAAGAAAGTAATCATGAGAAACAAACACCTTGGATGAGTTCTCCAAGACTTTTCCCTTGAACTTCTGCTTTAAACAACGTCCTTAAAGAAGACAATGCCCTGTTCAAAGAACATGATCATCATTGTTGTGGCCCACCAGATTCGGACAGTGAGGAGGTTGGGGAGGAACGTGGGCTAGTCCTGGAGTCTGGGGAAGGCTCGGACGAGGGCTGAGTCGGAGGCAGAGAGGGGGCCAAGGACATCTGGTAGTTCTTTGCTGCCTCCAGAGTCTGACATCACCTTCTGACAAGAAATGTCAATGGGGAAACAAGACTACTTAACAACCATGTTCCTAACTTAACAACTGCAGTGATTCACTTAACAACGGTAGCAAGAAAGGTTGCAGAGTGGGGCAAAACTCACTTAACAACTGTCTTGCTTGGCCATGGAAATTTGGGACTCCATTGTGGTTGCAAGTCGAGGACTACCTGTAGTCTTATTTAGTTTGGAATAAGGATCGTTTCCAATATTAAATAAATTGGTTTTATCTTTGTTTACATGTATTTCTCCTCAGCTGTTTTAAATTGGTTTTACTATCCTACCAAATTGTTAAATTCTAACCACAGAATTGGGACGCGGTGGCTCAGTGGCTAAGATGCTGAGCTTGTCGATCGAAAGGTCGGCAGTTCAGCGGTTCAAATCCCTAGTGCGGCATAATGGGGCGAGCTCCCGTTACCTGTCCCAGCTTCTGCCAACCTAGCAGTTCGAAAGCATGTAAAAAATGCAAGTAGAAAAATAGGGACCACCTTTGGTGGGAAGGTAACAGCGTTCCCTGCGCCTTTGGCATTTTAGTCATGCCGGCCACATGACCAGAGAGACGTCTTCGGACAGCGCTGGCTCTTTGGCTTTGGAACGGAGATGAGCACCGTCCCCTAGAGTTGGGAATGACTAGCACATATGTGTGAGAGGAACCTTTACCTTTACCTAACCACAGAAATTAACCATGGGGGGATGGAATCTAAATTGTTCAAGAAACCTACACAGATGTACTGAAGATCAAAGTTTTTGTATACAGTTTACTTGCTTTGGAAAATTTCAGTTTCCATGGTTGAGGATCTCTGGCACTCAAGCTTAATATTACAATAGTGTGTAATGCTCAACAATTCGACTTTGAAACATACAAATGCAAAAATCGGTTTCCTTTGCTACTCCCAGTGAAATTTTCTGTATTTCCAGGATTTGTTCACGAGAAAGATAAGCCTGCCAAGATGTACACCTGCTTCACCGCTCGGAATTATTAAGCCCAAAATGAATTGTTTTACGGTAGGCGTTGGTTAGGAATGAAATTGTTCTAAAGAATGATCAATTCTGATCTGGATAAAATCTGGCTTTTAACGGTGGCAAATTTAAGGCGTACCGCTTCTGTTGAATGCCAACCTTGTGCTATTTGTATTAGATTAATTATCACGATATTTAAAAAAATAATGCATTTGCTGGGAAAGAAGATACAAGAGGAATATTTCAGCCTGGCCTCTGTGCACAGTGTTGTGGCCCGTACGCGGCCTATGCAGCTGGTAGCTGATTGCGACAGTGAGGAGGCTGGTGTGGTGCTGGGCCAGCAGCCTGTGCAGCTGGCACTCAAGTCGGACAATGAGGAGGCTGGAGAAGATGTGGTGCCAGAGGCAGGGATTCAGCCTTCTGGAACCTCCAGAAGCTCCCATAAGTGAAGAGGACGAAGAGGAGGAGCCTCTTCTCGATGCACGGGCGCGCAGAGCTGCCAAAAGGCAGACGTGGCTCCTCAGGGGGAGGTCTCCTCGAGTGTAATGCTTGGGGCTAATTGGCCACTCCCTTAGCCTATTTAAGGAAGGATGATGACTGAGGCAATGTGCAGGGAACAACTTCGTTCACTCTCTTTCGCGTAAAGGTAAATAGAACCCACCCCTGACCAAGCCACATCACGCCCACGAAGCCACGCCTACAGAACCAGTAGTAAAAAAATTTGGATTTCACCACTGGGACAGACGGATAAATTGTACAAAGCCAACAACACCGTATCCAATTCCAAAGCTAGAGAAGAAGAAAAAAAATCTCGGGGCATTTCCTAAATCTTATACTTTCTATCACCCAAGTGTTGTGACTCCGACCCCCAAGGCCGACTTATCGGAGGGAGAAGGCTCCGAACATGAAGGAGAGGAGTTGGCCAGGCCTCCCTCTCCAAGACCCTCCTCTCTGGCAATGCCTCAGGTGTCTCCCAAAGGAGAAGAGATTGGCCAGGAGCCAGGTATCTCCTCGCAGTCGGACAGTGACGGAGATAAGTCTTGGCTGGATCCATGCCAGCGTCGGAGAGACAAGCGCACGCAGCAGAAAAGGAGGCGTGCCAGAGATTAAGCTGAGTCACTGGACCACACCCCACAGGGGATAAAAGGGGGTGAGGTGGCCATTCAGACTCTGTGACGGACAAAACTAACTACTAGTGAGTCACATTGTATCTTTGAAACATTATCTGCCTTGGATTTCATATGGACTGGACTTGACAATTCTTGAACTGTGTGTATCTTGTTTGGGTTTATCTGACGGAGGAACAACCCCTTCCTCTATGAGTAAAGTTCTTGGCAAGCAGCTACTGGGTTGCTGCCAATCCTCTTATCGAAAGAATTTGTTGTCTGCAAGTTTTATTTAACCCCTGGCTATCTGTTTGTGTGCGTGTGTGAGACGGGGACAGAACACCAGGGAGAAAGTTCTCAAGAATAGGAAATCTCCATCTCAGTTCCCTTCGAGAGAGCAAGACAAAGGGAGACAACTGCATCCGTGCATTTTATTACTTTTTTTTTTTTAACTGCCAAATCAAACTTACCTTGATGATGACCTTTCCTTTCAACTGAGTTGGGGACGGGAGCTGATCAGCGCTGGCTTCCACAGGCTTTGCTAGAAGTTGGTCTCCAAACACTTCCCGGAAAACCTTTGCTATGTGGCGCTGCTGCTCCACGCTGCAATGTTCTTCGATCGACAAGATCACTGGGTACCTTCAAGGAAAAGAGAGAAATACTCATGAAGAGTATCTATCTATCTGGTCTATCTATCTTTATCTTTATCCTTATCTTTAACGTTATCTTTTCCTCCTACTCCTCCCCACTCCTCCTCCTCTTTTCTTTTGGATTTTCAGAAACTCTTGATCTATTTTCTGAAAAGTTCTTCATGCCACCCTCCACTCCCATCAATTCTGGAGATGCTCTCCATGAATTTCAGTTCCTGCAGAAGATCAGCCTTCCCTGAGGAACCATCAAGTTCTCTAATGTATTGTGAAGGTAGCAGGAGGTAGCCACTGCAACATTAGAAGAATTGTTATTGTTCCTGCGAAAATAGAGCATCAAAGCAGTGGTATTTCGTTCTTAAGATCATCTTCATTTAAATTTCTGAGAAAACTGAGCTCTTCATATTGTTCCAGCTCATAAACCTTACATTAGCCTGATCCAATCTTCTACAGTTCAGGTGGCTGCCTTTGCTCCTTCCAAAACTCAAGCTCCATGGTCAATAGCTGGCCAAATTGTAGCCTCTGTGATAATAAGGATTCTTTTGGATCCACCATGACTCTGGTAGACTAGAGTTTAGTCCAATGTCTATGGAGATTCTCAATCATCCAGGTCATAGTTGTCCCAAAGATGCTTTTACCAACAGGCAACTGAACTTGCTTAGTTTTTTCCTTTGAAAATATTTTGAGAAGTGAGAAGCCAAAACCAAAACATTTTCAAAGAAATAAACCAAAAAAGTCTATTGCCTTTTGGGAAAAAAGCCTCTCTGGGTTTAACCTAGTGTTTTCTCAACCTTCGCACATTTAAAATGGGTGGACTTCAACTCCCAGGATTCCCCATCCGGAATGGCTGGCTGGAGAATTCTGGGAGTTGAAGCCCACCCATCTTAAAGTTGTCAAGAGCGAGAAACATTGATTTAGTCTGTCAACCCTGGAGCCATCTTTGAGCATCTTCAGGGTTGCCGCAGGGAGGCTGGCTGGAGCTGTGGGGAAGGGAAGGGGGAGTAGAGATAGCTGAGGGGAATATGTAGCCAAAACAACGTTCTTTCTTCTGGGAATCAAGGACACTCTCACCAGCACCTGGAGGGGTGTGGATGAGAGGCCTCTGGGATGGGGAGAGAGACCTGATTGGGGCATGTGATGGTAGTGTGTAATTTGGGGAAGAACTTATTTGAAATGGGTAGGGAAAATCCTGGGGACTTCAGATTCGGGTTTCCACCAGCTGTGCCAATATGACATGCCTAATAAATCAATACTTTGTGGAACCCTGCCTTGGAGTTTCAATTTCCTATGGGCTGTTCCTTGGAACCCTGACATAGCCGTTATAAAAATAGGGCCCACAAACCTTGAGTCTATAGCTAATCCACTTGGAAAGAGCTTCAGAATGTGAACGAATTCTGCTTTATTTTCGGGCTATATCAACAGAATCTTGCAAAGCATACAAAAATGAAATGCCCGTTTTCCACGTTATCAAAGGGAACTATCTACAGATTTTCCTGCTGTCTCTTTTACAGCCTGGTAAGATAAGGAAGTTCCTTTCTGGATTTCTTTCTCTGCCTGTTATGCAACTGTGGGCTAGGCGCTTTCTTATCTAATCGTTCCCAAGCAGCATCTCTTTCCCTGCTCAACCAAGGTCATTCTCACACATGGTTACAGTGACATGTAAATTGAAGAAATATGGTAGGAGGGCTTCAAATCTGTTTGCACATTTGACAGTTCTTTACTAACAGAGCCAATAAACTGGCTCAATAATGGCCACTTATCTATTTGCAATTAAATTTAATCTTCCACTGTGAGTCACATTAATGTTTCAGTGGGCAACGGCAGCTGAATTCCCAGAACTGGTGCTCTTTATAACAGTACGGCACTGGGGAAATCAAATAAAACTTTTCTAGTAAAGCAAGTAAGTTTATTCATTTATTTTAGTGTACGGCATCTACAGAGGTCATGCAAACACTGATACACCACACTAATGAAACCCACTGTACATACAAACACAAATATAAGTTTAAATAAAGCATCAGCAAATACACACACAGAGAAAGACATACAGATAGAAAGAATGCGGAAATACAATAGACGAGATAAAATATTAAAATAAATATGATAAAATCACCGTAATACGGCATCATAGAGTTGCAATAGGATAGATGTTATAATTAAGTAATTATAATTAAGGAAGTTACTTAAAGCGATTGACAACAACCAGGAGGTCACCCTGTGTTGTGACCCTGACTCCTGAGCCTGTCCTAACAGAGGAAGAGGACTCAGAAGGTGATGGGGAGGAACTGACAAGGCCTCCCTCTCCAGGACCCTCCTCTCTGGCAATGCCTCAGGTTCCATCCAAAGGCCAAGAGGAACAGCCTGGGATATGCCAGGAGGAAAGCATATTGGAACAACAACAGATAGGGAGCGAGGATGATGAATCCTGGCTTGATCCCAGGCAGCATCGAAGGGAGAAGCATGCGCAGCAACGAAAGAGGCATGGGAGGGCCAGAGATTGAGCTGAGTCACTGAGCCACACCCCACAAGGAATAAAAGTGGGTGTGATTGCTCTTCAGGCTTTGTGACGGTCAAAGTTAAAAACCTGAGAGTCACATCGCGTTACCGGAAATCTGGATTGGACCTTGGCCAATTCTTGCTTCATGGATTACTTTTTGCTACTGAACCAGACTGAGGATAAACTCTCTCTTGCTGACTGTGAGTGAAAACTGACTTGGCAGGCATTTCGCAGTTTACTGCCAAGACTCTTATCTGCAAGGGTTTCTAATCTGATTGCTTAATAAAATCTTGGCAGGAGTGCCTGGTTGTGTGTTTGCCTGTGTGGGGAAGGGGGACAGAACACCCTGGATCCGCAAGTAGGAATTTTGTCAAGTCTCTTCTAGTCTGTAAGAAAATGTTTTCAATGCCAAACACACTTGAAAAGCTTAAGAACAGAGAAGGGAGTAGTAGAATTCAAAATATCCTATTTATTTTTGCAGCAGAAAATTCTGAAAAGCATTACTCTTGTGGGTAACTTAAAAGAATCCGCACTTACTCAGATGCTACAAACGCATAGTCTTTGATTGCCTGCACAACATCATCAAATTTAATTTTGGTGGTTCGGGTCCATCCATGATAGATAATGGGCTTTCCGTCGGGACCATCCCAGCAATCCACTAAGACAGCCAACAAAAAGTACAATACTTAATTGTAACACAGGAAATATAAAGTTAAAATTTGATAGAAGAGAACATTTGTAGCTGAGGGTTGAACTGTGGGGTCCTTGATGCTCTCTGAGCTTGATGGGTTTTCTTGCAGCTGTTTCGTTACCCAACCTAGGTAAAATGATAGCACTGATTACGTTACCTAGTTGAGTAATGAAATGTCTGCCATAAAACTACCAAGCTCAGAGAGCGCCAAGGACACCAAAGTTAAATACTCAATTGCCCAATAAGTAAATGAGAAGTGTGAGGGACAAATTAGATACTTATCAGCTATTAATTTTGAAAGGCATGCAATTATTATTATTATTATTATTATTATTATTATTATTATTATTATTATTTATTGGTTAATCTTTAGTGAGATTCACAGCCTTTGAGGCTGGTTAATAGCTCAGCAGCTCGAGTCCTAACCAAGGACCTAGGAACTGTTAAGGTATCGTCGGAGGATGTAAGCTGTTCCGAGTAAGGTGGTTTTTTGTAGAGTCAAAATGTTCAAGTCCGGCAAATTTAGAATTTCTAAATAGCGGGGTAGCCCTTTGGGTATTGCTCCGAGGGCTCCAATTACAATCGGGATAACACACGATTTCTTTTTCCACAGTCGCTCAACTTCAATTTGTAAGTCCCGGTACTTTGTGATTTTTTCTTGCTGCTTATCTTCAATTCGTGCATCACCAGGTATTGCAATGTCAATGAACCATACTTTTTTCTTTTCAACTATTGTTATGTCAGGTGTGTTGTGGACCAAGTGCCTGTCAGTCTGAATCCTAAAGTCCCACAAGATCTTGAGTTTCTCATTCTCTAAAACTTTCTCAACCTGATGTTCCCAGTGGTTTTTGCTGTACTCAAATCCAAACTTCTGGCACAATTTCCAGTGAATGATTTTAGCAACACGGTCATGGCGTTGTAGGTAGTCAGTTTGTGAAATTTTGCTGCACCCACTGATCAGGTGGTCAACTGTCTCTTCTTTTTCATTTTAGAGGCGGCATTTGCTGTTGGTGGTAACATGTTGAATTTTTGCCTTCATACAGTTTTATTATTTGCCTTCATACAGTTTTATTATTTGCCTTCATACAGTTATTATTATTATTATTATTATTATTATTATTATTATTATTATTACTACTACTATTGATGGATTTTTGTGTATGGGGTGAAAAGGGAGAAAGAGATTACTCACACTCGATACATCGACACCCCATTCGTAGACATCTAATGTAAGCTTCTGGGGAAGATTCGCTACGAAGTTGATCACCAGTGAGATAGCTAAGCCGGAAAGAAAAGCATTCAAAAATGAAATGCAGCTATTGATTAAACTAATACTATTGATTAAATAAATAATGAAAGATTATAATTCAATATGAAGATGTGTATGTTTGCTAAATGTAACAAATATGATTAAAAATATTTTATTTGTATTAAAATGTATGACATTCAGGTGATTGACATAAAAGTAACATATTTGAAATATTGAATAACTAAATAATGAAGGATTATAAATTGAATAAGCAAATAATGGAAGATTTTAATTTAATAAAAATATGTATATTATTACTAGAATTATATAAGCTTGTTAAATGAAACAAATATGATTCATACCTATTTTATTTGTATCAAAATGTATGAGACTCAGGTGCCACACTGTTCACGCATTGATATGTTTGTAAAAAATAAAAAAAGAAACTTGGGGAAAAAATGAAATGCAGCTTTCCATGTTATCAACGGTGAGCAGATAGAATAGGCCAAGTGTGATTTATTGGCCAAGTGTGATTGGGCACACAAGGAATTTGTCTCCGATGCATAAGCTCTTGGTGTACAGACAAGCAACAAGTCATAAATCATGATCACAATTGTAAAATACAGTCAGATCAAAGACCAGCAACTTACGTATTATGGGAAGAAGAAATCCAGTAATGGGATAAAGGATTATTCATATCTTGCGGGTCCACGGAAGCATACTTCTCATCCCAAATGGTGTTTTCTTTTGAAAAAAGGTAGGTAAGAAACTACAGTACAGAAAGACAGAGAGAGAGAGATGGGGAAATGTAAATAAATGTTATTTACCTAGGACGGACTAATTCAGTGATCATCCCATCATTCCCCGTTGTCGCTGTGTAGTTGTTTTAAAGAAATAAAAGGGGGAAACAGAAGTCAAGAATGAAGGGATGTCAGAAGATTTGACAAGGAGACAGAAAGAGAGAGACAGAGAGAGTCCATGCGAATTCGTTCTATTACATACTTAATTTAATTAATTAATTAATACTTGGCCTGTATCATGGTTAGGAATGTTGCAAGAGAGACAGATAGAGACACACACACAGAGAGAGAGAGAGAGAGAGAGAGAGAGAGAGAGAGAGAGAGAGAGAGAGAGAGAAAGACAGACAGACACACAGAGAGAGAGAAAGACAGACAGACAGACAGAGAGAGAGAGGGGGGAGAGAGAGAGAGAGAGAGAGAGACTAAGTGTTGGAAATGTCACCAGACACTGGGATCGCATTACCATATGTGGTGGACATGTGCAAAAGCGAGAAATTATTGGGCAAAAATTCGGATTTGGTTAGAGAAAATGAATCAGCAACATATTGATTTAAAACCAGAGCTGTTTCTGTTGGTATTTTACCTGAGAAAATTAGTAAAGAAAATGTATGTTTGATTATTCATGTAATAACTGCAGCGAGAATTGTATTTGCACAAAATTGGAAAGCGGAAAAAATCCCTACAGAGGGAGAGGTGATTAAGAAAATATTAGAATGTGCAGAAATGAATAGATTAACATTAGCAATTAAAGGGAAAGAAGAATCGGAGTATTACAACATATGGGGGCAATTTTATTACTGGATAGAAGATGAACATTGACAAAAAGCGGTGCAAAATTAAATAAATCCGGAAGAAAAAATGTTTTAACAGGAGATACATTAAAATGAAATGTAAAAGCAAAGAAATATAAATATTATGATGACACAAAATTTGGACCCAGATGACACACTGAATGATAAATGATGTAATGTTTGTTTTTTTAAAAAAATAAAAAACTTTTTATAAAAGAGAGAGAGAGAAATATACACACATACACAAGCCCACTAGTCTTTTCTTTTCATCTGAACACTCTCAAAGTAAAACCAAGGGCAAATAAATCTCTAAAGCCACTCACAAAGAATTCCAAAGGCTGGAAAAGGACCTTAGAGAATGGCCTCCAATCCAACCCGTTGCCCAAGGCAAATGGCTGCCCAATCTTTTCCTAAAGATGGAGCACCCACAATTCCCAGAGGCAAGCTCTTTCATTGATTAATTAATCATTCTTAGTGTCATGAAACTCCTCCTCGTTTCCAGGTTGAATCTCCTTCTGTTGCTTCTTGCCAGTGGTGAAATTCAACTTTTTTTTACTACCCGTTCTGTGGGCATGGCTTGGTGGGCATGGCAGAGGAAGGATATTGCAAAATCTCCATTTCCACCCCATTCCAGGGGAAGGATACTGCAAAATCCCCATTCCCTCCCCACTCCTGGGGGAAGGATACTGTAAAATCCCCATTCCCACCCCACTCTGGGACCAGCCAGAGGTGGTATTTCCCGGTTCTCCAAACTACTCAAAATTTCCGCTCCTGGTTCTCCAGAACCTGTCAGAACCTGCTGGATTTCACCCCTGCTTCTTGCCCTACCCTCAAGTGCTATGGAGAACAAACCGACTCCTGCTCTCCTATGACAGCCCTTCAAATATTGGAAGACTGCCATCATGTCTCCCCTGAGCCTTCTCATCATTGGGCTGAACAGACTTACCCTGTTTCTCCCAAAATAAGACATCTCCTGATAATAAGCCCAATTGGGCTTTTGAGTGCATGGCAATAAGGCCAAGCGCTTATTTCAGGGTTCAAAAAAATATAAGGCAGGGTCTTATTTTCAGGGAAACACGGTGTCTGTCTGTCTGTCTGTCTGTCTGTCTGTCTGTCTGTCTATATCTATCGATCTGTCTATCTGTCTATCTGTCTATCTGTCTATCTATCTATCTATCTACCCTGTTTCCCCCCAAATAAGACATCCCCTGATAATAAGCCCAATCGGGCTTTTGAGCGCATGGCAATAAGGCCAAGCGCTTATTTCAGGGTTCAAAAAAATATAAGGCAGGGTCTTATTTTCAGGGAAACACGGTATCTATCTATCTATCTATCATCTATCTATCTATCTATCTATCTATCTATCTATCTATCTATCTATCTATCTATCTATCCATCCATCCATCCATCCATCCATCTCTATATCTATCTATCTATCTATCTATCTATCTATCTATCTATCTATCTATCTATCTATCTATCTATCTATCTATCTATCTACCCTGTTTCCCCCCAAATAAGACATCCCCTGATAATAAGCCCAATTGGGCTTTTGAGTGTATGGCAATAAGGCCAAGTGCTTATTTCAGGGTTCAAAAAAATATAAGACAGGGTCTTATTTTCGGGAAAACAAGGTAGTCATTCATCATATGATTTACCCTCCAGACATGTTAACAAAACTAGTTAAAAATGGGCATTTAAAAAAAACATGCCAGGTTTTTGCCACCCCACCAATATTGGAAAAGTCTTTGGAATATCTTTTTTTAAGATGCTTGCTGGAACCACTTCCTGCGATTTATTTATTTTCTGAAATGGTAGTTGAAGATCTTTTAATATGCTCCAGCATTTTAAAATATTCTGATGTTTTATATTACTCCTGTGGCTTTTATTTCCGGGAGGTCCAATGTATGATTTAATTGCGCGGCTGCCCTAAAATGGCAACAAGATGATTTTAAGGGCAAATGGCCAGTTTGTGGGGACCAGGTTCACTAAAGATTTTTACATCTTGAGGGCAATACACCCAAACCAGGGGTGAAATCCAGCAGGTTCTGACAGGTTCTGGAGAACCGGTAGCGGAAATTTTGAGTAGTTCGAAGAACTGGCAAATACCACCTCTGGCTGGCCCCAGAGTGGAGTGGGAATGGAGATTTTACAGTATCCTTCCCCCAGGAGTGGGGAGGGAATGGGGATTTTGCAGTATCCTTCCCCTGGAATGGGGTGGAAATGGAGATTTTGCAGTATCTTTCCCCTGCCATGGCCACCAAGCCACACCACGCCCACCAATCCACTCCCCCAGAACCGGTAGCAAAAAAAATTGAATTCCACCACTAATCCAAGCTATACCTTTTGAATGCAAACTGACATTAGATAGAAGTTATCGTGATCTAATTAAATGTTGTCTAGTCAGTAGAAAATGAGACAATTGGAAATTTAGTCTTTTGGTCAGACTCTAAAGCCCCGTAAAATTCCTTACGGGAGAAATATTGCAAACAAATAACCCCGTTTACCTCATCAACGTAGAGAAAAGGTTCGTCTGTTTCCCTCATAGTGTCGTCTATAAATTTGGACATCCGTTCTCTTACTTTATTAAGATCCTGCGCCCAAGATTCCTGAAATTACAAAGCGTATCATCAAACATGTCTGTTCATCTCCAACCTCATCATCTTTGAGAAGAAACAGTGATGTCACAGCATGGAAACACGTGGGGTGTAATGGTTAAGGTGTTGGACTAGGACTGAGAAGTTCTAATTCCTGTTCAATCAAGAGAAAGTCCGTGGTGGACTTTGGGTGAATCCTTCTCTCTCAGCCGAAGAGCCAGGCTGCTGTGGTAGCTAGTGAAGGTATTGGATCGGGAACTGAGAGACCTAGGCTCTAGGCCTTGTTCCCACCCCAGCCATAATAGCAATAGCACTTAGACTTATATACCGCTTCACAGTGCTTTACAGCCCTCTCTAAGCAGTTTACAGCCTCTTGGCCCCCAGCAATCTGGGTCCTCATTTTACCCACCTCAGAAGGATGGAAGGCTGAGTTAACCTTGAACTGCTGTGGCAACTGAACTGCTGGCAACAGGCAGTCAGCAGACGTAGCCTGCAGTACTGCATTCCAGCCACTGCGCCACCACGGCTCTTACTAGCTTAACAAGTGCTTTATAGCCCCCTCTAAGCGGTTTACAGAGTCAGCCTATGGCCCCCAGCAATCTGGGTCCTCACCTCGGAAGGATGGAAGGCTGAATCAACCTTGAGCCTGGTGAGATTCGAACTGCCAAATTGCAGGCAGCCGGCAGTCAGCAGGAGTAGCCTGCAGGACTGCACTCTAACCACTGTGCCACCACGGCTCTTACTAGCTTAACAAGTGCTTTTACAGCCCCCTCTAAGCGGTTTACAGAGTCAGCCTCTTGCCCCCAACAATCTGGGTCCTCATTTTACCCACCTCGGAAGGATGGAAGGCTGAGCCAACCTTGATACCATTCTGGCTCAGCTTAAAAGCAGAGCATTATACTAGAAGGAGGGATTATACTCGAAACAGGTATCATAGGTATTACACTAGGCGCAGGGAAAGCCTAGTGCTGATTCCTTCAGATATTAAAATGTATTATTCAGCACCAATCTCTGGAATAAGGTAGCCTTCTAAGCCTGGCTCTTTTGCTCTGCCATGGACCCAATCAATGGATCCTACCTAATTAACCATGATGTCATACATGCATGTATGTTGAAAAACAAGAACATTAGGATCTTCGCACCTGCTGTTCGTGTAGCAGAAATCTCTGAAAATCGTGCAAATGTACTGCCGAGGCGTCCGTTCGATCTGTGTTTCTGCGACACAAAAAATTTAAAGCAACTTTACGGGAGGGGGAAAAAAATGCACAGTATTCAGTATATATTCTGACAAAGCTGAGGCTAAGACTTGGTAAACAAAAGAAGCATTGCCTTTAACCAAAAACAACTGCAGCAGGCTGAGAACTGCCGGCTCCAACGTCTAGGAAAAAAAAAAGGATTTAATTATCATCATTTAAAAGTAACTATCTTCTTCTGGAAACCTTTTCCTTAATTATTTTGTTCCCTCCCAAATTGTGAGGTAGGTCAAAGAGGAAAATGGTTAGTTGAAAAGATGGGAAAGATTTAAATGAAAACATTGGACAGCAGTGGTGAAATATAAAATTTGTTACTTTCTGGCTCACCTGATTCGTGCGGCACAGCTGATTTCTGCACCTCCGCTGTTCTATTTACCAGGGCTGCCTTAGAAGGTAAGCAGCTGAGCTTCAAACTGCTGTATTTTGAACGCTGCGCACAAGCGCATTAGGCGTGCGTGTATACAAAGCACACACTCACCAAACCGTTTCTTAAACCGGTTTAATCAGGGGTGAAATGCTCCCGGATCGGACCGGATCACCCGATCCAGGAGCGATCTTGGCTGGTGGTTCGGCGATCCGGTAGCGATGGCGGAGCAAAGCTCCACCCACCCGCCTGGGTATCATTACTTCCTGGTTTTAACCAGGAAGTAATGTGTTTTTTACCTTCTGCGCATGTGCAGAAGATTTTGCTCATGCGCAGAAGGTCTGCATATGCTTCCGAACTGATAAGGAAGGTAAGTAGATTTCACCCCTGGGTTGTATCCCACCACTGGGTGTAACATACTCCAGGAGGACACTTGCTCACAGTGTAGTTTACTAAACCGAGATCCCTTGCAGACACGTAGTCAGATTTGCCTCATTAGTTAATCTAGTGTGATAAACAGAATACAGAACGTAATTACATCCCGGGGAAGATTCTGATCAAAGCACTTTAAATGCAGATGTGAATAAAATTGCTTCATGCAATATCTCACCCTAAGAGGAACATAGTAGAATCCTTTTTGAATTCATCCAGAACCTGGGAAGAGAAAAATGACAAATAAAGAACAAATCATTTTCTTCTGCATAGAGCAATTATTGCCCGGAGAAAAACAGGGGTTGGTTAAACAACTGAAAATCATCAAAAGCTTTTTTTTTTGTTGTTTATCTCTTTCCTATTTTGGAAAACATGCTTCTCCTTACATTTTCTGCCAAGTTGCTTAAATCTTTATATACAGTATATCTATAAAGAACTGCAAGAGTCTATTTTATATATATATATAGAAAATATCTGTAAAATATATATAATGTATCTGTAAAACTCTATCATATATACATGCGTACATACATACACAGAGACCAGAGGGGGACTGCTGGGGGTTCGCAGGGGTTCGGAAGAACCTCTAGTTAAGATTCTGTGCAGTTCGGAGAACCCCAAAATCCCACTCCTGGCTGACCTTCCCCACCCCGCCCCTCCCCTCCCAGAAGTCCCCATGCAGCCAGTTTTGGATGCAGGTATGTGCAGGGTGCACGGAGGCTCGGGGAGGCTGAAAAACAGGCCTACCGGAAGTTCGGGAAGGCCTCCAGAGGGCCTCCAAAGCCTGGGGAGGCCGTTTTATTCCTCCTGGAGGTTCGAGGAAAGCCTCCAGAGCCCGGGGAGGGCAAACCCACCCACCCACCCACCCGTGGTGCAGGAGACTAACTAGGCCACGCCCACCATGGCCATGCCCACCCAGCAACCAGGCAGAGAACCCCTTGCTAAAATTTTTGAAGCCCACCCCTGACACAGATATAAACACATACACACACACAGACACATGTGTGTGTATGCGTGTATGTACAATAGACTCTTACAGTTCTGAATCTACTCAATTAAAAGTAAGGCAGTTTGGTATCAGGCTTGAATTAAATATAAGACTGAAAACTTATGTTCTAACTAATTACTACATTCATATACACAGAATGACACCCTGCATACGAAGAGGAAGTAAGATAAGAACAGAACGCTTACCGATTTCTGTTGTTCAAACATAATCTTCTTGTAGAAAAGATGAAATTGCTCAAAGCTAAGTTCTTCTTTAGCAGCTTTTATTTCCTGCGGAAAAACAGTTAAAATAAATTAAGCCAACCGAAAGTTAAGGAGGCAGCATTTAGATTTCTCCCAAAGCTACACCTACCTTAAAGCCACTTATCCTGTCCCAGGCTAGAGAAAAGGCAGATAGTACCCTCTAAGCTAGCAGAAAGACAGTTCTACACCAACTTTACACAGATGAGGTTCTTGCCTACGGAAGTTATGGGTGCTCCATCACTGGAGATTTTGAAGAAGAGTTTGGACATTTGTCTGAAATGAAAGAGGATCTCCTGCTTCAGCAAGGGGTTGGACTAGAACAGTGATGGCTCACCTTTTTGCCGTCATGTGCCAAAAGCGGGGGGAGCGCGGGGGGTCGCGTGTACACACCCATAATTCAATGCGGCCCACCGCCCTGTGTATGCATGCACAACCCCCCACACTCCCCCCGCTTTTGGCAAACGGTGGGCCCAGTAGGCCCGTTTTTTCGCTCTCTCCAGGCTCCAGAGCCTTTCTAGGAGCCTGGGGAGGGTGAAAATGGCCTTCCACACACACACCCCGGAGGCCCTCCAGAGGCTGGAAACGGCCCATTTGCCAACTTCCGGTGGGCCCGGGAGGCCTAAAAATCAGGTTGCTGAGCTAGGGCAACACTAGCGTGCCCACCGATATGGCTCCACGTGCCACCTGTGGCACATCCAAGGACATTCAAGGGCAGCCAGAGACAGCATGCATTACAGTAGTCTAAATACCTGATGATGGGGCTTGAGTCCCTCTGGGTGGGGCCTCTTCATCTAAGATGGCTTTCCCAGAGATGCCACATGGGTTTAATAGGAGGGAAGGAACCATTTTCTGAAGGTCTGGACGATTGGGGTGTGCATCAGTGGTGGGATTCAAATTTTTTTTACTACCGGTTCTCTGGGCATGGCTGGGTGGGCGTGGTGTGGCTTGATGGGCGTGGCTAGGGAAGGATACTGCAAAATCTCCATTCCCACCTCACTCCAGGAAAAGGATACTGCAAAATCTCCATTCCCACCCTACTCCAGGGGAAGGATACTGCAAAATCTCCATTCCCACCCCATTCCAGGTGAAGGATACTGCAAAATCCCCATTCGCACCCCACTCCAGGGAAAGGATATTGCAAAATCTCCATTCCCACCCCACTCCTGGGGGAAGGATACTGCAAAATCTCCATTCCCACCTCACTCCAGGAAAAGGATACTGCAAAATCTCCATTCCCACCCCATTCCAGGCGAAGGATACTGCAAAATTCCCATTCGCACCCCACTACAGGGGAAGGATACTGCAAAATCTCCATTCCCACTCCATTCCAGGCGAAGGATACTGCAAAATTCCCATTCGCACCCCACTCCAGGGGAAGGATACTGCAAAATCTCCATTCCCACTCCATTCCAGGGGAAGGATACTGCAAAATCTCCATTTCCACCCCACTCTGGGGCCAGCCAGAGGTGGTATTTGCCGGTTCTCTGAACTACATAAAATTTCCGCTACCGGTTCTCCAGAACCTGTCAGAACCTGCGGAATAGCACCCCTGGTGTGCATACTGAAAAACTGAATTAACACGTCTTCCCCATCCCCACTGAACAGCAAAGGGAGATGTGAGTTCCCACCCTCTGCTATTAAGAACAATGGCCTCCCAGAACTTTTGGGCATCAGGGACTCGAAAGGTTTAAAGAAGCGGCCTCCAGCCTTTTGGGCACCAGAAACCGGTTCCATGCAGAAAGGTTTTTTCGTGGACCGGAGAGGGTGAGGTTTTGCATACTGCATGCATCCCGTGGATGTGTCTTTGCTTGTTTCAACAGCCTGGTTGCTGGGATGCCACAGACTGGTGCCAGTCCACGGACCGGGAATTGGGGACCCCTGATTAACAACAACCCAAGAGGAAAAAATATCTGTTTTCCAATGAAACCCAGAAGATAGGTTATTCTGAGACTATGTAAAATATATGCTAATAGGTAAATGCAGGACCTGCAGCTTAAACCAATACTTACCGCAAACTTATCTTTCAAGTACTTCACACTATTCACTTTGAAGTTGACGGACGGAAGTATCGTTTTCAACTCTCTGAGGCTGATGCTGAATTTAAGAGAAAAGAATAAATACGAAGAACATCCTTTTAGATTTACTCAATGTTCTTTATTCAGCAACTAGATTGCCCATCCATCCCAACTGCGGTCACTAAAGGAGGACTAGGACTGTGAAAGGATGTTCCTAGGATGCTAACAAAAACTTAAGGAAGCCGAGGGGCTTTGAGATAGGAGTCGGAAATAGAGACATGGAGCAATATACTGAACATATAAACTCCCAACGGAAGAGAATATTTGTAGATTACGGATGAACTTTTCCGATCTCACAGTCTCTAGCCCTTGCTCTGTGAAGGTATAACACCACCAGGAAGGCATCAGAAAGTCTAAAGGGCCATGCTAAATTACTACATTATTATGCTCACCTTGCACAGCATGTGCAAGGGAGAAATGACAGATGCTACCTTCAACTCAGACAGTTACTAAATTTAATAGAAATGATGAAGTGCGCTCTTAATAGGCAGGAAAGGTACACTTCACTAATTCCCTTGTGTCAGTTGCTACGTTGATAAACTGTCTTTTCATTATAGGAGGCCGTATTTTAGAAGGAAAACAGTCGCTGGCTGTGTTCAGTTGACTAATTTTTTCCATCTCGGAAGCATACCGCAAAAAAAACCCCACAACTTCGGACCTACTACTCGTTCAAAATGGCATTTTCTCCCAAATAATAATAATAATAATAATAATAATAATAATAATAATAATAATAATAATAATAATAATAATAAATCCCTCAGAATACCTCAAGCAAAAGATTCCCAAATTTTCCACAAAATGCAATATAATTATCCCGTTTGGAAAGTTAAGTTAATCATCTCGCATCGCTAACCTTGAGGTAACACCAGCTGTGTTACCGTTTGGTGTTATGAACACAACCAAGAGGCAGCCAAGGTCATGTGGGGCCCATTTAGGATAGCAGCAAAGGTTCTGCTGCCCCTTGGGCCTCTCATTCATCACACTCTTTCTGTATTGTGTTGTTTCTTATTTAAACAAAAGGTGCCAGCTTGGTGTTGTGGGCTAGGATCAAATAACAGGATGGGCTGGCCCTTCAGCCTTTCTCCCGAGACTCAAAACTCAATCTCGGTCGCACCAGTTGAGTTCCTGGGGAAGCTTGCCCTCCCTGGCATCTTATGACTTGACGCACAATAACCCAGGCGCTTGGTGGTGCCCATTTGCATGAGCGTCTCTTGCGTCTTCCAACCAGCTTGTCTCGGAGGTGCTTTTTCCAAAAGGCATCTGGACTTTCTTGGTGGTTTTGTTTCCCCCCACCCCTTTACTTTATTTCGCTTCTCATCCAAGAAGCTTCTTCAGTTCGAAGTTCAGAAAGTCCAGTTGCCTTGTGGAAAAAAGCACCTTTGCTTTGACAACCATGGCCTGGATGGTTGAGAATCTCCCATAAACTTCCAATCAGATTTTTTTGTCACGATCAGAATTTGCCTCCAGGTGTTCTGTAGACTGCAGGGGATTAGCAGACAGGAAGTGACAACTAACTGCACTGAAATGGGCCAACTGGTAGGGTTTTTTTTTTTTTTACTACCAGTTCATCGAACCGGTAGATTTTATCACTACCAGTTCACCCAAACTGGTGTGAACCGGTAGGATTTCACCACTGCTTATGACCCAGATCTGAAGTTCTGAGAGTTGCCCCCTCTACCACAATCATGTGACCACATTTCATAAAATGGGCAACACTGTTACATTAAGCAGGCTTGGGGAGGGCGAAAAACGGGCTTACCGGAAGTTTGGGAAGGCTGGAAAGGTTTCCGGCCTTCCCAAACTTTCGGTAAGCCCGTTTTTCAGGGCCTCTGGAGCCTGGGGAGGCTGTTTTCACCCTCCCAGAGATTCAAGGAAAGCCTCCGGAGCCCGGGGAGGGCAAAAAGCCCCGTCCCCGCTATGGTACAGGAGGCCGACTAGGCCACACCCACCATGGCCACGCCCACCCAGCAACTGGTCAGAGAACCCCTTGCTAAAATTTTTGAAGCCCATTCCTGATTTAGTGCATTTTAAATCGGGGGGGAGGGGCGGGACCCGATCCAGTTTTTGAACCAATATAGAAACTGCTCCTGACCCAACCAAACTTTTCGGGTCACAAACTCGTGGAAGGCAAAAAGTGAAGGATTTATACTGAAAGCAAATATAGGCCTAGTCACATGGGGTTTAAACGACTTTTTTTTAAAAGTGACTTAATTACAACAAAAATACATAACAGAGAAGAAGAAGAAAACAAAACAAGAGCACAGCTTTAGAATCTGAAATGAGCAAGTACCTGTTCCTTCTGGATTGATCCACCGAGTAAATCAGCTTCCTCAGCCAGCTTTCAAGAGCCAATAAAAATGCAGCCAGGATTAGTTTTGTAAACAGAAGATCGGACTTAATGATGTGTTGTAATTTCAACACATGAAACATCAAAACATGAATCTGTTTCCACACATCACTTTTTATGAAGCGCAAACAGCACCGAAGTATCTTTTTTGTTTTTCTGAGACCGTGGGGCAGATTCTGAAGAACCTATCTAACGTTTCGGCATTAAACAGTATGAATTATAAATACGAATGTGAAAAATTCTTATTTATGAGGGGATTATTCTGGTTACTTTCAGCATGGAGCTAAGACTGATGTATCATCAACAGCACGTCAGAATTACCCACCTGTTTCCCCAAAAATAGACATCCCCTGATAATAAGCCCAATCGGGCTTTTGAGCGTATGCGCTAAAATAAGCCTCCCACGAAAATAAGTCCTCCCCAAAAATATTTAAACGCAGAGCTGGAATTCAGGTAAGATGGCAAGAGGAGCTCCATCTTGCTCCACATGCCCCAAAATAATAAGACCTCCCTGAAAATAAGGCCTAGCGCTTATTTCAGGGTTCAAAAAAATATAAGACAGGGTCTTATTTTCAGGGAAACACAGTATGTACAATCAGTCCAGGAAGAGGAAGAGGAGGGAGAAGAAGGGGAAGGAGGAAGAGGAGTATGTGAAAGGTGTGAATTTAAGTCTAAAGGGGATGAAGATACTTCAGATCCATCAGAAAACTGAGTTAAAGTGATTCATAAGTCAACAATCCTGACTGAACAGTTAAATGATTTGTGTATGCACAGTGTACATAATTGGGTTTGCCTAGTCTCGTGGAAAGGAGGACTGCAGGGAAATGATAAAAAGGTAAAGGTTCCCCTCACACATATGTGCTAGTTGTTCCCGGCTCTAGGGGGCGGTGCTCATCTCTGTTTCAAAGCCAAAGAGCCAGCACTGTCCGAAGACGTCTCCGTGGTCATGTGGCCGGCATGGCTACACACCAAAGGCGTACAGAACGCTGTTACCTTCCCACCAAAGATGGTCCCTATTTTTCTACTTGCATTTTTTACGTGCTTTCGAACTGCTAGATTGGGCAGAAGCTGGGACAAGTAACGGGAGCTCACCCTTTTACGCGGCACTAGGGATTCGAACCGCTGAACTGCCGATCTTTCGATCGACAAGCTCAACGTTTTAGCCACTGAGCCACCGCGTCCCTTTACATGACAGCAGTGTTCTAATATTTGAGGGGCTGCCACAAAAACAGAGGGGGTCAACCTCTTTTCCAAAGCACCAGAAGGCAAGACAAGAATACAATGGATTGAACGGAAGTTGCCTCTAGAAGTTGTGGGAGCTCCATCACTGGAGATTTCTAAGAAGAGACTGGACAGCTACTTGTCCGGAATGGTAGAGGGTCTCCCGCTTGAGCAGGGGGTTGGATTAGACGACCTCTAAGGTCCCTTCCAACTCTGTTGTTTTGTTATTCCATTACTGTATATAAATACAAAACAGTTCTTCCACATACCTCTCTGTAATTGCCGGGGTGCCTGCGTTTATAGCTTCCTGATACAAAATATTCAACCCGCAAAGCCATTTCTCCGCCTCCTCTTTTGAGTCAGCTGCCATGGAAAAGAAATGTAAAGATGCAAATTGAGAAACTTGATGATGGGGGAGTGGGGGGTGGAGAAACCACCCCAAGAATGAGAAACATCTGTTATCCCACTGCACAAGCTTCATGACGCCAAGAATAAATTGCATACTACTGAAGGAAAGCAAAATATCTGAAAGGAATGCCTTGAATTAAATATATATATATATACTTTAAACTAGAGGTCCCCCCCCACCACCCCCGATTTGTGGGCCGCACAAACAAGCGAAACTCCATCCATGCCCCCACTTCGGTCCATGGAAAAACCTCTCTCCCACAGAACCGGACCCTGGTTCCCAAAAGGTTGGGGGGGGTGAGGGGCACTGCTTTAAACTTTTGGAGAATCTATTTTTTTTTTAATGCACCATGGCGGGGGGGTGTTTTTGCCCTCCCCGGGTTCCGGAGGCTTTCCTCGAACCTCCGGAGGGCGAAAACGGCCTCCCCAGGTTCTGGAGGCCCTCTCCGAACTTCTGGTAGGCCCGTTTTTTGTCCTCCCCAAGCCTCCACGTGCACCCTGCACTTCAGCCCACGGGGCCGGCCTGGAAATATCAAAGGACCGGCCTGTGGTGCCTCTTCTGGCCAAAATGGGCCGTGTGAGGCCCCCCCTGAAGCCTCCTTGGCCTTCTGCAGCACTCTGCTGCCGAAAAACCGTCCGCGCGGAGACTTCACCTCCGCATGGCCCATTTTTGGCTGGTAGAGTGTTGCTGGAGGCAGGGGAGGTCGAAAATGAGACACAGAGGGGCCGTGCACGCTCCCCACACCCCGTTTTGGCCGGTAAAGTGCTGCAGGAGGCATCCATCCTGTCTCCCCCACCTCGCGCACCTCCCCCCCCGCCAGCCCGCGCAGAACTACAATGCTGAACCGGCCCTCGAAGAAATACACCCCTGACACCCCTGATTTAAGGCTAGTACTTCTGGCTGTGCTTCTTATCTGGGCTACCTTGCAAGTCTGACCCGATGTTAGATGTGATCCAGAGTTTCAGGTGTGTCTATCTTTGCACCTTTCCAAAATAAATCTATTTCGTTTATTTGTTATCCTTACAGGTAGCACCAGTCTCCCTTAAAAAAAAATATTTGCAGTTGGGAATAAATATTAAGAAGATGTCAACAAGCATTTGGAAGGAATAACGTGACGCAGTCCCGGATTTTAAAGGAGAGATTCAGACAACAGGTTTTACCTGCTAGACTTAAAGTGTTGAGAACAAACTGAGTGCCATAAAAAATGGTGAAACAGTGCTCCTCCTTCTGACGTGCACCTTTTCCACGCTCAAAATCCTTCGCATTTTTTCCTGGTCTGATTTCCTTGATTTCCGTTAAATCCACTGAAAAAGAAAAAAAAATGAAAGAAATCTAAAATGTCAAGGTTATTTCAGACACAAACCCCTTTCTGCAGGATGGCTACTGAATCCCATTTCATAATCAGACTCCTGGGTAAAACTGCTATAGGTTGGTGTTGAAAATAGCCCCAAAAACGTTGCCATCTAACCAACAAAAAAACTAGAGCAAGTGGATTGGTCGTATTTCTCACTTGATCACCAGCAACGTGCAAGTAGAATTTCACATTTGTACATAAGGGTCATTTTTTTTTAAAAAAAAAATTGATTTATATGCCGCCCTTCTCCGGAGACTCAGGGCGGCTTACAGTGCGTTAAGCAATAGCCTTCATCCTTTTGTATATTTATACAAAGTCAGCTTACTGCCCCCACAAACTGGGTCCTCATTTCACCTACCTTAGAAAGGATGGAAGGCTGAGTCAACCTTGAGCCTTGGAGAGATTCGAACCAGCAGTAAATTGCAGGCAGCTGTGTTAATAACAGGGTGCTTAGACCACTGTACTATCAAGGCTTGTAACTCAGGCGCACCTTCCCAGGACCACTCAACCATCACCAAAGTGTTACAAACCCTGTCCCCATTCCTTTCGTTTTGGCACCAAAAGGCTAAATGATTCTAGAAGTTTTTTGTGACACGTCACCAGCCTGGTGGAACAGTCCCACTCCCCCCCCCCGAGATAAGGACCACCTCATCCCTGCTAGTTTTCTGATAATGGGTGAACATCTAGTTGAGGGGCGGGCTTCAAAAATTCTAGCAAGGGGTTCTCTGCCCGGTTGCTGGGTGGCCGTGGCCATGGTGGGCGTGGCCTACTTGGCCTCCTGCACCACGACAGGGGTGGGCGTTTTTGCCCTCCCCAGGCTCCGGAAGCTTTCTTCGAACCTCCGGGAGGGTGAAAATGGTCTCCCCAGGCTCCGGAGGCTCTCTGGAGGCCCTTCCCGAACTTCCAGTAGGGCCGTTTTTCACCCTCCGCGAGCCTCCGCACATGCCCTGCACTTATCTGCATTCAAAAAGGGCCGCGTGGGGACTCCTGGGAGGGGCAGGCAGGGCCAGCCAGAAATGGGATTTGGGTGTTCTCCGAACTGCACAGAACCTTAGCTAGAGGTTCTCCCGAACCCCTACGAACCCCCAGCAGCCCACTCCTGATCTAGTTTTCCCACTAGGCACTGGGACCAGGATTTTAATGGGGCTCTGGTGTGGTTGTGAATGAATCTACCATGGAGAGTTCTTAAGAGGCTACCCAGTTTTTAACTGTTTATACATCTGAGTTTTGTTTTTAATTTCTGTTTGCTGCCCAGAGTTTCTCGGGTGGATGCGTGCATATATAAATTCACTTAATAAGTAAGTAGATAAATAATAAGTAAGTCACTACGTGTATGGGAATGATCCTGGGGAACAGGAGGAAGAGCTCCAGAGTAAACAACTGTCAGGTGAGTTCGCAGAAGGAACGGCAAACATCTCAGGAGAGACCTTCCCTACTTTCTTGGACAGTAAAGGTGACGGGGTAGAGATCTACCTTCAGGCTTGCAAAATTCTGTTAATGTAAACCAAGAGTGTCAAACTCACATCGTCACGGCATCGTCACGTGACATATCGGGACTTTTTTCTCTTTCGCTAAACCGGGTGTGGGCGTGGCCAGCGCGTGACGCATCCGGCCTGCGGGTCGCGAGTTTGACAGCCCTGATGTAACCTTACTATAGATTTAAGGCTACTGCTTCTGGCTGTTCTCCTTGTCTGGACTACCTTGCAAGGGTGATCCTATGTTAGATATGACCCAGATTTTCAGGGATGTCTAGCTCTGCACCTTTTCAAAAGCATCAGGTTGACCACAGAAAGTCCCTTGGCAGTACCTCTGCTCTAATCAACCAGGAAGCTCCTTCTCATTCTTCAGCTATTCTACATCTCCAAAAAAAAAAAAAAAAAAAAGTTTACAGAACACAAAAGAGCTTTTTTTGTTAACAGATGGCAGCAGCTGCTACTTCAACAAGGACAAACAGGTCACAGCACAAGAAGAAAGGCTGAAGGTTCAACCTGGCTAAGTGAAATTAAAAGAGGTGGCACCTCATCATTGCATCAAACCATACCACTGATATATTTAGTTATACCAGGCAATAATCATAGACTCATGGAGCTGGAAGGAACCTTGGAGGTCTTCTAGTCCAATCCCCTGACCAAGGAAGAAATCCTTATTCCATTCTAGACAAATGGTTGTCCAAGACTTTCTTGAAAACCTTCAACCATGGAGCATCCAGAACTCCTATATTTACATCTGTTTCCAAACTCTTTATTTTGCTTGCTAGGGACTAAATATAGGTGAATATTTGTATTATTGCAAACACTTCCCTCTCTATAAGACAATTCGTCCCTAGAATTTTAAAATGTTCTGGTGATCCTAAACGATATGCTAAAATGATAAACTGCTTCAGCTAATTTACATGTAAGATTACATTAAAACAGTTGTTAAAAGACATCTGAATTCTATTTATGGCTGACAATCCATTTCAGAGCTCTTATATACACATATAAGTCATGATGCTGAATATCTATCATCCATCCATCCATGCATGCATCCATCCATCTATCTATTTATCCATCCATCCATCCATCCATCCATCCATCTATCATCTATCATCCATCCATCCATCCATCCATCCATCCATCCATCTATCTATCTATCTATCTATCTATCTATCTATCTATTTATCTATCTACCATGTTTCCCCAAAAATAAGACCCTGTCTTGAACCCTGTAATAAGCGCTTGGCCTTATTTTCGGGGAGGTTTTATTATTTTGGGGTGCATGGAGCAAGACAGGGCTCCTCTTGCCATCTTACCTGATTTCCAGCTCTGCGTTTAAATATTTTCGGGGAGGGCTTATTTTTGGGGGGAGGCTTATTTTAGCGCATGGGCTCAAAACCCCGATTGGGCTTATTATCAGGGGATGTCTTATTTTAGGGAAAACAGGGTATATATGTATGTATGTATGTATGTATGTATGTATGTATGTATGTATGTATGTATCTATCTATCTATCTATCTATCTATCTATCTATCTTAAGCATCATAACTCTTGATTTCTTACATGTTCTTTCATATTTGATTAAAAATCTTTTCATTTGAGTAAATTGTATTCAGATAGTTTTGTTGTCATTTGGAACAGCTCTTCATAAATTTCTAAAGAAGTTATTTGAAGTCATCAGTACTGAAATGATCTCTGTAGGTGCTTCTGTGAGAATTTTGGTCTTCAAAATTATCCTTGGCCTCATTGTGGCCAAGGCGGACATCGGCTTTGTCCATGTTGTATTTTTCAAAGGTTTGGAGTGGGGGGGGGGGGTGTTTCCCCATAAAAAAATGAAAGGGACATTAACATGACATAAACTGAGCACCAAGTTCAACCATCGGGTTTATTTCCAACAATGTTTCGGAGCCAGCCTTGACCGCATACCCATTCTTAGAAAAGGAATTCTAAATGCCACCCAAGCATTTTTATTTATTGTTTATTCATTTATTGGTTCGATTTATATGCTGCCCTTCTCCGGAGACTCAGGGAGGCTTACAATACGTTAAGCAATAGCCTTCATACTTTTGTATATACCTGCTTAGTAGGGCTTTTGCCCTCCCCCACCAAGCGGTGTTCTTTTTTTTATACAAAGTCAGCTTATTGCCCCCACAATCCGGGTCCTCATTTTACCTACCTCAAAAGGATGGAAGGCCGAGTCAACCTTGAGCCTGGTGAGATTCGAACTCGCAGTCATTGCAGGCAGCTGGTGTTACTTAACAGCACTTTAGTCTGCTGTGCCACCAAGGCTCTTTTGTTTGAAAATGTTCAAAAATGCTTCCTCATGCTAGGTTTTATTAACGTAATTGCATTGCACGGAACAGAAAGGAAGGCCAAAAAAAAAAAAAGTCAACTTTATTTGAAACACAACTAGTGTGTGTTCTTTCGATAAAACATTGACTCAAGAGAGGAAGTGGTTTCATTCCACTATGCAAACTGGATGTAAGAACAGACAGATCTTCCTACAGGTCAAGGGTTAGAGCAGCCACGAATAAATTAAACGTTTCAGTCTACAATCGGAATGATCTCCCATGCTATTTACATGATTAAGAGTCGTAAGCGATTTACTGAGTAAGAGTAAGGTGTAAGTTGGAACAAGTGTAATGGCAGAAAGTGAAGAGGAACTAAAGAGCCTCTTGATGTGGGTGAAGGAGGAGAGTGCAAAAGTTGGCTTGAAACTCAACATTAAGAAAACTAAGATCAAGCCATCCGGCCCTCTCAATTCCTGACAAATAGATGGGGAAGAAATGGAGGGAGTGACAGATTTTATTTTCCTGGGCTCCAAGATCATCGCAGATGGGGACTGCAGCCAAGAAATTAAAAGATGCTTGCTCCTGGGGAGGAAAGCTATGGCAAATCTAGACAGCATTCTAAAAAGCAGAGACATCACCCTGCCAACAAAAGTGCGTACAGTCAAGGCGATGGTTTTCCCAGTTGCGATGGATGGCTGTGAAAGTTGGACCATAAGGAAGGCTGAGCGCCAAAGTATTGAGGCCTTTGAACTTTGGTGCTGGAGAAGACTCCTGCAAGTCCCTTGGACTGCAAGACGATCAAACCAGTCAGTCCTAGAGGAGATCAATCCTGACTGCTCTTTCAAAGGCCAGATCCTAAAGAGGAAACTCAAATACTTTGACCACCTAATGAGAAGGAAGGACTCCCTGGAGAAGAGCCTAATGCTGGGAACGATTGAGGGCAAAAGAAGAAGGGGACGACAGAGAACGTGATGGCTGGATGGAGTCACTGAAGCCGTAGGCGTGAGGTTAAATGGACTCCAGAGGATGGAAGAGGACAGGAAGGCCTGGAAGAACGTTGTCCATGAGGGTCGTGATGGGTCGGACATGACTTCGCAACTAACAACAAACAACAACAATGAAGAATAGGATTAGGGACAACAGCCATCTGTTACTACAGGTAGTCCTCGACTTACAACCACAATGGAGCTCAACATTTATGTTGCTAAGTGAGACATTTGTTAAGTGAGTTTTCCCGTGTTTTATGACTTATCTTGCCACATCTGTTCAGTGAATCATTGCAGTTGTTAAGTTAGTAACACCATTGTTAAGTGAATCTGGCTTTCTCCATTGAATTTGCTTGTCAGGAGGGGATCACATGACCCCAGGATACTGCAACCGTCATAAATATGAACCAGTTCTCAAGCATTCGAATGCAAATCACACAACTTGCATTGGGGATGCTGCAATGGTCATAAGTGTGAAAAATGGTCATAAGTCGCTTTTTTTCAGGGCCGCTGTAACTTCAAACGGTCACTAAACGAACTGTTGTAAGTCGAGGACTATACTATCATCACTATCGAATTGCTGACAATATCCCTTGCCATCTCCAAAGCACCTTTAGACTTCAGCACCTACGTAAAAGGCAAAGTAGATAGATAATAGTTGATGGATTCACTACATATTTGTGTTTGTAGAAGAATGTTGGCCCAACTTTCAATGATTAACAAGGAGAAGGGAAAGGAAAGGTGGGGAAAGGCTGACTGAAGTTAAAGCCGAATAAAAAATCGATATTAAAATTATAAATGGGAAGAAGGAGTGTCTAGCCATTTTTTCCTCCTTGATATCAAATTTAGGGAAAAGTCTAGCTAAGTACCACTCTATAAAGCTTTAGTAAGACCACACCTAGAGTACTGCATCCAGTTTTGGTCACCACACTATAAAAAAGATGTTGAGACTCTAGAAAAAGTGCAGAGGAGAGCAACCAGGATGAATAGGGGACTGGAGGTGAAAACATACGATGAACGGTTGCAGGCTAGTTTAGTGAAGAGAAGGACCAGGGAAGACAGGATAGCAGTCTTCCAATATTGGAGGGGCTGCCCCAGAGAGGAAGGGGGTCAAGCTATTCTCCAAAGCACCCGAAGGCCAGACAAGGAATAATGGATGGAAACTGACCAAGGAGAGATTCAACCTAGAAATGAGGAGGAACTTTCTGACAGTGAGAGCAATCAACCCATGGAACAGAAGTTGCCTTCAGAAGTTGTGGGAGCTTCATCACTTGAGACTTTCAAGAAGAGATTGGACTGCCATTTGTCAGAAATGGTGTAGAATCTCCTGCTTGGGCGGAAGGATTATTTATTTATTTATTTATTTATTTATTTATTTATTTATTTATTTTTTATTTTTTATTTATTTTTTATTTTTTATTTATTTATTATTTATTATTTATTATTTATTATTTATTATTTATTATTTATTATTTATTTATTTATTTATTTATTTATTTATTTATTTATTTATTTATTTATTGGTTCGATTTATATGCCGCCCTTCTCCGGAGACTCAGAGCGGTTTACAATGCTTTTAAGCAATAGCCTTCATACTTTTGTATATACCTGCTTAGTAGGGCTTTCGCCCACCCCCAAGTGGTGTTCTTTTTTATACAAAGTCAGTTTATCGCCCCCACAATCCAGGTCCTCATTTTACCTACCTTGGAAGGATGGAAGGCTGAGTCAACCTTGAGCCTGGTGAGATTTGAACTTGCAGTAATTGCAGGCAGCTGGCAGCTAAGTGCTACTTAACAGCACTTTAGTCCGCTGCGCCACCAAGTCTCCTTGGACTAGACGACCTACAAGGTCCCTTCCAACTCTGTTAATCTGTTAAACAAGCCCCCCCCCAGTTCCCCCCAGAATCAATACCAGCTGTAGCAAGATATAAACAGTGTTGAATAAATAAGACAGACACCAACTGAAACAAAGGAGGTTTGATTCCATATTTTCAGAAAATACAAATATTGTAAAATACAATACAAAAGAAAGCTTTTCTCCCGCCCCCCCCCCCAACTCTTTCCATCAGTTCACAAAATACAGGCATAAAACAGGATGCAAATACAGACAATGGGATTTTATTTTGGTTTTGGGGTTGTTGTTTTTTTTTTGAAAGTCAACATGACCAGTATTTTCACGAACCAGCCTTGGATATGGAAAAAATGTTAAAAGCCATTGTTTCCTTTGCAAATTTTCTCTCACCGACCCCAAACAGTGAAAACAATAGCTTAATCCTTGTTTCACCTTGCTTGGGATTGAGTTTCATGTAGCTGAAAACACAGCTGACAATTTAGCACATCAATCTGAAGAAGAAAAAAAACTTTTCCAGTTATGAGTATCAGCTTCGTTATTTTTACATGCCTTGCTTACTGCAAGTGGAGGCTAAAGCATATGAAGGATGGTTGCGGGAACTGGGTATGTCTACTCCAGTGATGGCTAACCTTTTTGCCATCGTGTGCCAAAAGCGGGGGGAGTGCGGGGGGGGGGTCGCACTCATGTGTGCCCACACCCATAATTCAGTGCACCCCACTCCCCCTGCGCAGGCACGCGTGACACCCCTGCACTCCCCCCGCTTTTGGCACGCGATGGCACGGTGGGCCCAGTAGGCCCGTTTATCGCCCTCCCCAGGTGTCAGAGGCTTACTTAGAGCCTGGGGAGGGTGAAAACAGCCTTCCCCATCCCCCCGGAGGCCTCCGGTGGCCGGAAATGGCCTGTTTACCGACTTCCGGTGGGACTGGAAGGCCCATTCTTCGCTCTCCCCAGCCTCCAGAGCCTTTCTAGGAACCTGGGGAGGGTGAAAATTTATTAATGGAACTTGCCCTTCCCCCCCCCACCCCCGGAGGGCCTCCAGAGGCCGGAAATAGCCTTCTAGTGGGCCCGGAAGGCCTGAAAATCAGCTGAGCTAGGGCAACACTCGCGTGCCCACGATATGGCTCTGTGTGCCACCTGTGGCAGGTGTGCCATAGGTTCACCATCACGGGTCTAATGGAAAGAAGGACCAGGGGAGACAGGATAGCGGTGATTCAATATTTGAGAGGCTGCCACAGAGAGGAGGGAGTCAAGCTATTCTCCAAAGCACCTGAAGGCAGGACAAGAAGCAATGGATGGAAACTAACCAAGGAGAGATCCAAGCTAGAACTAAGGAGAAATTTCCTGACAGTCAGAACAAGTGAATCAGTGGAGCGACTTGCCTCCAAAACTTGTGGATTTCTTAATAGCTAAACTGCATCTTTATAAATATTAGGCTTCTATAACCATCCTGAGAATAAGAACTGGAAAACAGGTAATGAGCAACACAAATGTAAAACACACAAGATACTCAGTGTTGTTGGTGAACAGCTGTGATGTGCTGATTTCTAGTCCTAGTGCCATTTCCCTCTCTCCGTCCTTCAAAATGATCCAGGAGAAACAGTTGTGCAAGGGGCTTTAGCAAATTTCAATTTAAGCCACTGAGCAAAATCGGATGTTATATTCAGAGTTCTGCAGGTTAAGCATCGGACATTACACCGAAAGTTAAAAGTATATCAGATTTTAAAAAGGATAAGGAAGTGCTGGTAAGGTTCACAATATCTTCATTCCATCAATGCATCATCTCTACTCTGGTTCTCAAATTCTTGGGGCTTCAGGTGATAGAGCAGGAAAAATGGCATTTCTCACTCGCTTTTCTTAGTTTAGTTTTAGCTTAGCAGCTTTAGTTTTCAAAGCTCAGACCCCACAACTTTTTTTCCCTATATGACTGTTGCAGTTTTGTGTTTGAAGGTATGAATCTGCCGTTATTTTCTCTTTTCTGGTTCTCTGCCCATTTATGCAGATGTAAATACAGATCAATTTCCATTTTATTTTTCTTGTTATGGATATATTCCATCTATAATTTGCATTTGAACTTTTCTTCTCTTACCTCCCCTTCACTTCCCTTTTTCTTCCTTCTTTCTCCCTCCCTCCCTCCTTTTCCTTTCTTCCTTCTCCTCACTCCTTCCTTCCTGCTCCCTCCCTTCCTCCCTTTTCCTTCCTTCCTTCCTTCCTTTTCTTCCTTCTCTCTCCTCTCTCTCTCCTTCTTTCCCTATCCTCCCTCCCTTTTCTCCTTCCTTCCTTCCTTCCTTCCTTCCTTCCTTCCTTCCTTCCAATGACCTATGAAATAAAAGCAAGAAAAAGATCTACAATTCATATATGATGAAGAATTTAGAGGTGTTATGCACACTGCATGAAAAAAGACTGCTGAAAAGTGTATATTTTATTCTGTCACTCTTTCCTTTTCCTCCTCTGATTTTCAACAGGTTAAGCTTCTTCCCCAGAGGATAGCCTCTAAATCGGGCAGGTGCACAATTGGTAAAAATAGGCAGTCAGATGATGGTGGAAGAGCACTTGTGACTTCCTCCGTCATGCCGTCCAATTATGCAAATGTTCACCTCTGTTTCCAGATAGGTGAAAGTTAACCAATTTTAGTTTTTCACTTGGGTGTAGGAGAGAAAATTAAAAGGGTCGGTCACAAGTCGGCATGAGATTTTTCTCCATAAAGAACACAGTAAGATTTACCAAAATGGAAGTAGCTGAAGAGCCTTGATAGTACAGTGGTCTACGCACCCTGTTATTAACACAGCTGCCTGCAATTTACTGCTGGTTCGAATCTCTCCAAGGCTCAAGGTTGACTCAGCCTTCCATCCTTTCTAAGGTAGGTGAAATGAGGACCCAGATTGTGGGGGCAATAAGCTGACTTTGTATAAATATACAAAAGTATGAAGGCTATTGCTTAACGCATTGTAAGCCGCCCTGAGTCTCCGGAGAAGGGCGGCATATGAATCAAATTTAAAAAAAAAAAAAGATATTGTGGCAATTAATGGAAGTTAAAGGAGGAGTTGGGTATGTCTAGTTCAGGGGTGTCCAACTCAAGGCTCGGGGGCCAGAGCCGGCCCACAGGGTGCTTATCTCTGGCCCCCGGGGCCACCCTGGAAATATTGAAGGATCGGCCCGTGATGCCTCTGCCAGTGAAAACTGAGCTCGGGAGGGCCACGGGAAGCCTTCCCGAGCTCCGTTTTCACTGGCAGAGGGTTGCAGGAGGCCGAGCTCAGGAGCCCGTTCTCACTGGCAAAGCGCTTGGGCCACCACAGGCACCCCCAACATGAGTGATGTCGAGCTGGCCACGCCCACCCTGGCCATGCCCACACCGTCCCCCTGGGGTCAAACACAACCTTGATGTGGCCCTCAATGAAATCAAGTTTGACATCTCTGGACTAGTCTGATGAAAAGGAGGACTAGGTTTGGCATGATAGCAGTGCTCCAATATCTCACGGGCTGCCACAAAGAAGAGGGGTCAACCTATTCTCCAAAGCATCTGAAGGCAGGACAAGAAGCAACAGATGGAAACTAAATCAAAGAGAGAAGCAACCTAGAACTGCAAAAATTGCAGACTACAGGAAACAGAAGCACTACTCAGGTGACCCTGAGGACACTGATAAACCTCCAAGGGCTTCAACGACCTTCTAAAAGGATGCAGATTTCTTGCTGTCTGCAAGAAAAATAAATCCTTCCATTCCCTACGATCTCTGCCAGAGCTGAAGAAGCTTCTTGGATGAGAAGTTGCCTCCTGAAAACAAAAGCACCTTTTTTTTTTTTTTTAATTTGATTTATATGCCGCCCTTCTCCGGAGACTCAGGGCGGCTTACAGTGCGTTAAGCAATAGCCTTCATACTTTTGTATATTTATACAAAGTCAGCTTATTGCCCCCACAATCTGGGTCCTCATTTCACCTACCTTTGAAAGGATGGAAGGCTGAGTCAACCTTGAGCCTGGTGAGATTTGAACTTGCAGTAATTGCAGACAGCTGATGTTAATAACAGTGCTTTAGTCTGCTGCACTACCTTTGGGACAACCATGACCTGGATGACTGAGAATCTCTACGGACTTTAACTTGCTAGAACTAAGGAGACATTTCCTGACAGTGAGAACAATTAACCAGTAGAATAACTTGCCTCCAGATGTTGTGAGAACAGCAAATACTGAGTTACGTCTGCGGGCCACTGCAGGGCTGCCGTGTGGAAAAAAGAGGAAATGGATGTTTTGTGCTATATTAGCACAATAACTTTTGCAGAGGGACGGACTATATTTAAACTTTAAACCATCCGAAGAGCACCCAGTAAAGTATGCAGCTGGAGCAACAGCTGTTTGCGTGGCTTATTTCCAAAGAGATATACCCCCCAAAAAATACCAAAAAAACCCCAAGATGGGTGGGGACACTCTGCCTGCCCCCACCCCTCCCTGGGTCAGGAAGTGTAGCTTTAAGCAATGAATGACACTGCAGACAAGAACAACTGAAAGAAGGGGGGAAAATGGCAGCCTGCCTTTTAAGAACAGGAAAAGCTGCGATTCTCTTCGAAAATGGCTTTTAGAACAAGATGTATTTTTAAGCAGATACGGAGGATCCCGGACGATCCTCTGGAGATACGGAGGATCGCGGATCTGGGCACCTTCCGTCGCGCGCTTAAGACTTTTTTATTTCATCAAGCTGGCCTGGCCTAAATCCTCTCCCCTTTTTAAATGTAAATTTTAATTTGTTTTAAATTATGGGGTATTTTAAATTCAGCCAAATTATTTAATTTGTTTTTATTTGTTTTTAAATTTTTGTATTTATGTGTTTTTATCTTGTGGCTGTTCACCGCCCTGAGTCCTTCGGGGGAAGGGCGGTATAGAAATTTAATAAAATAAAATAAAAATAAAATAAAATAAATAAGCCTGTTCGGGTGCGTAAAAACGCAGCGTCGTCGTAGGATACAGATTCTCGCACCTTGGCGGGCTTGCTAGCCCATCGAACCCGAAGTTACAACTCTTAAGCGTGCAAGAGAGATAAAATGACATTTGCAGAGCTGCAGCTTCTCACCAAAGAGGAAGTGTCCGTGAATCTAATAAGGGGTAGGTTTGCTCCGTCATGAATCACCCAGGAAGGCAGAAGTGACAGTTCAGTGATAGTGGAGGAAAGTCAACAGCTTTCTCCCGCTCGGGAACCAGCAATTGGAGAGAGGATCTGAAATGGCACCTTGCTATGGTTTTAGTGCAGAAGGTGGGCTTCACATACGCAGCGCTGGAAATGTGAGCGCACCATCCGCACATGCGTGCGGCGTCACAAAACACGGCAATTTGCTCTCACGCGCCATCCATGCACGCGTGCGCCATCCGCATATGGATGCGGCGTCACAAAACACCGCAATATAGGACGGGATTGCGCGCGGGCGGGCGGGCAGACCCAACCAAGTCGCTACTACCAGTTCGCCCAAACTGGTCTGAACCGGCTTAATCTCACCTCTGTTTTAGTGCGAACCTGCCTCCTTGAGGAGAGGCAAGAAGCACCAAAGCTTGCCTTCTGCTAAAAGCCCTGGCGTAGACTTTACAACAAGTCAATCAATCAGAACAGAGCTGGAAAGGATCTTGGAGGACTTTTGGTCCAGCCCCACTTCTCAAATAGGAGACCCTATACCATTTCAGACAAGTGACTGTTCTTAAAAACCTCCAGTGATGAAGCCCCTACAACTTCTGAAGGCCAGCTGTTCCACTGGTTAATTGTCCTCACTGCTAGGAAGCTTCTCCTTAATTCCAGGTTGCTTCTCTCTTTGATTAGTTTCCACCCATTGCTTCTTGTCCTGCCCTCAGGGGCTTTGGAGGACAGCTTGACTCCCTCTTCTTTGTGGCAGCCCCTGAGATATCGGAACACTGCTATCATGTCACCCTTCGTCCTTCTTTTCATTAAACTAAGGTAAAATGTAAAGGTTCCCCTCGCACATATGTGCTAGTCGTTCCCGACTCTAGGGGGCGGTACTCATCTCCGTTTCAAAGCCGAAGAGCCAGCGCTGTCCGAAGACGTCTCCGAGGTCGTGTGGCCGGCATGACTCAACGCCAAAGGCACATGGAACGTTATTAACTTCCCACCAAAGGTGGTCCCTATTTTTCTGCTTGCATTTTTTTTTTACGTGCTTTCGAACTGCTAGGTTGGCAGAAGTTGGGACAAGTAATGGGAGCTCACCCCGTTACCCAGCACTAGGGATTTGAACCACTGAACTGCCAACCTTTCGATCAACAAGTTCAGCATCTTAGCCATTGAGCCACCGCATCCCTTTCATCTAGTTTCATCAAACTAGACATACCCAATTCCAGCAACCGTTCTTCGTAAGTTTTCACCTCCAGTCCCCTCATCATCTTTGTTGCTCTTCTCTGCACTCTTTCTAGAGTCTCCACATCTTTTTTACATCGTGAATAATAGGGTTATTATTTGCTATAATAATTATTCCCTATAATAACAACCCTATTATGGAAGGTCTTCTAGTCCAAAATCACTGCTTGAGGAGGAGACCTTATCATTCCCAACAAATGGCTGTCCAGTCTCTTCATGAAAACTTCCAGTGTTGGAGCACTTCCAGAGGCAAGACGTTCCATTGATTAACTGTTCTCACTGTCAGGAAATTTCTCCTTAGTTCTAAATTGGATCTTCCTTTAAAGATCTTCTTGACTTGCCCTGAGGGTACTTTGGAGAATAAATCAATCCCCTCTTCTCTGTGAGAGCCGCTCAAGTATTAGAAGACAGTGGCTAAGGCGCTGAACTTGTCGATCGAAAGGTTGACAGTTTAACGGTTCAAATCCCTAGTGCCGCATAACTGGGTGAGCTCCCGTTACTTGTCCCAGCTTCTGCCAACCTAGCAGATCGAAAGCACGTAAAAAATGCAAGGAGAAAAATAGGGAGCACCTTTGATGGGAAGGTAACAGCGTTCCATGCGCCTTTGGCGTTGAGTCATGCCGGCTACATGACCACGGAGACATCTTCGGACAGCGCTGGCTCTTCGGTTTTGAAATGGAGATGAGTACCGCCCCCTAGAGTTGGGAACAACTGGCACATTATGTGCGAGGGGAACCTTTACCTTTACCTTATCATGTCACTCCTAGTCCTTCTATCGTTCGACTAGACATTCCCAGTTCTCTCAATTATTCCTCATAGGCTTTCGCCTCCAGACGCCTAATCATCTTTGTTGCTCTTCTCTGCACTCTTTCCAGGGTCTCAATTCAGGCTCTGGGCAAGTGGCATGCATTTAAAATGGTTGCGGCATCCCAGGGTCCTATGGTCGCCATTTAAGGCCTTCCCAGCTGGCTTCCAACAACCAGAAGTCAACAAAGTCAGATTACAAGCAAGGTCTGCACCATCTTCCAATGGTAGAGAAGATGGGGGAGAATAGCCAAATATCCTGCCTTACTAGAGGATGTCCACCACTTTCTCTTTCTCTCAGCTGCCAAGAGATCAGTAAAACATGGAACACTTTGAAGCAATAATTCCAGTGTTA
The DNA here is from genome assembly GCF_029215685.1 of Pituophis catenifer annectens. Classification (NCBI taxonomy): domain Eukaryota; kingdom Metazoa; phylum Chordata; class Lepidosauria; order Squamata; family Colubridae; genus Pituophis; species Pituophis catenifer. The sequence goes on from NW_027256893.1 coordinate 8,074,981, forward strand.
AATAATTTGGTGAAGTGTCCACCATGGCCATCATGTGACAGGGTATATGAAACTTGAGGGATTGCTTTTTTCCCCATGCTATTTTGCATGGAGTACAGCAGCCTAGAGCAGGGCAAACAATCCAATTTAGTTACTATTTCTCCAATATTGCTAAAAGTCCGTAGAGATTCTCAGTCATCCAGGTCATCGTTGTCCCAAAGGTGCTTTTTCAAGAGGCAACTGGACTTTCTTGTTGAAGGAGCTTCTTGGATGAGAAGCAAAACGTCTTCAAAAGAAAAAAAACAAAAAACAAAGAAGTCCAGTTGCCTCCTGAAAGAGCACCTTTGGGATTTCTCCAATATATTCCATTTTAAAGACTATTCAAGAAAAGCTTTCACAATTTCACAAGGTCCCCCTCTTTGTTAGTATAATGAATAAGAAGAGATTCTTCTCATTCCTACTTCCACATCCTGACTCTTGGTTATCTCAGCAGGCTTTAACTGGTTCAGAACTGTCCACATGTTGTCCTATGCCAGTGACCTAACAGCTGTGGCTTCTATGAGTATGTAATTTTGGCTTCCTTTGCTCGCCTTTGATCTTCCCTTTCATGTTTAAAGAAAGGCTCTCTTCTTTCCTTCAGATCCAGCGATACCTGGATCTGGACAGGATCTCTTGCTCCCAAGGTTGCTACTTGGGTATTTTGCCATGCCATTTTCTTCTGTTGTCAAAAGGGATGGGTTTATAGAAATTACTGGAGGACTTCCACTTGTCATCTTTACTCACTGGTGATACAAACGTTTACTCAATAGAACTACAGGGGTCTGTGACTTGGCGGTGAGAGTAAAGTCATTCCTTGCATCGACAAGTCCCTAAGTAGGTAATATTGGATATGTATTAGTGGCATAATCACAGACATTTGAGAAAAGAGCAATGGAGGAGAATATCTGTAGCTCAGAGATGAGCTATGGAGTCCTTTGGTGCTCTCTGAGTGTGGTGCTTTTCTTGTAGACATTTCATTATCCAGCTAAGTAACATTCTCAGTGCTGGCGAGTGTGGGGATTAATATCAGCCAATCAAGTGGAAACCAAAACCCTAATCAAGGAACTACCAAGGAGAAAATCATACTCCCACCAACACTGATAGGGCAATCTACTATATATAAACAGAGAACAAACCCCACTCCCTACTACCACTGATGAAGTTATCTAGTCGGGTAATGAAACATCTTGCCATCAAACAACCAAGCTCAGAGAGCACCAAGGATTCTACCAGGAAAGCAGTAAAGGGAGTTCCCACATGCTCAGATACCTGTCCTCAGAGGTGTGCAAAAAGGTGTCAAAAGCATTTCTTGTGCAAAACCTGGTGCACACCCAACAAGTCTTTCAAAGGAACATCCTACCTCCCTTATCTGAATTTTCATCTGTCTCACATCTTCAGTGTTAACAATAATATAAATTAGCCATGACATGGCATAACCTTAAGATTGCCTGATAATTCTGCATTTCAAAGTGCTCTGTTACAATCAAGCTCCAATAATAACCCGACACCAGATTCAACAAAAATGCTTACACGGGTGTGTGTGTGTGTGTGTGTGTGTGTGTGTGTAAAATGAGACTGTAAAAATAAAAGTTAGACTCAGAAATTCTGAGCAAATTTATAAGCAGTTTAGATGCAAGTGCTTGCATCTAAGACAAAGAGGAAAAGGAATAATATACAACTTTAATTCAGTAAGCCGTAATATTTTTGAGATGCTGGAAAGCAGTAAAATCAGTGGTAAGGGTTCCTCCCAGTTCGGCCGAGCCGGTAGCGGTGACGATATGATGTCACCGAACCGGTTCTCTTTGTTTGGGAGCTGGCCCCTCCTGCCCCCACGCCCCCCTGCGTTATTCTTACCTTTTATTTGGGCCCACCCCCAATCTATTGCTGCCTCCCGGGTCCCAGCTGATTGGCTAGAAGGAAAAAAACTGTTTAAACTCTTGCCGCGGGGCTTCAAAAGGCCACCCTACAGCTGATCAGTGTTAAAAGGCAGTGTGGTGGTAGACCGGTGCCTCCAAAAACAAATGAGTAGACTGGTGCCTCCAAAAACAAATGAGTAGACCGGTGCCTCCAAAAACAAATGAGTAGACCGGTGCCTCCAAAAACAAATGGGTAGACCGATGCATCCAAAAACAAATGGGTAGACCTGTACAGCTCTGCAAGCAATTAAAAGCCTGGTAGACCAGTACCTCTGCTAAATCCTAAAGAATTGTCACATGACCATCACAAAACAAACATCAATTCAGTCCCATGACTGACTCTGAAAGTTGCTACATCGGTGGATTATTTTCCTATTTCTTTTATCATTCTCTATTCGTATCTATATCTATATTTACATATTTACATATTTGTATATAGAACATTATAATTCACTCTTTGCTTAATTTTATACATTCCTATTAAGTAGTCAATAATCATTTTTATTTTCCTGTTTTTCCCCCCAGCCAGCTGTACCATCTTTGCCACACTAAATAGTAATCAGTATCGTCTTTCTCTTGTAGTTCTCTTGATGTTTGTTTGTTTTGTATGTTGTCTTAATGTATTTGTTTTTGTTAGTATATTTTTTTATCAATAATTTTTTTTTAAAAAAAAGAATTGTCACATGACCATCAAGCCACACCCACAAAATAAGCCACACCCACAGAACCGGTAATAAAAAAATTTAGAACCCACCCCTGAGTAAAATGTATTCTTAACTATCCTTAGAGGAAACCAAGCAGCATCTTTTAAAACCAAAGAATAATTCACCATCAACGTTTTCTTTTATGTTGCAAAATTCAGGATTCTAGGCACAAGTCCTGCGGTATGTTCAGAACGGATCACCCACAAAAGCTGTTTGTCATAAACAGTTTTATGAACTATATAACAAACAAGTTACATTTTGGATTGGATTAAAAAAAGACAAGCCAAAATTTGCAGTGAACCAGTTAATAGTCTGCTTTGAAGGGGGGGGGGGGGAGGCCATGATCCAACTCTATATTTGTGGCAGGAAGGCAAAAAAACCCGCAAACTGGAATGGTAGATGTTTTTGCACATTTTTCGAAATGCTGGGGCATGGGACATCAGCCCCTGAAAGAGATCAAACATCTAAAAGAATGCCCACACTGCAATGCTATGCCCCGTTCCTTGGGAGTAAGAACCAATTAGTTCAATTGGCTATGAAGTAGTTTATTTCAATAGATGATTACACTGGGATTAACAGTGGAATAAAAGAAAAGGTTAAAGATTATGTAAAAAGAAAACATATTATTTATTTATTATTTATTTATTTATTTATTTATCATATTTTTATACCGCCCTACTCCCGGAGGACTCAGGGCGGTAACAGCCAAGATAAAAATACAAAGAACATACAAAAGTTAAAAACTTTTAAAAACAGATTAAATAATTTGGGCTCAAAAAATTTAAGACATCCAATTTATCTAAAAACATTTAAAACCCAGTTTAAAAGGGAGAGTTAGGCCAGACCAGCCTGTTGAAATAAAAATGTTTTTAGGGCACGGCGGAAGATGCGTAAATCTTGGATCCTCCGTATCTCCAGGGGGAGCTCATTCCAGATGGCAGGTGCCCCCACAGAGAAGGCTCTCCCCCTGGGGGCCGCCAGTCAACATTGTTTGGCCGACGGCACATTAATGGCATATTAATGGACATAATGAATCAATTTTTATTAAGATGTTGGAAGGTATTATTTGAGAAAATCAATAGCTATAATAATTGGGATATTGTTTAGATATGTATAACAATAGTAATAATTTGGACATTTTTTACTTAAGCAAAAAAGAAAAGAAAACTGAAACAATATATGATTATGATTTACAAACAAAAATTACTTAATTGGTGTTATATAAATGGTATGGGTAAATACAGTAGATAGAATTTAGGGAAATAATCAGGAAATTGTATTAAACAGCATTATTTGAATTAAGAACTATGTCTAAATGTCAAATGTTAAATTGCTATATTTTTAAGATTAGAGATAAGATTTAAATTTGATAAATGTATTATGAGTTATTAATTGAATTAAGATTTTAGGTGGGTTAATAGAAGGGTAATTGTTTTGATTAAGTAAATATGAGTAAACTCTTTCGAAAATGGTATTACTTGAATATGTGATTTAAGATTGAGAAATAAGTGTTATGGCAAAATAGAATATATACAATTTTGTTAAAGATGACAAAAAATTGAACAAATTGATGACCAGACCAAAGCTCTGTTCCGAAAAGATGTAATTTGTATGTTTGGAGAAAAAAATAAAAAAAACACTTTTTGCAAAAAAAAAAAAAAGGTAGTTTATTTCAATCAAAGATTATATCATGCAGAAAAATCAGGTTACAAAAATTTTTTTTAAAAAAAGGACAAGAACATCAACCAGCAGGAAGCAATGGTCCAAACTGAACGTGTCTTGTTCTAATAAATTATAACACAGTCTTATAATATGTCGAAGAGCTTTAAGGTAATGCTCTAAGGTAATGCTTTAAGGTAATGCTCTTAAGTAAAGTTGGCAACTCTTACGATTTGGACTTGTGAACATCCAGAATCGGCTGGAGAATTCTGGGAGCTGAAGTCCACACCTCCTAAAGTTATCAATTTAAGAATAATTAAATTAGGAGGAGTGTTGCATTCAATAGAAGGCCCATAAAACCTAAACAAGATTTTGTATCTATTTAAGTTTAATTATTTTACACACGTACAAAGCAAGAACAGAATTTTACACATGTTTTATATGTTGCACCTCCTTGCTGTGTTATAAAACTCTCTTTCTTTTTTTCTACTGTTCAAAGGTGTGTTGAATTTTTTATTAGGTCTACGTGTGATTTTTTTTCCCCAACAGGCAGTTTCATTCTGATTTGTACAGTGTATGATTTGCAACATGCTGCTTTCACTATGAAAACTGCAAATTTTTCAACCACAAAGCTTACTGTAATTAGTTTAAGCTTTTACTCCTGATGATTTGAAGTTACCTAATTGTAAGTCAACAATTCTAAATAGAATTACGCTGATAAATAACGTGGGATAAAAATGTAAAACCACATAAGTTTCCCACAAGCATTATACAAAAACTCACAACAATAAAAGTAAAAAATACATTTCCAAATCTGCAATAAAAATGTTTTTTTTTATTTTTGCCACAGAAGATAATATTTTTAATGCAATATATTTAATGTAATATAATATGTAAAGAAGCTGGGGCAAGTAACGGGAGCTCACTCCGTTACACGGCGCTAGGGATTCGAACCGCCGAACTGCCAACCTTTCTGATCGAAAGCTCAGCATCTTAGCCACTGAGCCACCGCATCCCCTTTACCTTTTCATTGTAAGTCAACAATTCCGAATAGAATTACACTGATAAATAACGTGGGATAAAAATGTAAAACCCCATACTTTCCCATAAGCATTATACAAAAACTCACAACAATAAAAGTAAAAAATACATTTCCAAATCAGCAATAAAAATGTTTTTTTTTATTTTTGCCACAGAAGATAATATTTTTAATGTTATATATATATATATATATACATACTATATATACTATATATACACATGCTAGCTTCAAGACCGCTATTTTTAAAGAATGAATGTAAGCCCAATTGCAGAGGGAATTTCGTTCTTACTAATACTTTAACACTTTTTTAAAAAAGTTATTTTAAACTGCAGTCATGCATGAAACCAAGATAATTCTACCTTTCTGCGTGCTGATGAAAAAAATCTGGTTCAATTTGAAATGCACTCTTTGAGACCCGCTTAAATTCCAGTCCGCTTGAATCAAAAAGAAATGTATTCATTTGGAAATGGTAACACTGGTAGAGGTGGTCCTCGGGTTACGACGGCAATCGAGACTAGAACTGCCATCGCTAAGCGAGTCTTAAAAGTGCAAAGCCCTGAGGACCACATTGCTTAGTGACAATAATCCCAGCAGTCTTGGTTGCCGTCATAACCCCAAGATGCACTGGTTATGAAGGGGGACATGGCAGGAGACCCAGTAAAGGAGCGGATGGGGGGGCTGTGGAAGGACGGAGGAGGCTCTGTGCAGGTTGCATGTGGTTTAGGATAGCCTGAGGAAAGACAGTGCAAGTACAGGAAGGCCAGGCGATGTTGGGCATGGTGCCACGCAAACATGGACAGGCTAGTAAGTGGATAGCAGAGCGCGAACACAGAAGAATGAGAGGATCTGACCAGATCCGCTCCTGACCTTGCCTGCAGGCTTCCCCACTGACTTTCCTTGTCGGAAGCCAGCAAGGAAATTCGCAAATGGCGATCTTGTAACCACGGCTCTCTGTGATGCCATAATCACAAGCTTGACATCCGAGTGCCCGGTTTATGGTCATGTGATCGCAGGGAGGCTGCAATGGCCAAAACTTCAAGGATCGGTCACATGTTCCTTTTTTCAGTATCGCTGTAATTTTGACTAGCCATAGCAACAGCACGTAGACTTATACACCGCTTCACAGTGCTTTTACAGCCCTCTCTAAGTGGTTTACAGAGTCAGCAACTTGCCCCCAACAATCTGGGTCCTCATTTTACCCACCTCGGAAGGATGGAAGGCTGAGTCAACCTTGAGCCTGGCGAGGTTCGAACTGCCAAACTGCAGGCAGCCGGCAGTCAACAGCAGTAGCCTACAGGACGGCACTCTAACCACTGCACCACCATGGATAAACTTCTTGTTCCTAACCACCGCGTCTCCACAGCTCAAGAATGGCCACTGAATGGATCTAAGCCAAGGACTACCCATAAAACTTAATTCTTTAGCTACTATTTTAAAAAACACCACTATTAAAGGACAAAATTTGTAGCTCAGGGTTGAAATGAGGAATCTTTGGTGCTCTCTGAGCTTGGTTGTTTTCTTGCAGGCGTTTTGTTGCCACACTAGGTAATATCATCAGTGTTACCAGATACAGTGTTATTGACAATGTTACCTAGTTTGAGTAATAAAATGGCTGCAAGAAAACAACCAAGCTCAGGGCCCTTCATAAAAACACACTGGATATAACTTCTAGTCTCCAATTAACATGCTTTTATGCTATGGTGGCAGGTCAAAAATTGAATGGGATGGATGGATGGATGGACGGACGGACAGACGGATAAGCAAACGAGCAACATATAAATGTCATCTGATTTTGAAGCATTTGTACAAACATGATGAATATCTTATCAACGTGACTATATTCTGATCTTATCTTGAGATATTAACAACTGCGCTAGTAATTGTGAAAAGGGAAGTTCCTTCCAGTTCATGTAGTAGATCGACCAAGATGCGCATGCTAAATTATGTTTTACATGTACAGCCACTGATTAATAACTATTTTCACCAATTAAAGGAAGCTTTAACATCATAGGCTTTTCTTTATGGAGATTAACTATGTGTGCTGCATCAATTGCCAAAACTATAAACGGATAACTTTATTTGGTACACCTTACTACTACATACCATATTTTTCAGAGTATAAGACGCACCTACCTTTTTTGGTGAGGAAAAGAAGAAAAAGAAATCTCCCTCTGCCTCCCAGCAATTTTGCCTCGTTGCAGCAAACAGCCTGCTTTACTTTCAGTTTCATTTTCAGCACAGCTTGATTAGCACACGGGAAAAAAAATCTGCTCCAGCAATTTACCTCTTTGCAGCAAGCAGCAGAGCCCTGTGCAAATCAGCTGAGAGCAAATCAGCTGAGACCAATCAACTTGTGCTAATTAGGCTGTGCTGAAGCTGAAAGGAGCTGTTTTTTCTTGCTGTTTGCTTGCAAGGAGGTAACGGCTGCAAGGCAGAGGCCAAAGGGTGGGGACCAGTGGGTGGGTGGGGCTACATTCGGTGTATAAGACGCACCTAAATTTTCACCCCCTTTTGGGGGGGGGGGAAAGGTGCATCTTATACTCCGAAAAATACGGTAACTATGACGTGATGCAATAGCTGAGCTGCACCAGTGCATTAAGCTATTATTTTTTCATCGCACATGTGTTATCTCATTAACATGACCAGACTTTATTTCAGTTTATTATTTATTAGGGTTGCACAACATTTTTCAATTTGATTCAGGAGAGGTGCTCTGGAATTTACAGAAGCACGGACACAGAATTTCTTTGGGTGTCATTAAAGCCACCAATGCACAGCAGTGTCAATTCTGGAAACAGATGTACAATAAAAGATCTATTCTTGGGGGGGGGAAATTCATTTTCTTGCTACCTGCAGCCTCTATGCTAAAGAACAGGTAGATTAGGAGCATCTAATGTAAGTTCTCGATTTAAAACTACTTGTTTAGGGACTCTTCAACGTTACAACAGCACTGAAAAGAAGTGACTCACAACTTGATTCTTGTGCTTAAAACCAACGTAGCATCCTCACAGTTACAGGATCAAAATCCAAGTAACTTGGCAACGGGCATGTATTTAAAATATACTTGTACATTGCAAATACATGCCAGTTGTATTTGCACCATCCTGGTGTCACATGATTGTTATTTGGGACCTTCCCAGCCAGCTTCCAAAAAGTAAAGTCAATGGGAGAAGCCGGATTCATTTACCGACTGCATGATTCATTTAACAACTCTGGCAAAAAAAAAAAGATTGTAAAATTGGGCATGGCTCACTTAACAATCGCCTTAACAACGGAAATTCTGCTCTCGATTGCTGTCCTAAATCAAGGACTACCTGTAGTTAACATCTATTGTCTTCTCATCCTTTCCAAGAATGCTTGCAAGTGATCTATAGGTGATGACCAGGCTGAGCCCGAAGGAGGGGTCAAACGCATCATCAGTCATGAGTCCCTTTGCACCCACAAGTCCAGCCCACCTTGAATTCCTTTGACTCTTATCAACCGCCCATTTGCTTTGGTTGTTAGTAGTTCAGGTTCTTATAGAGAATAAATAAATAAAAGCAATAAATCTTTATGCTTATTTGAACTGCCCAGATTTTCAGATTTCTCCCGGCGCCTGACACGATCAATTGCAATATTTACAGTGATGCCGTGAAGGCAGATACTCACAAAATCCTTCTATCTTGTCCGCTGTTTTGCTCCAAGCCACCTGCCTGGTTTCCATAATAACCTGAATTGTTCTCCTCTCTGGATTGCTTTTCTTGAGGCTGTACACAGTCATCACCGTCCCCAGTTCCAAGGTCCTTTTGATTTGACTCTTCTCGTACTCCGGGAGCTGTCCATACTCAACGCTTTGGCTGAACATTTTCGGGTTGTAGAGAGCAAATCAGATCTTCAGAAGGCTGGAAGGGAAGCAGGGAGGAAGATGTATTATTTTAAACCTGGCCCTCCTCTTATGTTACAAATGGTTTTTGCTGTTAGTTTCCTCTTAAAAGACAAAAGAATTTCAAGAAGTGAAACTTAGGCTCTCCGTGAACCAATAGCTTGTGAGGTCAAGGTTACAGAGTTCTCCACTGGTCCCTGACTTCTGTAACACAAAGGTTTTATCCAAATTCAGTGATACAGAAAACAAAAACATGCCAACACCTTGCTGTCATAGAAGCAGAAGTGAGCAAACTACTAGCTAACATAAAACAATTCTAATGCTGATTAACAATGTCTAGGGCAGTGATGGCTAACCGTTTCCAGACCGAGTGCTGAAAGCACATGTACACCCGAACCCCCAAAATGCAATACGTGCGCAGTCCATGCATGTGCCCCTCCCCCTACGCATCCACGCACAGCCCCCTGCACGCCCCCCGCACATGCACGCATGGCCCTCCGCATGGCAGAGACCCAAAGACCAGCTGGCTGGCAGGAGGCATGCGCACATGTACAGTGGAGCTCAACTGGGGCAACGACTCGCATGCCATCAGAGAGGGTGCTGTGTGCCACCTCTGGACACCATCACGGGTCTAGGGTGAAACAGAAGAAGCCTGGTTATCGACAACCAGCTGAACGTGAGCCAGTAGTGTGAGAGAGCTGCTAAAAGAGCCAACACAATCCAGGAATAAATCTGAAGAAGCACGGTATCAAAAACAAAGTTCTAATTTTTCTCTATTCTGTGTTTGGGGGGTGGGGGGTGCAATGGCTCAGCAGTTAAAGGATGCTAAGCTTATTCAGCTGGCAGCCCGGGTTCAATATCCGAGCGCTCTGCGACGGGGCGAGCTCCCGTTACTTGCTCCAGCTCCTGAACATCTAGCAGTTCAAAAGCATGCAAATGTGAGCAGATAAATAGGTACCACTTTGGTGGGAAGATAACAGGGTTCCGTGCACCATGGCATATAGGCATGCCAGCCCCTTGACCACAGAAGTGTCTTCGGACAATATTAGCTTCCCATGACTAAGAAACAGAGATGTGTATGACCCCCTAAAGTTGGACTTGACTGGACAGGGAAAATCTTTACCTTTACTTTGTGCTGATGAGACTAAAAGTGGACAATTGTGGACCATGGTGGCACAGTGGTTAGAATGCAGTACTGCAGGCTACTTGCAATTTGGCAGATTGAATCTCACCAGGCTCAAGGTTGACTCAGCTTTCCATCCTTCTGAGGTGGAAAGGATGAGGACCCAGATTGTTGGGGACAATAGGCTGACTCTGTAAACTGCTTAGAGAGGGCTGTAAGGCCCTGTGAAGCGGTATATAAGTCTAAGTCTAAGTGCTATTGCTATTGCCCTTCCTTCCTTCCTTCCTTCCTTCCTTCCTTCCTTCCTTCCTTCCTTCCTTCCTTCTTCCACCCACCCACCAATGATGCACAGTGGTTAGAATGCAGTATTGCAGGCTAATTCTGCTGACTATCAGCAGTTCAGTCTTGACCAGCTCAAGGTTGACTCAGCCTTCCATCCTTCCGAGGTCAGTAAAACGAGGACCCTGATTGTTGGGGGCAATAGGCTGACTCTGTAAAACTGCTTAAAGCACTGTGACGCAGTATACAAGTCTAAATGCGATTCCTATTGCTATTCTGGCACTTTATTTCCGAAAGGCTATCTTGACAGAGTAGAACAGGCCAACAAAAATGATTTGTGAGATTTTAGACATGCATTATGAGGACTTGGAACCTGAGATGTTCAATCTGAGAGAAGATTCAGAGTGGTGGGAAGACATAGTATTAATGTTCATCTACATAAAAGGTGTAAATAGAGATTAGACTCTTCTCCATTGCTCCCACAAAAACTGGGAGAAAAAATAACAGGTGTTAAGCTATAGATACCTAAATTCATTTCACTTTAAAGAACAATTCTTGCTAGTTTGATCTATCCACATACAACAGTCAGTCTGTGGAGGTTGTGGGGTCTCCATCTCTGGAGAATGTTAAGAAGTCTGGACAGTCACCCCCTCAACGATCAGTAAAATGATTTTCCTAATCTTTTCAGAAGATGGATCATCTTTGTGGTTCTATCCAACCCCATAATTCCACAATTCTAATTTATGAATAAAGGATAGAAATGCCTCTCATTCATTAATTAGTAATGAAAGATAATCACTGTCCATAATGTTTTAGGTCCTGCCTCTCACTCACCGTCATCCTCATTCTAGATCAGGAGAGGTATCCAACCTTGGCAACTTTAAGACCCGTGGACTTCAACTCCCAGAATTCCCCACAGGTCATGGCTGACTGGGGAATTTTAGAAGTTGTAGACCACAGGTATTAAAAGTTGCCAAGGTTGGATACCTCTCTTGATCTAGAGCAGGGTGGATAAAAATCAATGATTTTTTTAAAAAAATCAAAAAAAGATCAGATTTTTTTGATTTAAATTGGATTTTTTTTTATTTAAATTGGATTTTTTTGATTTTTATCGAATTTATTTTAATAAAAAACTTTTGGGGTGAAAATCTATCGTAAGATAGTTTTCTATTTAAGATACATAAATAATTTAGTTTATTCAGCATGAAATGGAGCCTTAGTTATGTAGTATGAGGCTGTATATTCTGCAACATGGGGACTATCGGTGAGTCAACGGTGGGTCAAAGGAGTAGCAGAGATGACAGTTGCTCTTTAAAAATTATGATTTAAATCGAGTTGATTTAAATCAAGCCTTTTTACTGGTGATTTAAATCATGATTTAAATTGTGATTTAAATCAGCTCGATTTAAATCTAATCCACCCTGATCTAGAGTAAAAGTGATGGGGTGCTTTTTCAAACTGTAATATTAGATTTGGTACAACACTGTCAAGTTTGGCTCTTTCCCCTTGCAAAATAATGATGAGGTTGAACCTTAAGGATCAATGAAGATGTCATTTCCTAAAATGCAACAGATTTCTTATAACTTACGAGAGGTCTACTAGCCATCCTTGAGCAGTGTTCTGACCTAGGCTCTCTTAAAAAGCAGGAAGCAGAGTCTTGGTCCCGGCAAAAACCCCTTTTATTTACACGACTGTGAATTCCTTTCATTCATAGTCAGCAAGACCTGTCCAAACAGTTTTTCAAAGGAATATTTATCAACACAGACCTTATCTCGCTTGGAAAGCTGCCGAGTAACTAGTTTCCAAACGCAGTGCAAGGTAAAACTTGGCACAGAGTCACGGATAGATCTTCCCACTCTTGAAACGACCAAACGACTGAATTGTTTCCTGCAAAAGACCCCTCCCTGTTTGCTCCTCTTTTGTTTCCTATGGGAGGGGCCAATCACCTCCAAGGTGTGGCTTTACTCCTAAATCGACCCTACTTTCTTAGTTATTCTTGTCTTCTGGTAGCTCTGCGCATGCACACACTGGGAACAGGCTCCAGCTGTTCCTCTGCCTCACTGCTGTGTAGCTCCCTCTCTGCCTCCAACACAGAGTCTTTGTCCAAGCTTTCCCCAGCCCCCAGGACTGGCCCATATTCCCCCCCAACCTCCTCACTGTCCGACTTTGCTGCTAACTCTGCTGGCCACCGGCGGGCCACAACAAGCAGATGCCTATGCAAAAAATATGCTTTGGCTCCAAATTCACTGCCCTAAAATGGGCCATGGCTTATGCTTGGTTACTTCCATCTACTCTTCAACTACTTGTATTCCAGCCCTTCTCTCAAAACTTGTAGCCTCGTTTCTTCAGAAAGCCATGAAGGTATCTGTGTACTGCACTGTGGCTTGGAAGAGAATATTCAGCCTTTGAGTGTATACTTTATCATACCCATTTCCTTATTTCCAGGCACCAGCAAGGCTACCGGCTATGTTAGCCAGAAGTCCTTCATTCAAGTCCAGCAGATTCCAAGAATGAAAGAGGTCCCTCAACCTTGCAGGGCTTTGAAGAAAACCCAAACCAACAGTATGTTCAGACCACAAAAACACCAATCAAGTGTACGCCCAGCAATATGAGTCAGACTAAATAAAAATTTGAGACAGACCCAGGGTTGTCATAGAAGCCAATAAAACTTGAGCCATCGCAGACGAAGTCAACCTCAGCAAAAATTCAGAGATCTCCTAAAGTCGCAGCATGGAGCCGCAAGATTATATAGGTTGCATTTTGCCCTGGAAGGACAAAACTGATGTGGTGTCAGACGCGAGAGACGAGGTATACCCATGAAGGTCCGATTAAATTGATTTATTGCTACTTATGCCTATGCACTGGATTCTTCTCAGCTAAGAGTTAGCTTGGAGTTAGATAAAGGTTCATGGAATTCAAGGGAAGTTGGACTTCGCTTGCTTCTGACTATGTAAGGATTCTAGGCTGATCCCTCTTTTAACTCCTCCCCCAGGATCTGCCACTCCTTCTCCTACAGGTGAATGGTGACAAGTGGATTTATTTGCCTTTCCAAAAGGAAGCCCTTTTTTTCCAATTATACTGCTTTCTTTTAGGGTCATTTCTGAGCAGAAGTAGAGTTTTTTTAAAAATGCATTTTTTTAAAAAAAGAATAATACTGCGGGTAAAATTCTACAAATTAAAACTGCACTGAAATATAACCCAAAAGTAAAATAAGACTAAGATATGTAGCAAACCCTAAACTTTTAACATGTTAAATTAATATAAATCACCTCCATATATCATATTTTCATTGAATCATTTAATAACAGTGCATTAAATGGTGCATTAAAACTGTCTATTCCTCTAAATTATGAAATGTATACCTAAGAAAAATGCATTGCCATTTTTTTTTTTTTGAATCAGAGAAGGAAAAAGTCTTTTATAAAACAAATAAATTGTACATCACTTGAATTCAGCTTTTGTTATCTGGATTAGTACAGTAGCATTTTCCCCCCAACCTGTCGTATTTCTCTTGGTTATACCCCAGGCTCAAACAAACACAATATTCTCCAATACAATATATATTCTAGCTTTCAATTAATTGTGTATTATATTTCAATGAAGCAAAAAAGTTTACTGTATCTTTCTACAGTAACAAGTTTTGGGAAATACACAAAACAAATTTTTGTTGCTTTTGTTTTGAGATAAAAAACCCCACAGAGTGTTACCCTGTTTTCCGCAAAATAAGACATCCCCTGATAATAAGTCCAACCGGGCTTTTGAGGACATGGCAATAAGGCCAAGCATTTATTTCAGGGTTCAAACAAAATATAAGACAGGGTCTTATTTTCAGGGAAACACAGTACATGGATTTGTAAACAACTTTCACAGAACTAATTCACAAAGTCAATGGATATTCTACATTATCAGACTGCTCTATAAATTCTAGGGTTTGTCTATATTCAAACTGATATAGTTTTGAATAAGACCCTTTAAAAAAATCACTACGTTTGCCCACGTTGTCCGGAAATAATGATAAATTGACTATATCTACAGATTACTGCTATATAGTGTGCAGATAGCCAGAATATTCATGCAGCATATTCCACTCCTAAAGTTAATCATTGCCTTATATACACACACATGCCTCTTTTAGTTATCTTAATAAAGTTTGAGAGAAAATGTACTTAGCTCATCAAGATAAGAGGAATAATTAGGAAAAGAAAAATGTATCAAGTTTTTACAAGTTCTGCTTTCCGCAGCAGCGTTTAAAATTATCAGCAAAGTCCAAACTAAGTGTGAGGGCAGAGAAAATAAATCTTCATTTAATTTTCGCAAATAGCAGTGGGATACCATGGGGGTATTTAATCTTTCCTTTTACATGCCTCGATCCAACAAAATCTCTAATTAATTGCTAATTAGCAATGAATATACTTTTTTTTTGAACTGAGGAAATGGCATCTCAAGGTAATAAAGACTGCAATTTTTAAAAGCACAGAGAAAGAGTCTATATCCTGATGATGAATGTGTAGTTGCTAAAAGGTATAAATTTTTGTTGAAATTTTGAAAGAGAGGAAGAACAGGTTAAAGAACGTATGATAAAGTAGGCTAAGAATTTTGGTTATAATATAAAGATAAGTCAATTGGAAAATACATGGCTGAAAGGCCTAAAATTTATTGTGTTATGATCTTAAAGAAAATTTCTACAAAATAATATATCATTGGTTTTTGATGCTAGAGGGACCATCTAGATTCTAGAATGTATAAAGGCATTCAGAATAGATGTTGTAAATGTACAATTTATCATGCTTGGCAGACATGTAAAAAAGTTTTAAAAATTGATTCAAGTACATGCTTTGATACAGAGGATTTTATATATATTTTTTTTAATCTTTTATTTGTTTTATTTATATAACATTCAATTTTCATCAAACTGTGTGTGGTCTGGGTACAGTTATTTTTAAACAATCATAATACACATATTTATTGTGGTATTCATCACTATAATATTGGTAATATAATAATATAATATGATAACGTTAATACTTAACATCATCTTCTTTAAAACTTTGACATTTCCTCCTTTTATATCTCCTCCTTTTTAACTTCTGTTTCTATTGTCTAGCCATTGATAAAATATGTCCCATATCAAAAAATATTCAGTTTCTTCTTTATCCTTAATAATAAGCATTAGTCTAACCATTTCAACACATTCTAATATTCTGATATTCCATCTGAGGGAAATGTGATTAAGAAAATATTAGAATGTGCAGGATTTGGCATATTAATATTCAATTCAAGCTGGAACTTTTCCTTTTAAGGCTGATGGAAATACAATTAGAAAAAGCCATTGAAGATTATTTCAACAACTGATTACTGCAACAAGATTATTAAATGCAGAGTTAGATTCAACACTATCCACTATGGAGGAATGGTTTGTGACATTGACAGATCTTGCTGAGATGGATAAACATTTTTGATTGGATTTCTATTTGTTAGTAAAACTTTACAACCCTTTAGTTGTAAAACTTTACAAACCTTTGAATGTTGCAAGTCATTTGATTTATATTCTACACTCTGCACATTCTTCAAGCAAACTGCTTTCAATAATTACTAATTAATTTGCGTAAAAGATCATATTTTTAAAAAATAGAAGAAGACATAAACAGGAAAATGATATGCTTCAGAGGATGAGCTAAACACACCAAACCAGAATCGTTAATTTGGAGCTTAATTTATACATCACTTAATCTGGGAGATTAAAGTAAACCCAGAAGATTAAAGTATTGTAAATCTAAAAGATTAGGAATTTGTTTTCAGAAGCAGTTGTATTAAGTGAAATACAAAATATGTTTCATATTTCATTATGCTATTGTAAAGCTTAAAAATGTAAAAAGCATTTTGTAAAAATGATCCACATTAAAAAGCACCAAAATTTAGAAGTCTAATTCCCATTACAATCAATTTTTTTTTATTAAACTTTATGAAACCATATATCCTTTCAAAGAATGCTGAATTAGCTTTGTATATGCTAACTAGTTCAACGATGCTACAATATATACTTCTTAATAGAAAAAAATATTTGATTCCTTCCTTGGAAAAACAGATAAGTTATAAAAATATGCTTCAATGCTCAGAATAATTTCATCCTTTTAAGAATATATCTGACACAGAATTAAATTCTAACTTCAAATCATTACCGTACTAAAACTTAACGAGTGGATTTGTATGTCATCTAAAATTGTGGATATTTCTATAGAGTCATGCATTCATGCTACTGTGTTTTCCCGAAAATAAGACCCTGTCTTATATTTTTTTGAACCCCGAAATAAGTGCTTGGCCTTATTTTCGGGGAGGTCCTATTATTTTGGGGCACGTGGAGGAAACCAGTAGAAATGGCGGGGACCGGCTGAATATGTGTTTAAATATTCAGAGAGGGCTTATTTTCAGGGGAGGCTTATTTTAGTGCATGCGCTCAAAAGCCCAATTGGGCTTATTATCAGGGGATGTGTTATTTTAGGGGAAACAGGGTAGCATTCGTGATAGCAACAGAAAGCACCATGCTTTGATCTGGACTCATAGCCCCTACTTACTGCACACCATACAATAAAACTCCCTTTTACGACTCTGTAATCTCTTAACCCGGGGTAGAATCAGGGCAACTGAATGGAGCTGAGCGTTTACTAGCTGGATGCCCTTCCTGACGCCTATGCTGAGTTCACAGCAGATATCTTTTTCTTTGCACCCTAGGAGAGAAATATCTGCAGCTACCTAGGTTTAAACTCTCAATCTTCCGAATAGGAGGTGAGCATCTCCACCACTAGGCCACCAAACTGGTCCTGGTCCATGCCTTACTGGATCATACAATAAGGCAATAAAAACATTTCTATTACAGCATTTCCCTTCTTTTTCTTTCTTCATTTTCTTTGCCTGCCACTGTTCATGCTTTCCTGAAATCAACGCCTTTCAGTTTCCTTATTAATAAACTGACACCTTAGTCTACACTTTTACAAAAAAAAAAAAAAGTTGTACTGGACATAATCTTTTCAAATGACTTTAAAACAATGCATAAGCTAACACAGATATTGGTTCAACATCCGTTTTGCTCCCTGTGGGATGGGAAGACACCAAGCAAACCCACAACCATACTCATCTTTGTCTTCTACATTGCAAATGACCAGTAGGAAAAAACACAATTCAGCCTTCTCCAAATCTCCCTGGACAAAGAATACCTGATAGTGAAAACACAGCTGTTTCAAGTCTATAGTACAATGATGGCTAACCTTTTCGGCACTGAGTGCCGAAAACGGGTGCTCGCCCATAATGAAATGTGTGTGACCCCCCCGTGTCCCCCCCATGCATGAAATTGTGCCCTGCCCCCTGGGCATGCGCATGCGACCCCATGTGCCGCCCACCCCCCACGCATGTCCATGCAACCCCGTGCATGCACGTGCAACCATGTGCAACCTCCCGCGCATGTGCACGAGCACCCTGTGTGTGCACCACACCCTCTGTGCATTTGTGTGCATCTCCTGCATGCACCCCACCCCTCACGCATGCATGGCGGGGACCCGAAAACCAACTGGCCGGCGGGAGGCGCATGCACAGCGGAGCTGGGGCGACGGCTCGCACGCCTGCAGAGAAGGCATGTGTGCCACCTGTGGCACACGTGCCAAAGGTTCGCCATCATGGCTATAGTACAACTTTATATAGAACTAAGTCTCTAAACCCTCAAAGCTTTAGCTTCTCTGTGTCTTTCGAGATCACACCAGAAGAATTTACTCAACACCTGAAAAGACAT
This sequence comes from Pituophis catenifer annectens, assembly GCF_029215685.1. Lineage (NCBI taxonomy): Eukaryota > Metazoa > Chordata > Lepidosauria > Squamata > Colubridae > Pituophis > Pituophis catenifer. The sequence goes on from NW_027256893.1 coordinate 8,093,364, forward strand.
TTGTGCTCTAAACAAAAAAACGAACAGAACAAACGTAACTGTTTATACAGGATGAACATCTGGCTGCAACAAAGGGAGCCACTGGAGGAGCCCCATCAACACCTTGGCCTCAAAAAAGGCAACTCTAAAACAAACAGATTAAGAGAAGAACAGAATTTTGGTGGTTGGGCATGAAACAAATCTTGGGGGAGAATTTAAACAGCTGCATACAGTAATACATTTCTCAATCCTTTTCTATTAAAGTTTGGACAACTGTCAACTTTCTTCATCCCTCTGCAACTTTTGAGTAAATATTGATGCCTTGAGTAAATGTGCCTCCTGCGGCTCCGAAGAGAAATATTGCACTCACTTTTTATTAAACATCTTGTTCGTTTGCATTAGGACCTAAAAATAACACAATTCGGAGAAATAGTCCTGAGATGACACAAAGAAGGGCCCGGCACAATGCAACCTTGCAAACTACAATAAATAAACAAGCAAATACATTCCGACGGATAACACACACAACCACTGTTCCTACTTATTCTGTGAAAGAGGTTTTACATGCCATGCTCCCACCTCTCTGCATTTCCACAGGTGGAAACAGCATCAAGTAAGCTTCTGCAAATTTCTGCACAAAAGCCGGCACATCCTTACAATGGGGGATTGGGGCGGGGGGGCAGGCTATGCCAAATTGCAATTATTGCAAGCAAAAGCAACAACCAGTTTGGGGTAAGGAACCAGGCAAGAATGTGGGAGGCCGTGAGTTCAAGACATGCCTTACCCATGAAAGCTGGGTGGTTGCTTTGGGCCAAGCACCAGGAGACAGTGAGGGTGTGGCTAACTGATGAGGACCAATCAGTCCGAAATAGATCTATATTAGTCTCCCAATAGGCAACAAAATGCTTGCTTGCTGTCTGAAGAAACCTAGGATAGTGGATGTGATTTCACTGAGCTATGGCTGCAATTTGAGAAACTTGGTTTACGTAGGAAAATACCCGGTTGAAGAAAAATGCATACAAACACCTATAAGAGAAGAAAGCAAATATGTGTGTGTGTGTGTGTGTGTGTGTGTGTGTGTGTGTGTGTGTGTCTGTATATGTATATCCTGTTTCCCCAAAAATAAGACCTAAGCATGAAAATAAGTCCTAGCATGATTTTTCAGAATGTTCATAATATAAGCCCTACCCCCCACAAATAAGCCCGTTAAGATTGTCAGCCAGATGGATGCATTTAGTACCATATTTCCCCCAAAATAAGACCTAACTAGAAAATAAGCCCTAATGCATTTTTTGGAGCAAAAATAAATTTAAGACCTGGTCTTATTTTCGGGGCAACACGGTGCGTATATGTATATAATGTTTATATTAATTGCACTTTCGTAGAAATACATGAAACTGATAAGCCAGTACTAGTGGTTAAGGCAATAAGGACATCATGAGTTCAAGATCTGCCTTAGATATAAATACTGGCTGCGTGTCTTTGGGCCAATCACCCGGAGACAATGAGTTCTAGTTACACTTTAGGCATGACAGCCACTGAGTGACTTTGGGCCAGTCATTCCCTCTCAGAAGAGGGAGTCAAACTATTCTTCAAAGCACCTGAGGGTAGAACAAGAATCAATGGGTGGAAACTAATCAAAGGGAAAAGCAACCTAGAACTAAGGAGAAATTTCCTGATGGTGAGAACAATTAATCAGTGGAACAACTTGCCTCCAGAAGCTGTGAATGCTCCAACACTGGAAGTTTTTAAAAAGATGTTGGATAACCATTTGTCTGAAGTGGTGTAAGGTTTCCTGCCTGGGCAGGGGGTTGGACTAGACCTCCAAGGTCCTTTCCAACTCTGTTATTCTATTCTAGAAATGGTGTGGGGTCTCCTGCTTTGGGGGGGTTGGACTAGATGACCTAAAAGGTCCCTTCCAACTCCGTTAATCTGTTAAAGAGCCCAGCCCACCTCAGAAGACTGTTGTTCTTTTTCCTTTTCCCTCTCTTTCTTTTCTTTCTTTAGGTAGGTGACATGATTAGAAGTTAGGCAGGATAGAAAGAAAAGGTCTTTTAATAAAGGGTGACATGATTAAAAGTTAGAATAAGTGATAAAAATAAGAGAAGAGGGAAGGTTAGTGTATACATCTTTATATAATAAAACAAGAGAAAACATGGAATAATTGAATAATAACAGATTGCAACTTATTATAATTGTGCATCATTATTAGAAATATATAAGTTGATTGCATCTAATAGTTATGATTGATTTTGCTGATTTTATTTGTATTAGAATGTTGGACAACCCAGGTGCCACGCTGTTCACACATTGATTTGACACATTGATAAAAAAATAAAAAACTTATTTAAAAAAACAGAAGGCTGTTGTTGTGGGGAAAATAGGAGGAAGGAGGTGTATTGGATATGCCTGCCGCCCGATGCTATTTGTAAAAATTAAAGTGTGATACAAATAAATAAACACCAAACATTCATCTCCATAATGAACAGAAATCCACGTTTCTCAATCAGGAGCTCTTCCATCTATGCCAAATCCGAACGATGGCTTGGACATGAACTGTCCAAGGAGCCTGAGTGGCGTAGGAGGTTAATGCCTCCTAAGGCAGCATTTAATATCCAGCTGCCTGCAATTACTGCGAGTTCAATTCTCACCAGGCTCAAGGTCGACTCAGCCTTCCATCCTTTCTAAGGTGGATAAATTGAGGACCCAGTTTGTGGGGGCAATAAGCTGACTTTGTATAAATATACAAAAGTATGAAGGCTATTGCTTAACGCATTGTAAGCCACCCTGAGTCTTCAGAGAAGGGCGGCATATAAATCAAATTAAAAAAAAACAAAACAAAAGCTGTTATTTCCCAGACTTTTTTCAAAAGTTTTGATGCTTTCACCTGTCACATCAAGGTTGCAAATGAAAAGAAATATATCCCAATGCAACTTCTACCTCCTAGTAATCTGCTCCTTCGTTATGTGAATGAGCTAAGTTACCTTTTCACTCTCTTTGAACTAGTAAAGGTAAAGCTTCCCCTCGCACATATGTGCTAGTGGTTCCTGACTCTAGGGGGCGGAGCTCATCTCCGTTTCAAAGCTGAAGAGCCAGCGCTGTCCAAAGACGTCTCGGTGGTTATGTGGCCGGCATGACTCAACGCCAAAGGCGCACGGAACGCTGTTACCTTCCCACCAAAGGTGGTCCCTATTTTTCTACTTGCATTTTTACGTGCTTTTGAACTGCTAGGTTGGCAGAAGAGAGATAAGCTCTGAACTTTTGCCTGCTAAATCCCTTTGAAGTCGGGTTGTCGTGGAAATGAAGAGGGGGGGAACATTCCTGGGAAATGACGAGACAAGAAGTCTGAAGAATGACTTGGAAGATAGCCAATGAGAAGCAGAGATTTGGGGATCGGAAAGGGAGGGATTGGGGGGCAAAAGGTCAGTCTTGTCCGCATCGAGTCATGATCCGGTGGCTGTGCTCAATTAAAGAAAAGATTTCCTTAAAGATTGGCAGTTTGGAAATTCATTTATTTTGAGATAGCATCGAAGTCTGACACTGGGACAAATAACGGGAGCTCACCCCATTACGCGGCGTTAGGGATTTGAACCACTGAATTGCCAACCTTCTGATCAACAAGCTCAGCGTCTTAGCCACTGAGCCATCGTGTACCTCTCTTTGAACTAGCAATGATGGTCAACTAGCCAGGATTTATACCTCAATTTCAAACTCTGGGCAATGATTTGTTTTCAACCCTGGCTTCCTTGGCTGGGATGTGGGGCTTTGAGAAGATAGAGGTGGATATCAAATGTAACTTATTATCTTGCAGGATGCAAGAGAGAGAACACAATTAAAGGCAGGACTTTAAATTAGCTCATTGCATCACTGCCGTGTTGCTTGGAAAGGCCTTGATCCTGGGTTCGCACATTAATTGCAATTTCCTGCTTTGTCTTCCTGCAAAACAGAAGCAAGTTACAGGATCCATCACATTGGTAATAAAGGCTAATGTTTTATAAATCCAGCCTTAATGGGATAACTACTATCTCTTTCAAGCAGAAACCAATTCTTGAAATGATGGAATAAATGTGTTATAATAAAGAGAAATGAATGATTTTCAGATGTATGATCCCATAATGTATAATTTCTCTACTATAAAAGGTGATCTTCCATTAGCTAAAAATAAAGGTTTCCCTATCCAGTTGTATCCAACTCTAGGGCTCAGAGGTCATCTCTGTTTCTTGGCCAAAGGAGCCAGCATTGTCCAAAAACATTTTCTGCAGTCGTGATTATATGCCGAAGTGCATCGAATTGCTGTTATTTTCCCACCAAAGTGGTACCTATTTATCTACTTGCATTTGCATGCTTTTTGAATTGCTATGTGCGCAGGAGCTGGAGCAAGTTACGGGAGTTCACTCTTTTTTTTTAAAAAAAAAACAATTGTAAAGCTGTCAAGACAGAAGCCATTAACGCAGCCCTCTAATAAGTTATAATAATAATGATGAATTAGACAGATTATCTGTAGGACAAAAAGCACTCTAGACCTATTGAGTCAACTGAGTGAAAAAGACTGAGCATGCGCAGAAGGAAGGGGCGGAACCACACTGCAGAGGGAGATAAATATTTGACAAGCACTCAGTAAAACAAATCAAAGGAGTGAAGGTTCCCATAACTGAGGAATGTCGGCACAACGATGCGTGAAAATATGAACTTCAACTTCCAAAATTCCCCCAACCATCCATGTAACAAGCTCTACCTTAAAAAATACAGGTAGCTTAGGTTAGGTTACTGATTGTTTAGTTTAGGAAAAGGGATGTTATGTTCAGATATTAATATATGTAAAAGATTTGAATTAAGAGATATATGTATGGGGGTGGAGGAAATGGGTAGATTATGAGTTGAATAAATGCCAAATTAGGATTTATTTTATATAATTTTACAGCTGAATGTTGCTCTGAAATGTATAGTATAGGGGGGATGTAATAATAATGTTAGAAAGAAATGGTTAGCATACGGGGGGTGGTGTAAAAGGATGATAAAGTATTATATAATGTGATATCAATTTGGATTTTATTTTGGAGAAGCCATGGGGGGAGGGGAGGGGGAGGGGGGTTAGGGAGGAGGGGGGAAAAAGAGGGAAAAATCTGTATTTGAAAAACTTTTTCAATTAAAAAAAAAAATACAGGTAGCCCTCAACTTACAACCATTGATTTAGTGACTCAATAGCATCATCGAAATTAGAGGAACTTACAAATAGCGGCAGAGATGCAGGTTCAAAACTGACTCGTGACCATTTTTTTACACGAACGTGGCAGCATCCCCATGGTCATGGGATCAAAATGCAGATGGCTTCGCCACTGTCTCGTATTTATGACGGTTGCAGCATCCCGAGGTCATTCTGATCTGATCCCCTTCTGCAACCTTCTGACGAGCCAAGTCAGTGGGGAAATCAGGTTCAACTGACAACCTCACTACTAACTTAACAACTGCATCGATTCACCTAACAACGGTGCCAAGGAAGGTCATAAAGTGGGGCAAAACTCACTTAACAACTGTCTCACTTAGCAACAGAAACTTTGGGATGTATTTTGGGTCTATGCATAAGTCTGTATTTATTTATTTATTTTGTTATATTTATATAGTGTAGGCCATATAGGCAATGGTTTTCCCAGTTGCAATTTATGGCTGTGAAAGTTGGACCATAAGGAAGGCTGAGCACCAAAGAATTGAGGCCTTTGAGCTATGGTGCTGGAGAAGACTCCTGCGAGTCCCTTGGACTGCAAGGCAATCAAACCGGTCAGTCCTAGAGGAGATCAACCCTGACTGCCCTTTAGAAGGCCAGGTCCTGAAGATGAAACTCAAATATTTTGGCCACCTAATGAGGAGGAAGGACTCACTGGAGAAGAGCCAAATGCTGGGAACGATGGAGGGCAAAAGAAGAAAGGGACGGCAGAGAAGGAGGTGGCTGGATGGAGTCACTGAAGCAGTCGGTGTGAGCTTAAATGGACTCCAGGGGATGGTAGAGGACAGGAAGGCCTGGAGGAACGTTGTCCATGGGGTCGCGATGGGTCGGAAACAACTTCGCAACTAACAACAAATATACTGTATATTGGAGGTGGTGGCCCTTTGAGAGCTGTAGGCAACAAAATTTCATTTTAATATATGCCGATCAGTGTTCATTCAATAAAGTTATTGTTCTATTTTGTTCTATTCTGTCGAGGTCTTAAGTCGAGGATTACTCGTACTATTTTTGGACACCTATCTGTTGACTTTGAGCAATAAACTCCAACTTTCCCTTCTCAAAGGGGATGAACAAAAAAAAATAAACCCAAACAAACAAACTCTACTTGCATTCATTTTTTTCTGCTACAAAGCCACACGCTCTCCAAACAGAAGCCAGCTCTCCCGCCAAACGACTGCTTTTCTTTATTTTTAACCCCAATTCTCAGCTGGCCTTGTGCTGCTGCTAACCCGGATCAAAGGAAAACGCAGCAAGGAAGTGGGGTGGACAACTGGTTTCCTTCCCCCTTTTTGCAAGGGCTGGGCGGAAAAAGCGGCACAAGAAAACTATGCCAGCGTGTCTCAACCTCAAGCCACTTTTTTTTTTGTTTTAATTTATTTTAACTACAAGTAATGCAAACAATACGAACATATACATACGTTATACATACATATACATAACATATACATACATATACCTAAGTACAAAAAAAGAAAGAAAAGAAATATAAATAATACAGTGCACCCTCACCCCCTTATATTTCTTCTTCTATAGCAGCTGAAAAATATATTTATGCCCTCAAAAACAGAATATATTCTTGAGTATATTCCTTTGCCTTCCGCCAACACTGATTTTATAAAATCCCCCCCATATTTCATAATTGTTTGTTTTAATCACTTTTTAAAATTTAATTTCTGTTGTTAATTTATCGTTTGTTGCCATGCTCCAAATTTCATTATCCCATTCATTTCTTTGAATATCCCAATTTCGTCCCCAGTATTTAGCCATCACTAATCTAGCTGCCATTATAAAATTTACAATCATTTCTTCTTCTTTTTTTGTTTCATTTATATCCCGTTCTTACACCAGCAACAATAATGCAATTCTCGGTGACTTATCTAAATTTACATTCAAAAGTGCTCTAATTTCTCTAAACAAGAGAAGGACTTGTCCCATATTTTTTGTGCACTATCACAATCCCACCACATGTGTTTATATGTTCCGACCTCTTTCTTGCAACCTCCAACATATATTTGTATATTTACCATCTATTTGAACCTCAGCCACTTTTAAGATGGGCGGACTTCAAATCCCAGAATTCCCCATCCAGCATGGTTCTTGAGCAAACCACCGTAGTTGTTAAATGACGAGTCATTAAGTGAATCCAGCTCCTCCCCCCCCTTTTTGAGTTTGCTTGTCGAGAGCCAAGCTGGGAAGGTTGCAAATGACAATCAAGTGACCCAAGAATGCTGCAACCGTCATAAATACACTTGTTGCCAAGCGCCCGAATTGTGATCATGTGACCGAAGGGGGGGGATGCTGCGACAGTCGTAAGTGCGAGGACTGGCCGTAAGTCACTTTTTTCAGTGCCGTTGTAACTTCAAACTGAGCGCACATCAAGGAAACCCCATCATGTATTGATTCTATAAATATAGGTAGTCCTCGGCTTACAACCACAATTGAGCCCAACATCCCTGTTCTTAAGTGAGACATTTGTTAAGTGAAGTTTTGTCCCATTTTACGACTTTTCTTGCCACCGGTTGTTAAGTGAATCACTGCGGTTGATAAAATTAGTAACCTGGTTGCCAAGTGAATCTGGCTTCTCCACCGATTTTGCTTGTCAGGAGGTCGCAAAAGGGGATCCCGTGACCCAGTGAAACTGCAACCGTCGTAACTATGAGCCAGTTGTCAAGCGTCTGAATTCTGACCCCGTGATCCTGGGGATATTGCAAAGGTCGTAAGTGTGGAAAAACTAAGTCGCTTTTTTTTAAGCGCCGTTGTAACTTTGTACGGTCACTAAACGGACCGTTGTAAGTCGAGGACTACCCGTTGCCTATCTTTGAATTTGTAAATAGAAGGAATAGTTTCATGTTAGACACACAGATATTAACAACATCTCTATCTGCAAAAGAGATAATTGCCCAGCCCAAAAGGGAAGGGCCCAAGCAATTCCTCCCCCAGCAATCGGCACCCAGATCGGCATAGATTATTAACTCCAAGGTTAACATCAGACCAACAATCAAGCAAACAAGAACCCCAATCGAGAAACTGCCAAAGAATCTCTAAGACCGCCCACACAGGGCAAGCCACCAGACTATCAACTGACGGCAAATCACCCTCCTTACTAGCACTGATGATGTTAACTAGTCAGGTCATGAAACGTCTGCAAGAAAAGAACCAAGCTCAGGGAGCAACCAGGACCCCATAGTCATCCTCCTCCTCCTTCTCCTCCTTTCTAGCACTGATGCCATTACTAGTTTGGGTAATGAAAGGTCTGCAAGAAAACAAGCACGCTCAGAGAGCACCAAGGACCCCCCCACACACACACACAGTTTCACATTTGCTCATGTAATTGCGGTGGGCTTTTTAACATTTGGGCTGCATGCTACAAAAATAAATAAACTCAAGACATGAATGGCCGTAAATCGAGGACTCCCTGCAATTAAGCAAGCAGAACAGATGGGCCCAGGCCAGAAGGCAAAAGTGCCAAGTCTCCACAGTGAACGAAGGACTCTGTGTGTGTGTGTGTGTGTGTGTGTGTGTGTGTGTGTGTGTGTGTGTGTCTGTTGTGTGTGTATTTCACTGAGAACAAGGGGTGGAATATCCCTGCAGAGCCAGGCCCAAGAAAGCAGCTGCAAACATTGTCAGCAACTGTCAGCAGCGAAGAGAAATTAAGAAATGGACTAACCACAACTGGACGAATGTGTGAAGCTGAGCCCCAGCAAACCACACACACAGACACAGAGAGAGAGAGTGAGTAAAGTGCAACCCTGCTTCCAGGGCTTAATTGCTCCAGGGCCTTTCAGGTTTTTCTAAGAGCAGAGCCTCCGTTTCATTCATCCTGGCTATATTTTGTATCCTGGTAATTGAATCATGGTTTATTTTTCAACAGCACACAACACAGGGAAGTCAAGGCTCACTTTAATTGTGAGCAGGTTTTGCAAAAGAAGGGGTGGGGGGGTTGACTGCACCATGGTGCAACCATCCCCATTTGGGGGGAGAGAGAGAGAGAGAGAGAGAGGACTTCCAAATCCAAGGAAACCAAGGTTCTTTGCCACCCACAAACCGAGGTTGGGTTCACTCGAGGCCCCTCATCAAGCAAATTCCAGCTGGTGCCTGCTTGCCTGCCTTCCTTCCTTCCTTCCCTCCTTCCCCACTCCCTCCCTTTTTCTTCCTTCCCACCCTCCACCTTTCTCCTTGTTTCCCTCCACCTTTCTCCTTCCTTCCTTCCTTCTCTCATTCTCCACTCCCTCCCTTTTTCCTCCCTCTCCCACTCTCCACCTTTCTCTTTCCTTCCTTCCTTCTCTCATTCTCCACTCCCTCCCTTTTTCCTCCCTCTCCCACTCTCCACCTTTCTCTTTCCTTCCTTCCTTCTCTCATTCCCCACTCCTCCTTTTTCCTCCCTCCCACCCTCCACCTTTCTCCTTCCTTCCTTCCTTCCTTCTCTTGTTCCCCACTCCCTCCCTTTTTCCTCCCTCTCTCCCACCCCCCACCTTTCTCCTTCCTTCCTTCCCTTGTTCCCCACTCCTCCTTTTTCCTCCCTCCCACCCTCCACCTTTCTCCTTCCTTCCTTCCTTCCTTCCTTCCTTCCTTCCTTCCTTCCTTCCTTCTTTCCCTCCCACCCCAGGGCTACTACAACTTCCCTCGGCTGCCAAACCCCGGAAACGTAGTGCATTCCCCCCCCTCACCAGAGTCCCTCTGCAGAAACAACGGGGGGGGGGGTCGTGTGAACCCCTCCAAAAGCGCCAGGACCCATCCAGAAAGAGCCCCGTCCTCCCTCCTCTCCCTTCCGAAATGGGGGCAAGGGGTGTGTGTGTGGGGGGGGTCTTCCCAGACCACCGCAGGGGCGCCTTTTCCTGCCGGGCGTGACCCCCCCCTTGGCTAGCAGGCTGCCCACCCCCCCCACCCCACCCACCCCCCAAAAAAGAGATGCCTTGGGGTCCCCAACACGGGCGGGGAGACCCCTCCTCCCCAAAGGGAAAAAAAAAAAGCCCTTCGAAAGCAGGCGGCTCTTCTCTCTTCTTGCCCCCCAACCTGCTGCGCCCTTCCCCGGCGGGGGTCTCTAGCCGGGTCGGGAGGGACCCCTCCTCACCTGCAGCTCCTGCAGAGACGGAGCGCGCTGGGATGCGCGGCGGGGCGGCGGACTGGGTGCCCCCCACTCCGTCCCCAGCCGCTGGCTCGGCTCGCTTTGCTGGCCGCCGCCGGGCTCCACTTCTGCTTCTCCGACGGCGGCGGCGGCTGCGGAGGTTGGGCCGGCGGGGCGGAGGGAGGAGGCGCCACGTGACGCGCCGCGGAGGGCTCAGGAACGGCCGCCGCCTCTCGCCTCTCCACCCGGCCTGGGGGGGGCGCCCTTGGCGGTCCGGCCGCGCAGGGGATTTGCAGCCGGGCGCCCGGGGGCGCGCAGGAGTGGCGCCCACGAAGGGGCCCCGCCCAGACAGATGGAGACCCCCCCTCCCCCTGGACATTCCTTGGACATGAATAGAATGGAATAACAGAGTTGGAAGGGACCTTGGAGGTCTTCTAGTCCAACCCCCTGCTTAGGCAGGAAACCCGACACCGCTTCAGACAAATAGAACAGAACAGAATAGAAAATAGAAAATAAATAGAAAATAGAAAATAGAAAATAGAATAGAAAATAGAATAGAGCAGAGCAGACCAGAGCAGAATAGAATAGAATAGAATAGAATAGAATAGAATAGAATAGAATAGAATGCAGAATAGGAATGGAATGGAATGGAATGGAATGGAATGGAATGGAATAGAATAGAATAGAATAGAATAGAATAGAATAGAATAGAATAGAATAGAATAGAATAGAATAGAATAAGGAGTAGACTAGAATAGAATAGAATAGAGCAGAGCAGACCAGAAGAGAAGAGAAGAGAAGAGAAGAGAAGAGAAGAGAAGAGAAGAGAAGAGAAGAGAACAGAACAGAACAGAACAGAACAGAACAGAGAATAGAATAGAATAGAATAGAATAGAATAGAATAGAATAGAATAGAATAACAGAGTTGGAAGGGACCTTGGAGGTCTTCTAGTCCAACCCCCTGCTTAGGCAGGAAACCCTACACCACTTCAGACAAATAGAACAGAACAGAATAGAAAATAGAAAATAAATAGGAAATAGAAAATAGAAAATAGAATAGAAAATAGAATAGAGCAGAGCAGAGCAGAGCAGACCAGAGCAGAAGAGAATAGAATAGAATAGAATAGAATAGAATAGAATAGAATAGAATAGAATAGAATGCAGAATAGGAATGGAATGGAATGGAATGGAATGGAATGGAATAGAATAGAATAGAATAGAATAGAATAGAATAGAATAGAATAGAATAGAATAGAATAGAATAGAATAGAATAGAATAGAATAAGGAGTAGACTAGAATAGAATAGAGCAGAGCAGACCAGAAGAGAAGAGAAGAGAAGAGAAGAGAAGAGAAGAGAACAGAACAGAACAGAACAGAACAGAACAGAGAATAGAATAGAATAGAATAGAATAGAATAGAATAGAATAGAATAGAATAACAGAGTTGGAAGGGACCTTGGAGGTCTTCTAGTCCAACCCCCTGCTTAGGCAGGAAACCCGACACCGCTTCAGACAAATAGAACAGAACAGAATAGAAAATAGAAAATAAATAGAAAATAGAAAATAGAAAATAGAATAGAAAATAGAATAGAGCAGAGCAGACCAGAGCAGAATAGAATAGAATAGAATAGAATAGAATAGAATGCAGAATAGGAATGGAATGGAATGGAATGGAATGGAATAGAATAGAATAGAATAGAATAGAATAGAATAGAATAGAATAGAATAGAATAGAATAGAATAAGGAGTAGACTAGAATAGAATAGAATAGAGCAGAGCAGACCAGAAGAGAAGAGAAGAGAAGAGAAGAGAAGAGAAGAGAACAGAACAGAACAGAACAGAACAGAACAGAACAGAACAGAACAGAGAATAGAATAGAATAGAATAGAATAGAATAGAATAGAATAGAATAGAATAGAATAGAATAACAGAGTTGGAAGGGACCTTGGAGGTCTTCTAGTCCAACCCCCTGCTTAGGCAGGAAACCCTACACCACTTCAGACAAATAGAACAGAACAGAATAGAAAATAGAAAATAAATAGGAAATAGAAAATAGAAAATAGAATAGAAAATAGAATAGAGCAGAGCAGAGCAGAGCAGACCAGAGCAGAAGAGAATAGAATAGAATAGAGCAGAGCAGACCAGAAGAGAAGAGAAGAGAAGAGAAGAGAACAGAACAGAGAATAGAATAGAATAGAATAGAATAGAATAGAATAGAATAGAATAGAACAGAACAACAGAGTTGGAAGGGACCTTGGAGGTCTTCTAGTCCAACCCCCTGCTTAGGCAGGAAACCCTACACCACTTCAGACAAATGGTTATCCAACCTCTTCTTAAAAACGTCCAGTGTTGGAGCATCCACAACTTCTGGAGGCAAGTTGTTCCACTGATTAATTGTTCTCACTGTCAGGAACTTTGGAAGGAAGAGACGGCAAGAGAGGGTTGCCAGGTCTGCTTCCAAAAAATAGCGGACAAGCTGTGTGTGTGTGTGTGTGTGTGTGTGTGTGTGGTGTTAAGTAGTAAAAAAATAAAAAAAAAATTACAATTAAATTATATTTCCTTACAAACATTTTAACAACTATTAAAATAATCACTTCCAAACTTTACTCAAAATTCAAAACATCCAATATAATAATATGCAAAATACTAAATTGCGTTTTACTTTGCGGTCGTGTGTATTTTTTATTTGACTGCGCAGCTTTGATCAATTCTTTGTGTTTAAGAGATAATTCTTTAATTTCAGTACGACGTTGAGAAATATTAAAAAATATACCATCATAAAGCTTTTGAATAAAAAAAAAATGTCCACTATTTTGTGGAAAAAAAAATAGTGAACATAATGTGAAAAAAGCGGACTGTCCGCTCAAATAGTGGACACCTGGCAACCTGTTTGTTTGTTTTTTTAAACAGTAACAGAGTTAGAAGGGACCTTGGAGGTCATCTAGTCCAGCCCCCTCTGCTCGGTCAGGAGACCTGTAGGAGGGATTCGAACCGCCGAATGGCCGACCTTTCTGATTGACGACAGCAGGGCGTTGGGCTCCAGGGCCCATACGCCCCCCAACCAAGCTGGTGTAGGTCCCTCTAGGTCAGGGAGTCTGCAATCTTAAACACTCAAAAGAGCCCTTTAGATTTGTTTCCCACAGAAAAGAAAACACCGGGAGCCACAAAACCCCTTCCCGGGGCCTGACTTTCTTTCTTAAGCGGCCACAAAACTAGCCTATGTAGTTGAATTAAATCGGGGGTGAAATGCTCCCGGTTTGGACGATCCGGTAGCGATGGTGGCGGGTGGTTTGGAGAACCGGTAGCAAAAATCCCTGGGCCCCCCGCCATGCCTAGCTGAGCCGTGTGATCATCAGAAGCTGTTTTTTTTTTTTTTTACTTTTAAAAGCATTTTTTTCTGCAACCTCTTCAGCCGAAGAGGTTGTAGGGAGAAAAAAATGCCTTTAAAAGCCTCTGGCGATCCCAGCTGAGTTGCCTTGATCGTCAGAGGCTTCTAAAAGCATTTTTTTCTGCAACCTCTTAAGATTGTAGAAAAAATGCTTTTAAAAGTTAAAAAAAAAAAAAAGTTGGCCACGCCCACCCAGTCACATTACCCCGCCCCCCAGGCCATGCTCACAGAACCGGTAGTAACAAATTTTAGATTTCACCCCTAAATTAAATGTTCTGTTTTCTTCTGAAACTTTTCTTTTCTTGGATTTATCCATGGTTGGCCTACCGGGGGGATGAACAGCTCAATAAATCGCGCACCGGCAGGTGTCACACATTGGCAGTTGTGATGCATATTTTGAGTGACAGGAAGCTGCAGCAGAGGGGTGAAGAGCCACATGTGGCTCCAGAGCTGCGGGTTGCTGACTCCTGCTCTAGGTAAAGGATGCTAGAGTTGTTTTTATCCCAAACTCCTGGGGAGGGGGGGGTCATTGTAAAGGGGAAGAGAAAGCCGGCACTGAAGAAGAGCTCTCTGCAAGGCTGGCCTACTTTCCATAAGCCGCAGTGGCTGAGGCACATGGGCGCTGGAGTGTAAGAGCAGCTCCCCCGCGGCGAGACGGGCGGCGAATAAATTGAACAAATAAATATATAAAATTTCTGTCCTGGTTTATTTTCTTTGGTGCAAATTGGTCCTGGAATGGCAAATTGCTTTGGGATTAAAGCATGGGAAAAGAGAGGAAGGGAGAAAAGGAAGGAAGATGAAAGAAAGAAGAGAGAGAGAAGAAAGAAGGGAGAGAAGGAGGGAGGGAGGGAAAGAAAGAGAAAGAAAGAGAAAGGAAAGAAAAAGGGGGAGGAAGGGAAAGAAGGAAGATGAAAGGAGAGAGAAGAAAGGAGGGAGGGAAAGAAAGGAGAGAAGAAAGGGAGGGAAAGAAAGAAAGATGAAAGAGGGAGGGAAAGAAAGAAAGGAAAGAGAAAGGGGGAGGGAGGGAAACAAGGAAGATGAAAAGAGAGAGAAGAAAGGAGGGAGGGAAAGAAAGAAAGGAGAGAAGAAAGGGAGGGAAAGAAAGAAAGATGAAAGGAAGGAGGGAAAGAAAGAAAGAAAAGGGGAGGGAGGGAGGGAAGGAAGATGAAAGGAGAGAGAAGAAAGGAGGGAGGGAAAGAAAGGAGAGAAGAAAGGGAGGGAAAGAAAGAAAGATGAAAGAGGGAGGGAAAGAAAGAAAGGAAAGAGAAAGGGGGAGGGAGGGAAAGAAGGAAGATGAAAGGAGAGAGAAGAAAGGGAGGGAAAGAAAGAAAGGAGAGAAGAAAGGGAGGGAAAGAAAGAAATATGAAAGGAAGGAGGGAAAGAAAGGAAAGAAAAGGGGAGGGAGGGAAGGAAGGAAGATGAAAGGAGAGAGAAGAAAGGAGGGAGGGAAAGAAAGAAAGGAGAGAAGAAAGGGAGGGAAAGAAAGAAAGAAAGATGAAAGGGAGGGAAAGAAAGAAAGGAAAGAAAGAGAGAAAGGGGGAGGGAGGAAAGGAAAGGAAAGAAGGAAAAAAAAGGAAGAAAGAAAAGACACACTCTTCCTTTCTCATCCCAACAAAATGAAGCCAATCAGGTTTCTCGGGAACGGCCCGGCCCATTGCCAAAACACGCAATAGATTCTTAGGCTGCAAGATCAGCCTGCAAAATCTGGGTGAAAAGCAACGCCGCCTTTAAAATGCACCCAGGCAGAAGCAGCCGATTTTTCGGGAACAAGCTCGGCAACAAGAGAACCAAAAAAAAAAAAAAGAAAACCGGGACTTCATCCTAGGCTCAACACTCAAAATTCAAGCTGCATTTGTTTTGATTGGCGTCGATGCCATTACCTGTTTTAATGCGTTTATTCCCAAGTGCTTTGTTCAGCTGCCCCTACACAGAAGTCACCTAAATTGCACCTTAAAGGTTGCTGATCACGTAGTTACCGTAACAAAGTCATAAACTTTATAGATTCATAAGCCCTTTGCGTGCCAGAAATACGGACAGTGGTTCACTTTTCTCATGGATAACTTCCCAAGCAGCCCTTGGGAGCTCCAGCTGATCTGGGAAGAACTGAGATTAGGGACTCATTAAAAGATAAAAATGAGACAACTCCTCTTCCGGTAACCAATGGTGGAGCTCGTCGGAATTTAATTAAGCTTGAATTAAAGGCCGAGGGCAAGAAGAATTCCGACTTGGACTACACTCTAAGTTAAAAGGTGCTCTTGCAAAGCTTGGAACAGGTTGTGCCAGCTATTTAAAACTACTTTGAAGCCCAGGAAACATAGGCATCTGATCAAGACGCTTCCATTCCATTTGGAAACCCATAAAATCTGTGGACAATTCATTTTTTTTTTCAAACAGGAGGGTTTTTTTTTCAAACTGGTATATTTGGGAGCAGATAGACTCAACCAGCAACAAATTTGTTCCCCATCTTTTGCACCCCAAAGAGATTTTCCTGGGAGGACCAGAAAGCATTAAACCTTTCGGATGGATTATTCACTGCAGCTAGTCCTCAACTTTACGACGAGCTGCTTAACCACCGTTGGAAGTTATGAGCAATCCAACAAAGAGGACTTATAACCCGGATCGGAAGTTCCGACATTTGCTCCGAGCAATCCCCAAACATATATGAGGTGCTTAGAAATGCGCTGAAAATAAACAGTTACTTCAGGTTCAGAAGTAGGAGGAAACAGATTTCAGATCTTAGGATAGGGGACGCTTATCCAGGGCTGGGCTTCAAAAATTTGGGTGGGCATGGCCATGGTGGGTATGGCCTAGTAGGCATCCTGCATCACGGTGGGGAGGGGCGTTTTTGCCCTCCCCAGGCTCCAGAGACTTTCCTCGAGCCTCCAGGAGGGTGAAAACGGCCTCCCCAGGCTCTGGAGAGCCTCCGTGTGCACCCTGCACTTAACTGCATCCATGGGGACTCCTGTAGGGGTGGGGCGGGGTGGGGCAGGGTGGGGCGGGGTGGGCGGGCCCAGCCAGGAGTGGGATTTGGGGGTTCTCCGAACTGCACAGAATCTTAGCTAGAGTTTATCCCGAACCCTTGAGAACCCCCAGCAGCCCACCCCCTGCGCTTATCTCGGTTAGCGAAATAACTTGATTTTGGAATGAGAAGGAAAACCAATCCTCCGTAGACCCTTCCTTTGGATGACTAGCGTTCGGAAAATTAGGTCAGGGTTTAATTAATTCGTGTGCCGCACCTTGATTACGCCACACCGCCCATCCGAAGAAGCTAGGAAATGCTGGCAGTTATGTATTAATGACATTGTTTGTATTTATCTTTCCCTTTTTCTTATGAAAGCAGTCCTAGGTTTTTAAAAGAGCGAAAAAGCAGGATAATTTGTATGTGTGTGTGTGTTTTTTTTTAATTGCTAGAACAACACAGGTATTCAAATCAATCCTGGAAAACAAAGGAAGAATGTTAGTGCAGTTTGCACACTTCTTCCCCCGTGGCAAATAATGGCTATTCAACCTGTCATAAGTCAAGAACTATCTGTAGATTTAGCTAAAACATCACTGTTTTCCACTTTTCTCACATTAACAACACAAATTCAATAATGAGTTTTGCTATAAGCTTGGGAGCTTGAAGTCTTCGGTTGCATACCCCAGCTAAATTTTGTACCATTCAAATCGGTTTAATAATCAACTCCCGTGAACCAAATTTTTCAGCCAACGACTTCCCAGCACGGCGGGTCTATTGAGGCAGTTGATGCTTCGAATCTGAATAGATTTGCTTAACTGTTTCTCAATCCGGAAAAACGCCATACTATAAACATTTCTATCATGCAAAACCTGCCAATCATTTACTCATTCAGTGACTTTGCTAGCATGAATTTCCTTCTAACTGAAAAAAACCTAGATTGGTCAAAATTTATGAGTGAAAATTTATAAGCTAGGAGTGAGCTTCCTTAGTAGCGTGTCATCTTACTTTTATATTTCCCTTTATTTATTAAATTTATATGCTGCCTAACTTACTATCCAAAGCAACAGTGGGGGGGGGGGGTTTACACAGGATATACTCGGAATTTATGTTAGCATACTGTTTATTTATTTATTTATTTGTTTGTTTATTTGTTTGTCAAACATGTACAAGATGACAAGTATAGGTATGAACATAAATATAAACAAAGGAAGAGTAAATACAAGTAAATGGGGACAGTAAGACAGGGATAGTAAGCACGCTGGTGCACTTATGCAGGCTCCCTTTACGGACCTCTTAAGAATGGGGTGAGATCCATAGTAAACTGTTTGAAGTTGAAACTGTGAGGGTTGAGGCTGTAACAACAGAGTCCGATAGAGCATTCCAGGCGTTGATCACTCTGTTGCTGAAATCATATTTCCAGCAATCTAGTTGGGAGCGGTTTATCTTGAGTTTGTATCAATTGTTTGCCCGTGTACTATTGTGGTTAAAACTGAAGAAGTTATGGACAGGTAAGACGTTGTGGCAGTACAATTTTGTGTACTATGCTTAGATCGGACCGCAGGCAGTGGAAATCCAGATTGTCCAAGCCCAAAATTTCAAGCCCGTGGCATAAGAGATTCTATTGTGGGTAGAGGAATGGAGGACTCTTCTCATGAAATACCTCTGGACCTGCTCAATCATGTTAATGTCCGAAATACAGTGTGGGTTCCAGGCGGACGAGCTGTATTCAAGAATTGGTCTGGCAAAGGTTTTGTATGCCTTAGTTAGCAATACAATGTTACCGGAGAAGAAGCTTTGCAAGATTAGGTTAACAACTCTTAGTGCCGTTTTGGCAATGCTGTTACAGTGAGCTATGGGGCTTAGATCGTTTGAGATGAGGCAACAGTCCAAAAAGTTTGTAAGCAGGCTGGGAAGAGTCTCTGAGAATGTTATGCAACTTTCTCAAACAGCGAGATTCAAAGATGCCATCCAGGGCTGGTAGCTGGTGTCCGATGATATTCTGGGCAGTTTTAATGATTCTCTGTAGAGCTTTTTTGTCCGCTGCAGAGCTGCTCCCATACCATGCAAGAATGCCGTATGTCGGGACACTCTCAATGGTGCTGCGATAATAGGACAGAAATAGATGCTGAGATAGATTTATCTTCCTGAGCATTCTCAGGAAATACAGCCTCTTCTGTGCCTTCTTCACAAGCATGTTAGCATTCAATGTGACAGCTACCTTCATGAAAATGAAACTCTCATGTTTCTTCTATGTGTCTTGCGACAATCATTGCTGCTATCTCGATTTTCTACACTGTCATGGCTCCATGAGATCCCAGTATGGAGGAGGGGGAAGAGTTGTAATTGGGACCATCTGATGGGGATGATAGGAATCCCCTGGAATTCTGTAAATTCAGGGGCTGAGGATGATGCTGTCCCAGGCCTTTCTGGCATCGGGGGAGATGTTCAAACAGACGGGGAGTTGCCTGCCCTCACAAACACAGGGGAGGATCGGCTGCAGACGGGCATTGGGGACGAGAGGCAGCAGAATCCGCTCTGATGAGGAACAGCTGCCTTTTCCATTCGATCCGAGGACACGAAGAGTGGAGCGGAGGCAAGATTCCGACTTTGGTAGGAACCAAAAAAAAAGGACAAGGCTGATTTGAGAATTTAGCTTCTCAGATTCCATTTGTAGGATTAGGAGAATTAAGAGTGGGCCGAAGTTCTTGGTGATCCTTCACCCTCTTGGAAGACATTCTGGAGGCTTCCAGAAACTCCCCTTCAGCCGCCATGCATTCTCAGCATTCCAGAAATCCAAACAAATCCGAATCCAAACTTGACTAAGGTATTGGGAAATTCTAGGAGATTCAGTCACGAGACTTCTGGGAAATACCACGTTAAGGAAGGCTCTCCTAGATAACTGACTCAAGGTATTTATCCCTGCCATTGGAATGTGGTTGTGTTAATATTCTTGATATGGGTTTGATTGCCATTTACTGTAATTACTGGGACATTCAGTTTCTTCCTTCTCCTCCCAAGACTTACTAGGCCAACCTCTGAGCTAATCCTATTAGGGACTTAAAAACCTGAAAATGAATCCATGTGGGATATTGGATGCTCTCAACTGGATCAGATTGCCCATGAATCCTATAGATCAGCAGTCAGCAACTGGTGGTCCATGAGAATATGTTGGTGGTCCGCAGAAAAATTATTTGCATTTTTTTATATTGCACTAAATCAGGGAGCCTCAAACTACGGCACCCGGGCCGGATATGTGCAATGAATGTTTGTGTTGCAGCAGAGAGTCTCCCCCTTCGGGGTCTTTTTGTGCAGGTTGGAGGGGGGCAGAAATTCCGACTTGGGGTCTGCTTCAGTCTCCTGGTGCGGGGCTTTGGGCGAAGATTAGAAGGAAGTGTTTCTGGTGGCAAAGAGCCGGAGGGCCTCGTTCCGGTGGGATTGCATCATGGCCTGGAACTGGCTGACCATCTCAGCCTGCTGAGCCTCCAGGTACCTGGTCTTGCACTCCTGCAGGTCTTCCCTCTGCTTGGAAAGCCTATGCTCATAGTTCTCAGTGAGCTGCTTCTGCTGAGCCTCCTTCTCGGTCAGATCCAATTTGAACTGAGCCAGCTGTTTTCCAACTCTTTCTCATGGTGGCTGCTTAGCTCCAGCAACTGCTTCCTGTTGGGGCCCTAAGGAGCCCGGGCAGGGAGGCGAGGAGTGGCTGGCGGGAGAAGAGTGAGTAGAGGCCGGCGAAGCGCCCCTCGATGTGAATGACATTGAGTTGGCCATCGAGTTGGCCACGCCCACCCAGTCACTTGACCACCTAGCCACATCTACCCAGCCGGTCATTAGGCAGATCATATTAGTGGTGCGTGGGATTTAAAATTATGAATTTAGTAGTCCCTGAGGTCCGAAATGTTGGGGACCCCTGCTATAGATCACCCCTCTATCAGACCAGCTGTGCCTTCATGGTACTATGAAACCTGTAAAGAAACCTGTAAAATTTTCCCATGTTGATTTTGCTGATGAGAAGGAAAATTGAGTTATTCTTCTCCATTCATGCTCTCCTTTATTTGCTTAAAGGAAATAAGCTGAGACAGCCTGAACAGTGCTGAAGAACAAACATTACTTTCTCCTGCCCACACGGTCTTTGGGATTTTGAATACCAAATGTTTACAAGAAGCATTGTCCTTCACCGAGGAGATTTGCTTAAGCAGCCAGCTCATCTTTTGAATAGCAAATTATGGTTGAGACTGGGTCTCATATTGAAAGAAGGAAGAAGGGAAAATGCATTGATATGTAAAATGCTTCAATGGTTTTACTCTGTCTTCTTTCGTTCTGAGAAGTGGGTAAGAGAAGTGTGTTTGGCTTAGTGGTTAAGATCATGGGCTAAAAACCCAGGAGATTGTGAGTTCTAGTCCCACTTAATGTATAAAAGCTGGGTGGGTGATTTGGGCCCCCTTAGGCCTGAAAGCTGGCTGATATTGAGCTCTATTAAATGGACAAATCAGGTTCCTTTTAAAGCGATATGTCAGATTGGGAACAGAAAACTCTTAAGCGAACCATTAGATGGCAGCAGCAGGATGCAGGGTTATGTTTTGCTGCCATCTAGTGGGTCATTTGGATACTGTATTTCCAATCCAAATTTGGTAATACTAGAAGGAAGGAAGGAAGGAAGGAAGGAAGGAAGGAAGGAAGGAAGGAGAAAGAAAATAAGTATACAGAGAAGGAAACAAAAGGAGAAAGGGAAGGGAAGGGAGGAAATAGGTATATAGGTTAAGGGAGGGAGGGAGGGAGGGAGGGAGGGAGGGAGGGAAGGAACTGTGATTGTAACAATTCTATTTGATCTCTCTCTCTCTCTCTCTCTCACACACACACACACACACACACACATACTCACACAATCACACACACACACTAATTGACAAGGAGAAAAAAAAAAGAATTAAAATTGATCAATTTCCACCCCTTTCTAATTCATTTCCACCCACACTGTCTGTCATGGCCAAGATTATATACTGCTCAAAAAAATAAAGGGAACACAAGCAGAAGACATCCGAGATCTGAATGAATGAAATAGCCTTATGAAATACTTTGTTCTTTACGTACAGTAGTTTATACACTGCTCAAACAACTAAAGGGAACACAAAACTACTGTACGTAACGAACAAAGTATTTAATAAGGCTATTTCATTCATTCAGATCTCGGATGTCTTCTCCTTGTGTTCCCTTTATTTTTTTGAGCAGTGTATATAGTTTTATTTCCATAATCTTAAAAGCATACAATGCCATTTTTTTTTTAAAAAATGAGTAAACCTACTTCATTAGCTTCATCAGAATCTTACACCTCTAATAAAACATCAGTAAAGTCATTCACATTTATTTTAGATCAAAAACTCACAAGGAAAGTAAGCAGAGGGAGAAGAATCTGTATACAGAAATGAAATAAAATAAAATCAACCTTTCCTATCCAAACAGAACATTTCTTCTTCCCCTTTTTCCATCTCATCTTTTTTTTAAAAAAAAAAAAATGATTTGGTTGCCAATTTATTCTTTTGTTATCATTTCCCCTCCAACAGACTCCAAGCTGTATTTTTTTTACTGTCTTCTGAGCAACCAGGGGGTTTTAAAAAGTGAAAAATCCCAGGGTAATCCCACCACTCCTTGAAAGATCATCTTGTCACCTTCCAAAGAATTTTTGTCCTTGGCTGCCATCTCTTGAAATAAACCGAGAATGCAGGTTTGCTCCTTTGCCAAAAAGGGAAAGCACAACTGAGCAGTTGGGAACCTTCTGACTTCTTTTGCAAAATATTCACAAGAAGTAGGAATCCCCTACAGAGATATATTTTCTCTCTCTCTCTCTCACGCACACACACACAAAAGGAGAGATGGTTTAATGGATTGTTTTATTCAAAGAAAAGAACATATCTAATAGAATAACAGAAGATCTTGGAGTTCTAGTCCAACAACTTTCAGTTTGCATTCAGTTTTAACCACCACGATGTAAAAAAGATGTGGAGACTCTAGAAAGAGTGCAGAAAAGAGCAACAAAGATGATGAGGGGACTGGAGGCTAAAACATATGAAGAACGGTTGCATGAAGTGGGTATGTCTAGTTTGATGAAAAGAAGGACTAGGGGAGACATGATAGCAGTGTTCCAATATCTCAGGGGCTGCCACAAAGAAGAGGGAGTCAAGCTATTCTCCAAAGCACCTGAGGGTAGAACAAGAAGCAATGGGTGGAAACTAATCAAGGAGAGAAGCAACCTAGAACTAAGGAGAAAATTCCTGACAGTTAGAACAATTAATCAGTGGAACAACATGCCTCCAGAAGTTGTGAATGCTCCAACACTGGAAGTTTTTAAGAAGATGTTGGATAACCATTTGTCTGAAGTGGTGTAGGGTTTCCTGCCTAAGCAGGGGGTTGGACTAGAAGACCTCCAAGGTCCCTTCCAATTGTTAGTCTATTCTATTCTATTCTATTCTATTCTATTCTATTCTATTCTATTCTATTCTATTCTATTCTATTCTATTGCTCAAGAAGGAGACCCTATACTATTCCAAACAAATGAAACTTTGATTTTGCTGATTAGATGGGTTTGTTGTTATAGAAATGGTTAGTATATATTATTGTGCAAAAGTCAAAAGTTGAGGCTGTGATGCTATTATCTTCTGCTGTGCTAAAAAGAGACAGAAGTAAAACATCTTTGTTTTTCCTTTTTCCTCTTCTACCTCACTTTCTTCTTTTCTTGTTTCCTCCCCTAGTTTCCCATGGTTTTCGTTTTCTTTCTATTTTATATTCTGATAAACTAATACAATTTTAAACCAAGAGGAAAGAGGAATTCCCCCATTGGTTCAGGTTGATGGGTTTTGCAGAAGCTGCTTTTCTGGGTCAATCGGCCAATGCCCGGAATAGCAATAGCACTTAGACTTATATACCGCTTCACAATGCTTTACAGCCCTCTCTAAGCAGTTTACAGAGTCAGCCTCTTGGCCACTAACAATCTGGGTCCTCATTTTGCCCACCTCGGAAGGATGGAAGGCTGAGTTAACCTTGAGCCGGTGAGCATTGAACTGCTGGCAGTGGGCAGAATTATACTGCAATACTACATTCTAACCATTGTGCATCATGGATGGATGGATGGATGGATGGATGGATGGAAGGAAGGAAGGAAGGAAGGGCAATAGCACTTAGACTTATATACCACTTTACAGTGCTTTACAGCCCTCTCTAAGCAGTTTACAAAGTCAGCCTCTTGCCCCCAACAATCTGGGTCCATGTCTAAAAAATAGTGTGACTTTTGAGGAGCCTTCTTAACGTGGACACCGAGAAGGCCATATTGTTTGTTTGCCACCGCCATAGAAATTGTTTGCTATCACCTACTTTCAACTTCTCAGTGTAGCCTACAAGGTAGAGGTCTTCCGTGCGAAATTTTCCCAGGTCTGGCCCTGCTTAGTTTATCAGTCACCTAAGATCAGCCAATAGTTTGCCCCTTGCTAGGCTATATCCAGGATCTAACCAGTTAAAAGAGCCAGTTTGGTGTAGGGAGTAAAGTACTAGATTAGAAATCAGGAGACTGTGAGCTCTAGTTCTACCTTGGACATGAAGACAGCTGGGTGACCCCGAGCCAGTCACTCACTCACTCACAACCCTAGGAAGGAGGCAATAAAGGAAACAACTCTTAAGTAACACCGTGCATTGTTCCTACTTTTTGGGGCCTGGAAGTCTTGTGGGAATTGGAGCCCAGCAAAAGCCTCTACCAATGAGTAAAGGACATCTGCAATAATACAATTCAGGAAAAGCTTGCATCTTGTAGGACAGTGATGGCTAACCTTTTCCGGACTGAGTGCCCAAGGAGCGTGCATGTACGTGAACCCCCAAAATGCAATGCATGCACGGCACAGCGCATGTGCTCCACCCCCTGTGCATTTGCGCATGCCCCCTGCACGTGCCTCTGTGCATGCACCCCCCTGCCCCCCCATGCATGCACGCGAGGGCCCCTCTCTCTCTCACACACACACATGCATGGCAGAGAGCCAAAGAGGAGCTGGCTGGCGGGAGGCGCACACACATGTGCAGCGGAGCTGAACTGGGGTGATGGTTCGCGTGCCACCTCTGGCACGCATGCCATAGATTTGCATCACGGTTGTAGGAGAACAGGCAGAGCCTGAGAGCGGAGTTAAGCAAGCCATCAGCCTAGCATCGTTATGTTCCCACAAACGGTCTCAGTCCAATCCCTCTTTGAATTCCATTGACCTTTTTCTGGTGCCAATTTAGCATTGAACTTTAGTTGACTAGAGTCTCGTGTAAAAGCTCGAGTAAGAAATCTGCAACTTAATGTACGGTCTTAATGAACTGAAACTTAATGTATGATCACGATTCTTTTGAGCCCGACACATCCTTTTGAGAAGATTCAGAAGAGAGTCTAGCTGGAAGGGTGGGACGCTGAAAGCATCGTTTGATGCCAGGAGACGATGCTCGTCTTGTCCTTTGCAACCATCTCCTTGGCAGCTGAGCATCTCAAGAGGAGAAGCCGTCACTACGGCAACCCTGACGTCATTGCCTTTGCAGAAGTACAGTGGTGGTAACTGCAGGTGGGACTCTTACCTCCCGCCTCCATGCACATTTGCCGGATTCATTCAAAAGCGGAGGATATTAAGCAAAGCAGTACATGGCTGGAACAGCTTGGCTGAGTGTCCCGAGCATCGCTTTGTAGGTATCTGGGTTCACAGAATGAGCAAATACAAATGGAAGGTAGAACATTTAAGGAGGACAAGCCTATCTGCCGTTCTCCATCTCAGTTGGTTATTTTTTGGGTATCATTTGAATTGGGTGCTTATGGCCAATGTCTAGCTTAAGATGTCTTCTCCACTGTTTGATTGGAGGCATTTGCTCCTAAAGACTCCCGAAGCAACTTAATTCTGGAAAGATAGCAATAGCAATAGCGCTTTAGATTTATATAGATCTTCACAGTGCTTTACAACCCTATTTATTTGTTGGTTCAATTTATATGCCGCCCTTCTCCGGAGACTCAGGGCGGCTTACAATGCGTTAAGCAATAGCCTTCATACTTTTGTATATACCTGCTTAGTAGGGCTTTCGCCCCCCCCAAGCGGTGTTCTTTTTTTTATACAAAGTCAGCTTATTGCCCCCACAATCCGGGTCCTCATTTTACCTACCTCGGAAGGATGGAAGGCTGAGTCAACCTTGAGCCTGGTGAGATTTGAACTCGCAGTAATTGCAGGCAGCTGGCAGCTAAGTGCTACTTAACAGTACTTTAGTCCGCTGTGCCACCAAGGCTCTAAGCGGTTTTTAGAGTCAGCCTATTGCCCCCCCAACAATCTGGGTCCTCATTTTACCGACCTCGGAAGGATGGAAGGCTGAGTCAACCTTGAGCTGGTCAGGATCGAACTGCTGACAGTCACCAGTGAGTTAGCCTGCCATATTCTAACCACAGTGCCACCATGGCTCCTATTCCTAGATATTCTTGGCTAGCTCACCACCACCACTACTGAAACTTGGGGCAGGGGTGAAATCTAATTATCTTCCCTACCGGTTCGGAAGTGCACGCACGCGTCACGTGTGATTTTAGACCCTTTGCGCATGCGCAGAGGGTCAAAAACAGGTTACTTCCTGGTTAAAAGCAGGAAGTAACAACGTCCGGGTGGTTGGGCGGAGTCTCGTGTTGCCGCCGCTACCAGTTCGCCGAACCACCCGCCTCCGCTGCTTCGTTTGCCCAACCCGGTTCGAACAGGTAGCATTTCACCCCTGGATTGGGGGCTCCTGCCCCTTGTCTGACTACAGGTAAATCCTCAACTTACAAGTTTGTTTAGTGACCATTCAATGTTACGGCACTAAAAAAACAACTTATGACCCTTTTTCACACTTATGACCATTGCAGCCTCCGCAGGGTCACATGATCAAAATTCAAACACGTGCCAACCAATTCATATTTATGACGGTTGCACTGCAGTGTCCCGGGGTCACTTTTTGCAACTATCTGATAAGCAAAGTCCATGGGGAAACCAGATTCACTTAACAACCGCGCTACTAACTTAAGAACTGCAGTGAGTCACTTAACAACGGTGACAAGAAAAAGGTTGTAAAATGGGGCAAAGCTCGCTTAAAGAGTCTCACTTAGCAACATAAATTTTTGGACTCCAAATGATGTTATTGGACAATCAGTATCTTCAAGCAACCCAGTTTAGGAGCCTTGCAGGAATGCACAACTGAACAACCAGTTGTGGGGAAGCTGGTTCAAAGGAACCACCCATCCTTACAGTTTGGAAGAACAAATGATGGGTTACTTTGAAAAGGGAAGAAATGCTACCAATTCCCTTCAGGGCTGGGAATTTCGGTACA
This sequence comes from Pituophis catenifer annectens, assembly GCF_029215685.1. NCBI lineage: Eukaryota > Metazoa > Chordata > Lepidosauria > Squamata > Colubridae > Pituophis > Pituophis catenifer. The sequence goes on from NW_027256893.1 coordinate 8,120,317, forward strand.
AACGCTTATTGGGAAGGGGAAATTTAGGAGTTTGAGGCAGAATTCCACCCCCACTTTTCCTGGAACAAAATGAGGAGAGTCTATCCATAAAAAAAATAATTTTGTAGGAGAGAACGTGCAAAAATAAACAATAGACAATCTGGCGTGGTTTTGGTGTGGTCAAGGACGCAAAGATAGTTCCATAGTTTTCTTTCTTCGAGGAAACACAACTTACAGTTGTTAATTTCCACAATCCAGAATAGAATAGCATAAGAGTTGGAAGGGACCTTGAAGGTCATCTAGTCCAACCCCCTGCTTAGGCAGGAAACCCTACACCACTTCAGACAAATGGTTATCCAACATCTTCTTAAAAACTTCCAGTGTTGGAGCATTCACAACTTCTGGAGGCAAGTTGTTCCACTGATTAATTGTTCTCACTGTCAGGAAATCTCTCCTTAGTTCTAAGTTGCTTCTCTCCTTGATTAGTTTCCACCCATTGCATCTTGTCTTGCCTTCAGGTGCTTTGGAGAATAGCTTGACTCCCTCTTCTTTGTGGCAGCCTCTGAGATATTGGAAGACTGCTATCATGTCTCCCCTAGTCTTTCTTTTCATTAAACTAGACATACCCAGTTCCTGCAACTGTTCTTCATATGTTTTAGCCTCCAGTCCCATCATCATCTTTGTTGCTCTTTTCTGCACTCTTTCTAGTCTCCACATCTTTTTTACATTCACAACTTCTGGAGGCAAGTTGTTCCACTTATTGTTCTCACTGTCAGGAAATTTCTCCTTAGTTCTAAGTTGCTTCTCTCCTTGATTAGTTTCCACCCATTGCTTCTTGTCTTGCCTTCAGGTGCTTTGGAGAATAGCTCGACTCCCTCTTCTTTGTGGCAGCCCCTGAGATATCATGTCTCCCTTAGTCCTTCTTTTCATTAAACTAGACATACCCAGTTCCTGCAACTGTTCTTCATATGTTTTAGCCTCCAGTCCCATCATCATCTTTGTTGCTCTTTTCTGCACTCTTTCTAGTCTCCACATCTTTTTTACATTCACAACTTCTGGAGGCAAGTTGTTCCACTTATTAATTGTTCTCACTGTCAGGAAATTTCTCCTTAGTTCTAAGTTGCTTCTCTCCTTGATTAGTTTCCACCCATTGCATCTTGTCTTGCCTTCAGGTGCTTTGGAGAATAGCTTGACTCCCTCTTCTTTGTGGCAGCCTCTGAGATATTGGAAGACTGCTATCATGTCTCCCCTAGTCTTTCTTTTCATTAAACTAGACATACCCAGTTCCTGCAACTGTTCTTCATATGTTTTAGCCTCTAGTCCCATCATCATCTTTGTTGCTCTTTTCTGCACTCTTTCTAGTCTCCACATCTTTTTTACATTCACAACTTCTGGAGGCAAGTTGTTCCACTTATTGTTCTCACTGTCAGGAAATTTCTCCTTAGTTCTAAGTTGCTTCTCTCCTTGATTAGTTTCCACCCATTGCTTCTTGTCTTGCCTTCAGGTGCTTTGGAGAATAGCTCGACTCCCTCTTCTTTGTGGCAGCCCCTGAGATATCATGTCTCCCTTAGTCCTTCTTTTCATTAAACTAGACATACCCAGTTCCTGCAACTGTTCTTCATATGTTTTAGCCTCCAGTCCCCTAATCATCTTTGTTGCTCTTCTCTGCACTCTTTCTAGAGTCTCAAGTCAAATATATTTTACATTGTGGCGACCAAAACTGAATGCGGTATTCCAAGGCAGAATATAGGGAGAAGACCACCCATGAGAAATGGGGGTACGGCTTCTCTACTTCAGACTGATACTTAACCAGACTAACTTCTGCTTAAAATTTCTCAGGAACCTTCAAATTCTACTCTAGGCCGTATCCCACAGGTTGGCTGGGTTGAGACTTCTGCACATCCACTTCTCCTACTCAAATAAAAGGCAGTGAACACTCCTAAAAGATATTCAGTTACAGTTTTATTTATTTTTTGTCGCCTGAAATTATTCCACATTTTTTTTTTTTAAATTTTCTCTTTTAAACATGGCTACAGAACAGTAGTAGTAATCCATCAGTAAAAGCAGCTAAGGAAAAAATGTTGGCATTAGGGTTTTTTTTTTTGTCTCTTTCTTCCTCTCACTGAGTTTTGTCGAACAGGATTAAGGGCAGGGGTGAAATCCAGCAGGTTCTAACAGGTTCTGGAGAACCGGTTAGCGGAAATTTTGAGTAGTTCGGAGAACCGGCAAATACCACCTCTGGCTGGTAATGGGAGTGGGGATTTTGCAATATCCTTCTCCCAGGAGTGGGGAGGGGATGGGGATTTTGCAGTATCCTTTCCCTGGAGTGAGGTGGGAGTGGAGATTTTGCAATATCCTTCCCCTGCCACACCCACCATGCCACGCCCATAGAACCGGTAGGGAAAAGATTTGGATTTCACCCCTGATTAAGGGATCTAAGGCAGAAACAGGAGCATTTGTGGGGTTGCGTCTGTGTTAAAAAAGAAGAAGAAAAGGAATCAAGATGGCTGCACAAGGGAAGCGCAGAGCCTTTTTTTGTTTGTTTGTTTTTGAGGTGCTTGGGACTCATATAAAAATGGGGGGGGGCACAATCTTGATTCTTCTAAACACAGTTGTTGTCCCCCTGGGCAAAAGATACAAACAATGAACGTCCCCCTGCAACATTTGTACACAACATACGGATTAAGACTGGAACCAATTGTGTTTTTTTGTTGTTGTTGTTGTTTGATATGGTTATAAAAACAGAGAGTTCAGAAATACAAGGGATGTATTGAAGTATGTGAAACTATCCAACCACGTTAAAGAAAAAAACAAAACAAAACAAAGATTTTTTATTTATTTATGCGCACGCGTGTGTGTGTGTGTTTATATGCATACCTGTTTTTTAAAATCTCTTACATCCCCAAAAGAACCTGAATATTTATATTTACCTGCATAACGTTGAAAAGGAACGTAAGGCAAAACTTTTGCCTTATTTTTTGTTTTTTGTTTTAAAACAAGGATGAAGCGGCTGTTCCATTGAAAGAAAGCTTAGCGTGGGAAAAAAAATAATAAACCCAAAAGCGTATTTATAAAAGAAACCACTTTTTTTTTTTAAAAAAAAACAACAATCCTCTTTTATCATGTATCTGAATAATCACATAGGAGGGTGAAGAAAAGTAAGATAGTGGTCATACTTTCAGGAGGATTTCTTTATTGATTAGATTTTTATCCCGTCTTAATCCGGCAAACATACTTAATACTCCTTCCTCCTCCTCTTTTTCCCTAAAAACAACAACCCTGGGAGGTGGGCTGGGTTGAGAGAGGTCTAGCCTAAGGTCACCCAGCGATTTTCATATCTGAGATGGAACTAGAACTCACCATCTCCTGGTCTCTAGCCTGGTGCCTTCACCACAAGGCCAAAAAGGCTCTGAGAAACTTTACACAGGAAAGACATCTCCGGACCATCTCTGATGGTCCATCTCTGGACCTCAAAAGGCCACATGGATTCTGAACCAACCTTCTTCTCCTTGTGGCGTAATAGGCCTAGCAGTTTCCAGAATTTTCTACGGGGCGGATGCTCAGCTGTACACCAATATGGCAGAAGGGTCTCCATGCTGAGGAGGGTGAACATAAGCCAATAGTTGGGGAGAGAACCAGTGGGAAACACCTCCCTAAAAACACCACCGAAAGGTGAAATTTTGGACACAAAACAGAAACCAAACCTTGGCAAATCCTAATGCAAATGGTTGACCGCTCAATCTTCACTCCCAGGTAAAAACCGAAGCATTTTCTCTAGCCTTAAAAATAATCATATACATAAACAGAAGTGGTTTGCTTACCCCTCCTAACTTCTACACCTAACATAATCTGAAAATGCGGCTTTAGGAATTCAAAACATTTATTCCCAATAGCTCACCCAGTGTTCTGCTCTTATGTGGTATGCATGTGTTATGTGTGTGTGTCTATACACATACACACACATATATATGCACCAGGTTTATGCAAATATATTCTTTTCCCCTGGTTGAATAAATTTGAGGCATATATAAACCCAAAAAAAGTTAAGATGGGCTGGACCAAGGGTGTATATAATACAGGAGGGCAATTCTCTTTTGTTCTGTCTTTTTAAGCGCAACGACAACCAAAAGACGCCAAAATTGTTTACACGGTACTCTACGCTAAACAAAACAAAACAAAACAAAAATAAATGAAACGAACAATGGATTAACAATTCATAAATAAAAGACAGGTCCCAGACCTGTTCTTTCTGAACTTTCTTCCTTCTTTCTTTCCTTTTTTTTTTTAAATAGGCGTATTATGTAAATTGTATATACAAGAACATCACTTTGCATAATGATTGAAAGGACCGAACGACCGAACGAGGGAAGGAAGGAAAATCATATGAGCTGCTGCTAATGTTTCTTCTCTTGATTTTCGCCTACGTTCTTCTTCTTCTTTTTCCTTTCTATATATCGCTGAAGAACAGAAGAGATGGGAAAAGCATCTACGGAAAAGGCCGAGGTTAAAGGAAAAACTGAAGAAATCCGGTGCATATTCTTGTGTATATTAAAAAAAAAGAAAAAAAAAGAGAAAAAAACCTTGACACACAGTTTAAAAAAAGTACAAAAAAAAAAAAAAGCAAATCAGAACCAAGAGACAACCCCCCCTCCCCCCCAGACCTTCCCCTCTCCCCCCCAAATCTTCTTCAGGCTATTCAGTCTTGCCTTCTTCACTTCCCACCCCTTTAATTTAAAAGATGTTGAATTCGAGAGTACGAAGCTGAAAGAATTAGGTGTGGTGTGTGAATATCCACCCGGGGGAAAAAAAAATCATACTTCACTACTTCACACACACAGAGCACCTAAAAATACGGATGTCCTCAGAACCTGCTTTCTAGAGGCAAATGCCAAAAGTCTTAAGTTCTCTGCTTTTTTTTTTCCCCCATGGTTTAAGAAATCTTTCTCTTCTCTCCCTGTCAAAAAAGAAAAAAATTCTACAAATGCGCCACGAGGGGTGTTTTTTTTTTTTTTTTCACCAAGCTTCAGTATAGCGGACGTCCACTTCCTTCAAATTGGGCAATTTAGCCTGGGAGGGGAAGAAAGGAAAGAAAAAATAAAGAGATGAGATAGAAAGAACGATGGAGAATTCGTTACATGAGGGCTCCTGAGTGCTCTCTGAGCTTGCTTGCAAGTCATTCTTTTTTTTGTCCTGAGACCGTTGTAACTTCAAATAATCATTAAAAAAAAAAAACCCGTTGTTAAATTAAGGGCTGCCTGTAGGATAAGGCAGTTTGTTATGTTCTACACGTTCTGTTTGTTAAAGCTACTATAATGTACTGTGCAGGTGGCAACTGTAAAGAAACAGGAATTGTGCATGTCATGTGATTGCTAATTGGCCAGGCACTCAGCGACTGACTGTAATGGCTTTGCGACAACATGGAACAGGGATAGGGATAGCATAGCATAGAATAGAATAGGAATGAGAAAGAATAGAGTAGAATAGAATAGAGAATAGAATAGAATAGAATAGAGAATATGAAATTAAAATACAACAGAAGAGAATAAAGTAGAAGAGAATAGTTAGAAATCAAAATAGAATAGAATAAGAAATCAGAATAGAACAGAACAGAACAGAATAGAATTCTTTATTGGCCAAGTGTGATTGGACACACAAGGAATCTGTCTCTGGTGCATAAGCTCGCGGTATACATATAAACCAGCAGTCTTAGGTCATAAATCATAGTTGCAACCATTAATCTTAAATTACAAACAACAATTGATAAGGCGTAAGAAACAAACAGGAGAAGATAGCAGGAAAGAGGAGACGATGAGAAAGGATGAGAAATGAGACAGTGTGGTGGGAATTAAGTGTTCAGCAGAGTGATGGCAGAAACAGACATAAACTATCTTTATGTCTGGTTGTTTTGGCATGCAGTGCTTTTTCGCGGCATCCTGAGGGGTGAAGTAGAAACAGTTCATGCCCAGGATGTGAGCAGCCTGTAGATATTTTCTCAGCCCTCTTTCTGACCTGTGCAGTATACAGGTCCTCAATGGAAGGCAGGTTGGTAGTAATTGTTTTTTTTTTTTCTGCAGTCCTAACTATTCCGTGAAGTCTGGACCTGTCCTGTTTGGTTGCTGTGCCAAAATAGGCAGTTATTGAGGTACAAATGACAGGCTCAATAATTCCCCTGTAGTACTGTATCAGCAGTGAATATGTAAATTAATTTCTGCAAGCTAGCTTCTTGTTCTTCTGACACTGGTTAAAAAATGTTGGCCCCAGTGGTGAAATGTAAAATTTGTTACTACCGGTTCTGTGAGCGTGACTGGGGGGGGGGAAGGGGGGAATGTGACTGGGTGGGCGTGGCCAACTTTTTTTTTTAAACTTTTAAAACCATTTTTTCTACAACCTCTTCAGCCAATGCTTTTAAAAGCATCTGACGATCCCAGCTGAGTTGCCTAATCATCAGAGTTTTTTTTTTACTTTTAAAAACATTTTTTCTACAGAGGTTGTTTAAAAAAATGCTTTTAAAAGCCTCTGACGATCCCAGCTGAATTGCCTGATCAGGTTTTTTTTTTACTTTTAAAAACATTTTTTCTACAGAGGTTGTTTAAAAAATGCTTTTAAAAGCCTCTGACGATCCCAGCTGAGCCGCGCGATCATCAGAGGCTTTTTTTTTTATTTTTAAAAGCATTTTTTCGGCCGAAGAGGTTGTAGAAAAAATGCTTTAAAAAAAAAAAGCCTCTGATGATCGCGCGGCTCAGCTAGGCGGGAGGGCGGGGCAGGGATTTTTGCTACCGGTTCTCCAAACCACCCGCTGCCATCGCTACTGGGTGATCCAGTCCGAACCGGGAGCATTTCACCTCTGGTTGGCCCTCAACACCTGGTTACAGATAGATGAAGGATGCTTTAGAAATGCAACATACCTTGAGGTCTTCGTAGGTGTCTGCTGAGAGCTTGGTGCTGTTCATGTTTAAACTACAGAGGCTTTTCATGGCTAGGAAATAAACACACAAGGATGTTGGTCTCTATGCAGCTTGCAAAGGATGGCATAAAAAATGGGAAGTGGTTGATGACTGGCAGTTGACATCCTGCAGACTTTTCCCAAATCAACATCTGGACTTTAAAGAGCCCTCGACCCCTTCATTTTGGATCAGCTTGTCCCAAAATTAAGCACAGAAAGCTGATCCGATATTTTATGTTTTCCTTGATGAAAGGATTAAGGGCCAGAAGACAAAAAACATATGAAGAATGGCTGCAGGAATTGGGTATGTCTAGTTTAATGAAGAGAAGGACTAGGGGAGACATGATAGCAGTGTCCCAATATCTCAGGGGCTGCCACAAAGAAGAGGGAGTCAAGCTATTCTCCAAAGCACCAGAGGGCAGGACAAGAAACGATGGGTGGAAACTAATCAAGGAGAGAAACAACCTGGAATTAAGGAGAAACTTCCTAACAGTGAGGACAATTAACCAGTGGAATAGCTTGCCTTCAGAAGTTGTAGGTGCTTCATCACTAGAGGTTTTTAAGAGACTGGAAAGTCACTTATCTGAAATGTATAGGTTCTCCTGCTTGGGAAGGGGGCTGGACTAGAAGACCTCCAAGGTCCCTCCCAGCTCTATTCTGATTGATTAGGTGCTAACAAGTTGGAATGGACTCTTTGCAAACACCTACAAAGATTTTGAACTGGTAAAAATCATCCTCTTCTGTAGTGCATTTGGTGAGACAAAAAATAACAAGGACAGTAATGCACATATGTATTTTGGGGTTCTGATGTTGGACGGTGATTTCATGGATGTTTTAAAGTTTGTATATCGCAGGCTGTCAAACCTTAAGGTTAAGGTTTGCCACAACAAAATTCAATTTTAAGAATAAAGTAATGGTCCAGCAATGTTTTCGCTATAAAAACGTGATATAGAATCTTGGTATTTTTTTTAAATGAATTATGAATTCATTTATGAATTTAAATGAATTTGGAGATGCCAACATCAGCCTTGATAGGAAAATCCCTCACTTTGCTGAGTTCGTAAAACAGGAAAAGTAATAACATGTGCTTTACAAACCATAGTAGTTAGATTCATCCAATGCACTCGGCCAATTATATTGCTTAAAAAACTACCAAATTGAAGAATTGCAAGAAATCAAATTCACAGGCATTTAATTACTCCAAAATTGTGGCGAGAAAATTGCAGGAACTAACTAGTTCATACAGTCACCAGGAGTCAACACTGATTCAGAGACACAAACACACGTACACACAAAAATCCCCAAAACTCCATTTCAGTAATGTAAATAGACTTCACTGCAGCTCTACATAGAATTAAACAACCAAAATATTGTGCATTTAATATCTGCCCATGTGTCTGAGCTTTAATATGTATAACGTATGGGAAAAATGGATTTTTAAAGATCTAAATATATGACTTATTATCCAAAATGAGATTTCCTATATCTGAAAAGATAGGTAAACCCACGATAAATCCTCCAATCTGCCTGTTGGATTTCCTTATTGTCCCAAATGTGCTTTTTCCAAAGAAAGGGGGGAATCTTTGTTTTTCCTTGAAGACATTTTACTTCTCATCCAAGAAGCTTCTTCGGTTCTGATTTCCTTCTTGCTTTTTGTACAAATCTGTGCAGACTTCAAAATTACTTAATTGGTGTTATATAAATGGAATGGTTTAATAGATAGAATTTGGGATAATTGGGAAATTGCATTAAACAGCATTATTTGAACCAAGAACTATGTTTAAATGTTAAATTGCTAAATTTTTAAGATTAAAGCTAAGATTTAAATTTGATAAAGTAATAAAGGAATAAGGATTTAATGAGTATTATGAAATATAAATATGTTTGAACTGTACTGAAATGTATTATGAGTTATTAATTGAAGTAAGATTTAAGGTGGGTTAATAGAAGGGTAATTGTTTTGATTAAGTAAATATGTGTTATTTTTTTTTTAAAGATGCTATTAGTTGAATATGTGATTTAAGATTAAGAAATAAGTGTTATGGCAAAATATAAAATTTTGTTAAGAATGACCAAAAATTGAACAAATTGATGACTGGATCAAAGTTCTGTTCTGAAAAGATGTAATTTGTATCTTTGGAAAAATAAAATAAAAAAAACTTTTTGCAAAAAAAATAATAATCTTGAATCTAGAAACTCTATCCTATCAAATTATCATCGTTAGTTGCAAAAGTGATAATTTCAAACATGGAAAGATTAATTCCAAGGAGCAATGAACTGATTATTTTGATTTCTCCCCCCCCCATTTTTTTAATGTGGGTCATATATGGGCTATGTTAATGAGTGGTGCAGTGGCCTAGAGGTGGAGCTCTCGCCTCACATTCAGGTGGCTGTGAGTTTGATCCTATGTAGAGACAGATATTTCTCTCTCTGGGCATGATGAGAATGTATATGCTGAATATAACTCCGCATTGGCAACAGGAAGGGCATCCGGCCAGTAAACACTCAGCTCAGTGGTGAAATGTAAAATTTGTTACTACCGGTTCTGTGGGTGTGGCTTGGTGGTGGTGGTGGTAATGTGACTGAGTGGCTGTGGCTAACTTTTTCTTTTTACTTTTAAAAGCCTCTGACGATCCCAATTGAGCCTCGTGATCATCAGAGGCTTTTTTTTTTTTTAAAGCATTTTTTCGGCCGAAGAGGTTGTAGAAAAAATGCTTTTAAAAGTAAAAAAAAAAAAAGCCTCTGATGATCGCACAGCTCAGCTGGACATTGGGGGGCGGCACAGGGAGTTTTGCTACCGGTTCTCCAAACCACCCGCTGCAATCGCTACCGGATCGGGCCATCCGGTCTGAACTGGGAGAATTTCACCCCCGACTCAGCTCCATTCAGTTGCCCAGACTCCACCCTACAAGGGATTATGGGTGCGTTAAAAGATGATGATGTATGAGCTATGTTATTCTCTTTACTACACAATTCTATTTATCATTCCCCACAAACATTTTTTCTCTCTTTCTCTCCTTCTATTACAAATCTCTCTCCCCGCCCCCCCCCTCCCAACCCAGCCAAAAGAAGAGGAGAGATACTGTTGTTTGATTAATGCACTGCGCTGAAATGGTCCCTACTCTTCCCATCACCACACCAGAGTTTTCTTCACTTACAGCTCAGGGCCAGCAGGCCAGCATCGGTAACGGGCGTTTCACACAAGTTGAGCACTTGAAGCATTGTGAGGTGTTCAGAGAGGAGCCGCAAACCTGCATCCCCAAACTCCAGGGAAGAAAAGGGAAAAAAAAAAAAAAGGAGGAATGTTTATAAGCAGCAGTCAAAGGCTGGAAAATAAACAAACTCTAAACCTGAGCTTGCTTTTTTTTTCTTGCAGACTAGGTAATATCATCAATGCTGCTGATGCTACCTAGTTAGCCAAGCAAGCTCAGGGAGCACCAAGGATCCCTCATTTCATCCCTGAGCTACAAATATTCTCCTTTATTGGAACTCTAAACCTGTAGGATCATTAAAGGTAAAGGTTCCCCTCGCACATATGTGTTAGTCGTTCCCGACTCTAGGGGAGCGGTACTCATCTCTGTTTCAAAGCCGAAGAGCCAGCGCTGTCTGAAGACGTCTCCGTGGTCATGTGGCCGGCATGACTCAACGCCATAGGCGCACAGAACACTGTTACCTTCCCACCAAAGGTGGTCCCTATTTTTCTACTTGCATTTTTACGTGCTTTCGAACTGCTAGGTTGGGCAGAAGCTGGGACAAGTAACGGGAGCTCACCCCATTACTGGTCGTTGGGAGCTATGCGGTAGAAGGCGGTCTTAACCAACACCTTGAATTGCGCCCGGAGACCGATTGGGAGACTTGTGCACTATGCTATGCTGGCTGGAGAATTCTGGGAGTTGAAGTCCACAAGTCTTAAAGCTGCCATGTTTGAAGACCTCTGCTCTAATGGGTGGAACAAGTGGACTTTGAAAGAGGAAGGAAAGCATTGGAGAGAAATCTCCTCTAAAGAGCTGGGCTGCTTCTCCCAAATGAAACCACCGTCTTCCTGTGGTGATGCGCTGGGCACTCCCGGTTTGTGGTAGCGCAAGCGCCCCTGCCCATGGCGGCTTGCACGGCCCATACCTGAGTGGACCACAGGTTCAGCTGCTTGAGTGAAGGCAGTTTGATTAGATGCTCTGCACAGGCACTTGTGACGTTGGTAAAGGCCAGGCTGAGGTTCTCCAAATTTCCAAAAGAGCCCGAGCTTAAGAGACGAGCCAGGTCCGCATCCTAAAAAAAAGTAGAAGATTGCAGAAGATCAGTCAAGGAAACTCTTCCTCTTTTTTGCTTTTTCTATAGAGAAATAGGGCATGGCATCAGCAGAGGAGTCTCTGGAGTGGTGCAGTGGCCTAGAGGTGAGAGCTCTCGCCTCACAACCAGGAGGCTATGAGTTTGATCCTAGGTAGAGGTGGATATTTCTCTCTCTCTGGGCACAATGAGAAGATGTCTGCTGAACAAAACTCCGCACTGGTGACCGAAAGGGCATCCGGACATTGAACACTCTGCTGGCTCCTTTCAGTTGCCCAGACTCTACCCCGCAAGGGATTATGGGGTCGTTAAAAGAAGATGATGATGACTGATTGGCAGAGCAGTCTCTAATTCTATAAATTATACTGTACATGCCTTCTATACAATGCCCGATACTGGAATTGTGCAAGGAATGGAATTCCCTGGGACACTCCATGGAAGCAAAAGCTGGACTCTGAGGAAGCAAATAGGAAGATATTGACACTTTTTGACTTTGTTGTTGGGGGAAGATTCTTGAGAATGGGCAGTCAAGAAAAGAAACCAATGGATCATTGAATAAATAACCCAGAATTCTCACTTAAGGCACACATGGGTAGGCTCAGATTATCCCACATTGGACTTTTATGTGAAGTTCTAGCTCTAAACCAGGATCTGATGATGAGAAAGGTAGAAAGAAAGAGAAGAAGAGGATGACAAGCAGCAAGGTTGACTTTCGACTGAAAAGGAATGGAAATATGGAGGTCTTCTACATAATAATAATAACTTTATTGTCATTGTACATGTATACACAGTATACCCATACAGCGAAATTCACTTACGACCCAAAGACCAGGTCCAACATACATAACAATCCCCAAACACACTTCCACCCACCACAAATTCCCCACCCAAACCCACCCAAACATCCACACAACAGACCAAGTCATGCTGTCCAACAGCTCACTGATGGTGGCCCTTTAATTCATTGTTGAGTGCAATTATAGCTCTGGGATAAAAACTATTCAAAAAACATGTGGTCCGAATTTTAATTGTTCTGTATCTTCTGCCAGAAGGTAACATGAGTGTCATCTCCATGCTAGAGTCCACTGGCATCTAGCAGCTTGGACCCATCATTTTTAATTTCCCATAAACCGCCAAACAGAATGAAACTTTCGACCCTGTAACTCCCAACAAAGACCCTCAGTTCTGTTAACACAGCCCCCCTGTTTGCTAAAAGATCCATTCCTCTTCAGCGTGTTAAGGTTGCTGGCCAAGAGGCCATGTTCTCCTGATGGTGCCAGTGTCACTGGTATCCAGAAACACGGAACCCCCGTTTTAATTTTCTATAAACACCCATGTGGAATGCTCTTCCATTGCATCAGGCCAAACTGAATTGAAAAGTCCTCAGTGGCATCTACCTTTAACATTTCCTAGGATGGTGTAGCAGGCCTCTGTCTAACAATCCTTGGGGGGGGGGGAAACAAGCTACTCCAGTGGTGGTATTCAGCCAGTTCTATCCAATTCGGGCGAACTGGTAGAGGCTCCACCCCAGGGGTGAAATGCTCCCGGTTCGGACCGGATCACTCGATCCGGTAGCGATGGAGGCGGTTGGTTCGGAAAACCGGTAGCAAAAATCCCTGCCCACCCCATGCCCAGCGCAATCATCAGAGGCTGGGTTTTTTTAAAAGCATTTTTTCTACAACCGCTTGGCCGAAAAAATGCTTTTAAAAGTAAAAAAAAAAGCCTCTGATGATCGTGCGGCTCAACTGGGACCGTCAGAGTCTTTTAAAAACATTTTTTACAACCTCTTCGACTGAAGAGGTTGTAGAAAAAATGGTTTTAAAAGTAAAAAAAAAAAAAGTTGGCCACGCCCACCCAGTCACATTACCCCCCCCACCAAGCCACGCCCACAGAATCGATAGTAACAAATTTTACATTTCACCACTGCTCCACCCACTTTCTTAAGATCACCTTCCATAGCACAGGCAGCCTATTTAATCAGGGCCATCCTTTTTTCTTTTTTCTTTTAATACCCCCAGTGCTTAATCAGAAGGAAAACTGGGACTTTCAAAGGTAGCTAGTGTAGCACACTAGCCTAGGAGTCGGCAACCTCAAACACTCAAAGAGCTACAAAGGCCCTAACCGGAAGCCCCCCGTTCAATTCTGGAGCCAACCGGAAGTCTGGTTCCCCCACCATAGAGTGTCCTCCTAGTGCGGCATCCTTTTTCCTCTACCTGTCCTAACGGAAAGCCCTATCAATTGTGGAGCTGCCACAGCAGAGGGACGAAAGAGCCATGTGCGGCTCCAGAGCCACAGGTTACTGACCCCTGCACTAGCCCCACTAAGAGGAGTCAAAAATGATGGATGCTATCCGAGGCAGTTCCTCCTCTTGTCCGTCAACAACCTTCAGGTGCTCTCTGAAAATCGCGTCCCATAGGCTCAGGCTCACACCGAGATTCAGAAAGGGGAACTCACCGTCGATTTTGATGGCAGTGTTAGCCTGGTGGGGCCACCTTTCCTTTGCTGCAAAAAGAACAGATTCATCGCTTACAAATGTGACAACTGTGGATCTACAGCAGTAAAGCATAGGATGGAGTCCGCAGAAGGTCCAGAGTTCAAATCCACACCTTCTCTCTGCAATAAGCGTGTCCAACCTTGGCGACTTTTAAGACCCATGGACTTCAACTCCCAGGCTGGCTGGTGAATTCTGGGAGTTGAAGTCCCCAGGTCTTAAAAGTTGCCAAGGTTGGACTTCCCCCGATATACCGTATTTTTCAGAGTATAAGATGGACTTTTTCCCCTCTAAAAGAGGGTGAAAATTTGGGTGCGTCTTATACACTGAGTGTAGCCCTGCTCACCCACTGGCCCCCACCCTTTGGCCTCTGCCTCCCAGCAATTTACCTCCTTGCAGCAAGCAGCAGAGCAAACAGCCCGTTTCAGCTTCGGCACAGCCTGATTAGCACAAGCAGCTGATTGTCAGTTGGATCGGCCTCCCAACCCTCAGCTGTTTCAGGCTGCAGGGATTGCCATTTCCTATTGCCACGCAGGCCTCCGCTGTTTGCTGCAAGGAGGCAAATTGCCAGGAGGCAGGTTTTTTTTTTTCCTTGTGCTAATCAGGCTGTGCTGAAAATGAAAATGAAACTAAAGCAGGCTGTTTGCTGCAAGGAGGCAAATTGCTGGGAGGCAGAGGCAGAGGCAGATTTTTTTTTCTTGTTTTCCTTCCCCCAAAAAGCAGGTGCGTCTTATACTCTGGAGCGTTTTATACGCCGAAAAATGCGGTAATTAACTAACTGTGGTTTAGAGTCCTCTCTAATCTTCTCATCGTTCCTATCACCCATCCCCTCCCACTTATGACTGTATGACTGTAACCTTGTTGCTAGTATCCTTAAGATTTATATTGACTGTTTCCCTATGACTATCATTAAGTGTTGTACCTTATGACTCTTAATGAACATATATTTTCTTTTATGTACACTGAGAGCGTATGCACCAAGACAAATTTCTTGTGTGTCCAATCACACTTGGCCAATAAAGAATTCTATTCTATTCTATTCTATTCTATTCTATTCTATTCTATTCTATTCTATTCTATTCTATTCTATTCTATTCTATTCTATTCTATTCTATTCTATTCTATTCTATTCTATTCTTCTAGTCTGTTCTTTTATTGTGTGGAATTTCTGACCAACCAGCAGGTGGCAGCATCTAGTTAATTTGGGTGGATCATGAAAAAGCTAAGCAGGACCACATCTGGCCAAATCTTGGATGGGAGAACCTCAGGAAACAAGTCTGTGGGCTAGAACTGTATGTCAAACCAGGTCTTGGAGGAATGGCCCTTCTTTCTTTCAGAAAGCTACCACATATCCACATGGTCAGCAGGAGCCAAGTCTTAACTCAAAGGAGTCTTGAAATGGCCTTCAATGTGGGTTACATCCTACGTTTGGATCCCAGGAAGAAAACCGGTTAACACCTGCTCTTCGGAAGTAGAGAGGTGGAATATAAATCCGAGAAGCTCACCAGCTCTTTGAGTTCCCTCTGCCGGTCACAAAGCTGCTCGTACATTTTCTTCCCCACGTCAGTGCTCTCCAGCGTTGAGATGATCTGAAGCTGCGTGTCCTTGTTCTCAATGATGTTGTATTCCAGCATCAGGCAAAGGATCTGAGTGACAAGGAGAGAGAAAGGATGGCCCATCACTGGAGGTAGGCTCACAGCACGGGCCAGACGCATTTCTTGTCTGCTTTCCAAATGGGCAAACGCCTCAATTCTCCATGATCCCATAAGTTAGGAACCATGGAGCAGCCCTTGGTGCTCTCTGAGCTTGGTGGTGTTGTAGACATTTCACTCCCCAAATTAGGTAACATCATCAGTGCTAGAAAGGAATGGAGTAGAGGAATCGGAGGAGGAGGATTAGGATTGTAGGGTCCTCTTTGAACTTAGGTGTGTTCTTGCAAACATTTCATTCCCCAAACTCGGTAACATCATCAGTGCTAGGAAGGAGTGGGGTGGAAGAGGAGGAGGAGGAGGAGGAGGAGGAGGAGGAGGAGGATGGGCAGGGGGAGGACCACAATGTGGAGTTTTGGTGTTCTCTGAATTTGGGTGTTTCCTTGGAGACATTTCATTCCCCAAACTAGGTAACATCATCAGTGCTAGAAAGGAGTGGGGTCGAGGAGGAGGAGGAGGAGGAGGAGGAGGAGGAGGAGGAGGAGGAGGAGGAGGAGGAGGAGGAGGAGGAGGAGGAGGAGGAGGAGGAGGAGGAGGAGGAGGAGGAGGAAGAGGAGGAGGAGGAGGATGGGCAGGGGGAGGACCACAATGTGGAGTTTTGGTGTTCTCTGAACTTGGGTGTTTCCTTGGAGACATTTCATTCCCCAAACTAGGTAACATCATCAGTGCTAGAAAGGAGTGGGGTCGAGGAGGAGGAGGAGGAGGAGGAGGAGGAGGAGGAGGAGGAGGAGGAGGAGGATGGGCAGGGGGAGGACCACAATGTGGAGTTTTGGTGTTCTTTGAACTTGGGTGTTTCCTTGGAGACATTTCATTCTCCAAACTCCGTTCCCTTAAAACTTTCCTTTTTCAACAAGCCGGGCTGGCCTAACAAATCCTTTTAAATGATTTTAAATGATTTTAAATTCGTTTGTCTTTTTAAATTTTGGGCCAAATTGAGATATTTCCTTTTAATCTGTTCTTAATCTATGTATTATGTATTATGTATTTATGTGTTTTTACTTGGCTGTACACCGTCCTGAGTCCCTAGGGAGAAGGGCGGTATATAAATCTGAAGTAAAGTAAATGGACAAGCACTTGCCACGTAACACCTCAGATTTAACCATTGTTGATTAAAAAAAAGACAAAAAAAAGACTGGATAGTGGATGTGGCAATACCTGGAGATGCCAAAAGAGAACAGAGGAACCCTTGAAAATATAGATTCAAAATAGGAGCAAGGAGAGGGCTGAGAATTCTCTTGTGGAGATGCCCAAGGAAAGAGTAACTTCTGTGATCGTTCTATGAAGAAGAAATGCAAGTCCTATTTGCATTTGCCTTTTTATATGCCTTTACATTCCCTGGTTTCTAGGGTTTCATTTCATTGTGCACCTGTTTCTTTAAAGTTTCTTGCCATGCTGATACTCCCATTCTTTATTTCCTCATTAAATTTATGCCCCGCTTTTGTTCCCCTTTCCAATTTTTCTCAAAATGACACTTGGCTAGGTGAGTGGCCCCAAATCCATTGACTTCCAAGGGCTTGAACCCAGGGATGGGATTGAAAAAATGTTAGCAACCAGTTCTATGCCCGGTTGCTCAGTGGGCGTGGCCATGGGGGCATGGCCTACTCGGCCTCCTGCACCATGGCAGGGGAGAGGTGTTTTCGCCCTCCTCCAGGCACCGGAGGCTTTCCTCAAGCCTCCCCCAGGCTCCGGAGGCCATAAACAGGCCCATTTCCAGACTTCCGGTAGGCCCGTTTTTCATCCTCCCCAGGCTCCAAAGGCTTTGCCCAAGCCTCCAGGAGGGCAAAAATGGCCTCTCCTGGGCTCCGGAGTCCCAAAACAAGCCCGTTTCAGGACTTCCGAGAGGCCCATTTTTCACCCTCCCAGAGCCTCTGCGTGGGCCCTGCACTTACCTCACATCCAAAATGGGCCACGTGGAGACTCCTGGGAGGGAGGGGAGAGGTGGGTGGGGCCAGCCAGTCCTTGCAACTATCAGTTCGGCGAACCAGATGTAAAATTAGCATCCAGTTTGTCAGAACCGGCAGAATCCCACCCCTGCTTGAACCCGAGACAGCCCTTTACCCATCCTATCGCACCGTCTCTCCCATTCACTGGAAGAGAATCACACTAAACACAACCAGGTCTACTTCTGAGTAGAGATAGATACGTTTGCACCATTCCCTGTTGATCTGCTGTGTTTTTAAAACTTGTGATCACTGCTTCTTTCCCCGAGTGGTCCCTGCACAGAGCTGTTTGGGGTATTTCTTTGTCAAAGGAAGGACAGACCAAATGCAGGCGTGAAACATCTGCTTCCTTCTGACATGGCAAATTGACCAAGGGATAACGGCAGCCTTACCTCCACCATGGTTTGGTTGCCTCTCAGTGCCAGCAACATGCAAGGCCCCAGTTTGTTCTCAGCCAAGGAAAGGAGAAACTTCTTTGTCTTGTAGCAGGAGCCCATTAAAATGTGAACCTGCAGGAGGAAAGGAAGGTTCAAGTGAGAAAAACACAAATACACACACACAAAACATTGGCTCTTTTTCCAATGCAGCCAAAGAAGGCAAATGGACAAATCTCACAAGAATGTTTTAAATCCAGTCCAGACTTCCCTAAATGAATGTCTTCCAGATATATGGAATTATCTATTGCTCTCAACCCAGCTTGAGATTTTTTAATTTTTTAATTTTTATTTATTTTTATATGCCGCCCTTCTCTGGAGACTCAGGGCAGCTTACAATGCGTTAAGCAATAGCCTTCATACTGTTGTATAAAGTCAGTTTATTGCCCCCACAAACCGGGTCTTCATTTTACCCACCTTAGAAAGGATGGAAAGCTGAGTTGACCTTGAGCTTGGTGAGAATTGAACTCGCAGTAATTGCAGGCAGCTGGATGTTAAATGCTGCCTTAGTAGGAGGCATTAGCCTCCTACGCCACTCAGGCGTAAGATGGTAAGTGTTGGGAGCTACATCTTTGGAAAACGCTTAAGGGAAGGGGATGCTCCAAGTTGAAAATTCTAGTTTTCTGATTACACTTAGCAATAGCACTTCAAATTTATATACTGCTTCATAAGAGTTTTACAGCCCTCTCTAAGTGGTTTACAGAGTCAGCCTATTGCCCCCAACAATCTGGGTCCTCATTTTACCGACATCGGAAAGATGGAAGGCTGAGTCAACCTTGAGCCAGTCAGGATCGAACTCCTGTGAGCAGTGAATTAGCCTACAATACTGCATTCTAACCACTGCGCCACCACGCCTCTTGCTCTATCTCTAAGAAAATAGATAACTAGGTTATAGACAAGTCCATTCTTAATACAAAAGGCAACTTGCTTCTCTCTTTAATTTCTCGTGACTACCAGTCTTAGGAGATTCTTTCTCTGCTCCTTCATCTACTTCTGGTGGCCAACTTCTGCTCTTGTTCTAAAAGGACCAAAACATTTTTGTTCCAGCTCAGAGGGGGAAAATCTGTGCCTGTACATAATGTGGAGTGTTTGTCTCTCCTTTGTGAAGACGTAGGCTTTAGGGGACGCAGTGGCTCAGTGGCTAAGAAGCTGAACTTGTCGATTGGCAGTTCAGCAGTTCAAATCCCTAGCACTGCGTAATGGGGTAAGTTCCTGTTACTTGTCCCAGCTTCTGCCAACCTAGCAGTTCGAAAGCATGTAAAAAATGCAAGTAGAAAAATAGGGACCACCTTTGGTGGGAAGGTAACAGCGTTCCGTGTGCCTTTGGCATTGAGTCATGCCAGTCACATGACCACGGAGACGTCTTTGGAGAGTGCTGGCTCTTCGGCTTTGAAACAGAGATGAGCACCGCAACGACTAGCATATATGTGCGAGGGGAACCTTTACCTTTACTTCGACTTTAAATAGGAGATGAGTGAATGAGTATCCTATATCTAGCACGAGAACTGTTAAGTTTGGTATATTGTGAATGCAATCAGACTGCAATGGTAAGTGGGAATGGCCTTGGGAGACAGGGGGAAGAATCACAGCCAGGGGAGTGGTAGGAGAAAAAGGCAACTTAGCCCACAAAAGGAATGGCAGCAGGCAAACATATCAGAAGGGACTCTCCCTAGTTTCTTGGGCTGTAAAAGGGGTGGAGGGTGGGGGAGAGATGTCCTTTGAGACTTGCAAGGTTCTGTCAATGTAGCCTTACAATAAAATAGAATTAGCTGATCTGGTTGAGTTTCCTATCTGGATCATCTTGCAAAGCTGACGACGTGACACCGAAAAGAGATTGTTGAAGAACTGGCACGTACCATACTGGCAAACAGTTCCCCATCATCATCACATGCCACACCACCAGGGCTGTAGAGCTGGAACCAGCCATCCTTGCCGGCCCTCACGCTCAGCAAACAGGAATGGACCTGGTAGAAGAAAGACACATGAGAAGGTGGCCTTCAAAATAATGCTGCAGAGAAAGGAAGAAGAAAGGTGAAGACCTGTGGAGCTCTAGATACTGCCCAGTTCCTGTTCCCAGCATCCCTCCTGGTTGCTCCTGCTGATGAGGCTCATAGGAGGTGCAGTATAAGATGCTCCAGCCTTGCAGTAAAGGACATTCCTTCTCATTGGATGGGTACCCAGCAATAAAAGCTCAGCAATAAAAGGTTTTCTGACTTGCTCCTGGTTAGGCACCGGGTGTTCCATTGGAACACTCTTCTTCCAATCTGCAGCAGGGCAAGGAGTTCTGCAAAATGGACCCTGTGATCTAAACCCTGGAGCTGAGGGGAAAGAAGGAGAAGGTGACTTTGTCTCCTGCCAAGTGAAAGTTTTATATATCTGTTGCAGTTACCCAACCATTGCAGGTCTGGGGTTTCTGAAGAATGCAGGTTCTCCATCCAAATGTTTTAAAACATTGGGACTCTGTCCTGGGTGCTCAACACAAATATCTCCTCTTATGTTGATCATCTATCCATTCACCCACCCATCCACCCATCCATCCATCCACCCACTCACCCACCCATCCACCTACCCACCCATCCACCCATCCATCCACCCACCCACCTATCCATCCATCCATCCATCCATCCATCCATCCATCCATCCATCCATCCATCCATCTACCCACCCACCCATCCATCTACCCACCCATCGATCCATCCACCCACCCACCCACCCACCTATCCATCCATCCATCCATCTACCCACCCAGCTATCCATCCATCCATCCATCCATCCATCCATCCATCCATCCATCCATCCATCCACCTATCCATCCATCCACCCACCCATCTATCCATCCATCCATCCACCCACCCACCCACCCACCCACCTATCCATCCATCCATTCATCCATCTACCCACCCACCCATCCATCCATCCATCCATCCATCCATCCATCCACCCACCCATCCATCCACCCACCTATCCATCCATCCATCCATCCATCCATCGACCCACCTATCCATCCATCCATCCATCCATATCTGCAACCAACGTGGATATAACTACCCATTTGTGCACGCCACCATCACAACAACAGGCATTTTTATGATGCAAGCAAGGGCTCAAATGTTCCGTCTCGGTTATTCAAGAGACGAAAGGCATTTGTCTGGAGCATTCATTTCACACTGAAAGTTCCAGATGCAACAATTCCAGCCAAAGATCCGAGATATCCAAACCGTGTTTCATGTTGACACAAAGAGGCATGAAATCATTTCTAAAAAGGCAGCAACAGGCTCCAAACAGTCTTTTCAGGAACCATATCAAAGCCGAGAAACTAACTGCCTCATGGAACTCCAAGCCATTTATAGCCTGAATGTTTTGACAAAACAACTCATCTCCCTTTTTTTTTTTGGTGCTACGCTGGACGGAAAACTTACTTCTTGTCTTGGGTCTTCTGCAAATCTTTGAATGACGTACTTCAGCTCTCTGGAAACAGACAAAAAGAAAAAAGAAAGGGGGGGGGGGAGGAAGAAAGAGAGAAGTATGCAGTTGGTCATCTCCAAAGAAATACAGAGCACAGCTGTTGCATTTCATTTTGATTATGTGCTAAGTGAAAAGTTACAAGGAAATGTGGAGGGGACGATTACGTTCTCCTGAACTGGGGCTTTACACAGTGGGAAAAGATCTTCTGACAGCCTAGAATCCATCCACGATTGCAAGGGCTTTAATCCTCGGGGATTGGAAAACGCTGGAGTTTGAATGCCTGGAGATCCCTTGCCCATTCCACAGCTTCTTTTAGCCAGACAAACCCACAGCTGGAGACCCTCTGGAGACCATATAAACCTTTGGATGTGAGCCAAGGGGGAATTCTATGCGTGGGAAGGAGGACGTTTGGAATCCTTGATTCGTTTGTCCAGGATGGGATAATAAGGATTTCTGCCTTGGGTGGGGAGTTGGCCAAGAAGACCTGTTTTGGCAATGTTTGCTCTCCAAGCTCGTTTCAGTTTAGAATAGAATAGAATAGAATAGAATAGAATAGAATAGAATAGAATAGAATAGAATAGAATAGAATAGAATAGAATAGAATAGAATAGAATAAACAGAGTTGGAAGGGACCTTGGAGGTCTTCTAGTCCAACCCCCTGCTTAGGCAGCAAACCCTACACCACTTCAGACAAATGGTTATCCAACATCTTCTTAAAAATTTCCAGTGTTGGAGCATTCACAACTTCTGGAGGCAAGTTGTTCCACTGATTCATTGTTGTAACTGTCAGGCAATTTCTCCTTAGTTCTAAGTTGCTTCTCTCCCTGATTAGTTTCCACCCATTGCTTCCTGCCCTGCCCTCAGGTGCTTTGGAGAAGAGCTTGATTCCCTCTTCTTTGGGGCAGCCCCTGAGATATTGGAAGACTGCTATCATGTCTCCCCTGGTCCTTCTTTTCATCAAACTAGACATACTCAGTTCCTGCAACCGTTCTTCATATGTTTTTAGCCTCCGGTCCCCTCATCATCTTTGTTGCTCTTCTCTGCACCCTTTCTAGAGTCTCTGATTTAGTTTCTGAACATTTCGTTACCAGACTAAGTAACATCATCAGCAGGATTTTCTTGTCCTATTCTCCTTAGCTTATAAACATCTTGTGAAGACCTACGATTCTACAATTCCTCGCATGTAGAAAACAAGCGTTAAAGCTAAATGGCTAGTCTAGAACCTCTCTTCCTGACCTGCTCCAGCTGACTGATAAAAGCATCCTTCCATCATCACTTTGAGCAGGGGTGTCAAACTCATGTTGTCACGGTGGCGTCACGTGACGTATCGGGACTCTTTTTTTTCCCCTTCGCTAAACCAGGGCGTGGACGTGCCCAGCATGTGACGCATCCGGCCCGCAAGCCGGGAGTTTGACGGCCCTGACTTTGAGCATCCTTCCTTGGAAATTGCTGCAGGGAAAGGGTGTTCTTGTCTAATGGCTGGGAGCATGATTCGATCCTGCTAAAATTGGGAGCCAAAATAATCCAGCTAAGAAAATGGAGACTTTCAGACTGGGTGCTCTTGCATCATAAACCGCTGACAGAACGGCCCTTGAGGGAAGTGTGATCTTTTTGAGTGGCAGAGGAAGATCCAGAGTTGCAATTCCTCCATTTTTATGAATGGAGGAGGTGTAGTGGATGGGGGGGGGCAGGGGTGGGATTCAGCTGGTTCAGACAGTTTCGGGCAAACCGGATGCTAATTTAACATCTGGTTCGCCAAATGCAAGGACTGGCTGGCCCTGCCCACTTCTCCCCTCCCTCCCAGGAGTCTCCACATAGCTTGTTTTGAATGCCAGGTAAGTGCAGGGCCCGCGTGGAGGCTCTGGGAAGGCGAAAAACAGGCCTCCTGGAAGTTCCAGAAACTGGCCTATTTCCGGCCACCAGAGGGCCCCCAGAGCCCGGGGGAGGCCATTTTCGCCCTCTCGGAGGCTCAAGGAAAGCCTCCGAAGCCTGGGGAGGGCAAAAACAACCCCCCCTCCTACCGTGGTGCAGGAGGCTGAGTAGGCCACGCCCACCCAGCAACCAGGCAGAGTACCAGTGGCTAAAATTTTTGAATCCCACACCTGGTGGTGGGGTGTCTCTTTTTAGCCTTTACAACGAGGAGTCTGCCACAGAGTTTTCAAACTTCTGTGTTGTGAAAGGCTGGATCAACCCAGTTTGCATCACTACAGGAGATTATTTCAAGCAAGGAAGCACTTACTTTGTGAACTTCTCGTGTGCAAGAGCCCTGAAATGAAAACACAGGAGTATTAGGGAGGTGTTCCTCCCCAAAACAACAACAACAATAACAACAATAATAATACAAAACCTATAGAACCAATGCATATCAAGAAATGACTTTTTTTTTTTTTTTTAATTTGATTTATATGCCGCCCTTCTCCGAAGACTCAGGGCGGCTTACAATGTGCTCAGCAATAGACTTAGGAGCTACATTGTCTCTTGTCCTCTCAGATGTGCTGGACTATTAATCCCATCATTTTAGCTTTTCTGGCCAGTGGCTTTAAGGAGAGTCATTATGTTGTGGGGAACACTGTTAGCACATGACACCATTTCAAACCGAACAAAACAAGTAGAAGGAAAGGGAGAAACACTCTTTTAATAAAACAAAATAAAGCTAAAAGCACAGGTAAACCTGAACAAAAACAGCCTTTGGATGAGCAAACCCTTGATAGAAAGGTTTTCTAATTTGTTGATTAAGATTTAGGGCTGTAGGATACTTGGGATTTAATTCAGAAGGAGCAACAGAAGAGTGCAAACATGAAACTTTTTTTTGAGGTTCATTAAAGTAGCTGCATCGGCCCAGCTACCCAGATGCTTTAATGAGCCACATGCAGAAACTGCATTTATGACTTACATGGTTCAGAGATCACTTTCTAATAAGATTTGAAGCCCTGCACTATCCCAATGTAGTTATCATGAGATACATGAGGTAGACCTGATGGAGTTTTCATGCTTAGGAATTTGTTCTTTTAAAGAACAAATGGTTTGAGCACCAAAAAAAAAAATCAGTCCATGTATGTGTTTATGAAGATGTGAGAAATTAACCAAGCAAGCCAATTCAGTGAATTTTGGTTATTGTCATTTTTTTTGAGTCTGCCCCTAATTGGTGAGGAGATGGGAAGTAAAATGAGGAATTCAGTAAAAAAACATTATTAGAATGTTGATGAAGATTCTCCATCAGCCAGGCAGAATTGTCATAGCAACTGGGCTTATTTTCTTGGTTTGGTTGAGACATTTTGTTACCCATCCAAGTAGCTTCTTCAGTCTGAACAAGTTGATTAGGGTGGGCAGAGAGTTATTAGAACATCCAACTCCTAAAAATCTTAGGGGTATTTCCGCCCCAACCTCAAGGTTTCTTCTCCAGATTCCCCTAGCCTGAGGGTCAGCAACCTGCGGCTCTGGAGCCGCATGTGACTCTTTCATCCCTCTGCTGCGGCTCCCTACCACTCAAAATATGCGTCAGAACCGCCAAAGTGCGACACCCGCCAGCACACGATTTATTGAGCTTTTCAACCCCCGGTAGGCCAACCATGGATAAATCCAAGAAAAGAAAAGTTTCAGAAGAAAACATATATAGTTTAATTCAACTACATATGCTAGTTTTGTGGCCACTCAAGAAATAGTCAGGCACGGGAAGGGTTTTGTGGCTCCCGGTGTTTTCTTTTCTCTGGGAAACGGATCCAAATAGCTCTTTGATTGTTTAAAGTTGCAGACCCCTGCCCTAGCCAACTTGTTCAGACCGAAGAAGCTGCTTGGATGGGCAGCGAAATGTCTCAAACCAACAAGGAAATAAATCCAGTTACCATGACTCAACTTCCAGATTATTAGGATGAGCTTCAATTACCGCCTGTAGTCTCTAGACCACTGTCATCCCAGAGACACTGTGACCCAAAGCCAACTCAACCTGATCTAAACTTAGATTAATATCTTGAAGTTAATATCTTCAAGAGCAAAGCTGGGCAATTGGCGTTCTTTGGATGAGCATTTCAGAGTCTTGCAAAGTCTAAAATTGGGCAGGAAGGAAATATCCAACAATAGTGCGAGCAAACTACAAGAGACATCATCATCTTCTTTTAAGGACCCCATAATCCCTTGTGGGATGGAGTCTTGGCAACTGAACTGAGCTGAGTATTTACTGGCCGGATGCCCCTCCTGTCGCCAATGCGGAGTTATATTCAGCAGATATATTCTCAACGTGCCCAGAGAGAGAAATATCCACCTCTACCTAGGATTGAACTCACAACCTCCTGATTGTGAGGCGAGAGCTCCAACTCTAGGCCACTGCAGCACTGGAGCAAACTACAAGAGACATTGTGCTAATTTTCAATATGAAATGGATAAGTGCATTACACATCCAGTGTGCCCAATGCACCTATGAGTTATTTTTTTTGAAAAAAAGACAGGAAATGGTCTCAAAATTTCCTCCAACAAGACCGTAGCCTCCCCAAACTTCAATCCATGCAAAACTACTGTATGGAACCCTGGAGGCTTAAAAGGGAGTTGATCCATCCTTAAGATACATTGGGAGAAAGAGAGAGAGAGAGAGAGAGAGAGAGAGAGAGAGAGAGAGAGAGAGAGAGAGAGAGAGAGAGAGAGAGAGAGAGAGAGAGAGAGAGACACGGAGGGAAAGAAAGAAAGAGGAAGGAAGGAAGGAAAGAAGGAAGGAAAGGAGGAAAGGAAGGAAGGAAGGAAGAAAAGAAGGAAAGAAAGAAGGAAAAAAGAAGAGAGAGAAGGAAGGAAGACAAGAGAGAGGAAGGAAGGAAGGAAGGAAGGAAGAAAGGAAGAAAGAAAAAGGAAGGAAGGAAGGAAAGAAAGAAAGGAGGGAGAGGAAGGAAGGAAGAAAGGAAGGAAGAAGAGAGAGAGGAAGGAAGACAAGAGGAAGGAAGGAAGGAAGGAAGGAAGGAAGGAAGGAAGGAAGGAAGGAAGGAAGGAAGAAAGAAAGAAAGAAAGAAAGAAAGAAAGAAAGAAAGAAAGAAAGAAAGAAAGAAAGAAAGAAAGAAAGAAAGAAAGAAAGAGCAGTTGTGTCATCAAAGACGCAAATGGAAATTTCTAGGTCCAGGAGACCAAAACCATGCATTCGTAAACAGGATTTTCAGCTTGATTCATGTCCCAGGTGTGTTTGTTAATTGCACTGCAATTAAGGCCCATCGCCTCTGATTAACATTAGCAAAGCAATTAATGGTCACTTGCAGAGAGAGAGCTCCTTGCATCACATTCTCGCTCTGCCCTGGGGTCCTTGGTGAAAAAAAAAAACCCAACCCAACTCAGATAAATGACACCAAAGGCCTCTCTCCTTTTCTCCCTAGTCTTTCAGAAGAACAGGCACATTGGTTAAAAAAAAAAATGGGGCCTTCCAAGGCACCAGGCTCCCCAGGGAGCCTTAAGCTTGCAAATTGGATGATTATAGGCTGTAATGTTCACCCCGCAGAGAGATCTTCATTTCATAAACACTGGTGTCATTAATAAGCTTCAGAGGGACAATCAGGAACTGTTTCGCTGGATTCAAACACTCTGTTTGCGGAACGACATGTGGTTTGATGCGTCTTCTTTCGGTGGGGCTAGTCTTGTCCTAATACATCATCTGCTGAGACAACCATCTGCTGATCTCTTGTTTGATCCCGACAAAGGACCATGTTTACTTTTCGTTTCCATGTTTTGAGAAGTCCCTTCTTCCACCTACGTCTGAGGCTGGAACTGCCATTTTTTAAGATTTAGGTGGGTCTGACAACCTTCCCTGTGGCCATGGTGGTGCAATGGTCAGAGTGCAGTACTGCAGGCTACTTCTGCTCACTGCCGGCTGCCTGCAATTTGGCAGCTCAAATTTCACCAGGCTCAAGGTTGACTCAGCCTTCCATCCTTCCGAGGTGGGTAAAATGAGGACCCAAATTGTTGGGGGGCAAGAGGCTGTCTCTGTAAACCGCTTAGAGAGGGCTATAAAAGCACTGTGAAGCGGTATAGAAGTCTAAGTGCTATTAATATTGCCCTTCATTCATTCATCTGTCTTCATTCATGTTCGTCTGTCCATCCGTCCCTCCCTCCCTCCTTTCTTCCTCCCTCCCTCTCCTTCACCTACCTTCCTTCCTTCCTTCCTTCCTTCCTTCCTCCCTCCCTCCCTCCTTCCCTCCCTCCCTTTCCTTGGTGATGCTGGGATTAGAATGCAGTATTGCAGGCTAACTGCCCACTGCCAGGAGTTTGATCCTGACAGGGCTCAGGATCGACTCAGCCTTCCATCCTTCCATGGTGGGTAAAATGAGGACCCAAATTGTTGGGGGCAATAGGCTGACTCTGTAAACCGCTTAGAGAGCGGGCTGTAAAGCACTGTGAAGTGGTATAGAAGTCTAAGTGCTATTGATATTGCCCTTTGTTCATTCGTCCGTCCATCTGTCTGTCCGTCCCTTCTTCCTCCCTCCCTCCCTCTCCTTCACCTTCCTTTCCTTGGTGATGCTGGGGTTAGAATGCAGTATTGCAGGCTAACTCTGCCCACTGCCAGGAGTTTGATCCTGACAGGGCTCAGGGTTGACTTAGGCTTCCATCCTTCCGTGGTGAGTAAAACGAGGATGCAGATTGTTGGGGGCAATAGGCTGACTCTGTAAACCGCTTAGAGAGGGCTGTAAAAGCGCTGTGAAGCGGTATATAAGTCTAAATGCTAATGCTATTGCTATTCTCAGTTAATGACTACTCTTCTGTGAAAACCTAGGAGGTCCACCTTTCAAATCTCACAAAAGCTCAGGGGGTGATCATGTAAGTCCTTGTGCAATTATACACTAGTCATTGTTTTGACATTTTCAAAATTATTTTAATTTGCAGCTTTGCGCATATCTTTTTTTTTTTTTTTTTTTAAAGAGGGAGAAAGAAAAAGGTAAACTGCTACAACTATGTTCTTTGTGGCTGCAGTTTAAATGGTGGAACGCTGTGGGGGTTTTTTTTGTATTACAAAGGCAAAAAAATATCGATTCAGATTTTAATGCCTTTGCTTTACGATTAGACCTCTCACTGCTGTTTTGGTTACACTGTATAGAATTTTACTGTATTTTGAACAGTTAACAGTTGTGTTGACTGTTAACTAATATTAGTAGTGAGGATGCCCCAGAACTGCAAAATATATGTATTTAAAATAAAGAAAACAAATGTGTTCTTGTTCTGACTAACTACCATTTTCCCTGATTTACAGACAAATCTTAGCTATAAGCTACATCTCTCCTATTAAATCTTAGTTAGTAGTTCGCTCTGACTAATGCAAGCTATCTACCAGGGAAATAAGCAAATAAAACATCCAAAAAACAAAAACTTACTCTTTGGGGAACGGGATGGGCTGGAGCAAACTGGCCAGAGCTGGTCTCCAATCTTCGTAATCTGATCTGTAATTAGAAAAACACAATTAGCTTAAACTCCATGCAGAATTTACTGCTGTGAATAAGCTATATTTCTAGCCAGCATAGTTTGGTGTTGTGTTTGTGCATGAGTTTAACCTTAGTCTCTGGCGCCTTCTTTAACCTGATGCCCTTGGAGCTACCCAGATGAGACTTCCAATAACTCAACCCTCCTGGTCATTGACTATCCTAGATGCGAATTCTGGAAATCATAGTTTCAGCACCTTAGAGAGTACCTAGCAACGGCTATCCAAGTCCAACTTCATTTATTCAACTTCCAACTTTTTTTAATTGGCCTGATGGTGAAAAACCTAATAGTCTCCTCTGTCCACCATGTGTTTTATCTATGTTAATTCCATTTCTTGTTATTGTTGAACCTGCAATCTGCAGTTCTGTTGCCTTTTGCAAGGAAGTAGTGCTGACTTAACACAAACTTGTTACTCTATATAATCCTCCAATGGAACAAGAGTTGCTGGGATTAGAAACAGAAACACAGGCTCCATCTGACCTGTGACATGTGCTAAGGGGTCAACATGCAAATGAAAATGACCCCCTTCATCCTTCATGCTAATTTTGGAATTCCACCAGCAGGACTAGATACCTCTTCCAACACCCAGGAACAGTGTTAGATTTACTACTATGCTATTTGCACTTTTCATGGGATTCCTCTTGATGTTGAAAAGAAGGCAGGTAGAAATGCACATGTGCACACACACACATGCATATACAAGGGCATTTAACCCAAGAAAGTCATGTGCACTGTTTAGGAATATCATTTATAGAGTTCCACCAGCAGGATTAGCTGCTGCGTTGAACATCCATCCTTGAGGAACAGCATTAGATTTACTGCTATGCTATCTGCTTGTTTCATGGGATTCCTGCTGAAATTGAGAAGAAGACAGGTGGAAATGCACACATGTGCATAGACATGCATGTATAGGCACACTAAACCAAGGAAGGACTGTTTGGAAAGTCAGTGTGAGGAGCATCTTTTCGGAGTTCCACCAGCAGGATTGGACCCTTGAGGAACGACGTTAGATTTACTACTATGCTACCTGCTGTCAGGCCTGGAAGCATCTTTTTCATTGGGCCTTCAGACCTGCCATGTTTACTACTGTGGGAAACTGGGAGGGGGGAATTGTATGGAGCCAGGGTGATATATAGTCATAATAACATTCCTTTCTCAGAAAGTCAAGGCCAACTTGCCCTGCATCTGGAGGTTTGGAACTGGGAGGCACTGTCCAGTCGGGACAGTGCTTTGATTGGACCATGTGATGGACTTGTGGGTGTTGGGCAGGGACTTGAACTTTCCTTTGGGTGAAGAAAACCTGGAAACTTTCAGATTCGGGTTTTCCCAGAGGTGCCAATATGACATCTCTAATAAAATGTAACTTTGAGGAAACTCAAGCCTCGGAGATTTATTTTGTTGGGGGTGTTACTTGGAATCCTGACATTAACCCAAATCTGGATTAATTCACCAGCTCCCTGGATATTGGGGTGCTGTCCGGGGTCCTGAGCCCTGAAAGCTGATCCGAAACCCGGCGGCAAGAAGACTCTGGGAAGATGGAGGAGGAAAAGAAAGCAATGGACTGGCTCGACGACTCCCATTGAGACCATCTACTTCCCAAGACGTGGTGGAAACGGCACACCTGCCATAGTTTCATGGGCTTCTTGCTGACGTTGAGAAAGAAGGCCACTGCATTTGCCACCAGCCAGATTGGCCAAGATGTTCTCAAACCAATCGCCGGAGTGCTGGAAATGTGGCTATAAGCAGGGAACGTTCTACCACATGTGGTGGACCTGCCCCAAGTTTAAAAAATATTGGTGTAAGATAAGAAAGTGGCTGGAAGAAATAACCGAACAAAGGATAGCATTGAGGCCGGAACTGTTTCTTCTGGGTATTTTTGATGGGAAAACGGGGAAAGAACTACAATATTTAACATTACATATCTTAACCGCAAGTAGCACAGAATTGGAAACAAACAGATACACCTCCAGACCAAATTATAATAAGGAAAATTTATGAATGTGCAGAGATGGATAGACTGTCTATGGAAATGAAGGAGAGGGAAGAAACCGAGTACTATCAAATTTGGAACAGATGGTATTCCTGGCTTGAGAGCAAATGTAAAACTTAAGGTATAAGATGTAAAAGTGTAATATATAAATTGTAAAATTTATAAGAAATATAGGATATCGATTTGCGAGAAGATGTAACTATAACTTAAATGAGGATATAACTTGGGATAGTGATATATAGAAGTAGGATTTATGTAAATATGACTGTTACGAAAGCTATAGATATTGGCATGGAAAAGCTGTTATAAGTGTAAATTTGTGTCTTGTGTTTGTGGAGGCTAAAACATATGCAGAACTGTTGCAGGAACTGGGTGTGTCTAGTTTGATGAAGAGAAGGACTAGGGGAGACATGATAGCAGTCTTCCAATATCTCAGGGGCTGCCACAAAGAAGAGGGAGTCAAGCTATTCTCCAAAGCACCTGAGGGCAGGACAAGAAGCAATGGGTGGAAACTAATCAAGGACAGAAGCAATTTAGAACTAAGGAGAAATTTCCTGACAGTTAGAACAATTAATAAATGGAACAACTTGCCTGCAGAAGTTGTGAACGCCCCAACACTGGAAATTTTTAAGAAGATGTTGGATAACCATTTGTCTGAAGTGGTGTAGGGTTTCCTGCCTAAGCAGGGGGTTGGACTAGAAGACCTCCAAGGTCCCTTCCAACTCTGTTATTCTATTCTATTCTAAATGTTGGAAATTTCAATAAACATTATTTTAAAAAAGAGAGAGAGAAAGGAGGCCACTGGGTGTGCATGTGCCCCCACGCTCCCCCACAGGAACCCGAGAAACTCATGTGGGCTGTCTGGAAAGCCGTGGAGAAGGGCAACTCACAGCATCTTGAGTATTTCCACAAAGCAGCCGAGGATACGGTCGGCCTGAGCGCTGAGTTCGATGCTAATGCTACTGCAGGTGGGGCTGACCATCAAACAGTCGATCAGGTTGGGCTCGCTGTCGTTGCCGACGCTGGCGGTCATCTTCTGGTTGGCCATGTTGTTGCGTTCCACCTCCACGTGGATCTCATTGGACGTGACAATGACTGACTTGAGGCGGGATTCAGCCAGCGTAGCTTCCCGGGACATCAGGTCAGGGCTGGTGTGGAGAAGACGAAGAGGCAGATTGGGCTTGCGGTCGCAAGGCTGCTGGCAGCCATTCCGAATTTCCTTCAGGCTTGGAGAATTGTCCCGGCTGTCGCAGGAAGGGAGAGAAGAAAAAAACAACACAAAAAAGGGAAAGAATAAATAAGTTGAAGTTGCCAGACATAAATAACAGAAATAAGGGGGAAGAGAGGCCAGACAACAACTTTGCAAAGTCTTGGAAGATGTCCTTGTTTTTTGTTTTGTTTTATTGCTGTGTCCGCCTCTTTCTGTGTTGTTTTTTGTTTTTTAAAAATCTTGGCCAGCTGCAATTACATTGTCCTATTTATACCAGAAGAAAACAGATGTCTCCCAAAAGGAATTTGCAACGCAACCCCCCCATTTTGTGGCAGTCTGTGAACTTGGCCATTCTGGGGAAGAATGCAATCGTCTGGTCCCGAGGATGCAAAATGATGACGCAACGTTTCTTTCAATAAACAGCCCACCGGGAAAGTCAACTCAATTTCCTAGAAAATGGGGTTTATGGAAAAGCAAAGCAGTTGCCTCTTTGCCAGAAGGTTTCCTGAGCTCCACAGAGAGTTAATAGAGAAGCCTCCTGGTGAGCTAGTTTGTCTTCTACCAACCAAAGGTCTCCCACGTCATGCTTGCAAAACTCCAAATCTGTCCTGTTCCTCACCTTTTCACCCCAATATAAGAGAAATACCTCCACACCCACGTCTTCCTCTACCTGTCCCTGCAGAGCTTGCTGGGAAAAGGCCTGGAGACTAAAACATATGGAGAACGGCTGCAGGATTTGGGTTTGGCCAGTCTAGAGAAAAGGAGGACTAAGGGGGGACATGATAGCAGTGCTCCAGTATTTGAGGGGCTGCCACAAAGAAGAGGGGGTCGACTTATTCTACAAAGCACCAGAGCATAGGACAAAGAAACGATGGATGGAAACTATTCAAGGAGAAAAGCAACCTGGAATTAAGGAGAAAATTCCTAACAGTGAGGACAATTAACCAGTGGAACAGAAGTTCCCATCAGAAGTTGTGAGTGCTTCATCACTGGAGGTTTTTAAGAAGAGATTGGACAGTCACTTGTCTGAAATAGTATAGGTTCTCCTGCTTGAGCAGGGGGCTGGACTAGAAGACCTCCAAGGTCCCTTCCAACTCTGTTATTCTATTCTATTCTATTCTATTCTATTCTATTCTATTCTATTCTATTCTATTCTATTCTATTCCATTCCATTCCATTCCATTCCATTCCATTCCATTCCATTCCATTCCATCCCATCCCATTTCTATTCTTCTAATCTTCCATTCTATTATTCTATTCTATTCTATTCTATTCTATTCTATTCTATTCTATTCTATTCTATTCTATTCTATTCTATTCTATTCTATTCCATTCCATTCTATTATTCTATTCCATTCCATTCCATTCCATTCCATTCCATTCTGTCTATTCTATTCTATTCTATTCTATTCTATTCTATTCTATTCTATTCTATTCTATTCTATTCTATTCTATTCTATTCTTATTCCATCCCATTTCTATTATTCCAATCTTCTATTCTATTCTATTCTATTCTATTCTATTCTATTCTATTCTATTCTATTCTATTCTATTCTATTCTATTCCATTCCATTCCATTCCATTCCATTCCATTCCATTCCATTCCATTCCACTCCACTCCACTCCACTCCACTCCACTCCACTCCATTCACGTTTTGATGCAAGTGCGTTTTCCTTCTCGGATGGTTTTCCCCAAAGGGGCTCATTGGGGGGGATGCAGGTGACTGACCTGTTGATGAATTCTTCGTAGCAAGAATAAATGGCTGCTAGACAGACGGCAACGAGATTCGGAAGGACCCGTGGATGCGGACACTGGCCGGTTGGGCCGTGCATACTGGAATGACAGGAACAGGGACGTGAGATGGTGTGTCCACAAAGAGCATTGTTAAGGAAGGAGCAAGCATAAAGTCTAACAGAAGAGAACATTTGTAGCTCAGGGTTGAAGTGTGAGGACCTTGGTGCCCTCTGAGATTGATTGTTTTCTTGCAGATGTTTCATGACCCAACTAGGTAACATCATCCGTGCCAAAAGAGAGTGGGGTTTGCAGGGAGGAGGAGGGTTTGCAGGGGGGGAATGACTAGGGCAGTGATGGCTAACCTTTTTGCCATCGCGTGCCAGGAAGGGGTGGGTGGGGGAGGATCGCGCGTGTGTGTGTGTGCCCACACCCATAATTCTATGTGCCCTGCCTCTCTAGGAGTCTCTGGAGGCTGGGGACAGCAAAAAATGTCACTTCCTGTCCAATTGGAAGTTGGGAAACGGGCCGTTTCGGGCCTCCGAAGGGGTGGGGAAGGCTGTTTTCACCCTCCCCAGATGCATAGAAAGAATCTGGAGACAGGTGAGAAAGAAAAACAGGCTTTCCCCCTCCCCTCCCCACCAGGCCCTCCGGAGGCAGGAAACATCCTGTTTCCCTACTTCCAGTGGGCCCAGAAGGCCTGAAAATCAGCTGGCCAGCGCATGCATGCACGCCAGAGCTGAGCTGGCGTGCCCACTGATATGGCTACGCGTGCCACCTGTGGCATGCGTGCCATAGGTTCGCCATCACTAGGGAGTCCTTGGTGTTCTCTGAGCTGGGTGGTTTTCTTGGAGACTTTTTATGACCCAACTGGGTGACATCATCAGTATTAGAATGGAGTGGGGTTTACTTTGTAAGATAATGATATACCGTATTTTTCGGAGTATAAGACGCTCCAGACTATTAGACACACCTACTGTTTTTGGAGAGGAAAACAAGAAAAAGAAATCTGCCTCCCAGCAATACTGCTTCATTGCAGCAAACAGCAAACAGCCTGCTTTACTTTCATTTTCGTTTTCAGCATAGCTTGATTAGCACAACGAAAAAAAAAAATCTGCTCCCAGCAATTTACCACCTTGCAGCAAGCAGCAGAGGCCCACGAGAGTTGGGAGGCTGATCCAATCAACTTGTGCTAATTAGGTTGTGCTGAAGCTGAAAGGAACTGTTTCTTCTTGCTGCAAGGAAGTAAACTGCTGGGAGGCAGAGGCCAAAGGGTGGGGGCCAGTGGATGGGCGGGGCTACATTCGATGTATATGATGCACCTAAATTTTCACCCCCTTTTAGGGAGGAAAAAGGGGCTTCTTATACTCCAAAAAATATGGTATCTGCAAGAAAACCATCAAACCACCAAGGACCATACAAATCCTTAATCCAGTTCCCCCGATTTGGTTCCATTGGGATTGCAGAATGCCAAGCCCCTTTGGAAATAGTATTGACTTTTATTTTACACTTATTAACGTTTTACATTTATCACCCAGGTAACAAGTGTATTAGCATAATAATAAAGGAATGAGTGTTATAGGTCTGTGATGCATTCTACTAGTTGTTAGTACATTATTGTATTTATTTGCTTCAATCTGTTTTTGTTCTTTTAAGTTTCTGCCGGTTGCTGACCAAAATAAATATTGATTGATTCACTGATGAATGGAAACGAAACACAGCAAAGGTTTGGATCCTCCTAGGATGAGAAGGTTTGCTAAATTATGGGCCAATGTTGAGAGAAAACGCCCTTCTTTATCCCAAAGGTGCTTTTCCAAAAGGCAACTGGACTTTGTTTTTCCTTAAAGAAGTTTCACTCTCATCCAAGAAGCTTCTTCAGTTCTGGCTGAATGGTAGAGGATGGAAGGATTTAAATTCCGTGCAGTCATCTGGTTGTTAGCACTCTCTCTGAGAGTCACTGAGGCCACTTTGAGGTTTATCTGTGCCCTCGAGTTCACCTGAATAGTGCAAATGGGTGTGGGGCTTTCTTGGAGCTGCTGAAAGGATTGTGTTGTAAACAGGAGATAGGTAGTGTCATATCCCTCTCCCTTCTGCTGAGAGAGGGCTGTTCAATCTTAATGCAGATGGACTCTTTCAAACCTTAAAAGAGACCCCTCTTTTAAATCCTTCCCTCCACCACCATTCAATCAGAACTGAAGAAGCTTCTTGGATGAGAACTAGCAAAATGTCTTCAAGGAAAAATAAAGTCCAGCTGCCTTTTGAAAAAGCACCTTTGGGACAACCGTGACCTGGATGACTGAGAATCTCCATAGACAAACACCCTCCCTTGTTTTTGCAGGTAAGTTAAATGTCAACTCGCAAAGCATCCCTGGCCTGCTTTCGAGTTGCCATAGGCCAGAGGGGATGGGAAACCGGCAAAACTGCACAGCAGCCAAAAACGGATACCCATTCCACGCTTATCTCTCTCAAGACCAGCTGCCTGCAATTACTGCAGGTTCGAATCTCGCCAGGCTCAAGGTCGACTCAGCCTTCCATCCTTTCTAAGGTAGGTAAATTGAGGACCCAATTTGTGGGGGCAATAAGCTGACTTTGTATAAAAATATACAAAAGGATGAAGGCTATTGCTTAACGCACTGTAAGCCGCCCTGAGTCTCCGGAGAAGGGCGGCATATAAATCAAATTAAAAAAAAAAAAAAAAAAGGCTGTATCCCAGGGTTACCTACAGCAACCAAGGGGAGTGACCTCTACAACCCGTGAAATTGCTCAGTTGGCAAATGTGATAGATGACACACCCTGGGGGGAGGGGGGAAAACAGCGTCATAATTGGAGCGTAAATTACGTAGGGTCAGAGCTGGCTTCACTTGGCTCGAGACTCATGATTTAATTAGGGCATCTGTCAGAACCCTGACATTAAACTCATGGCAAAATGTTAGCTTATCAAAGCTACTGGCAAGGAAAGCCATTGAAGCGAAGACGAGACAAATGTCCTACAAAGGGAACAGAGATTTTGACCACACACGCATATTTACCTGTGGATAAATTTCTTTACCACTTCCATGCCTGCATTCAGTTCATTCAAGGCCAGAATATACTCCTGGGTAAAGAGCCGCAACCGAGGACATTTACCAAAATCCTTTGCAAAACAGAAGGAAAAAAAAGGAGATATTTAAGACACGGAAGTGCCAAGATCTGGACTTTCAATAAAGAGATTTTGAGGAATGGAAAAGTTTTAATCAGTATTTATACAGATATTCTTTGACTTATAACCATTCATTTAGTGATCAAAGTTACAACAGCACTGAAAAACATGATCTAGGACCGGTGCTCACACTTATGACTGCAGCAGCATCCTCATGGCAGGTGATCATAATTTGGATGCTTGGCAACTGACATGTGTTTACAACAGTTGCAGTCTCCCGGGTCATGTGATCATGGCTTGTGAACGTTTCAGGTGGTTTCAGACAAGCAAAGTCAATGAGAGAAGTCAGGTTCCCCTGAACAACCATGTAATTCACTTAATCCTTGCAGTGTTTCGCTTTACAACCGTGGCAAGAATGGTAATAGCACTTAGACAAGGGGTCAGCAACCTGCAGCTCTGGAGCCGCATGTGGCTCTTTCACCCCTGTGCTGGGGCTCCCTGTCACTCAAAATATGCATCCCAACCGCCAATGGAGACACCCGTTGGCACGCGATTTATTGAGCTTTTCAACCCCCAGTAGGCCAACCATGGATAAATCCAAGAAAAGAAAAGTTTCAGAAGAAAACAGAACGTTTAAGTCAACCACGTATGCTAGTTTTGTGGCCATTCAAGAAACACTCGAGCACAGAAAGGGTTTTGTGGCTCCCGATGTTTTCTTTTCTGGGGGAAACGGGTCCAAATGGCTCTTTGAGTGTTTAAGGTTGCAGACCCCTGACTTAGACCAATATATTGCTTCACAGTGCTTTACTGCCCTCTCTAAGCAGTTTTACAGAGTCAGCATATATTGTCCCCAACAATCTGGGTCCTCATTTTACCGACTTCAGAAGGATGGAAGGCTTCATCAACCATGAGCCTGGTGAGATTTGAACTGCCAATTGCAGGCAGCCGGCAGTCAGCAGAAGTAGCCTGGAGTACTGCACTCTAACCACTGCGCCACCGTGGCTCATAATTGAAATAACACTATTCAACCTTGTGCCCTACAGATACCCTGAGTGCAACAACCATCTTCCCCAACCAGCCTGACTAACTAACTGGGTTGGCTGGGAGGCATGGCCCACCAATTAGACAACTGGATTAAAATAACCCCACCTATTTAATTACTAAAATTCAAATGTCACCAACGTAGGAAGGTCGCTTTCCAAGATATGCCCATAACTTGTCACCATTTCTTCAATTGCTTGCAAACTTCCACAGCTCTGAAGTTGCCATTTGCAAGATTGGGTGGTTGAAAGGTTTTTCTTGCTCGAATGAAACGTGCTCCAAAAAAAGTTTGCAAAAAAAAAAAGAATAAACATGCCAAATAAGGGCCAGGCCGATTCTGAGTCAGCCAGCTGATTTTAGATGTCACGAAAAAGCAGCAAATTTGCTAGTTATTTAATTTGCTGCTGTTATGTTATTACAACACTGGTGAGCTTCACAGCTTCGGACGCCGAGCTCAGTGGATAGCTTCAGGCAGTAGGTATCCTTTTCTTTTGAACATTTGGGTCTTTGGTTTTACTTGGAAATAAGGGTTGATTGCGGGACACGCCGTAGTCTAAATTGGTCAACAAAATCGAATGTTCTCCAGAGGTTTCGGGCTATCTCTTCCATTGTGGATGGAAACTATGGGCCACCACGAACATCTGGAAGGCTTCAGGATGCATGTCCACATTAAAGACCAACCGTGAACTCATTCTTTTGCTCAGGACCTTATGTAGCCCAAATGAGAGCCACAGGGAGTCACGAGTTGAGCTCAAGGGACAGCGAGACATAAATAATTTAGGAGAAAAATACCTCTGCTGAAAGAAGGGGAAGCAGCCCAAAGATAACTAAGCATGTTTGTCAGCCAAAAGAGAAGGGGGAAATTGCGAAGTGCATCCCAGAGGTTTTACAGTGGTTAGAATGCAATATTGCACGCTCATTCTGCGCACAGCCAGGAGTTCGATCCTGACCGGCTCAAGGTTGACTCAGCCTTCCATCCTTCCAAGGTTGATAAAATGAGAACCCAGATTGTTGGGGGCAATAAGGCTGACTCTAAACCACTCAGAGAGAGCTGTAAAGCATTGTGAAGGGGCATATACATCTAAGTCATGAGCTGTGGTGGCGCAGTGGTCAGAATGCAGTACTGCAGGCTACTTCTGCTGACTGCCGGCTGCCAGCAATTTAGTAGCTCGAGTCTCACCGGCTCAAGGTCGACTCAGCCTTCCATCCTTCCGAGGTCATTAAAATGAGGACCCAGATTGTTGGGGGCGATAGGCTGACTCTGTAAAGCACTGTGAAGCGGTATATAAGTCTACGTGCTATTGCTAAGTCCTATTGCTACTGCTGTTGTTTTTGTCTACCAGAGTGGAAGAGGGCACAGCTAAATCGCCAGGTACCCAAATGAAGGTATTCCATGTTCTTTTATGTTGTTAAGGGTGCCACATTGCAACATTTGTCCTGTCCAGCAATGAAGGCAGGGATATTCTTAAAAACTAGTATGAAAAAGTTCGGGAACAGTTTTAGACATACGTTGCAAATGTGATTGGTTCAGAAGGGGTGCGGGCAGTCATGATTGATTGCCTGCTGCGGACGCCTTGTGCTCCTTTCTTTGTGAAATTCCTCAGTCCCTCGGCCGGCCAACGCTTGTGTCTGTCAGCCCCCTGCTTGGCCAGCGAACAGGGCTGCACAAACTCACAAAAGGAGTCGAGATGTTTTGACTGATTTATGCCTCCACTTAGAATGCCATTAGCATAACAAATGTTCGTATGATATCACAAATGGCAGTTCTCCAAATTCATCAGGACCAAGAAGAGATTGAGTCTTTTTAGAGCCGGGGCAATGCGAAAGCTGAACATCTGAACATTGACTGCGGAGAAAATGAAGTTGCGGAAGGCAGACCATAAATCTCAGCTTTTCATTATCTGCCCTGGTTAGTCAAAGCACCCTGGCAGTTAAAAAGGATCTTCCCCAGCAGCTCCAACAGATTGTCAACTGTCTTTTGCATACTGGAACTGACATTATTTGGGGATAATCCCACAGTGGGCTCCCTCTAAGATAGCTTTTCTTTCTTGAAGGGCCGTGCAGATTTTTTTTTTTTTAAATTGCACATGTGAAACGTGCCACCAGATTCTTGCAAGAAGCAGACACACGAGCAGCCAAGTGAAAAGTTGCAGGCAAAACTCCAGCCTCTTGGCACAAGCCGTTTCATGTTGCAATGTTTGAATCTTGCAAAACTCTGTGAAATCAGCCTGGGTGCATTTTTTATTTTTTTATTTTTTAAAGGGTTTGTGCTACTTGTAAACCAAAAGATTTGCTGCAAAGCATAAAGGTCATTGTTTCATCCTAGGGTTTGAGCAATTGATTCAGAGGAAGGTTACTGCCTAATTAAAAAAAATACTACTCAAGCAATTACGTTGCTTTCAATGGATTAAAATCTATATTTAATAGGACAACGGAGGCAGACATAGGAATATAAAATCAGGCTATTGAATCCAATTTTGTTAACACTTGATAGCAATTTTCAGGGTTTGGGAGGACGACTGCTCTCCTTCATAACATGTTCTGGCCTAGGGGATATATTGCTATAAACAATAATGTCCTTTCAATTTAGCATGTAATGTAAATCCAGATCTATATAAACCATGGTTTATGGCTGAGCATATCATGTGAACTAAGCTTTAGTAAGGTTGAGTAGGATTCCCAACTGAACCTTATTCAATGTACCCCAGTGAGAAAAACAATGGTTTAGTATAGGTGGTATAAGTCTAGTATATAACTACCATGTTTCCCTGAAAATAAGACCCTGTCTTTTATTTTTTGGAACCCTGAAATAAGCGCTTGGCCTTATTGCCATGCGCTCAAAAACCCGATTGGGCTTATTATCAGGGGATGTCTTATTTGGGGGGAAACAGGGTAGACTTCAAAATAGTTGCATTAAAGTAATATTTTGTGTTCATGACTTTTTGTCACCCAATTGATGAAGGAAACCCTGTAATGGATGAGGGAGTTTGAGTTTCTGTTCTTTATTCTAGTTATTAAATACAACCTTTCATAGTCTTAAATTTCTAGATAATTCCAAATTGCATACCCCATCAATCCTGACCTCCCAAAAGAAGGTCAGAGAGTTGAGGTGCAACAACTCCTGAGGATGAGGGGAGTGCAGTCCAAAAATATTTGGGAACCAAAAGCAATTGAGATCTAATTTCAAATACCCAATCTTTGTTTTAGTCTACAACTCTCATCCCTGGCAGCCTGGTTTATTGGATGACTGTACTTAAGGAAGCAACTGAGTGATCTATACATTGCTAAGGACTTCCAACATCAGCACGAAGATAATTTATTAGCATGTCAAACTGATGAAGTTTTTTTTTTTAAAAAAAAACATGTTTAGAATAACAGAGTTGGAAGGGACCTTGGAGGTCTTCTAGTCCAACCACCTGCTTGGGAAGGGAACCCTACACCACTTCAGACAAATGGTTATCCAATACCTTCTTAAAAACGTCCAGTGTTGGAGCATTCACAATTTCTGGAGGCAAGTTGTTCCACTGATTAATTGTTCTAATTGTCAGGAAATTTCTCCTTAGTTCTAAGTTGCTTCTCTCCGTGATTAGTTTCCACTCATTGCTTCTTGTCCTGCCCTCAGGTGCTTTGGAGAATAGCTGGAGTCCCTCTTCTTTGTGGCAGCCCCTGAGATATTGGAAGACTGCTATCATGTCTCCCCTACTCCTTCTCTTCATTAAACTAGACATACCCAGTTCCTGCAGCTGTTCTTCGTATATTTTAGCCTCCAGTCCCCTAATCATCTTGGTTGCTCTTCTCTGCACTCTTTCTAGGGTCTCCACATCTTTTTTACATCGTGGCGACCAAAACTGGATGTCTTATTCCAAGTGTGGCCTTATCAAGGCATTATAAAGTGGTATTAACACTTCACATGATCTTGATTCTATCCCTATGTTTATGCAGCCTAGAACTGTGTTGGCTTTTTTTTGGCAGCTACTGCACACAACTGAAGAGTGGCACGCTGCCACTCTTCAATAGGCAATGTTTCATTACCTATTGAAGAGAAGAATTAGGGAATACATAACTGTGTTTCCAATATTTGAGGGGCTTGTCACAGAGAGGAATGGATCGACCTATTCTCCAAAGCACCAGAAGGCAGGTCAAGAAGCAATGGGTGGAAACTAATCAAGGAGAGAAGCAACCTAGAAATAAGGAGAAATTATCTGACAGTGGGAACAATTAATCAGTGGAACAGCTTTCCTCCAGAAGTTGTGGGTGCTCCATCACTTTTTAAAGAAGAGATTGGATAGCTATTTGACTAGGATGGTATGAAGTCTCTTGTCTTGGTCAGAGGTTTGGGCTTAGAAGACCTCCCAGGTCCCTCCCAGCCTTGTTCTATGGTTTATTGAACAAACTATATAGGTTGGTCATCAAGCATAAATCTTTATGGAAGTCTTCTCATTCCATTCTATCTGGCGTGATTACTCAAAATGGATTCAAGTTTCTGGTATCGGAATTTGGAGGTTTCACGGCAGACTGTTTGCACATGAAATAGAATACTTTATTGGCCAAGTGTGATTAGACACGCAAGGAATTTCTCTCCTAAAGGTGGTGGTATCATTGAATTAATCAAATGTGACAGGCCTAGTCTAACATAATTGGCACGCAATATTCCAGCCCTCCCTTTTTCTGCCCTTCAAAGGAAAGTCTTGCCCTCGCCTACACTTTCCCACAATTTTGTGCGCATTTCTCCACAAGTGGGAAGAAGTCTCTGAGGCAGGAGCCTTCTTGGAAATTGCAAGGTGTGATTCAGAAACCACACAATCATACTTCCATAATCCCTCCTGGAAGCTCCTGCTTGGTTGTTTGGAAAGACAAGTGATGAATCGATCTATCACTTGCCTGGCTCCCTACCTACCTCTCATAAAGTAAAAAGTTCTTTGACTAAGACCTGACTCATGATTAGCATATGAAGCTTGTGAACTTGTTTTTTGAAGCTGTTTGCTATGATCTTCTTCTGGAAGCTTGTTTCGGTAGACTCTAGCTCAGAGGTCAGCAACCTGCGGCTCTGGAGCCGCGTGTGGCTCTTTCATCCCTCTGCTGCGGCTCCCTGCCGCCACTCAGCTCCACAATTGACAGGGCTTTCGGTTAGGACAGGTAGAGGAAAAAGGACGCCGCGCTAGGAGGAGACTCTATGGTGGGGGAACCAGACTTCTGGTTGGCTCCAGAATTAAACGGAGGGCTTCCCGTTAGGGCCTTTGTGGCTCTTTGAGTGTTGGTTGCCGACCTCTGCTCTAGCTTCCTACAACTTTGGCAGATCCTTAGGGTCTGCGTCAAAATATTAATCAGGCTTGACCCCATCCAGTTTCTCAGCCCAGAAAAGACTGACAAAGATCAGTTTGGCCTTATGGTGAAGGTACCTGGCTAGAAACCAGGAAACTGTGACTTCTAGTCCCACCTTAGGCATGAAAGCCAACTGGGTGACTTTGGATTAATCACCAGAAGATGGTGAGTTCTAGTTCTGCCTTAGGCATGAAAGCTGGCTGGATGATTTTGAGCCAATCACCAGGAGACTGGGAATTCTAGTCCCACCTTAGGCAAGAAAGCTGGCTCGGTGACATTGAGCCAATCACCAGGAGATGGTGAGTTCTAGTCCTGCCTTAGGCATGAAAGCTCGCTGGGTGATTTTGGGGCGATCACCACCAGGAGATGGTGAGTTCTAGTCCTGCCTCAGGCATGAAAGGCAGCTGGGTGACTTTGAGCCAATAACTCTCTCTCAGGGTTGGGTGACAAGTCCGTTGGTCAAATTCTGTCGCAACCAATGGATCATCTTTCAATTGATCCGAAAGAAACAGACCCTGCAGTTGCAAGAAAATGCTAGGAAGTTGGGGCGGGGGAGAGGGGGAAGAGAAGGTGCAGTGCGTAATTTTTTTCCAGCAGCTTTTACAGCCCAATCATGCTCCTTGATTCAACTTCCAAGGATAAAAGTCAATTAAGAAAGATGAAACAAATAGATGAGCAAAGAAAGGCTAAGACCTTCCTGCACTTGTGAAAATAAATCACAGTCTCTCCTGAAGGAGGAAAGGACATTTCTGTTCTCGCCTGTCAGACCTGTAAATACATCGCTTGTTCTTTCTGTACCGGTAACAAAATGAGGAAAGTTGTACGTATAAGTCTTCCCATTAAATAATGTCTAGA
The DNA here is from genome assembly GCF_029215685.1 of Pituophis catenifer annectens. Lineage (NCBI taxonomy): Eukaryota > Metazoa > Chordata > Lepidosauria > Squamata > Colubridae > Pituophis > Pituophis catenifer. Next base: position 8,164,288 of record NW_027256893.1, read on the forward strand.
ATTGGGGTCTCCAACCTTGGCAACTTTAAGACTTGCGGACTTCAACTCCCAGAGTTCCTCAGCCAGCAAAGACTTGTGGTTGAAGTCCGCAAGTCTTAAAAGTTGCCAAGGTTGGAGACCCCTGGTCTAGAAAACATTTCAGGTAGAAAGGCAGGAGAGTAGATTATGAATATTTACTTAACCATTCCATGTTTCACTTTGGGAAAATGGATGTTTTTTTTTCCACAGTTGCTTTCCATGTCTTCTGTTTTTCACAAAAGACGAAGAGGTAGCCTTTAGGAGGGAAAAGAATCACAAATTTCCCCCAAATTTCCCTCTTTAGCTAAACATGGGGATAGGACTTCCACTGAAGCATGAAGCTAAGTATTTTAGGATTACAGTTGTACCTCTGTACTCATCATTAATTGGTTCCAGGAGGCTCAATGAGTACCAAAAACGATCCATACCAAACAATTTTTTTCCCATAAGGAATATATGTAATGAGTCACAAGGTAGCCTACATCAACAAGTTCTAGCATATGCATTGAAGTACTAAACAAAGGACGAATACCGGGACAACGATTTTGATACATTGAGTACCAAATCCGATGAGTTTCAACGCAGTTGAGTACTGTACCTGCTTCTTTGTTCCATAAATACGTTACATGGACATAACAGACCACATTAAATAGCAGTATTGTGAAGGTGTTGTACCGATATATCTGAACCAAGGCAACGAAGTGATGGACTCACCATGTTATGTTTTAGAATTCTCTGTACCACTGGAGTGAACACTTCTATGACCACCATAGACCGAGGGCGCTCTCGGCAATGCTGTGTCAAAGAGATGGTTATGTTTAAAAAGAGGTGAGAAAAAACACAATCCATTGCCGTTAATGACCCCAGCGTTTCTATTAACCTTAACAAGTTAACCATCAGTTATAAGGGCTCTCTTCCCCAATCTACTGGATAGATCTTTGTGAAGGGTTTCTAAAGTATTTCTCAGTAAGGACTGCAGAAATTACTTCTCACTCATATTGCCTGTTCATCTTCTTTCTGAAGCTATCAGGTCTGGAAACCATCTCAGTTAAAAGCAAGTGAGATCTAATAGTGCACAACGGTACACTGGATTACAGTATTTAGCAACCCAAAATTCCCAATCTTAGATGGAAAGCCCAATAGATGTCAACATTTTGAATTATTTCTTTCAATGGCATAGAAAGGTCCTGTGTTATAATTGGAAACATATTGAAACAGCTGTTCTACAATGTTGTTAATAAATACAAAAGCATCCCTCAAAATGAATTTTCATCCCAGACAGTTGTTAGCTTGCTTGCTCATTTATCTTGTTATCTCTGTATCTATCTCTGTATTATCTATCTACATATCTCTGTGTCTGTCTGTCTATTATCTGTCTGTCTGTCTGTCTGTCTGTCTGTCTATCTATCTATCTCGCCATCTATCTCATCTACCCAGCCATCCATCTATCCATCCAGCCATCCATCATCTCCCTCCCTCTCTCATCTATCTATCTATCTATCTATCTATCTATCTATCTATCTATCTATCTATCTATCTATCTATCTATCTATCTATCTATCATCTATCTATCTCATCCATCCATCCATCCATCCATCCATCCATCCATCCATCCATCCATCATCTCCCTCCCTCTCTCATCTATCTATCTATCTATCTATCTATCTATCTATCTATCTATCTATCTATCTATCTATCTATTTATATCTATCTATCTATCTATCTATCTATCTATCTATCTATCTATCTATCTCATCTATCCATCCATCCATCATCTCCCTCCCTCTCTCTCATCTATCTATCTATCTATCTATCTATCTATCTATCTATCTATCTATCTATCATCTATCTATCTATCTATCTATCATCTATCTATCTATCTATCTATCTATCTATCTATCTATCTATCTAATCTAATCTAATCTATCCATCCATCCATCCAACCAACCAACCAACCAACCAACAACCATGATGCTTATAATTCATGCTAACCTTGGAGGACTGTAGTTATGGACAGCCTCGCTAGGTAGATCAGACAAAAAACCAACTCTGCAGAAAGCTTTAAAAAAAACACGTTTATTGAGAGGGGCTACAATAACAGCATCTTTAGACTGTGTTGTATCTCCTCCATTTATGCTCCGGTAAGGGAGACACCTGTCTAAGCAAACTTCTGAATGTTATCAATTTTCTTTGGATTAAAAAAAAAAAAGTTTTATCCCGTTTTGTCTAGATAACAGTTTCTGTGTATTTCCATCAAGGTGACTTACCTTCCTTACTCTCTACAAACAAAACCTTAAACTTGTTTAAGGAGCTGCCACTAAGACATTTTTGGACATAGGTTGCAAAAATTAAGACAAGAAACAAAGACATCAGAAATACCTTGCAAAAGAATTCGCACAGGTCAGGTGGTGGATGGTTGTTTTCCAGCAAAGGAGCAAGTGCCTAAAATGACGAAGGAATGATATTCATTTATATTCTGGTAGTTACCCTCAGAAATAGTCTCTATATTATTCTTCCATGTCAAATAAGAAGAACAAAAGGGCAAAACTAGTAAGGCGAAGTTACCACAGGAGATTAGATAAAAGACTTCTTCGGAATCCCGAACCGCATTTGATTTAAGAGGTTTCTAAACATTTGGGCTGAAGAAACAAACAAGATTACCTTATGAATCATACATGGAACCTCACTAGCACCAAGAAGCCCAATTTCCACGGAAGGTTCAACTGTGGTCAGGGTGGCAATTTAACTGTTACTAATAGATGAGCATCCTGGGGAAAAGTATGCAGCGAAGAGGTGTGGTTTCTTCCTCTGCTATTTGCTTTCAGGGGATGTCTTATTTTGGGGGAACAGGGTATTACTTAAGACATTCTGAAGATCACCTCTTTTTCCACCTCTGATCAATTGGGCCCATCTTTCCCCCTTGGCCTAACAGTCCTGTTTGAAGAGTTTCCTGATCTAACAAAAACCAAAACGAGGAACACAGGAATTTTCCAAAGCAAGTGGAAACTTCTTCCTTTCCAACAAAGCGCTTGTTTTCCAATTCCTAACTTCATCCTTTCTCTGTCCATTGCTAGGCAACCCAAACGCAGTTACATGCCGTAACGGCACTAAGAGTAACAGCAGCCACATAATAAGATTATGTCACTGCTGCCACTATTATAAATTATGAAGTATTGTCAGAACAGAAGATTCTTCAAGGTTTAGTCTGTCCTGGGGCTAAAAGAATTCCAGGTACCAGATTGCAAAAACAGATGTTTTTGCAATCAGACAGGAAGAGCTTCTGCAAAAAAGATGACAATTCTTTCTCAGAGCATCAATTCTTTGGAAACCAAGCTGCTTGAGTATCTTCTCCATTTGGATTTAAAGAGACAACCAACACAAATGCAAAAGCCACAGGCCTACAATAAAGCCAAACAGTGCTCATCTCCGTTTCAAAGCCGAAGAACCAGTGCTGTCCGAAGATGTCTCCATGGTCATGTGGCCGGCATGACTCAACACCGAAGGCACATGGAACGCTGTTACCTTCCCACCAAAGGTGGTCCCTATTTTTTTCTACTTGCATTTTTTATGTGCTTTCGAACTGCTAGGTTGGCAGAAGCTGGGGCAAGTAACGGGAGCTCACCCCGTTACACGGTACTAGGGATTCGAACCGCTGAACTGCCGACCTTTCGATCGACAAGCTCTTAGCCACTGAACCACCACGTCCCCTACTTTCAATCCTTACATTCTACTAAATATTTTAGACTCTGAATGTAAACGAATACTTATAATACAAGCTGTACAACAAATGGACTGTAAAATTTAATTCTTGCTGCTTCCTGAACTCCATCCTTTCTCTCCAAATATTTTAGGGGAATGAAAAGAATGTTCCCAAACTCTTAAGATGCTGCTCTTAGCTATTTCTTGACTGCGTAACCTTGGAATGAAACCAGGTTAAATCTGTAGTTTAAAAAAAATAAATCAGGGAGAAAGAATACCCTAGAGAAGTCAGACTCAAGACAGATTATTCCCCCCATAAAAGAGTTTTTGTAACTTACCACAATGATATTTTCATGCTCTTGAGCAGTTAAATTGGTCGCCTGAAAATTGAGGTTACATTAACGTTAGCTTTACAAAATTGAGATAAGATTGCATTTATACAAAATTGAGATTACATTACATTAGAGATTACATTAAGAAATCAATGGCAAATCATCACTATGATCATTAATCTGCATTGGTTCCGAGATCCATCTGGGCCCCATTTCCAATCCGCCTGGAGGATCAGCCATTAAGCTAGATGATTCTAACTGATCACGCATCACTCAAAAGATCCAGTTGCTGAGAAAGAGAACACCATCAGTTGCAACACTGGTGGACTCTGTTTCCTCCAGCAACATCTCCCATCTCAAATTCTCCCGTGACCACCAAACCAGTGGTTTAGCATCAATTGCTGATGGTGATGCAAATACTTCTCATCTTCACAATAACCACTCATGAGTTCCCATCTACAATCATTCACAATAAAGGAGCCAGGAAAGATTCCAGACAAGAGATTAAAAGTACCAAACCAAATGGACAACCAGCCTAAAATGGTGTAAATCGGCTTTTCGCACATCTTTATTATGGACAAGGAGTTTTAATGGGCAGCTTTTTAAATGGTCAGTCCTTAACTTGAGGATGGGGTGATCACACTGAAATAATGGGAATTCTGAGAGTCCACAAGTCCTAGAATTGCCAAGGTTGGACAGCCCTATAATAGCAAGGAAAGGAAAGGAGTTTCTGAGGATTTTACTAGACTATAGAGGGTGGAGCTCATCTCCGTTTCAAGACCATTGAGTCAGCGCTGTCCGAAGACGTTTCTGCAGCCATATGGCCAGCATGACGTCACAGAGTATTGTTTCCTCCCCACTGAAGTGGTACCTATTTATCTGCTCGCATTTACACGACTTTGAACTGCTAGGTGAGCAGGAACTAGGCAAAGATGGGTGCTCACCCCACTGCGCGATGCTCAGATCTTGAACCCCGGGCTGCCGGCTTTCAGCTGATAAACCCAACATTTTAACCACAGAGCCATTGCACTGCCCTATAATAGATTCTGCCTAAAAATCTGTTGTACTGGGCATCCTAGTTTGTTGGCTTGGAACTTGGAAAGCAGAAATGAAGAGACATCATTGCCAAAGACTTACCTCTGAAAGCAACTTGGAAACAATTTCTAAAGGGGCTTGATGGATGGATTCATCCTGCAAAGGGGAAGTTAATGCCATGTCCACCAAAGTCCGGATTTCTTTCAGGACCACCTCCAAGCGGCTTGGATTACTCAATACTTTCTTGTACTTGTAGATCTTTTTCTAGGAACAAAACAAACATAGATAGGATGTTTACTTAAGGTTTACTTCAAGATGACATCCAGGTTCTGTCTGCTTTTAGATCTGAAGGCAGTTTGGATGACACTTCGATTTTTAACCATGCTTTTTTTTTTTTTTTTTTTAAAGGAAAATATTTGCATAGCATTTTCTTCACTGGGTTTTGAAGGAAAACATGTGCAAACAGACCAAATGGAGAAGTGACGTGCCGGATAAAGGCTGATTTGGATCTTGATCTCCATCACTCCTCTTGCCTTCTGACGCTAATTTGTTGATTTGCTTCGATTTCATCTCAAGATTGGCACAATACCCACAAAAAGGAAAAAAAATGTTTTCTAAGAAGCAGACCTTTTTAGCACTTGATAGACCCGGTTTGTGGAGGCAATAAGCTGACTTTGTATAAAAAAGAGCACCGCCTCGGGGGGCGGGGAGAGCCGAAAGCCCTACAAAGCAGGTATATACAAAAGTATGAAGGCTATTGCTTAACGCATTGTAAGCCGCCCTGAGTCTCCGGAGAAGGGTGGCATATAAATCAAACCAATAAATAAATAAATAAATAAATAAATAAATAAATAAATAAATAAATAAATAAATAAATAAATAAATAAATAAATACATACATACATACATACATACATACATACATACATACATACATACATACTAAGTCTGTAAATGATTCGACCTGCTGAGTAACCATTTCAAACTATCAATGGTTGCAAAGGTATTTTTCTATCCGTTTTTCCTTCTGCTTTCTGTCTTTCTAGATCAGGGGTCAGCAACCTGCGGCTCTGGAGCCGCCTGTGGCTCTTTCACCCCTCTGCTGCGGCTCTCTGTCGCTCAAAATGTGTGTCACAAGCGCCAATGTGTGACATCTGCCGGCACACGATTTATTGAGCTTTTCAACCCCCGGTAGACCAACCATGGATAAATCCAATTCAGAAGAAAACAGAACGTTTAATTCAACTACATAGGCTAGTTTTGTGGCCGCTCAAGAAATAGTTAGGCACGGGAAGAGTTTTGTGGTTCCTGGTGTTTTCTTTTCTGTGGGAAACGAGTCCAAATGGCTCTTTGAGTGTTTAAGGTTGCAGACCCCTGTTCTAGATTATGAGTTTGGGGACAATGTTGCCTTCTCCTGATATTAAATTGTAAGCATTTCATTGAAACAAACAACTATATACACAAGTACTTGGGAACATGTCTTTTAGTTTATCAAATATACAAAAACTGTGGAGCAGGTCTACTAAATTTACCCATAACACTGAAGGTCAAATATACATGCCAATGTCTGTCCGTCCGTCCATCTACCTACCTATCATCTCCACCGAAAACATATCAAAAGTCTGCACAACAAACAACCAAACAAACAACCACAACAACCAACCAGCTATTAGAACCAGTGAGAGCTTTTATCACCCTTCTCCAGCGTGATCCAGCTATGTTGGTCTACAACTTCTATAACTCTCACCTGACTTCTTTATGCTGACTTTATCACACTGACTGGATGTTACCGACTGAGGAAAACCTGGTTTATGGCTTTATTTTATTTTTTTTATTTTTTCAGAATGGCTGAATTCCAGGAGAAAGCAACAGGTCTCTAGAAAATCCCACAAGATTTCAGGAAAAATCCCACAAGATTCCCAGTGCCACAAGACAAAGGACACTGGCAACAATTATCAGTAGAAGATGTCTTATTTTCAGAAAGCTTTGGAGCTGGGTGGAGATGGAGATTATAACTACAACAGGATCCACCTTCTTCATTTTTTTCTCCATCTCGGTTTCTGACAAGGACAGAATTGAATTCTAGGGATTTTAATGCAAAGTTCTCATATGGGTTCCATGGTGGCGAGTCAAATGGTTTAAGATAAGCCAATGCAGAAAAGCCCAATGTGAAAGAAAAGGAACTTCAGATCACTCAGACACCAAACAGTTATTTAAAATTTACAGAAATGTCCAGAATTTATCAGTTCGTTTCTCAACTACCATTTTCAGCAAGATCATCTTCAGATGTTCCTCATGCACCCTTCTCATCTGCCTATCATTCCATCAACCATTTTCAACTGGCCTCAAGGTCCTCAATAAGACTTTGAAGGACATATTGATCATTGCTCCTATTTTTATGGATCGCTTTTTCAAATACCAAAGTACCTAAATACACACAACACCTAAAAATAAATAAAACAGAACAACATAAGACGTATCCAGCAAAACGAACTATGTTCAATAACGTTTTGAAAACCCAGTTTTCGACATGGAAGATTGCCGGACACTAAAATCTTTAAAAAAAAATGATACCTCAACCAATCTTCAAAGGATGGTCTTCACAAAGAGATGGTTTTTAAGTTCTTCGATACCACTTTTGCACAAGGTTATTTAGAATGAAATCATTTGAATGGCAATTGCACCCAAGCCACCCACAAGGAGATCCAATGCAAAGCACACAGCAAAAAGCACAACACACTTTTCTGATATTTTTTTTTTAAATAAAAGCAAATGTTTTCAAGTCAAAGAAGACTAAGTATTTTTTTTTGCCTGGTTGAAGAAGTTTAAGAGGAAAAAAATGTGTCTCTCTTGGTTTTTTTTTTTTAGTTCATTCAAATAAAGATTGGACAGCAGCGGAGAGACGCAAAAGAAGTTGAAAACAAACATGGAACAGATGTCAACAAGCTACAGTAATTCAAATACCACTTCCCCCCATCTCATTCCCCACCATTAATTTACTCCCACCTCAGACTCCTCGTGCAAAGTCAGCCTCTAGTGTAACGTAACGGAAGAATCTTGTTAGAAAAACAGCTAGGGTTGGTTGACGCCAGTCACTCAAGAGGCTCTCAGAATAACAACAATGTCAAGAATTTCTTCTTCTTCTTCTTCTTCTTCTTCTTCTTCTTCTTCTTCTTCTTCTTCTTCTTCTTCTTCTTCTTCTTCTTCTTCCTCCCCTTCTTCCTCCCCTTCTTCTCCTCCTTCCACTCTTTCTTCTCCTTCTTCTTCCACCGCTCCTTCTTCTCCTCGACCTTCACTAAGGATCTATAACTACAGACTTTGAACTATATACTTTTTTTTCCCATGAAAAAAAATATATGCGATTGCTACTATCTGAAGAAGGGAGCTGGAGAGTACGGAACAAATTGTCTGCCACTAAAAGATGGGCCAGGAAAGATTAGAGTAGATGTCTGGAAGATACGCTGTATTTTGAAATCGATCTTCTTCAGAGTTAATTTCTCTTTGGCCTCAGTGGAAAAAAACAAAAACAACTCACCAGAATCTGTCCCTCTCTCTCTCTGTCTTCCCCACTTCTTCTACTGGCAGCTCTTGGAGCCAGAAGGATTTAAACCTGTTTGCATGGTGCACTAACTGTTATCTTCAGGAAATGTTACTGTAAATATTACAGCCCAGCCCAGGAAGGGGCTGGGAAGATACTAATAAACCTCCAGAGATAAACTGTGGCATACCTTTGATTTGTTCCTGGATGTGAACACAAAAAGACCTGGCTTGCTCAATGCAGTGAAACAGCCATTTGAGGGAGGGAGGGAGGATGGGAGAAAGGAAGGAGAGAGAACGGAAAGAAGGAGAGAGGGAGGAAAGAAGGAGGGAGGGAGGGAGGGTGGAAGAAATGAGGGAGGGAGTAAGTAAGTAAGTAGGGAAGGATTTAAGGAGGGAGGGAAGGAGGGAAGGAAGGAAGGCAGGCAGGCAGGAAAGAATCAATCAATCAATCAATCTACCCAGTGCAAATCTAGGTATCATATCTATTCTGTTCGTATTATGCAGAAAATGAGATTGAAAGTAATGAAGAGTGATGATGATGATGATAAATGAAGAGAAGGAAAAACCTGGAAACTTATTTTGCTCAATGACCAGCAAAATAAGACACAGTTGGCTATAATAAAGCATCCATGCAGCTATGAATACAGTATATAAATACAGAATTAATAGCATCAAATCTGTAACATCAACAAGACTAACCTAAGAAGAATATGTTATCCTAATCATCAGAAACTACCGTGTTTCCCCGAAAATAAGACCCTGTCTTATATTTTTTTGAACCCTGAAATAAGCGCTTGGCCTTATTGCCATGCGCTCAAAAGCCCGATTGGGCTCATTATCGGGGGGTGTCTTATTTTGGGGAAAACAGGGTAGATTTATGCTGAGATGTAACAAAAACAGTAAGATTAGAGTGTGAATGCTTTGCTGCAGTTAAAAATGACTAACTGATAAACTAAAATACAGAATTCTAAAACAACCGATGGGTATAAAAAAAAACCTAGCTATTCGGCTCTTGCAAAACAACCATACAATTCTCCCCTTAATCAGTAACATTCGGAAAGACTACATCAATCCTATCAAAAAAGCAAATACCACAGTACAAAATATATCCGGATGGCCTGAGTAATTTGCTATTTATGGTGTCAAAGAGTGTGCACAAATATCGTGACAAAAGAAATGATGTGAAAAAGATAATTAAGCCATGCTTTCATTGTTCCATATGGGCAAAACAAAGCATTACAAGAGTTTTCTTACACTTTCCTACCAAGGGAACTATAGGGAAATAATGAATCATAGAATCATAGCACTGAAGGCACCTTGGAGGTCTTCTAGTTTAAACCCCTGCCCAAGGCAGAGATCGTATAACATCCTGGACAAATCGTTTTCCAATTTTTTTTTTTCTTGAAAATCTCCAGCTATAGAACACCCATAACTCTGAGAGGCAAGTTGTTCTATTGATTGATTGCTCTCACTTAAATTTCTCCTTCGTTCCCAGGTAGGAACTCTCTAGATTGAGCTTCCACCCATTGCTTCTTGTCCTGCCCTCTGGTGCTTTTGGAGAACAAGTCAATCTCTTCTTCCCTGTGACAGCTCCTCAAGTACCAGTAGAAAGCCAGCATGTTGTCCCTAATCCTATTTTTCATTGTTGTTGTTTGTTGTTAGTTGCGAAGTCGTGTCCAACCCATCACGATCCCCATGGACAACGTTCCTCCAGGCCTTCCTGTCCTCTACCATCCCCTGGAGTCCATTTAAGTTCACGCCTACTGCTTCAGTGACTCCATCCAGCCACCTCGTTCTCTGTCGTCCCTTTCTTCTTTTGCCCTCAATCGTTCCCTGCATTAGGCTTTTCTTCAGTGAGTCCTTCCTTCTCATTAGGTGGCCAAAGCATTTGAGTTTCATCTTCAGGATCTGGCCTTTTAAAGAGCAGTCAGGGTTGATCTCCTCTAGGACTGACCGGTTGGATCGCCTTGCAGACCAAGGGACTCACAGGAGTCTTCTCCAGCATCATAGTTCAAAGGCCTCAATTCTTTGGCGCTCAGCCTTTCTTATGGTCCAACTTTCACAGCATACATACCAGGGGTCTCCAAACTTGGCAAATTTAAGCCTGGGGGACTTCAACGAAAGTTGAAGCTTTGCTTTGCTGGCTGAGGAATTCTGGGAGTTGAAGTCCTCCAGGCTTAAAGTTGCCAAGGTTGGAGACCCCTGAGGCATACAGGGCCTAGTTCCCTTAACTGTTCATTGTGGGCCTTAGCCTCCAGCCCCCTTATCATCTTTGTTGCTCTTCTCTGCAGTCTTTCAAGGTGTGGGAAGTATCTCCCCACCCCGTCCCGAAGAATGAAATATTTTGAGGAAAACTAAAAAGGTAAGGTGTTATATTTCCTCAAAGGGAGAACTTAAACCAGCCCCAGTCTCCCTGCCCCCAAGCAGAAACTGAGGAGGCCAGCTTTTAGACATGCAGATTTGGTAATCCATTCAGGACAGGATATTTTGAAACAAAGGCAGAATAGTAGGATTAGAACCAGCAGCCCCTCACCCAAGGTTCAAGACAGGACGAAAGCCATTAGCCACAATAGGAATTGCAATACCCTTTCAGAACACAAGTCCCTTCATTGCATCATCCCCCAGATGATGCAATGCAAACAGAGCAGTGCAAACAATAAGGCAGAGGTTGACCAGATTAGTTCAGACAAGCACCTAGAATTTGCATTTCCTCTTTTGCCTATAGAGCCAGCTATGACCCCTACATGACCCCCACAGGTATCTGACAACAGCCAATAGAATATTAAAGGACATGTTTCTTGCACAGGAACAGGAAGCTCAAATACAAAGCCCAAAGAAAGTATAAAAACCCACCCACTCTCAACTCCATTTTGTCAGCTGCCCAGAATTACATGTGATTCTGTTTCATCAATAAAACCCTCTTTCCAATCAGCCTCCATGTTTCCAGTGTCTTTTCTCTCAGCCTGGAATGGAACCAGATGGATATTTCTTCCAACAAACGGTTTCAGCATATTTTCTTATACGTCCCTATCAAGGCAGCTGCAAGCATAATAATAAATGATGCTAACGTCACAACACGTCTATATTTGGGAACTTCTACCTGTTTCAGGTATTTTTGGCTGGGCAAATATGAAAGAGCTAAGCTCCCTGGTTGGGTTTGGGTTTTCTGGTTTTCTCTGCCTTTTCTTCCTGAGAATAGCTACAGTGATTTAACTTTTATAGGATAAAGCTTTTTCATTTACTGATAAAACTGACTAAAAGAGAACAGGGGAATTAAGACCACTAGGGCAAAAAACTCTTTTTAAGCAATAATTTAGGGTACTGCATCATGTCATCCCATCAATTTTGAGTCCAGCAGCTTCCAAGTTGGAGAAGAACACAGGATACACATTGTAGTATCTGGAAGATACTGTATGTCTCAAAAACACTAAGACTCCGTCAACAAAGTGTATTTATGGGTCCTATCTCTACACTGTACACTGTACTCAGATTTTAGTAATAAATAATTGAATTGCAACTGGAATATTTTTTATTCTTTTTTTTTATTATTCGTATTTCTATGCTGCCCACTCTCCGAGGACTCTGGGCGGCTTACACCAAAGACAGTATACTAAATAGCATATTGCCCCCCAACAATCTGTGTCCTCATTTTACCCACCTTGGAAGGATGGAAGGCTGAGTCAACCTTGAGCCGGTGAGATTTGATCCGCTGATCTGCTGAACTAGCAGTCAGCTGAAGTAGCTGCAGTACTGCACTCTAACCACTGCGCCTTTATATAATATATAATGAACTTGTTGGTGCTCTCTGAAGATGTTACTTAAGCCAGGTAATAAAATGTCTGCATGAAAACAACCAAGCTCAGAGAGAATCAGAATCAGAATTGAGCTGGAAGGAACCTTGGAGGTCATCTAACCCAACCCCCTGCTCAAGCAGGAGAACCTATACCAGTGATGGCTAACCTTTTTTGCTGTCTCATGCCAAAAGTGGGGGGAGTATAGGGGGGTCACGTGTGTGCGTGCCCACACCCATAATTCAATGCACACACACCCTGCACATGTGCGCGCGACACCCTCCCCTGCGCGACCCCTGCTTTTGGCACGATGTCAGCATTTCAACCTGCGTTTACTTTAGTGCTGACATAAGAAGGAGAGGTGAAGGAGTCTGGAAAGGGATGTTTGACTTTTCACCTACTTATTTTCCCTGGAGATAATGTCCCTTAGGAGATGGGATGGGAGGGGGGAATTCCTTTGAGCTGGAGCGGTAGATTAGGGGTAGAATGACTTGGAAGATGGCCAATGAGTGCAGGGGAGTGGGGAACGGAAAGGGAGGGTTTTGGGTCTGGAAGTCAGTGTTGGCTTCGATGGAGTCGGGTGTAGAATGTCGTGCCTAATAAATAGGAGTTTTCCTTGAAAGATTTTGTTTGAAATGCAATTTATTTGAGACGACCTCGAAGCCTGACACACGCAATGGCCTGGTGGGCCCGGTAGGCCTGTTTTTCACCCTCCCCAGGCTCCAGAGGCTTTCTTGGAGCATGGGGAGGGCGAAAACAGCCTCTCCCGCCCTGGAGGCCCTCCAGAGGCCAGAAACAGCCTGTTTCCTGACTTCCGGTGAGGCCCAGAAGGCCCGCAAATCAGCTGGCTGGTGCGCACATGCACACTGGGACTGAGCTAGGGCAACGCTCGTGTGCCCACCAATATGGCTCTGCGTGCCACCTGTGGCACGCGTGGCATAGGTTTGCCATCACGGACCTATACAATCTCATACAAGTGACTGTCTAGTCTCGTCTTTAAAATCTTCAGGAATGAAGCACTCACAACTTCTGAAGTTAAGCTATTCCCACTGGTTGTCCTCACCGTTAGGAAGCTTCTCCTTAATTCCAGGTTGCTTCTCTCCTGGATTAGTTTCCATCCATTGTTTCTTTGTCCTATGCTCTGGTGCTTTGGAAAATAAATTGATTCCCTCCTCTTTGTGGCAGCCTCTCAAATACTGGAATAATGCTATCATATGTCCCCCTAAGTCCTTCTTTTCTCTAGATTAGCCAAACCCAAATCCTGCAACCGTTCTTCATGTTTTAGTCTCCAGGCCTTTAATCATCTTAGTTGCTCCTCTTTGCACTTTTTCCAAAGTCTCAACATCTTTTTAACAATGTGGTGACCAAAACTGGATGCAATATTCCAGGTGTGGCCTTACTAAGGCTTTATAAAGTGGAACTAATACTTCACGTGATTTTGATTCTTTGCCTCTTTTATACATATGAAGAACAGTTACAGGAACTGGGCATGGCTAGTCTAGTGAAGAGAAGGACCAGGGAAGACAGGATAGCCGTCTTCCAATATTTGAGGGGCTGCCAAGGCACCTTTGAAGGCCAGACAAGGAATAATGGATGGAAACTGATCAAGGAGAGATTCAACCTGGAAATAAGGAGAAATTTTCTGACAGTGAGAACAATCAACCCATGGAACAGAAGTTGCCTTCGGAAGTTGTAGGAGCTTCATCACTGGAGGCTTTCAAGAAGAGATTGGACTGCCATTTGTCAGAAATGGTGTAGGGTCTCCTGTTTGGGCGGGAGGTTGGACTAGATGACCTACAAGATCCCTTATTATTACTCTAATTACAGAGTAATTAACTCTGTTAATTACAACCAAGGTATAAACAGAGACAGTATCCACAGTTCAACCCTGAGCTACTGTCAGGCACAAAGGATCAGGACCATATGTTAATGCCTGTCTCGTTTTGAAGAGACTCTGGGCTGATTACAGCATAAACTGTTATGTTGCAAATCAGATTTATTGCTGTGGTCTATGTACAAGAATCTAGTCAACTGAAGTTCAGTACTAAGGGTTGCACCAGATTAGGATCTAGGGCAGTGATGACTAACCTTTTCCGGACCAAGTGCCCAAAGTGTGTGTGCATGCAAATGCGCATGTGCGCACCTGAACCCCCCCAAATGTAATGTGCGCAAGGCCCCCATGCATGTGGCCCCGCATATGCATGTGCCCAGCTCCTCAGGCAGCGCATGCGCACATGGCCCCCACGCACGCGTCCCACCCCCTCACACATGCACAGCAGAATCATGATGACCAGCCGGCAGGAGGCACACACGCATGCACGGCGAAGCTGAACTGGGGTGACGGCTAGCGTGCCCACAGAGGGTGCTACATGCCACCTGTGGCACGCATGCCATAGTTTTCCCATCACAGGTCTAGAGAATTCAGGAGAAGTTGGACTTGGACCATTTGTGGGAATGCAACGACTCTAAGCTGAAGACATGCTTAACTCCACCTCCTCCAGCTTTGCCTGCTCTTCTCCTGCAGCTACAGATACTCTCTTATATTGGAATATATAATGTTCCCTGAGATTTTTTTTTAAAAAAGGTTTGAACAGTCAAACTTGATCTTTCTGCAAATTATACAGAGTATATTATAAGTCTGCATTCTAACTTTCTGTAGAAAGTAAATATTATCCACAAGTACTTACATGGTTTGACCTGGTGTAGCTCATGCCCCTTTCAGTTTAAGGATTTTAGAGCACTTTGCAAAATTGGTATGTTTGTCCTAATTGATCTCAAGTACTTTCTCTGAGCAGAATTCCACAAGGGATTGCAAGGTCCTCCTGAGATCAACCTGCATTAACACCAATATCATTACATCACCCACTTTTAGAGTGTTGAAACATGCTTATGTGCCAACTGTGGTGATGATCTGTCAATTAAAGATAAAGGTTTTCCCTCTCCAGTCGTGTCCGAGTTTAAGGAGAGGTGCTTATCTCCGTTTCTTGGCTGAGGGAGCCAGTGTTGTCTGAAGACAATTTCCATGGTCATGTGGCCAGCATGACTTTATGCCGAGGTGCATGGAATGCTGAAGGAGTACCTATTTATCTACTCACATTTACATGCTTTAGAACTGCTAGGTGGGCAGGAGATGGAGCAAGTAACCGGAACTCATCCCATCACATGCTGCTCGGGTCTCAAACCCCAACTGTGAGTTTTCGAACTGGCATGCTCAGTGTCTTTCTTTAACTGGTGAGCCATCATGCCCACTACCCTGTCAATTAAGGGGTTTATATACCGTGTTTCCCCAAAATAAGCCCTCCCTCAAAAAGAAGCCCTCCCCCTAAAAATAAGCCCTCCCCAAAAACATTTAAACCCATCCGCAGCCGGTCCCTGCCATTTCCTCTGGTTAGGGTTAGGGAGACAGAGCTGGAAATCAGATAAGACGGCAAGAGTATCCCCGTCTTGCTCCAACCCAAAATAAGACCTCCCCAAAAATAAGGCCAAGCGCTTATTTTGGGGTTCAAAAAAATACAAGACAGGGTCTTATTTTCAGGGAAACACGGTAATCATTGAACAATATAATGTAACCCAGTCTAACTCCTTTACTTATCACGATTTTTGTAATATAATGGCTCTCAACCACACTTTTAATTTCAAATCATCATGGAGTGTTTAGCAAAACTAAAAGCAAATATCTATCAGTAGAAGATTCCTCCAGCTTGTGCCATAAATCTATTCCTGGAAGTTGAGCGAAAGGGCGATATTTAGCCATCAGAACTGAGCTACCATTGAAAAAACTATATTCCCCATGAGCAATTCTACTCTTCTTTAAAGCCACCAAGTGGGTGGTCATTCTTTCTACCTGGGTTATTGTAGGAGAAGAGCAGGATCAGCTGGAAGGTAAGGTTAAACGTGTCATCAGTATGGAATCATTGTGTTGCCACAAGAGGCGCAAGTCCAGCTCCCATGAATTCCGTTGACTCTCATCTAGCACAGTGGTGAAATCTGAACTGGTTTACTACCGGTTCACTGGCAGCACATGCGTGCTGCATGCCAAATGCATGCTGCATGTGCAGTGCACACCAAACACACGCTGAACACGTGCATGCATCGTATGCACCAAAAGGAGGCTTGGGAAGGTAAGCAGAACAGCGAGGGGAGGGGAAATCAGCTGTGCCGCACAATTTAGTTTCGCTAGAAGCAGGATTTCCGGCTTTCTAGCAAAGCTAAACCGCGCGGCACAACTGATCATCGGAAATACTGGTTCAGAGGAACCGGTAGCTTTTTTAAACTACTGGTTCACCCGAACCGGTAGTTTTTATCACTACCAGTTCTCCTGAACCGGGACAAACCGGTAGCATTTCACCCCTGCTTCAACTCCCAGAATTGCTCAGCCAGCTTTGCTTGCTGAGGAACTCTGGGAGTTGAAGTCCTCCAGGCTTAAAGTTGCCTGTTTCAGAGGATGAAAAAAGCAAAACCAAAACAAACACAAGACACAGGGGGAAAGAAAGAGCTTTTCAGGTTTTCACTCATGTTGTACAGTACCAAAATAAACACAGTTGGACTGGATTCCCATAGAGACAGGAATAATCACTTTTTCCTTGGTGGTTTCGGGTTAGCTGGACAGCTGTCAGCTTAAAACATTTGTGAAATGTGGCACAGTTCCACCCCCCACCCCCGAATCGGTTCTTGCAAAATCGATCTAAAGATGGGCTGAAACTGAGGGTAACTGTCAGCCTTCCCAGGTAGTTTAGACAAGAAACAGACCCAATGAGCTAATTGTAAAATATTGTAAAGCTACGAAAAGCAGAATCCTGCAAGTCTGAAAGTACAAATCCTCGGTCGTCACTTTTCACAGCCTAATAAATTAGGGAGGATCAGTGGTGAAATCTGAACCGGTTTGCTGGCTGCGCATGCGCGCCACACGCCAAATGTGTGCTGCTTGCGCATGTGCAGGGCGCTCCAAAAGAAGGCTTAGGAAGGTAAGTAGAACAGCGGAGGGGGATCAGTTGTGCCGCGCAATTTAGCTTCACTAGAAAGCAGGATTTCCTGCTTTCTAGCAAAGCTAAATCGTGCGGCACGGCTGATCATTGGAAATACTGGTTCAGAGGAACCGGTAGCTTTTTTTTTTTAATCACTACCAGTTTGCCCGAACCAGAGTGAACCGACAGCATTTCACCCCTGATCTAGCACCAATCTGGCCTTGAACATTAGGTGACAATTCCTGTATAGAGGGTGCAATAATAAATTCCACGGGATTTACCTTTCAAATAAAGAAGTGTACCATGGTCCTTCTAAACTAATTCTAGCGACATGACACTGATAAAACTTCTCAGCCTTTTATTCATCATGTATGCTAATTTTCATGGCCTTTCTTATCATCACCTGACCCCGGGATACTGCAATCATCCTAAATATGAGTCAGTTGCCAAGCACCTGAATTTTGACCACACGACCACT
The DNA here is from genome assembly GCF_029215685.1 of Pituophis catenifer annectens. Taxonomy (NCBI): domain Eukaryota; kingdom Metazoa; phylum Chordata; class Lepidosauria; order Squamata; family Colubridae; genus Pituophis; species Pituophis catenifer. Next base: position 8,182,145 of record NW_027256893.1, read on the forward strand.
GCTGCAATGGTCGTAAGTGTGAAAAATGGTCGTAAGTCACTTTTTTCCAGTGCTGTTGTAACTTCGAACAGCCAGTAAATGATATGTTGTAAGTTAAAGACTACCTGTACTATTGATAACATGGTATGTAGACCTAGCAGGGGTAAAATGCTCCTGGTTCGGACCGGATCGCTCGATCCGGTAGCAATGGAGGCGGGTGGTTCGGAGAACTGGTAGCAAAAATACCTGCAAACCCCCCCCCCCCCATGCCTAGTGAGCCGTGTGATCATCGGAGGCTTTTTTTTCTCTTAAATGCCTCTGATGATCCAAGCTGACTGGTTTTTTTTAAAAAAGCCTCTGCCGATCAGGCAACTCAGCTTGTATCGTCAGAGGCTTTTAAAAGAAAAAAAGCCTCTGCTGATCAGGCAACTCAACTGGGATCATCAGAGCTTTTTGAAAGCATTTTTTTTACAACCTCTTTGCCATAGAAAAAATGGTTTTAAAAAGATATATATATTAAAAAAATTGGCCACACCCACCCAGTTAAATTACCCCACACACACACACACCAAGCCACACCCACAGAACCGGTAGTAACAGATTTTAGATTTCACCACTGAGACCTAGTCATCGGTTGAGGCAGCAGGATTAAAGCCGAATAAATCAGGCATGTCTAAACACTGTACATAAACTAGAAATGACGCATGGTTGTTTTCCCTTCCTTCCCAACCTCTCATGCCAAGGCATGAGCCCCAGTCACTAGAGGATTTCATGACATCAGCAAAACTTGGTCGTGATCTCAGCCCAGTGGGTTGGGACTGGAAAGGCACGCAAATGGAAATAACACTCGCCACTGTGGGATTTGCACTGAATCAACCATATCTTTCCCAAAGGAGACCCATTATCTGTTTAGCTGGGTTTTAAATTCCTATTTCTGACCCCAAAATCTTCTTTCCACTGGTACTCTCCCATTTCACCCTCCCGGACACATTTCACCTGTGTATGGTTTGCCAATTGCACAGTGGCAGATAGGACTGCGCTGCAGGGCAGGGGTCTCCAACCTTGGCAACTTTAAGCCTGGTGGACTTCAACTCCCAGGAGCTGAAGTCCTCCAGGCTTAAAGTTGCCAAGGTTGGAGACCCCTGCTCCAGAGGGTTAAGGTCATTGCCCAGAGGATCACTGGTTACCCCCTCCCTTCTTTGGAAGAGCTTTATAGCTCCCCAAGTTCACCGAAGAGACTCCAGCATTTTTTCCATGATTTAAATATAGACATCTAAAAAGATCTTCTTTTTGGTTGGCAAAATCTTTGTCTACCCCAGTGGTCAGCAACCTACGGCTCTGGAGCCACATGTGGCTCTTTCATCCCTCTGCTGCGGCTTCCTGTCGCTGGTTGGCTCCACAATTGATAGGGCTTTCAATTAGGACAGGTAGAGGAAAAAGGATGCCGTGCTAGGAGGAAACTCTATGGTGGGGGAACCGGACTTCCGGTTGGCTCCAGAATTGAATGGGGGGCTTCCGGTTAGGACCTTTGTGGCTCTTTGAGTGTTTAAGGTTGCCGACCCCTAATCTACCCTAACTTTCCAACCATGATAGGATTTCGGCTTAGACCAATTTCCTGACAGTGAATTGTTTGGGGGTTGTGGGGTTTTTTTTGCAGATGTGCTAAGTGTCAGCATCCCAGCACTGACATTGGAAATTCAGTTTATTTGGAAATTCATTTATTTTGAGATAGCATCGAAACCTGACACTGAGGCTAAAAACATGTTTCAACTTTTCAGAGAATGCATCTGGCAGAAAAGTGCTGATTTATTATGGCGCTCAAAAGATCAAACTCCGGCAACGGGAGGACATGCCAAGAAATCTCCATGATGCGTTCCTTCTCAAATTGCTTCATCTCTTCTTTCCTGGAAAGATTTGTAACTGGACCATTTGGTCTTCTAAAGCTCAAACTGGGAACCTCATGAGATCTTTTCAATTTAAACAGGAACCAGGAGATCTTCCAAAAAAAAAAGACTGCATGTATCAACTACTGATTTTTTTGACATTTAATCCACATGGTGTAGTTCTTATACTTTTCGTTCAGACTCTAGCACTTATCCTGTCCTGAACCCAGTTCAACTGGGAGAAGCTATCAGTGGTGGAACTCAATTTTTTTTTTAACTACTGGTTCTGTGGGCGTGGTAGGAGAAAGATACTGCAAAATCCCCATTCCCATCCCACTCCAGATGGAGGATAGTGCAAAATCCCCATTCCCTCCCCACTCCAGGTGAAGGATATTGCAAAATCCCCATTCCCACCCCACTCTGGGATCAGCCAGAGGCGATATTTGCCGGTTCTCCAAACTACTCAAAATTTCCGCTACCAGTTCTCCAGAACCTGTCAGAAGCTGCTGAATAGCACCCCTGAGCTAAATTCATTTAATGACCGCATAATTCACACAACAACCGCAGTTTGATTCGCCTGACAACCATGGCCAAAAAAAAAAGTTGCAAAACTGGAAGTGGCTCATTTAACGACTGCCTTGCTTAACAACAGAAATAATGCTCCCAATTGTGGTTATAAGTGAAGGACTAGCTATATAAATACAGCCAGTGTAGAAAAGCATCCAGCTGGATTCCTGAAACAGTTCAGATAGAATTCCCCAAATTTCTGCTGCAACTTTCATTTCCTTCTGGCCAAGTTTCCTTGTTCAGATCCTGGCTTTATGACAAAAAATACCAGCTCTCTTATATCAATATTGGTTCCATTTCCCCCCCCCATTACAATTACATTATCTACTTTATTTTATGGGCTTTAATTTTGTTTTTAATAGAAGTTGACTCTTTGGAATTTTGCTGAGTGTTTCCAGGAAAAAAACAGCCATGGCAGGCAATTATCTTTAAAAAGTGTATTAAATATTTGAAGTAAAAGAGGAGATGAAAACAACTTACTCGACATTGATTATTATTTTGATACGTGCCTCTGCACAAAAGGCACTTATTCACACATTTCCAGTTTGTTGTAATGTTAACTAATTTTTTTTTAAAAGGGGGATTCAAATCGCAGAGACCTATCTGTGATATTTACTTTCATTTTTTTTTTTTAAATTTGATTTATATGCCACCCTTCTCCGGAGACTCAGGGCGGCTTACAATGTGCTCAGCAATAGCCTTCATCCTTTTTGTATATTTATACAAAGTCAAGCTTATTGCCCCCACAACTGGGTCCTCAATTTACCTACCTTAGAAAGGATGGAAGGCTGAGTCAACCTTGAGCCTTGGTGAGATTCGAACCCTGCAGTAATTGCAGGCAGCTGGTCTTAATAACCAGCTTAATAACAGGGTGCCTTAAACCCCTGTACTACCAAGTTAGCGTTCAACGTTTTTCTACGAATCTGTCATCTCCTGTGCTGAGCCTTGATTTACTCTATACCGACAATCACATTTTTTTCCCCTAATATCATTTCCAAGTTCAATGTTTATACAACTATTTGTTTAGAGAAGTTACAATGGCACTTTTGATTGGTCCTTGCTCCTACAACCGTCACTGCGTTCCCAAGTTTATATGAGCAAAATGAGGATGCTTGGCAACTGGCATATATTTATAATAGTTGCAGCATCTTGAAGTCATGTGATCATTATCTGCAACCATCCCCAGCAGTGGAAGAAAAATTCTCTTAATGACACATGTTTACTTAACAGCTGCAGTGATTCGCTCAACAAGCACAGCAAAAATCAGGCATGATTCACTTAACAACTGACTTCCTTACTCACAGGAATTCTAACTTAACAACTGAAGCAGGGGTGAAATGCTCCCGGTTCGGATCGGATCGCCTGATCTGGTAGCGATGGCGGTGGGTGGTTCGGGGAACCGGTAACAAAAAAATCCCTCCCCACCCCCATGCACAGCTGAGCCGCGCAATCATCAGAGGCTTTTTATTTTATTTTTAAAAGCATTTTTTCTACAACCTCTTCGGCCGAAAAAATGCTTTTTTTTTTTTTTTTAAAAAAAGCAGCCTCTGCCGATCAGGCAAGTCAGCTGAGATCGTCAGAGGCTTTAAAAAAAAAGAAAAGCCTCTGCCGATCAGGCAAGTCAGCTGGGATTGTCAGAGGCTTTTAAAAGCATTTTTTTACAACCTCTTTGGCCAAAGAAGTTGTAGAAAAAATGGTTTTAAAAGTTAAAAAAAAATAGTTTGCCACGCCCACTCAGTCATATTACCCCCCAAGCCACACCCACAGAACAAATTTTACATTTCACCACTGAAGTGATTCACTTAACACCTGTGGCAAGAAAGACTGTAAAATGGCCCAAAATTTACTGCCCCTCCCCCGTGCATGCGCGCATGGCCCCCTGCATATGCCCCTCCTCCGTGCATGCGTGGCAGAGACCCGAAGACCAGTTAGTAGGTGGGAGATGCGCACGCGTGCGCAGCAGGGCTGAACTGTGGCGACGGCACGCGTGCCATAGGTTCGCCATCCCGGGTATATAGAGTCTTCTTCTTGAACAGGGACAGGGTCGGACTAGATGACCTTCAAGGCCCCTTCCAATTCTGTTACTCTGTGTTCTATCTGAATGATTTTGACTTGTACATCAGAGGAAGAAGTGTGTGTGTGTGTGTGTGTGTGTGTGTGTGTGTGTGTGTCACAAAACATCCTCTTTGCAAAGAAATTAGGCCTGATCAGCCAGTTGCCCAGGTAACCAGCCTCCAGTCTCAACTGCAAGCCCGACAAAGGTACCACAAAACATGAAACGCATGTGCCCATCGCTGCACACACACGTGTCAAACCATGATTGAGAGCAGGAAAAACAACAACAACAACAACAACAACAACAACAATGTGATTCTCCAAAGCAGAGTCCCGGCACAAATCCCTAAAGCTCTCCCACCTCAAATCAGCTGAACGGCGGCACTGTCCCCTTTGCAGAGAAGCTGGCTCTTTTCTTTTAATTTTCAGAGCGATTTCTAATTTCAACCGCGGCTGATTTCCCCGTCCTGAGCTACCCGTGTTTTGCAAATCGGATTAAAAGGAATGCAGATTTCTCTTTGTGGGGAGGGGGGGTTAACGCTTCAGCTGCAGCCACCATCTTTCCTAGTCCCTCCCTGCAATTCCCTTCTGACGGGAAAAGCTCTCCCCAACACCGGAAAAGATTTTCTTCCTTTCTTCCTTTCTTTCTTCCTTTCTTTTTTTTTTTTTAAAAGAAATCTGTTCACCTACCTATTCTGCTCCCCCTCCTCTGGAAAAAAAATATATTTGCTATATTCTGCTGGTGGTTTTAGCCTCGCTTCGCCATAAATGGAATGGACAGTTCGCCTCCGTCTTACTTCCCTGTCGTCAGCAAACAGCAAGCGAGCGGCAGGCTGGAGAAAAGGGGGGTTTTTTTCGGAATAAGAGCTGCTGTCGCTGCTCCTCCAGGATGTTTGGGCGACGGGTGAGACACCCAACTGCAGATGTGCTTCCTAACAGCCCTTTCTGGAGAAGCTGGGGGTTGGGTAGGGTGCAAGGAAAAAAAAAAGCAAACAAGCTTTGCTTTTCTCCGCCGGCCGCTACAATTTCTCCATTTCATCCATCATGACTGATTGCAGCCTGGAATGAAGGAGAAACTTCCTAACAGGGAGGACAATTAAACTTGTTTTCAGAAATTGTGGGGGCTTCATCACGGGTGGTTTTTAAGAAGAGACTGGACCGTCATTTGTCTGAAATGGTACAGGGCAGCGATGGCGAACGTTTCCACGCGAAGGTTGCGTGGAAATGTCGTGCACGGGTTCTAGCACGCATGTGCACGCAACAATCAGGTGGCCGGCACGCATGTGCTCACCGGTTTTGGGCCCTGCTGCACGCACAAAGGACAGCTGATCATTGCATGCGCATGTGCGCCAGAAACCCAGAGGACAAACAGGCAAGGCTGTGAGTGCCAGGCGACAAGCCTTTGTGTGCCACTTTGGGCACGCGTGCCATAGGTTCGCCATCACAGGTCTAGGGTCCCCTGCTTGATTAGGAGCATTAATTAGGGCATCTTTCGGAAACTTCACACAAGGGGCTGGACTAGAAGACCTCCAAGGTCCCTTCTGGCTCTACTCTGAATGTATTTGTGCTAGCAAAGAGCATTATGGTTTGCCCAAACAGATCTTGATTTACTGATAGGCAGACGAACGACTAAATTGCAGCTTTTGTTCTTTTTTATAACTGTTTATAGTTTATTAAATTTCTATACCGCTCTTCTCCCGGAGGATTCAGGGCGGTGTACAGCCATATTAAAACACATAGATATACAAAATTTAAAACCAATTAGAATCGAATATATATAAAAATTTGGCCCACAAATTAAAACACATATACACCCATTATAAAATTCGTATTAGGCCAGCCCGGCTTGCTGGAACAGAAGGTCTTCAAAGCGCAGCGAAAGGTACGCAGGTCGGGGTTAAGACGGACTTCTAGGGGCAGCTCATTCCAGAGGGCTGGTGCCCCCACAGAGAAGGCCCTCCCCATGGGTGTCGCCAGTCGGCACTGTTTGGCCGACGGTACCCTGAGGAGCCCCTCTCTGTGGGAGCGTATTGGCCGGTGGGAGGCTGTTGGTGGCAGAAGGCGGTCTCGTAAATACCCCGGTCCTAAGCCATGGAGCGCTTTAAAGGTGGTGACCAACACCTTGAATCGCACCCGGAAGACCACCGGAAGCCAGTGCAGCTCGCGCAGGAGGTTTGGGGGTTTGGGAACAGCTGCTCAGTTGCTAAAGTTCAGAGGTGGCATATTGGTTTTTTGGAATCACATTTTTCGTGGTATTTGGTTAATAAAAGGGTCTATTTATGCATGGGTGGGTTTATTTTTGAGTATACCCTTTTCCCCGAAAATAAAACATCCCCAGATGATAAGCCCAATCAGGCTTTTGAGCGCATGCGCTAAAAGAAGCCTCCCCCTGAAAATAAGCCCTCCCCGAAAATATTTAAATGCAGAGCTGGAAATCAGATAAGATGGCAAGAGGAGCCCCGTCTTGCTCCACGCACCCCAAAATAATAAGACCTCCCCGAAAATAAGGCCAAGCGCTTATTTTGGGTTCAAAGAAATATAAGACAGGCTTTGTTATTCATCTTTTCCTTATTTATCTCTTCACATCTATTTATATTAAAGTTTCATCCTTCATTCTTTCATTGTTCTGTGTTTCAATGTACACTTCTAGTATCAATCACAATCATTTAAACATATAGAGTACATCTATTCATGTTATCCAATCATCCAATATGCAAATACGGCACATCTTTGAGGGTTTTTTCCAGTGGCAAAATCCATTTTTTTTTTACTACCGGTTCTGTGGTTGTGGCTTGGTGGGTGTGGTGTGGCTTGGTGGGCGTGGCAGGGGAAGGATACTGCAAAATCCCCATTCCTTCCCCACTCCTGGGGGAAGGATATTGCAATTCCCACCCCACTGTGGGACCAGTAGAGGTGGTATTTGCCGGTTCTCCAAACTACTCAAAATTTCCGCTACCAGTTCTCCAGAACCTGTCAGAACCTGTTGGATTTCATCCGTTTCCTCCCCTCCATTTCAGAAATCCCTGTCACTCTGATAGTTCTCAGTGTCTGAGGAGCATCGTCCCTGATCCCCAACAATCTCCTGCCCATCCCACTCTGTTTGTTAAAAGAAAGTAATTTTAAGCAAAATGCAAAAAGCATGCCGCAAAGAAAATTCGTTTTTCTCCAAATCTTAATTCCTAAAACATTCCACAATCTTGTTATTGTGGGGAAATAGGGGGAGGAAAGAAAATTAGGTTATGTTTACTGTCTTGGCGTTGTTTGTAAAAATAAGAAGGGTTGGATATAAATTTAATAAATATACAACTCGGGACTGCAGGAAGCACAGACAGAGGGAGTGGGGCAAAGAATGGAAGAGAGGAAAAGAATAGACTTGCTAAAAAAAATCACTTAGAACAATACTCTGCAAAGTTGAAGCCCGTTGTAAGCTGTACTACTATCTGCCTAACTCCTACTAAATCAGCCCCATTTACGTCTAACTACCCAAGTTAGGTTAAGGCACCCTGGCACTGTGTGTTTCAGTTGACTTGACCATGTAATAATTCTGAGGCTGACATTTATGGGGTAACAATAAAAATGGATGAATAACGGTTCATCCCTGGCATTCCTTCCCATTAAGTCTTGGTGGATTCATCCAGAGATCAAAGGATCTTGTTGCTGGGAGAAAGCTTCAGAAACATGGATTCTGCCATGACTTGGCAATGTTAAAACACTCAATCAACAATTTTAAGGGCTTATGCGCATGCCAAACTGTTCCATATCTTTTAGGTTATAAATTACAAAATAATGAAATAACAGAGTTGGAAGGGACCTTGGAGGTCTTCTAGTCCAACCCCCTGCCCAGGCAGGAAACCCTACAACACTTCAGACAAATGGTTATCCAACATCTTCTTAAAAATTTCCAGGGTTGGAGCATTCGCAACTTCTGGTGGCAAGTTGTTCCACTGATTAATTGTTCTAACTGTCAGGAAATTTCTCCTTAGTTCTAGGTTGCTTCTCTCCTTGATTAATTTCCACCCATTGCTTCTTGTCCTGCCCTCAGGTGCTTTGGAGAATAGCTTGACTCCCTCTTCTTTGTGGCAGCCCCTGAGATATTGGAACACTGCTATCTTGTCTCCCCAGTCCTTCTTTTCATCAAACTAGACATACCCAGTTCCTGCAACCGTTCTTCATATGTTTTAGCCTCCAGTCCCCCAATCATCTTTGTTGCTCTTCTCTGCACTCAGGTGGCCAGTATGAAATTGTATTATCTGGACATAAGCAAATATTGGCATTCCATGGACTTCTAAATCTATTTTTTCCAACGTCAAGAAAAACAGGCACACCAAAATTACTTTTCATAATTTTATCCAACCTTCAGGAGGTTCCTTTCTCGTTTAGTGCCAGCGGCTGGAAAAGCATATAATTTTCAATGTTCTGGTTCCAGTGGATTGTTTGGGGGAGAAATGAGCCTTGCTCATCTAAGATTATTTTCTTATGCCAACATGACAATTTGCCTCATTTATTTTAGGATAATTTACTTCTAGAACGTGTAGACCATTGTTCAGAAGAGAGCTTTCCGTTGCAATTTAAGTATAAGTAGATTCTATTCTTGCTGGCTTGATTCCTATCTAAGCCTTGGCATGTTGTTTTCTTGGAACCACAATGAAACAGAAACAGAATAACAAAGTTGGAAGGGACCCTGAAGGTCTTCTAGTCCAACCCCTTGCTCAGGAAGGAAACCTTACACCATTTCTGACAAATGGTTGTCCAATCTCTTCTTAAAAATTTCCAGTGTTGGAGCATCCACAATTTCTGGAGGCAACTAGTTCCACTGATTAATTGTTCTCACTGTCAGGAAATTTCTCCTTAGTTCTAGGTTGTTTTATATATGCAAATATTTATATACACAATATATGCAAAGCTCTAACGTTATTACAATTAAAAATAAGGCCTAGAATTGAAAACACAATCAGGTCACTACTGTAGTTTTAAAACAAAACATGAAGACATTCACATAACATTAAAGGCTTGGCACATTGGACAGATAACAAAATCACTCATCAACAGGAAGCATCTGCAGCTGGGGGCCATCACTGAGGAGATTATAGAACATAGAATCATAGGGCTGAAAGGGGACCTAGTCCAACCTCCTGCTCAAGACAGGAGACCTATCCCCAGCCGATTTTTGAAAACCTCCAGTGATGGAGCATCCATAACCGTTGAGAAGCAAGCTATTCCACTGATGAATTTTTCTCAGTGTCAGCAAATTTCTCCTTAATTCTAGGTTGGTTCTCTCCTTGATTGGTTTTCATCCATTACTTCATGCCTTGCCCTCTGGTGCTCTAGAGAATAAGTCAGTCCCCCCTCTTCTCTGTGACAGCCCACCAAGTACTGGAAGAGGCTATTATGTCATCCCAAATCTTTCTCCACTATAAGTTTGATGCACCTCAACATAATGATTTAGCCTCCAGATCTTTAATCGGTTTTTGTTGCTCTTCTCTTCACACTTTCTAGGATCTCAGCATCCTTTTTGTATCATGGTGACCAGAATTGAACACAATATTCTATTTACCCACAATTTACAAATAGTTCTTTTATTGCAGGAATAACAATATTTTTGGTCTATTCAGGGGCTTCAAAAATTTTAACAAGGGGTTCTTTGCCTGGTTGCTGGGTGGACGTGTTCATGGTGGGCGTGGCCTAGTCAGCTTCTTGCACCACGGCCGGGGGGAGGGGCGTTTTTTGTCCTCCCCAAGCTCTGGAGGCTTTTCTTGAGCCTCTGGGAGGTTGGAAATGGGCTCGTTTCCAGCCTTCCCGAACTTCCGGTAGGCCTATTTTTCACCCTTCCTGAGCCTCTACTCACACCCTGCACTAACATGCATTCAAAATGGGCTACGTGGGGACTCCTGGGAGGGGTGGGGTGGGCGAGGCCAGCTGGGAGTGTGATTTGTGGGTTCTCCGAACTGCACAGAATCTTAGCTAGAGGTTCTCCCGAACCCCTGTGAAACCCCAGCAGCCCATCCCTGGGTCTATCCCAAAAAAGATCTCATCCAAAGGAAGAGATTGCTAGCAATATATGCAGGATTTCTGCATGTAGAAAGTGTCAGAAATAGGACAAAATAAAGCAGCTAGGCTTATGATGAATAAATCCTCTAAAGAGATAATTAATTGCCTTAATTCCAACTGCATCCATGGACCAATTTTGCAATGCACAATTCTCCTCCCAATGTTCAAGGGATGTTTCCAACTCTCCACCATTTTCTGAGTAACTCGCTTTTTTAAAGGGAGGAATGAGGCTGTTCAGAAGAACTACAGAGCATAGCCAGAACTTCTGTCATTCCTACGTAGCTGCTATCTTAAGCACCCTTCTCTGGAAATGCTCAACTACCATCCTAAATAAGGATTTATGATGCTGTTATAAAGCCCCACCTCCTGCCAGATTCCCTCCCAGGTAAACAGTTTAACATTAAGCAGACATTCAGATGGAAGAGAGAGAGAAAAATGAAAGAGTCACAAGAAGAAATCCTTGAAAGCAAGGCACAACAGCAGCCTATGGAACATACTGGCTAAAAGAAAAAAAGGAGTATGTATGCATGTACCATGTTTCCCCGAAAATAAGACCCTGTCTTATATTTTTTGAAATAAGGGCTTGGCCTTATTTTTGGGGAGGTCTTATTATTTTGGATAATACGTGGAGCAAGATAGGGGCTCCTCTTGCCATCTTACCTGATTTCCAACTCTGTGTTTAAATATTTTTTTGTTTAAATATTTTCTGGGGGAGGCTTATTTTAGTGCATGCGCTCAAAAGCCCAATTGGGCTAATTATCAGGGGATGTCTTATTTTTGGGGAAACACGGTACATAAATATATTTTCAGAGCAGTGTCATTCACAGAAATAGCTAAGATAGCAAAAGTAAGAGTACTTAGACTTATATACTCCTCCATAATGCTTTACAGCACTCTCTGAGTGGTTTACAAAGTTTCCCCCGACAATCTGGGTCCGCATTTTACCAACCTCGGAAGGAGGGAAGGCTGAGTCAATCTTGAGTCGGTCAGGATCGAACTGCTGGCAGTGGGCAGAGTTTGCCTGCAATACTGCATTCTAACCACTGCGCCCCCCAGTGGTTAGAATGCATTTTAATTTCTACTTTCCCCAAACATCTCACATATAATAAAAACAATTCACTCATTTCTTGGTTCCTTAAACAGAGGACAGCATAGACATTCATCAGGTCTTCTTCTCCCATACTTAACAATCAATTGTTTAGTGACCTCAACTCACCACCACAATTTACAACCAATGGTTGTCCTCGGCTTAGTCCTCAACTTACACGCAATTGTTTAGTGATGGTTCAAAGTTAACAATGGCATTGAAAAAAGTGACTTATGACTGTTTGTCACACTTATGACCATTGCAACATCCCCATGGTGACAAGATCAAAACCTAAATGCTTGGCAACTGGCATGTATTTATGACGGCTGCAGTAGCCCGGGGTCATGTGATCACATTTTGAGACCTTCCAACGAAGTCAATGGGGAATCCAGATTCACTCAACAACCAGGTTATTTACCTTAACCTTATTACCTGTATCACTGTAGTGCAGAGGTCTTCAAATTTGGCAGCTTTAAGACTTGTGGACTTCAACTTCCAAAATTCGGGAAGTTGAAGTCCACAAGTCTTAAAGCTGCCAAATTTGAAGACCTCTGCTGTTCTGATTCACTTAACAACTGTGGCAAGGAAAGTCATAAAATGGGGCAAAACTCAATTTGTAATTAACTGTTAAATACTGTTAAAATTAACAACTGTTCATTAACTGCTTATTACTGTTAAAATTAACAACTGTTAATTTGGGGCTCGATTGTGGTCGTAATCGAGAACTATCCATACTAGTGAACTATATCTGAAAAATGCACGCATGAACCCACATAATACAGATAATCCGCAATTAAAATCATTGGTTTAGCAACTGTTCAAAGTTACAATAGAACTGGGGAAAAAAGCCTTTTGACCAGTCCTCACACTTATGACTGTTGCCGCATTCCCACAGTCACCCGCGCAAAATTGGTAACCAGCATGTATTTAAGACAATTTCCGTGTCCAGAGATCATGTGACCAGCTGATTTCCAGCAATGGGAGAAGTCAGAATTGCTGAACAATCATGTTATTCCATTAACAAGCGCAGAGATTCATTTACTTCACAATCTTGACAATAAAGGTCAACAAATCGCATACAATTTGCTTAACAACGGTCTTGTTTTAGCAATGACATACTAGTCTCAATTGTGGTCATAAATCGAGGTCTACTTGTAATTCCTTTCGGAAGGTCTCCCCTACCACCAGAGGTAGAAGAATCGTGCTCAGGAATGTCTATCCAATTCTTGCATTTCCACTAGCAATGCAAAACATCGTTTCAGAGATCATTTTGAAATTCCACATTAAGCAAGATCTGAACCAGTCCACCCTGGTTAGAGATAGTTATTACAGTCAGCAAAATAGGGTTCACCTCCAAAGAATTCTAGCCTTTACTTAGACTCGGAGCTAGTCAAAATTGACAGGTCTATCTTGAGAGTCTATTATTATTATTATTATCTCTTTTATTCATTAAACATGAAACTCGGTCAACTGAACATTCAAAAATGCATCACAAATACCATTGACTGGTGCTAATGGCTGATACAGGTTGCTGCCAGTGTCCTAGGTATCAACCAAGTACCTTCTTAAGATGTACGATGTTCCAAGTAGCACAGTTTTTTGCAGTTCTGCTGGTGTTACTGCAGGAAGCTGCAATTTTTTGATGTGTTTTGTAAAATTCTTGGACATGGTACCAAGTGCCCCAATGACAATCGGTATCACTGTTACATGTTTCATCCATAACTGCATAATTTCGATGGCTGCGTCGTGATATTTCGTGATTTTTTTTTTCCACTTCTTTTTCTTCGACCCTGGCATCTCCTGTTACCGCGATGTCAATAAATTCTACGTTTCGGTTTTCGACAACTGTGATCTCTGGCGTGTTGTGTACCAAATGACGATCTGTCTGTATTCTTATTCTTAACTTTTATTCACCAAACATGAAACTCAGTCAACTGAAAATTGTTGTTGTTGTTATTATTTTGCAGGAAACACATCATTTTTCTCAGGCTGAAATTCAGACTTGGATTTTTGTGCAAAGTAGCAGAGGGAACACACCCCAAAAAGGAGGAACTTAATTCAATCTTACTGAACTCCATTTCAATATACATTTAAGGGTCGAAACTAGATTGAATCCCACCCCCTTTAAACTGAATAGAAAAGAAATTAAAGGAGCACAGTTAATGGGGTTACTTCCCACATGTTGTATGCCAATGTGGTGGCAAATTTTCAGTTTTCCTAGGCTTTGACAATCTCCTACCCAGCATATCAGCCTGGGAGATACGTTTCTCTAAGTGAGACTGAAGATCAATATATTGATTTACAGGGTAATTACGTGAAAGTGCACAGATTGTTTTCTTCTTCTAATGATTGTAGCAGAAACATAGGTAAACAACTTACCTTCCACTGCAAGGAATGGAACCACTGGTCTCTCAGGTAACTGTTTGCAGCCTGCAATTTTAATGAGAGAGGAAAGAAAAATGAACACAAGTGTTTGGTTTTGCTAACCCATCATTAAAGCAAAACGCCAATCGATAGCTCGCATGGACTTTGCAGCCTTGAAAGGACTTGTTTGACCCCATTAACTTAGCATTTCTGGGCCGCACTCCAGAAGCTTCCACAGGCCGCCCCCCCCCTCACTCCTCCCATAATAAGGATATAAAAGTAAGGTATTTTTATTTATTTCTATCCTGCCCTTATTATTTTTTTTTACAAATAATTTAAGTAGGCGAACCTAACCAACACAGCTTCCTCCTCCTATTTTCCCCACAACAACAACCCTGTGAGGTAGATCGGGCTGAGAGAGATTTACTGGCCCACGGTCACTCAGCTGGCTTTCATGGCTGAGGCAGGACTAGAAGTCACCCTCACCTGGCGATTGGCCCCAAGTCACCCATTTGGCTTTCATGGCTAAGGCGATGCTAGAACTCACCATCTCCCATTTTTTAGCTTGATGCCTTAACCACTAGACCAGTGATGGTGAACTTTTTCGGCACCAAGGGCCAAAGGAGCTGCCCTGGGCACATGCGCATGCCTGAAAATGAACTTCCGGTTTCTGGCATGTGCACTGGACAGCTAGTCTTCCGGGTTACTGGTGAGCATGCATGGGCTGGCCAGCGCACATGCTCACACAGGAAAACAGAAGACCAGCTCTCCGGCACATACGAAGGCCAGGGATTTTTTAAAAGTTTTTTTATTAGTAGTTCAAAATTAAAAACATTGGACATAGATATGACATCACAGGTCCCAAGCATCTTCCAACACTTTAAACGAATACATAATATACTAATGATAATATAATAATATATTCCTTACACCTTATATGTTATTTAAACATAGTACAATAATAGTAATTTATATCTTATTCCGATACAATTATACATATCATATCATATCATCTGTGAATCCCCGCCTCTGGCACCACATCTTCTCCAGCCTCCTCATTGTCTGACTTGAGTGCCAGCTTCACAGGCTGCTGGCGCAGCACCACACCAGCCTCCTCGCTGTCTGTATCAGCTACTAACTGCACAGGTCGCAGTATCCTTCCCCTGGAGTGGGGTGGGAATGGAGATTTTGCAGTATCCTTCCCCTGCCACACCCACAAAGCCACGCCCAGAAAGCCACACCATGCCACGCCCACAGAACCAGTAGTAAAAAAATTTAGATTTCACCAGTGGGATAAAGCAAGAATTTTAGGTGGCAAAAAACTGGATTTGCTTATCTGCCACTGAGTTTACCCACAAGAATATACTTTTTGGAAGTACCATATATACTCAAAGATAAGCCCATCTGTGGATAAGTAAATCCTTTTATTAACTACTAAATGCCATGAAAAATGTGTCAGCTGGAAGAAGTCAACCCTTGAACTTTTTCTATTTTAATGTTCAGAAATGGCTTATCCAGGGGTGGCACATTTTTCATGCAACTTTGGTTAAAAATTCAAGGGTTGTCTTATACACCAATGGGTTTATCCATGAGTATATATGGTAGATTAAAAGTCCATGAGTATATACGGTAGAGAGTGATGTTTACATTTACAAAACTTTTCAAAATTCATATGCAATTGTACAATATAGGTTCACAGTCAGAATGGCTTATTTAATCCCTTAAAATCCTTGCTTGGTGCATGAATCTCACGCAAATGCAGCCTCTGTTTGAGCTTATCCGGGGGGGAAAAATCACTGTATCATTTCTGGCACTGTTTTTATGGTTGGAAAAATTTTCTCTGTATTCATTTGAATGTTGCCTTCTCGTAACTTCAACCCATTAATCTCGGTAAACTTTACCCTGGATTTTCCTTGAAATGTTTTTGTTAGAATAAGAATAAAACCAAATGGCTACACTTACACACACACACACACACAAATGATGAATCACATTTTATCTAGCACCATTGTTAAGACTTATCAAATTTGTTTTTTCCTTTTGAGTACACCTAATTGCCAGGAATAGCCTTCAAAATTCAGGGAACACACTACAGGGCCAAATATAGACTCTGGTCAAAATTAGAACTTGGCCAACTTTTGCAATTTTCCAGAGATAAAAAAAAAACTAACTTGCTCTGAATAGTTTCCCCCCCCCCCCCTCTGAACACCCCTTAAGCAAGATGTAAGTGGAATACAATCCATAAGTTAATTTTCTCCTGCCTCAATTATTACCACCATTATTCATGTTGTTTTCCAGGTGACCAAAATGCTTCGTTATTTCATTTTACAATTCTCACTGCCAAAAAAAGTAGGCGAAGACGACTTTTGGTTTACATAGGTGGATTTTCTGACCTCAAACAAGAGAAGCAGTCTGCCAATATCTCAGGGGCTGCCACAAAGAAGAGGGGGTCAACTTATTTTCCAAAGCACCTGAAGGCAGGACAAGAAGCAACGGATGGAAACTAATCAAGGAGAGAAGTAACCTAGAAATAAGGAGAAATTTCTTGACAGTGAGAACAATCAACCAGTGAAGAAGTTGTGGGTGCTCCATCATTGGAGGTTTTTAAGAAGATGTTGGACAGCCATTTGTCTGAAATGGGATAGGGCAGGGGTCTCCAACCTTGGCAACTTTAAGACTTGTGGACTTCAACTCCCAGAGTTCCTCAGCCAGCAAAGCTGAGGAACTCTGGGAGTTGAAGTCCACAAATCTTAAAGTTGCCAAGGTTGGAGACCCCTGGTATACCGTGTCCTGCTTAAGGTCCCTTCCAACTCTGTTACTCTGTTAATTCATATCTGACATTCTCACCACCCCGCTATCTCAGACACCCTCCTACAGTATGCTTCTACTTCTCTGTGTAATGTGTACACCATGAATGGCTCATAATTACATACTGTGTCATAGCGTGGTTTAAATATATTTTAAATAAAACGAAACCCAGTGGCTTTTATACATCATACTAAGCCGTAAAACCAGTGAAGGCTTGGTTCTGGTGGATAGCAAATATATAAACCATGGTTTTCAAAAAAAATATAATGGCCGAGTTGGCAGAAGAAAAGGAATACCTGGCGGGACAGCGTAGGGTGAAAACCTCTACTGATCTTTGCTGTTGGCATCCTTGATGGCAGGGATGACATTTATGAGCATGGGACTAAGATATGGGACTTATTTATTAAATAGGGCTATAGATAGTCCTTGTCTTACAACCATTCATTTAGTGCAGTGGTGAAATCCAAATTTTTTTACTACCGGTTCTGTGGGCGTGGCTTGGTGGGCGTGGTATGGCTTGGTGGGTGTGGCAGGGGAAGGATACTGCAAAATCTCCATTCCCACCCCACTCCAGGGGAAGGATATTGCAAAATCCTCATTCCCTCCCCACTCCTGGGGGAAGAATATTGCAAAATCTCCATTCCCGCCTCATTCCTGGGGCCAGCCAGAGGTGGTATTTGCCGGTTCTCTGAACTACTCAAAATTTCTGCTACCGGTTCTCCAGAACCTGTCAGAACCTGCTGGATTTCACCCCTGATTTAGTGACTGTTTGAAGTTACAATGGCACTGAAAAGAGAGAGAGAAAGACAGAGACAGAGAGACAGGGGGGAGGGAGAGGGGGAGAGAAATGGAACATAGCCATCAACTTCACTTTCACGAGATTTATATCATTATTCTATTTTTTTTTTTAAATTTAAATCATGTATACAATCGCTCATCTCACAGCAATAAGCTGGGTGGAATTTAAGAGTGAAGGCAGAAAGAAATCACCAATAAAATTAAACTGGCAATCCTCATAACAAATCTCCATGGTCAAAAAAGAATCATACCAAAGGAAAACAGCAATAAAAGCCAATCAACTCGCAGAACTTGCTTAACCTCCTGGCCCAAATGCCTGAAGGAACACCCTGATCTTTAGCGTTTTTGGTGAAAGCCTAATAGAGTTGGGGGCCATCTGGTTCTCCGAAGAGATGCTGTTCCACAGGGGAGGAGCTGTGGCAGAGAAGGCTCCGTCTGGGCCTGACAAGATGACTCTGACTCAACCACATGCCACCTCCCAGGAGAACCTAATCAACGAAAGACCTGGAACTACAATGCAGGAGGCTGATCTCATAACTCCAAGGACCTTGCCTGCTCCATCGGGGCCAACAGGTTCTTCTGAAGCAACTGGACAAGGCCAGGCCTCAGGTAACTCCACGAGAGCCATGCAGCTAGAATCCATAATAGATGCCCAGAAGAATCCTCACAGCAGGACCTCCAACTGGCTCTCTGAAGGTGCAATAAGGGTGGGAAAATAAACTTTGGCTCTTGACCATGTCTGGTTAAGTCTGTTCTTTGTGTTCCTTCAGCAGTGCTCAAGACTTGCCCGGTCTTCCAGATAAACCAGACAAAACACAACTAGATGAACTAGTTCTACTTTACTGCAAAGCTACTTTAACAGAACCTTGCAAGTCTGAAGTTACAAACTTTTTAATCACCCAATTTGGGAGTGTTGTTCCTAAGTTTCTTCCTCTGACCCTTAAACCACTGGAGGCTCCGGCCTCTCTTCTCTGATTGTTTCCTAGGCAGCAGCTTTTCCCTTCTTTCCCCAAGATCATCCAAACATTCTACCACAAAGCATTTCTGATGATGCTCTGTCACCCAGAAATCCTTTGATAACTAAGGGGCCCTCTGGGATACATATGCATAATCGTTTGTACAGGTGCAATCTGAGTAAAGGTGTCAACTCGCAAAGCATCCCTGGCCTGCTCTCGAGTTGCCATAGGCCAAGGGGGATGGTGAAACTGCATAGCAGCCAAAGACAGATGCACATTCCAAGCTTATCTCTCTCAAGGCTGTATCCCAGGGTTACCCACAGCAGCTGGAGGGGAGTGGCCTCTACAACCCCACGAAATTGCTCCGTTGGTGAATGTGATTGATGACACACCCTGGGGGGAGCGGGAAACAGGGTCATAATTGGGGCATAAATTACGTAAGGTCAGAGCTGGCTTCATTTGGGAAAGTGCCAACATGAAGCTCCTAATAAATAACTGGATTTCTTTTGAAGCTCGCTCAAGGCTCATGATTTAATTAGGGCATCTGTCGGAACCCTGACACAAGGATGTCATTGTCCTTTCATTCCAAGCTGCAGCAAAGACCTGACTCAAACTGGGCGTCAGAGCCTCAGGATAACCCTAAATCAACCTCTGAAACCCAATAAGGTCCATTTGGTGCCTAGGGTGAACCAATCGATAAGTTATACTTTGTAGGAGGAGGAGAAGCAGAATCAGGGGCAGAGTCAAGAGAGGACTCAGCCTAGAATCGTTACATGTCCACAAACATTCCAAATCCAGCCCCTCTTGAATTCCGTTGAGTCTTATCTAGCATCAATTTACTGCTGTGAGCATGGTGGCGCAGTGGTTAGAATGCAGTATTGCAGGCTAATTCTAACGACTGCCAGGAGTTCAATCCTCACCAGCTCAAGGTTGACTCAGCTTTCCATCCTTTCGATGTCGGTAAAATGAGGACCCAGATTGTTGGGGGGTGAGATGCTGACTCTGTAAACCGCTTAAAGAGGGCTGTAAAGCACTGTGAAGGGGTATATAGGTCTAAGTACTATTGCTATTGCTGACCATTAGTCGATTAGATTCTTGTGTATAGGTTTCGGCAATAAATCTTCTTAACTGGAATTTAATGCATGGTCCTGATTCTTTGCACAAGACTTTCTCTCCCATAGTGGAGAACAGTTGTCAAAGAATGTCAAAGCCAACATGAACAAGTCCCTGACAAGATTAGGGTAATATCCCCAACTCCACATCATATTGGCAGTGCTCCAAAATAAAAAGTGTACATTCTAAATCTGCCTAGATAAAGTAAGGGGCCTCGGCTCTCAGTACTCATAATCCTGCAAATTGGAACCCAGTTTTAATTCCTCCATTTTCCATTCATTCCATTCAACTAGAATTGCTGGTTGGTTTTGTTTTGTTTTTTTAAATCAAAGAAATCCCAGCTTTCTGCCAATTCTATGCACAGGAGGGGGGGAAAAGTGTTAAGCTTCTGAAAACTTAAGATTTTCAGATTATCACCTTTATTTTACTGCAGAGAGAGAAGAAAAGCATCAGCGATCACTGTGGACCATACCTTGTGCAAATTACATCCTTTATTGTGTCATGACTTTAAATTCCCGTTTTTCCATCTGGATTCCCCTGGTAATTGGCTTCTATTTCAGTGCTCGTCAAGCACTTAAATAGAATATGAGCCAGCCGTGTGCAACAGCTGCCAAAAAAGCCAACACAGTTCTAGGCTGCATAAACAGAGGGATAGAATCAAGATCACGTGAAGTGTTAATGGCACTTTATAATGCCTTGGTAAGGCCACACTTGGAATACGGCATTCAATTTTGGTCGCCACGATGTAAAAAAGATGTTGGGACTCTAGAAAGTGTTTTGGTGGGCGTGGCAGGGGAAGGATACTGCAAAATCTCCATTTCCATCCCATTCTGGGGCCAGCCAGAGGTGGCATTTGCCAGTTCTCCGAACTACTCAAAATTTCCACTACCGGTTCTCCAGAACCTGTTGGAACCTGCTGGATTTCAACCCTGACAAGAAGCAATGGGTGGAAACTAATCAAGGAGAGAAGCAACTTAGAACTAAGGAGAAATTGCCTGACAGTTACAACAATTAATCAGTGGAACAACTTGCCTCCAGAAGTTGTGAATGTAAAAAAGATGTGGAGACTCTAGAAAGAGTGCAGAGAAGAGCAACAAAGATAATTAGGGGACTGGAGGCTAAAACATATGAAGAACGGTTGCAGGAACTGGGGATGTCTAGTTTAATGAAAAGAAGGACTAGGGGAGACATGATAACAGTCTTCCAATATCTCAGGGGCTGCCACAAAGAAGAGGGAGTCAAGCTATTCTCCAAAGCACCTGAGGGCAGGACAAGAAGCAATGGGTGGAAACTAATCAAGGAGAGAAGCAACCTAGAACTAAGGAGAAATTTCCTCACAGTTAGAACAATTAATCAGTGGAACAACTTGCTTCTAGAAGTTGTGAATGCTCCAACCCTGGAAGTTTTTAAGAAGATGTTGGACAACCATTTGTCTGAAGCGATGTAGGATTTCCTACAACCCCTAAGCAGGGGGTTGGACTAGAAGACCTCCAAGGTCCCTTCCAACTCTGTTGTTCTGTTCTGTTCTGTTCTGTTCTGTTCTGTTGTTTTGTTTTGTTTTGTTCTGTCTGTTCTGTTCTACTTAATGGAATTTCATCCAACCGCATCTGCCTTCTAAGAGCATCTTTCCAGTCCATCACACTTCAGGAATCCCAACGCAACGCAACCCAACCGCTCCAGCTAAAAAGACACAGGAGCAATTGTGTTGGGTCTCAGTTGCCTTGCTTTATAAACTGCAGGGCAAATCCAAGATAAATAATCAGGGAAACGTGGAATCCATTCAAATCCTGTTATCGATGCTGAGGAAACAATATTATGATCTCAGTTCTTTAAGTGGGAAAACATTCAGTCAAAACTCCCCTCCTCAAATGTCCATTTCACACAAAACGCTATTAATTTGCTCTCGGAAAAACAGCAAAAAAAAATTTTTTTTAAAAAAATAGGACCCTCAGCAGCAGATAAACATCTACTAGGCCTGCCAAACTTCCTTGAAACGTAGCCAGGAGCTCGGATTGCATTTCATTCTTTTTTTTTTTCCCCTCCCCAGCACGAACAATCCTCATCCATATTTTTGTGTGGTTTTTCTTAATCATGCTGGAAATAAAAGAAACAGGCATTCAAAAACACGGATTGTTACGTGCAGTCCAAATGTTTGATAGCTTAGATTTTTCAGAAAACAGGTCTAAAACTAATACTCTCCCTTCCCCCATTGCGATATTAGTGGGAAGATGCCAGCTGCAGGATTCGGGGCGGGGCGCAGGATTAAAATGGCTATGGTTGCCTTGGTGTGTGACATATGCCAGGAAGCAGATGTGAGTGAATGCAGTTAGTTTTCCTGAATCTCTCTCTGACTTCTGATGCCACTTTATCAAGGTATCTCCTGATATTCAGAGAACACAGGGCCTTTCCCATTGTTTTTTCTTTTTTTTTTTTTGAAGCTTTCCTGTGTCTGCTGGGGAACCCTTCAGATCAGTATTACACCACTGTTAAGAAGAAGTAAGAGATTTCAAAACACATTCTGCCCTGAACTGAACGTCGATATGTACATCTTAATCATGTTCCCGTTTATTTTATGGAGATGGGTGTGGTGGTTGCTGATGGCTTTGATCCCTTGGGGAAAATGGAGAAAAAACATCTAATTAATCAATCACAACACTGGAAACCAACTTCCTCGATCGCTAGGCTTTCAGTACTGCTGATTTGAATGTGTTTTGCCATTCAATCCAATCTGTGTTTGCTTAGGAAGAAGGAAACAAATTCAGGTGCTCTCCTTGAAGCTTGCTGTGAAGTAACCATGCATTAAAACAATGCTTGGACTTTAATATAGAAATATCTCTGGTTGTTGCGCAAGCTAGTTTCTCCAAGTC
Source organism: Pituophis catenifer annectens (assembly GCF_029215685.1). NCBI lineage: Eukaryota > Metazoa > Chordata > Lepidosauria > Squamata > Colubridae > Pituophis > Pituophis catenifer. The sequence goes on from NW_027256893.1 coordinate 8,204,670, forward strand.
AAGGCACCAGTTTCAGAAAGCTATATACTGCTTCCCTATGATTAATCTTCCCCCCATCCACACGAACCTCAGGAGATAGTGGTAATATTTCGGAAGACCCCTCTGTATTAAAGAAAACAGATTTGAGCCCATAAGGCAACATGAGCATAAGTCAGATAAATAACAGACTAATAGAATAACATTAATAGAAATACAGGGACGTGGTGGCTCAGTGGCTAAGATGCTGAACTTGTCGATCGAAAAGTCGGCAGTTCAGCGGCTTGAATCCCTAGTGCCGCGTAACGGGGTGAGCTCCCGTTACTTGTCCCAGCTTCTGCCAACCTAGCAGTTCGAAAGCACGTAAAAAATGCAAGTAGAAAAATAGGGACCACCTTTGGTGGGAAGGGAACAGCGTTCCGTGCGCCTTTTGGCGTTGAGTCATGCCGGCCACATGACCACGGAGACGTCTTCGGACAGCGCTGGCTCTTCGGCTTTGAAACGGAGATGAGCACCGCGCCCTAGAGTCGGGAACGACTAGCACATGTGTACGAGGGGAACCTTTACCGTTAGAATAACAGAGTTGGAAGGGACCGTGGAGGTCTTCTAGTCCAAAGCCTGCTCAAGCAGGCAAGCCTATACCATTTCATACAAATAGTTGTCCAATCTCTTCTTAAAAACTTCCAGTGTTGGAGGACCCAACTGATGAATTGTTCTCAGTGTCAGGAAATTTCTAGGTTGGTTCTTTTTTGTTTTTTTTTATTAATAATACAATTAAAAACATTGGACATAGTTTGACATTTCCGGTTTAGACATTTCCGTCACATTTTACCTTACAACTAACACAATTCCTTTATGTTATACAAATATATACCTTGTTTCACAATTCAAACATGAGAATTCTTAACGTCTATAGAACTTACATCCATAACAATTTCATTCCTATCTCTTTCAAGAAACTAACATATAGATTTCTAGTAGGAGCCTGGTGGTGCAGTGGACTAAACTACTGTTAAAGTAGTATTTAGCTGCCAGCTGCCTGCAATTACTGTGAGTTCAAATCTCACCAGGCTCAAGGTTGACTCAGCCTTCCATCCTTTCGAGGTAGGTAAAATGAGGACCCGGTTTGTGGGGGCAATAAGCTGACTTTGTATAAAATAGAACACCGCTTAGGGGGGGCCAAAAGCCCTACTAAGCAGGTATATACAAAAAGTATGAAGGCTATTGCTTAAAAGCATTGTAAGCCGCCCTGAGTCTCTGGAGAAGGATTTCAAAATGCTGCCCTCCATCCCAGTTTCTCTTCCATTTTCTAGACACAGCATGAAATGAAACTCACACTGTGGTCTCTCCTTTATTTTTTCAAGGATTCTTAGAAGTCTCATGCATTCTTGGAAGTACAGATATTGCCAGAGGCTGGTACATTTTGTCGTGACAGGGCTGGTTCCCCACCGTCATTTCTTCATGATAAAGGGTGCACCAAAAGAGGCATTAGAACATGTGTGTAAGAGCCATGGTGGCGCAGCAGACTGAAGTACTGTTAAGTAACACCAGCTGCCTGCAATTACTGCAAGTTCAATTCTCACCAGGCTCAAGGTTGACTCAGCCTTCCATCCTTCCGAGGTAGGTAAAATGAGGACCCAGTTTGTGGGGGCAATAAGCTGACTTTGTATAAAACAGAACACCACTGGGGGGGGGGCAAAAGCCCTACTAAGCAGGTATATACAAAAGTATGAAGGCTATTGCTTAACGCATTGTAAGCCGCCCTGAGTCTCCGGAGAAGGGCGGCATATAAATCGAACCAATAAATAAATAAATAAATTTCTAAACTTTCAACTCATCAGTAATCCTTTATCCCGGCAATCTTCCTCCTCTCCAACCAATAGTATAATTTATTCCAGTTTTCGTAGTATTCTGTTTCGCTCTTAAATTCCAGGTTGGTTCTTGATTACTTTCCATCCGTTGCTTCTTGCCCTGCTTTGGAGAATAAGTCAATCCTCTCTTCTCTTTGACAGCTGCTCAAGTACTGGAAGACTGCTTATCATATCATCCCTAGTCCTTCTCTTTGTTAGGCTAAACATACCAGTTCCCTCACGCTTCTAGACCCTTTATCGTCTTTGTTGCTCTTCTCTGCACTCTTTCTAGAGTCTCCAAGTGTGGCTTCACGGGTGCAGTGTAAAATGATACAAACACTTCATGTGATTTTGATCCTATCCCTCTTGTTGATGCAACAACCTAGGACTGCATTAGCCTAATGCTGAAATCTATCATCAAATAACAGAGTTAATTCTCCCCATTACACATTATAATTGGACTCGAGCAAAGAGCACAAAGTCCAAAAGCTGTTTCCACGTAGAAACAAAATTAATTGTGTTCTTTTTTTTTTTTTTTTTACTTTAATCAAAGCAGTCAATTTTTCCATCTCGGCTAAATCAATCAACAACGAAACTTTGATTTGGGGTTTTGCTGATTAGATAGGTTTGCTATTATAGAAATTGCTGGTGCCTATCTATATATATATATTTACGGGATATGGTGGCTCAATGGCCAAGACGCTGAGCTTGTCGATTGAAAGGTCGGCAGTGAATCCCTAGTGCCGCGTAATGGGGTGAGCTCCCGTTACTTGTCCCAGCTTCTGCCAACCTAGCAGTTTGAAAGCATGTAAAAAAAAAGCAAGTAGAGAAATAGGGACCACCTTTGATGGGAAGGTAACAGTGTTCCATGCTCCGGCGTTGAGTCATGCCGGCCACATGACCACGGAGACGTCTTCCAACAGTGCTGGCTCTTCGGCTTTGAAACGGAGATGAGCACCGCCCCCTAGAGTCGGGAATGACTAGCACATATGTGCGAGGGGAACCTTTACCTTTTTTTTTTTTTTAATTTGATTTATATGCCGCCCTTCTCCGGAGTCTCAGGGCAGCTTACAATGCGTTAAGCAATAGCCTTCATATTTTTGTATATTTATACAAAGTCAGCTTATTGCCCCCACAAACTGGGTCCTCAATTTACCTACCTTAGAAAGGATGGAAGGCTGAGTCAACCTTGAGCCTGGTGAGATTCGAACTTACAGTAATTGCAGACAGCTGGTCTTAATCACAATGCTTTTAGTCTGCTGAGCTACCAGACCTTTACCTATCTCTTTCTCTCTCTATATATAAATGGCTCTGTGTTTGTGTTTGTGTGAGACAGAGAGAGTGAGTATGGAACACCTCGACCAATTTCAACCAAACTTGGTACAGAGATGACTTACTCTCTGGAAAAAAATACTGTGGAGGACACCCCTAACACCCTTCGGGATGAATATAGCAGCTGTGCCACCTAGCTGATTGGTCCCGATGACCCGCAGTGACCATGCGCCACCTGCTGGGCCATTCCAGACAGCGAGGAAGACGCCAAATGGGTGTCAGCCCAGGTGATTACCTCAGTGGCCAGCCATGCGCAGCCCCAACGCCGCCGGGCACCGGATGGTGGTTACCAGTGGGCGTGGGCAGCCAGATGGACGGGGGTGGGGCCCAAAGATTTATATTGATTTTGTGTATGATTTTACTTTATAATGTGCATACTGTATGTATACTTTTAAAAGCCTGTAAGGATTGGAATACCCGGGCAATGCCGGGTTATCAGCTAGTTCTTATATAAAAGTAAAAGTTGAGGTTTTATGTTACTACCTTAATCTACTGTACCAAAAGGAGTCGTAAGTCTTTTCTTTTTCTTTTTCCTCTCCATCCTACACTTTTTCTCTCCCCCTCCCCTTATTCTCATTTTTCATTGTATTTCTGTATTCTACATGTTGATAAACAAATAATTTAATTTAATTAAGTAAGGTAATAATTTAACATTTAATGCAGCACAATTTCTGACTAAAATGGTCCGACTGAGATCGGTATATGTGGGCCTGATTGGGGTAGATTTCACGGGTGATAAAATAAATATAATTTTATGTCATTTTATTCTATTTTACATGTTTATGTATTAAAATTATTGTATTTTATCCTATACCTATTGTATTTGACCCCACTCTCAATTTAAATTGTTTGTTTGGAATTTTATTGGTAACATGTATTTGAACCTGTACATTGATATGGCCTATAGGCTAATCAATAAATAAATATAAAATACCACTCACTCATCACGAAATCTCCAGAACAATAAAGCCTACAAACTTGAAATTTGGCACATATGTTCCTCTTGGCTTCTAGGTGCTCGCTAAGAAAAGATTTTTTGAAATGACCATCAGATCATTAGTATTTCATATACAGTGTTATATTCACATGCTCTGATGCTAAGGAGTTAGACTTTCTACTCCCCTTCCCCACCTGAAAGGAACTCTGTCCCAACTGCCAGTTGCCTTATATTAACACGCTCTGATGCTACCCCTTGGCTAAACTGGGCGTGGGCATGGCCAGCGTGTGACTCATCCTGCCTCCAGGCTGGGACATTCTACTCCCCCTCCCTCTCTGTTCCAACTGCCAGTTGCCTTATATTAACCCGCTCTGATGCTATGCAGTTACACATTCTACATTAAGTTTCAGGCTTTAAGTGTCAATTTATCAGCCTGATCACATAGTTCTGTAGCGAAGCACGGGCATCCAGCTAGTCAATAAGTATAAATATATAATAAAATATTGAAAGGGGGAAAAAAGGACCTGAGCAAAGAGAAAAAAAAGGGAAAGGTTCAACGGTAAGAAAGCAAAACAAGTTTTCAGTGTTGTTTACTATACCTGCAGCAGGACGGTTCCTCCAGGGATTGTCAGCTGTAAACAATACTTTGGGGCATTTTCCCAAGAGAGCAACTGAATATCTTCAATTGAACTGTAGGAAATGGAGCTTTCCATGTACCCAGTTGGCTGCAAAAGAAAAAAAAAAAAAGGGGGGGGGAATGTGATTCAATGTCACACTTTTTAAACGAACTTAACAAGGATTCGTAATAATGTTTATTCCATCACAATTTAAAAATACACAACCCAAAGGTACAATCCAAGGGGTAAGATAAAATACTAAGATAACAAGGGAGTTTCTATAATAACATTGCTGTACGTGATGCTAATATGATGGTATGACAATAAACGGTGTAAGTATAAATCTAAATTGTTAGAATCTATAGTGTAAAAATGTGTATCATTTAAACAAGATAGCTAGCATATAATTAGCAGGAAGCGATGATTAAAATGTGTTTATTTCTGTAAAGAAGGATTAAGAATCAGGCTGTTGCCAAGAATTAACCATTTATAAATATTAAAAAATAATTAATTACAATGAAAAATACAGTGAAAAAAATTTATAATCAAGGAATGCATTGAGTGGTATTTACATTTTTGTATAAAGTGGGTTTGTTACATCAACCATGTGTGCGATGCATGATAAATATACCCAATTTTTGCACCAAGGCATTTTAAAAGTTTGTGCTAAGAAAGAAAGATTTACATAGTTGCCAATTGTATGAGACTGAATTATGGAAATATAAACAGACACACAGTATGCATTTGGGTACGCGAGACAGACAGACAGACGTACGTACGTATGTACGTACGTACTCTAGACAGGAGTTCCCAACTCCCAGGCCGTGGCCCATTAGGTAAAGGTATAGGTTCCCCTTGCTAGCCGTTCCCGATTCTAGGGGGCAGTGCTCATCTCCGTTTCTAAGCCGAAGAGCCAGCGCTGTCCGAAGACGTCTCCGGGGTCATGTGGCCAGCAAGACTAAACGCCAAAGGCGCATGGAACACTGTTACCTTCCCACCAAAGGTGGTCCCTATTTTTCTACTTGCATTTTTTACGTGCTTTCGAACTGCTAGGTTGGCAGAAGCTGGGACAAGTAACGGGAGCTCACCCTGTTATGCGGCACTAGGGATTCGAACCGTTGAATTGTCAACCTTTCCGATCGACAAGTTCAGCGTCTTAGCCACTGAGCCACCGCGTCCCTATGGGCCATGGGCCATTACCGGGCACTGAACTGATTGGAATCTGGCCACAGAAGTGGCGGGAGAATATGCCCCCCGCGCACACGCATCCCCTCTTGTACGAGCAGCGGGCAAACACATGCGCACTCTGTTTCCATGAACAGCGGGCGCAAGTCCCCGCTGCTTGCATAATGGAGCTATGTGTGTGCATACCTGATCTCCTTTCTTCCCTCCCCCACCCGCTAGTCCGCAAAGACAGAAAGATTGGGGCACTCTTCCCTAGCACATATACACAAACACAAAGGTAGGCCAATAAATAACTTGTAGCCAATATATATTGTTATAAGACAGTGATGGCGAACCTTTTCAGCACCGGGTGTCCAAACAGGAACATGCATGCATATGTGCGCGCCAGCTGGACGGTGCGCTGGCACATGCATGTGCGCCAGCCAGCTGGGTTTGGCGCACACTGGAGCACCGGAAACCCGAAAACCAGCTGGCGACTGCGCGTGTGCCCACAGAGAGGGGCCATAGGTTTGCCATCACGGTTATGCTTTTTTTTCTTTTTCTTTTGGTTTATTGTGTGTCACACTGTTTGATCTGGGCAGCCTCATTAAAGTTTATAATGAGCAAAGAAACAAACAATTAAAAGATGTCACTGTCACCTCTCAATTCCCAAACTATGATTGGAAAGCTATCAACATTCCTGCAAGAACCACAGCGGAGTCTAATACAGTGCAACATTACACTGTTACTTCCCCCCCAAAAGAGGGGTTTTTTTGTTTAGGATCTCTGTGTGTTCTTTGGCATTCGACTAATTGCTTTCTGGTTTGCAAAGGACTTTGGCTGTGGGTTAAAGCTGTTGTTGTCTCATACTTTTCTCATGGAGTGGAGAAAGAACCTTCTTTTACCTTCAAACAAAGAGCTGGTTACACCGAAAGCTCGTTAACCTTCTGTTTACCCATTTACCCAGACAATTATTTCACGCTTCTAAATGGTCCCTGGGGTTCCTCCTGACTTACTTCCTACGTCATCCTGTATCTACTGGAGTGCAATTATCTTGTGCACTCAGGAAATTCGAAACCCGAGATCTCCCACTGAAAGAGTTCTATTTTAAAAAAAAAAAGTTCTGCAAGGGGAATCTTGCACCGCTCAAGAGATGCCACCTCTGAAAAACGCAGGAAGAAATGAGCCAGGGGGAGGAAGAGGGAGGGAACTGTGGACAGCAGAGGGGCAAATTTTCCATTCTGTCATGCGTGTGAGTAACTAACTGTATTCTTTAAAGTTAAACATAAAGACATCTGAATGACCCAGTCTTGGGAAAATGAGCTGAATCCACCAGGAGTGTGCCATCTTTAAGGGTAAGCAAAATGTCCTAATGGTTAAGAGCCATAAGGCTGAGGAATCAGGAGGAGGAGGAGCAGAAGGAGGAGGAGAAAGAGAGGAGGAGGAGGAGAAAGAAAGGAGGAGGAGGGGAGGGGGAGGAGGAGGGGGAGAAGAGGGGGAGGAGGAGGAAGAGGAGAGGAGGAGGAGGAAGGGGAGGAGGAGAAAGAGAGGAAGAGGAGAAGGGGAGGAGGAGGAAGAGAAAGAGAGGAAGAGGAGGAGGATGGGAGGGGGAAGAGGAGAGGAGGAGGAAGAAGAGGAGGAAGAGAGGAGGAGGAGGAAGAGGAGGAAAGAAAAGGTACTGATCACACTCAGGGTCCTGAAAAAGAAACTCATCCGTTTCTCAACTAATACATGTTGCTCACCGCGACAACTCATTGTGACAGTCTTTCTATGAATAAGCAAGGCCTTAAAGAACAGCCATTTTGTGCAAGCCCCCACAAGAATTTTGGAGGAGGGAAGAGAAGCCTAGACAGAAGACAGCAGCAGAAAGCAACTGCCCCGTATTTTGCTACAGGAATGAACCAGAATTCGTTCCTTCGGGCTAAGGAGGATGCTTGGAGCTCCCATGTTCCTCCAGACAAGCTTAGCCACATGACTCTCGCCCTCCCCACAGTCCTGGCCCAGAAGCCAGGAAATGGCTCACAACGGAACCAAAACAATCCGGCTGCCGGAATCAGCGTTTCCTTTTTGGTTCACAAGCGAGCTTGATTCTCCTGGCGTGGCAATGCCCATTAGCGTTACCACCTTGAGGGCTTATTTTACTGAACTTTATTACCTTATTTAAAAACTGCGACCTTAAAGGCACTTTCAAGCATCAAGATGGCTGTTCTCTCCCCATTTTTCCAATGGGAATACTACAGAAAAGGGTAACTTTTGGACATGCAGGACGAAAAAGCAAAAAAAAAACAAACTTTTTGGAAGTATATTACGCTACTTTTTGTTCAACTTACAACAGTTCATTTAGTGACCCTTCAAAGTTACAACGGCACTGGGGGAAAAAAAGTGACTTACGACCATTTTTCAAACTTATGACCGTTGCGGCATTCCTCAGGGTCACGTGATTTATATTCAGAATGCCTGGCAACTGGCTCATATTTATGATGGTTGCGGTGTCCTGGGATCCTGCGATCCGTTTTTGCGACCTTCTGACACAAGCAAAGTCGATGGCGGAGCCAGGTTCGCTTAACAAACCCCGTGGTTACTAATTTAACAAGTGCAGTGATTCAGTTAACAAACGTGGCAAGAAAAGTCGTAAGACGGGGGCAAAGCTCACTTAACCAATTTCTCACTTAAGCAACATGAATTTTGGGCTCAATTGTGGTCGTAAGTCGAGGACTACTGGCATTCCTTTTTGTCTTATCTGCTGAACTCTGTTTATTTAAACTATAAACTCAGACAGACACTGTCTGTGTCCTGGCCTGCAATTGCCCTGTTAAGACTCTTGAGTGGGGTCTAGGACTTTTAGGCTCCTACCATTGGCCGCGCCTCCTTCTCCTCCAGGGTTCCGCCTCCGCGCATTATCCACCAGCTTTTCTCCTCGGTTGGCCCGCCCTCAATCTTTCGCCCTGGCCAATGGGCCTCGGCCCCTCCATCCCAGGCCCTTTGCCGCAGCCCATTCACTGAAATACAGTTCACCCCGGGCTTTTGGGTGCATGGGACAGTTCGCCGCCAATCAGCTGGCTGCCAAGCCACGGCACGATCGATGCAGGGGATGGGAGGCATTGGGGGAGGTGCTGCAGCCAAAGAGCCTCAGGTGCTTGTTAGGAGAAGGAAGGGGAGGGGTGGAAGCTCCCCTGTACCTGATTGTGCCTCCCTGACACTGAAAGAGAAGAGCAGGGAGGGCGGGGGGCTAAATAACCCAGCTTCATCCAAAGGAGTTTTTATTTCGGGTGGGTATCTTAGCCTTAGAAGGAGAGAGGGAAGGAGGAAGGGAAGGGAAAAAAGAAAGAAAGGAAAGGAAAGGAAAGGAAAGGAAAGGAAAGGAAAGGAAAGGAAAGGAAAGGAAAGGAAAGGAAAGGAAAGGAAAGGAAAGGAAAGGAAAGGAAAGGAAAGGAAAGGAGGGAGGGAGGGAGGGAGGGAGGGAGGAAGGAAGGAAGGAAGGAAGGAAGGAAGGAAGGAAGGAAGGAAGGAAGGAAGGAAGGAGAGAGAGGATGTGGGTGGACCAGTCGAGGAGAAAAACTGGTGGATAATGCGTGGAGGCGGAACCCTGGAGAAGAAGCAGGCACGGCCAACGGTAGGAGCCTAAAAGTCCCATTCCATTGAGAGAGACTGCTAGCTCATCCTTAAAAACAAACCAGTCAACAGAGAACCTGAACCTAGGACCTTCTCTACGCAAAAATAGCTGAGCTGTGGCGCTCTTCCTGTTAATAAACTTAATATTTTCCAGAGACTGTTTAGCTGGACTGCTTTGCATTGTGTTTTCTAAAGAAAAGCCAGCATCCTCCCCCCCCCCCCATTTTCAGAGGGAGGTTTATAAATTGTTGACATATAAATCTTCACGGCTTGGAGGTCATAGGCCGACTCTGGCTCCATGACAACTACAATGCCAAAAACGCTATTCATCATTGACCCGGGAAAAATAGGGTCCAACTGGAAAACATGGTTTCTCTCAAGACTTTTTTTGGGAAGTTCCAGCAGTTGTTTCGCCCTACCTCAGAATTCAATCGACTCCTTCGAAATATCTGAGGTGGTTTGCAATAGTAGGAAATATCGGCAGCTTTTTTCCCCCCTTCTGGAAATCCGTTCCTACTCCCACACCATTCAAATTGTATAGCTAAATGTCTGTAGAGCTTCTCAGTCATCCAGGTCATGGTTGTCCCAAAAGGGGCGTTTTCAGGAGGCAACTGGACTTTCTTGTTTTTTGTTTTGAAGACGTTTCGCTTCTCATCCAAGAAGCTTCTTCAGCTCTGAAGGAATGGGGAATGGATGGATTGATATTCCTTGCAGACAGCTGGTCCTTTGCATCCTTTTAGAGCAGTGTTTCTCAACCTTGGAAGCTTGAAGATGGGTGGACTACAACTCCCAGAATCCCCCAGCCAGCGCTGCTGGCTGGGGGATTCTGGGAGTTGAAGTCCACCCATCTTCAAGCTTCCAAGGTTGAGAAACACTGTTTTAGAGGGTCACTGAAGCACTTGGAGGTTTATCTGTGTCCTCAGAGTCACCTGAGTGGTGCTCCTGGTTCTTGTAGTCTGCAATTTTTTTTCTCTGGAAATCCACTCCTACTCTCATACCATTCCAGGGGGGTTCATCCCAAATTGTATGGCTAAAAGTCTGTAGAGATTCTCAGCCATCCAGGTCATGGTTGTCCCAGAAGGTGCTTTTTCAGGAGGCAACTGGACTTTATGGTTTTTTCTTCGAAGACGTTTCGCTCCTCGTCCATAAAATCAGTGGTGGGTTCTAAAAATTGTTACTACTGGTTCTGTGGGCATGGCTTGATGGTCGTGTGACAATTCTTTAGGATTTAGCAGAGGTACTGGTCTACCAGGCTTTTAACTGCTTGCAGAGCTGTACTGATTTACCTATTTATTTTTTGCAGGCACTCATGTATTTTTGCAGGCACCGGTCTACTCATTGTTTGCTTTTACCGCTGATCAGCTGTAGGGCGGTCCTTTGAAGCCCCTCGGCAAGAGTTTAAACAGGTTTAGGGGATTCCACTGAAGATCTTACCTAGCCTGGTAATGAAACGTTCGGAAACAAACTCACAAGCTTGGAGAATGAATCTTTACCCTCACATCTAAGATTGTGTTCTGGGAATTGCTGTCCCAGGACTTCTGCAAGGAAACAAGCGGGTGAAGATGGGTTTAAGATAAAGAAACCATCTAAGATGTCTATGATGGAAGAATTTCTACTTGGTTGGTTCTTCTTTCTTCATCTGGATCGGTGTGTCCCAAAAGTGCTTTTCCAAAAGGCAACTGAACTTTCTTGTCCAAACACGTCAACTTTGTGGACAGGAACATTAAGTTCACACAGGAAGATGTTAAGGAAAATAGTTTGGCTTTCCTGAACTGTGCAGTACACATTAAGGAAGACAGAAGCCAAAACACTGAAATGAAACAGAAAATTCACCCGAAAACAAGAAAGTTCAGTTGCTCTTTGGAAAAAGCACCTTTGGGAGAACCATGATCTGGATGATTGAGAATCTCCATAGACATCTGGATCAGCGTGTGCTCTTCAACCTTAGCCAACAACCCACTTTTTTTATTTTTAAAATCATCTCTTTTGTTTGGAGAAGTGTTCCCGTAACTCTCAACATGTATTTTAAGCTCTTCTTTCCAAAGGAACGTCTTACTTTTGGTCTCAGCACAAATTCCCTTTTGGTAGCTGAATCAATTCAGCTCTGGCTCCTTGCCATCAATAGCACTTCACTCCAGCGTTCACCCAAAGCACCGCACCAGGAGGCTGAAGCAGACCCCAAATCAGAATTTCTGTCCCCCTCTGACCTACACAAGAAGACCCCGAAGGGGGAGACTCTCTGCAGCAACACAAACGTACATTGCATGTATCCGGCCCAGGGGCCATAGTTTGAGGACCCCTGATTTAGTGCAATATTAAAAAAAATGCAAACAATTTTTCTGTGGAACACCAACATTTTCTCACGGACCACCAGTTGGTGACCGCTGGACTAGAAGACCTCCAAGGTCTCTTCCAACTCTGTTACCCTGTTACTTCTGTTATCTCCGGCAATCTCAGCTGCAGCTACTTTCTGCCCCAGTCTATCTTCCCACTGCTCTTATTTATTCATGGTTTCATGGTCACTTATTTGAAAGTTTATGAACTTGGTTCTGTTTCTTCAACCACATAAAGGAGTGTTGCAAAATACAGAGAATGTACCCAACCCAAGAGGCCAAACAAACTAAATTCGGTCACGTAAATTGTCATCAAGCTCCTGAGCTGGATCATTTCAGAAAGACAGAAGAGGAACTGGATTTTCGAACCTAATACGCCAAAAGACGAGCTGGTTTTCGTTAAAATATATTGCCTTGAGCAAAGGATGAGAAGGAAAAGTCCCCGGAGAGCCAGATGGTCAGAAGCGAAGGAGACAAGTGGATGGATGCCACATACTTGAGATCTTCAAAAGGGTTGGCAAAACAGCTTGTGCTCTTGTTCCTGTGTTGCTGAGATTTCTGTTGTTGTCATGCATGCAAAATTCCTGAAAGTGTGAAAGGATTTGATTCTTCAGATGTTTCTGTGTAGCATAAGGGATGATTGACAAACCCAATGTGCCATGATGATTTCATAGAAATACCGAAGGGTGGGAAGGGACATCAGAGACCATTTAGTCCAACCCACTGCAGGAACACACTGATGGCTCTCTAACTTCTATCTGAACACCTCCAGCTCTATCATCTTCGATGTTGTTGTTGATGTGTTGTTGTTGTTGTTCAGTTGCTAAGTCACGTCCGTCTCTTTGTATACCTCCATACCACACCACGTAAGCTTAAATGGTCTCCGGGGGATGGTAGAGGACAGGAAGACCTGGAGGAAAGTTGTCCATGGGGTTGTGATGGGTCGGACATGACTTCGCAACTAACAACAACACCACCAACACCACACCAGGCCCCTGTCGTCCACTATCTCCTGGAGCTTACCCAAATTCATTTTCCTTGTGTTGATGACACTACCTAATCATCTCATCTTCTGCCGTCCTCTTTCTCCCTTTGCCTTCCATCTTTCCCCAACATCAGGGTCTTTTCCAAGGAGTCGTCTCTTCTCAGTATCTGAGCCTCAGCTTCAGGATCTGTCCTTCCAAAGAACAGTCAGGGTTGATTTCCTTCAGGATTGACTGTTCTGATCTCCTTGCCATCCAAGGGACCTTCAAGAGCCTTCTCCAACACACCATCTTCTGTGACTTACCATTATATGTTGATGAAGCCTATTAGAACCTTGATTTTTCCATAAAGATCACTCCGATTGTATGCATTCCTGTTATTTCTTAAAACGATTCTTAATGCCCTGATTGGATAAAGGGAGCACCTGGTTCTATTTTAAATGTTGTTATTGGTACCAACAAACAACAGTGGCTTCCTGATAGGATAGAAGAAGGATTCTCTTCATTTTCAAGATGCTATTGGTCATCTCAATTTAAAAGTTTGTGTTCTGGGCACAGATGAGCAGAATTCCTCCCACACCAGTGGACAATTGTTACACATTTCATTTTCTAAGAAAAGCAAGAAGAGCTTAAAGAAATTCTTGGAACTCAAAAATGGTAGAGGCCATTCTCTGGTACTGCTTCTTCTTTTCAGAGCAGGAGCCTCCAACCTTAGCAACTTGAAGTCTGGAGGACTTCAACTTGCCAAGGTTGGAGACCCTGTTTCAGAGGATGAAAAAAACCAAAACCAAAACAAACACAAGACACAGAGGGAAAGAAAGAGCTTTTCAGGTTTTCACTCATGTTGTACAGTACCAAGAAGTACCAAAATAAACAACAGTTGGCCTGGATTCCCATAGAAAGAGCAATAATCACTTTTTCCTTGGTGGTTTCGGGTTAGCTGGACAGCTGTCGGCTTAAAACATTTGTGAAATGTGGCACAGTTCCAACCCCCCCCCCCAAATCAGTTCTTGCAAAATCGATCTAAAGACGAGTTGAAACTGAAGGTAACGGTCAGCCTTTCCAGGTTGATTAGACAAGAAACAGACCCAATGAGCGAATTGTAAAATATTGTAAAGCTACAAAAAGCAGAATCCTGCAAGTCTGAAAGTACAAATCCTCGGTCGTCACTTTTCACAGCCTAATAAGTTAGGGAGGATCAGTGGTGAAATCTGAACCGGTTTGCTACCGGTTCGCTGGCCATGCACGCCAAAAGTGAACTGCTTGTGCATGTGCAGGGTGCACCAAAAGGAGGTTTGGGAAGGTAAGTAGTACAGCGGAGGGGGATCAGCTGCACTGCGCGATTTAGCTTCACTAGAAAGCAGCATTTCCTGCTTTCTAGCAAAGCTAAACCACGCGACAAAGCTGATCGTCAGATCGTAGTTTTTTTAAACTACCAGTTCACCCAAAATGGTAGCTTTTTCTTAATACCGGTTTGCCCGAACTGGTAGTTTTTATCACTACCAGTTTGCCCAAACCGGAGCGAACTGGTAGCATTTCACCCCAGGGGAGGATCCTTTCTGAGTTTTTTTCTCTGCCCGTTGTACAGCTGTGGGCTCCCTTCTTTCTTATCTGACTGTTCCTCGGGCCCAAGTTCAATCCCACATACCATGTCTGTGGGCAGCTAGTGCCATGTTCTAGAAATGATGCTCACTTTCAGTGGAACGGCTTGTCCAACCAGCTAGAAAAATGACTTCTGAGTTCTCCATACAGCAGAAGAGAAGATGAACCTCACGACTTCGCTAACATGTTGCCATTGACTCAACTGATGATGTGCCCTTGAGTCATTCTGGACTCTTAGCAACCACATAGATTTTCTAGATGACGATCTGTTCCTAACCTGGTCTTTCATTGTATCCTCTTCATGTCTGTAACTAAGTCTTGCTACTGGTTGACCTTTTGCAATATTATAGTTTTCTCCAAACAGCCAAGTTTTGGCCTAATATATTCAAAACATGGTAATTTGAGCCTGCTCCTTTGTGCTTCACGTGGGAACTATGATTTATTCCATGATCTATTTGATTGTTTTCTTGACTGTCCACGGTGTTCTCAATCAACTGTGGCACTTTATTGATCCTTGTTGTAATATGTGCTTTACTGCACAGCAGAAAAATGACATCCGATGACAATGTCCCTTTTAAGGAACAAGATAAGGGGATCTTCCTGCGATAGTATAAAAACACAGTAAAAATCCCTTGTGGAGGTACAGTGCAATATTGCAGGCTGACTCTGCCAACTGCCAGCAGTTCGATCATGACCAGCTCAAGGTTGACTCAGCCTTCCATCCTTCTAAGGTCAGTAAGATGAGGACCCAGATTGTTGGGGGCAATAGGCTGACATTATAAACCATTTAGAGAGGGCTGTAAAGCACTATGAAGCGGTATACAAGTCTAAGTGCTATTGCTATTGCTACAGTCTACCAGGTCAAGCTATTCCAGCAAAGAATCCATATCAAGACGAATTCATTCTTAAGGCAATCCAACATTCAGTAATTTACTACAAACTATGGTTCCAATGTGTTACAGAACTATAAGTCATAATTCACTGCTTACTCTCTGGTTCACATTCAAATTCAACTATCGTATTTTTCGGACTATAAGACGCACCTAAATTTAGAAGAGGAAAACAACCCAAAAAAGTTTTTGATCTACCTTTTTTGGGGCCTTTTCCAGTCTTTTTTCAGCCTGTTTCCATGGCTTTTTTTGGCCTATTTTTGAGGCTTTTTTCAGACCGTTTTTGAGGCTTTTTTGGTCCATTTCCAAGGCTTTTTGGGGGGCCATTTTCAAGGCTTTTTTAGCCCATTTTTAGGCTTTTGGGGGCCCTTTTCAAGGCTTTTTTTGGCCTATTTTTGAGGTTTGGAGGGCGTTTTTGAGGCTTTTTTTTGGCCCATTTTTGAGGCTTTTTTCAGCCTGTTTTTTCAGAAAAACCAGGCTGAAAAAAGCTGAAAAAATGGGCCAAAAAAGCACCGAGAACAGGCCCCAAAAGCCTCAAAAACAGGCCCCAAAAGCCTCAAAAACAACCCCCAGCCCCAAAAATGGGCTGAAAAAAAGCCTCGAAAATGAGTCAAAAAAAAAAAAAAAAAAGGCCCGAAAACAGGGCATGTGAAGGCCAAAAAAATGGCTGGCGGGTGGGCGTGGTTTCAGCAATATTCGGTCTATATGACTTAGACATTTTTACCCCCTTTTGGGAGACAAAAAAAAATGTGTCTTATAGTCCGAAAAATACTTAGCACCATATGGAAACCACCAGCCACAGTTCAGCCTGATGAAGTAGCTATGAGGACAGAATGAGGAAGAGGAGGCAATTGTAACATTGTTCATTAAATGTGTGCGTTCACCCAACTCTCAATGATTCTGCGCAGCTTACAATCATAAAAAAAAAATACAATAAAATCAATAAAACATATGAAATAATGATGTTGATTACCTGAAGTAATGCAAAGAAAAGGTAAGGTGTTTCCAAAAATAGTGTGGATTCCACACTATTTTGGTATCATTAATTTTTTTCCCCACAGTATTATCATCTCTCCTAAACTCGAAAGAAGGAATTAATTACAAACTCAAAAGAAAGGAATCTATTTTTGAGAAGAAGCTGCAAGTAAGCCTGTTCTTAAGAATATTAACTTCCAGTTATCTTTCACATTACCGTCACTTGGCTTCCTGTCCAGTACAGTACAGTCAAGATGCAT
Organism: Pituophis catenifer annectens; assembly: GCF_029215685.1. Taxonomy (NCBI): domain Eukaryota; kingdom Metazoa; phylum Chordata; class Lepidosauria; order Squamata; family Colubridae; genus Pituophis; species Pituophis catenifer. The sequence continues at coordinate 8,221,201 of NW_027256893.1, forward strand.
TTTGAGACCACAATAACCAAAGCGCATCCTTGGGTTTTCTAATACAGTAACTTAGCATGAAACTCAAGACAAAATTTTTCTCCTGAATTTTGTGTTTAAAGTTCACTCGGTCATTCAGTCTGTCTGTTCTTTCTCACACACACACACAAAGACATATGAGGCTTTGCAAGGCAAATTTAATCCTTTCAACCCCCTGCCCCCTAATTAATCTGTGGTTAGGAATTAATCAGTAGAAAGAAAATCCTGATTTAAAAAAAGGCACTTTCTGTAGCTCACTGTCACTCATGTCGGGGGTGCCTGTGGCGTCCCAAGTGCTCTGCCAGTGAAAATGGGCTCCTGAGCTCCGTTTTCGGCTGTGACAGCCTCCTGCAACTTCTCTGCCAGTGAAAACGGAGGGCCGCACGTAGCCCTCCCAAGCTCCGTTTTCACTGGCAGAAGGACCGTGGGTTCGTCCTTCACTATTTTCAGGGCGGCCCCACTCTAAGTACTCCATGGGCTGGATCCGGCCCCCGGGCCTTGATTTTGACACCTCTGGTCTACAGCTACAGGTCTTCCAACCTGTATGAGATTTTCATCCCAGACACCCCATTCCCAAGAACTGTCCTTGCAAACATTTCTGTAGTAACAGCTGGAACAAGGGAGAACCTTCCAAATCTTCCCTTCAAGAGACGCGCAGCTCAGCGGATCTGATCCTCAAGCTTTACTTGAACGATAAAGACGTAAATAACTTCACTTGTCAACACTTCTCTAATTATCTAGACGTTCTTCAGATCATTGCAACCTCACGAAACCAAAGCAGCTGATGCAGTCATCCTTCTGTTTGGCCGTGTTTATTTTGACATACAAATTGAATGCGAAGTGGAAAAGATATTAAAAGTCAACAGATTCTTTCATATTTCAGACTCGAAGAGAAAAACAACTTGGAAGAATCGGCTGGATTTCGCACCAGAGAAATCAAAAGATTTGTTATTCGGCTTTGCATCGGCCCCACCAGCTCACAAAGGTCCTAGCCTAATCTCCATGTCAAGTCCAGTGAAATTTCCATTGACTCTCCAAAGCAAACTCTATAGTGTTACACATTACCCCGCATACTTGACATTCAGCCAGCCCGAGAGTAAATCTGATCTAGCAGAAGGAGTATTATGTTCCACCAAGGGCATCTATATAATAAAACAGGATCTGGAAACTTTTTCAAGCTCTGGACACCACCGTGCAATCCTGCAAAATGGCCCAAGTTTAAAAATTAAAAATGGCCAAAATCCCATCATGAGAATTTAGTGACCTCATCTTAAGAACTCTTGGAATATTACAATACAGATAAACTCTCCGATGGCTTCTTTTCCCAAATTAGATTCTAAGAGGGTATGGGAGCCAATTCGCTAGAGCGCTGATCGGTCACATGATTTGGACAACCAGGCTTACTGTCACCAATGAACTCTGTTGGCCCTCCTTAAGTAATTCTATGGCCCCTCTGGAAGAGAAGAGCAGGCAGAACCTGGGATGGAGTCAAGCGAGCAGCTAGCCTAGAATCATTACGTTCCCACAAATGGTCTAAATCCAAACTCTCTTGAATTCCATTGATTCTTTATCTAGTTGACCATTAGTTGACTCTATTCATGTATATAGGCATGAGCAATAAATCATCTTAACTGGAACTTAGTGTGTGGTCCTGATTCTTCGTGCCCGACACCCTTCTCCATATAAAAAAGCCCCTTCATTATTTTGATATCAATTGTGCTGACCTTTCTAACACCTTATAATCACATTTCTAATTCTGGGATTTTCCTGATCTATTGAAACGCCAACCTCTGGAATTCTCAGGGGTTGACCATGTTGGTTGGGAGTTTTAGGTATGGTAGAGTAGGCACACTTGTAAGACAAGAGGCTGGACTTACAAATATACACACAGCCTTACTCTGTCCCTACATGCTCCCTACTTAACGAGAGCACTGAAATCTACCCTTACTCTTGACCAACCTGCACGTCCCTCAAATGGCCGCAGTCCCCAACCATCATAAAGCAATGTCAAGAATGCTGGAAGTTTTAAAGCTGACACATCTGGAAGGAATCCAAGCTGGATAGAGCTAATCCACTTTCTTGGACAGGCCTATGGTTTGCAACCTTTTCTGGGGGCCAAATTTAGTCCGTTGACAAGCGGGTCTCAAAGACTTCATATTTTGCCTCGTTTGCTCCTGTTTTCTCTTTCCCCGATGTCTAACTTTACCTCAAAGTTCCTTGAAGGTCTGTATGTGTAAGCAACGGGTATCAATCACCATTATCTTCTAGATCTCTTAGTCAATGCTAAAAAGGAAAAAAAATGTACATTCTTGCCTTCCCCAAACTGAACCTGATGGGCTTATCTCTCAAATTGACACCATTCTGTTTCCCTGAAGCAAACTCAAAACGGTAGCATTCTGTTCCATTACACCAAAACAGAAAATAATTGGACACTCTTCCCTGAAGAGAACTTAAAAATAAACTACTATCACACGCTGATATGATAAATTATGCCCACAAACCATAGCAAACAATGGGTTTGCTTAACAACCAGAGTGTTTCTTTAGTGACTGCCTTGTTTGCTTAACGACCATTGCAAAAACAGTCATAACATCATGTTGGTCATCTGATCAGCCTGATTTGCAACCGTCAACAATATACAACCATAATGGGTAGACTCCATTACGATTGCATGTCAAAGATTTACCTGTATAAAGTAAGCCAGAATAATTAGTTCAGATTTGAAAGAACGTTCATTTGGAAGCTGAATTGATCCCCTCCTCAAGTAGAGAATTACACACTTTAAATATGGGTACACAATGCTGCACAACATTGTGGTTTAACCCAGTGGTGAAATCCTCTGAAGTCTGCTACGGGTTCTGTGGAGTCTGCTACTGAGTGCAGGCTTCGCGCAGCGCTAAAAAAAGAACATTTTGAAGCTTTCCCAGTCTGCAAAGGTAAGAACAGTGGAGGGGGGGGGGATCTGCTGGGCCACACGATTTTGATTAGCTAGAAAGCAGGAAATCCGATGATTCTAGCTAATATAAATCACGCGTCACAGCTGATCATCGGAAATACCAGTTCGCCTGAACCGGTTAGCATTTTTTTTTACTATCGATTCGCCCGAACCAGTCCGAACCGGTAGCATTTCACCCCTGGTTTAATCTGATCCCTGAATTCACCCTTAAAATCAGGGACACAGTTTCTCTTTTAGACTAAGATTGTATTTCTTTTTGAATGACATGATGAACCTCTAAAAAAAAAAAAAAAATACAGACACTGAAACCACACTGAATGTAATTACATTTAAAATTAGCCATCCTTCCTGTTGTTATTCTTCAGTCACCAATTCTTTGTCTCATTCTGTGATGCCAAAAAAAAAAAAAAATAGACTTCCTCTGAAGGGGTCTCAAAGATACAAGTTTTTTAAGGAAGTAGACAAGCATTATCAAGTTGCACACCTCCGGTTAAAAGGAATGTCTGCGGAACGCTGGGAGAAATTCTAAGAAATCCGACTAAGGCAAATTTGGAATCTGTAATAGCTTCCAGTTCTTGCAACAGAAACCACAATTCGAAGAGGTGCAACTTTTCCCAGGCTTCTGAATTGGTTTAAATCATTGGAGTTACAGTTCCCAAATGTTTAGAAAAGATTTTAAGAACATATTTGGAGATGAGGATGGACTTCACTGCTGTTTAGTTCTATGCACTGGAATATCTTTCTGAAACACACTGTTCAAAGCTAACAGCAAACACTGAGTTTTGCAATCCCAGGAATGCAAAAAAACAAAACAAAACCCCAATGGCCTCAGAATCTGTGTTTGGTTTACGCCAAACTGTCCAACTTTAATTTTATTCTTTGATCTCTCCTGTCAACTTTGTCTCTTCCTGCTAACCCTTCACAGAAATTTCTTCCCAAAATAGAAATACAATAGTCTATTGTAGAGACAGTCAAAAATCACGAAAAAAAGTTGGTCTGGAGGAAAAATTGAAAAGAACTTTTAAAGTATGTACTTCATCAATCATGGTTAGATTTCATCAATCATGGTTAGATTTCATCTTGTTACTACAATTAATCAACAAAATGTAAAAAAAAACAAAAAACCACTTGCTTTATCACAAATCATGCAGCAATCTACTAAAAGTTGCTGGAAGTTGGATGGCATATAGAGTTAATATATTCTTATTAGTGTGATTTGTTGGACATTCAGCCAGATGTTTAGAAGGATTTGGCATTTTGAGTCCTTCTTAAGTCCTTCCCAAAGACCTGGGATAGTCAAATGTTGCTGTTACAGATATTGCCGTAGGATGAAAGCTGTTCCAAGTCAAGCTGCCTTTTGCAACTGACTGATGGTGATTTTGTCAGTGCTAATGGCATGCAAGCGGTGCTCCAGATGTTTTTGGGATTACACCAAAGGCACCTAACACTATTGGCATTATCTTCCCTTTCTTTTGCTACAGTTTTTCCACTTTTATTTGCCGGTCTTTTTACCTTGTGATTTTATTATTACAATTATATGTATAATTGTATTATTACAATTATATACATCATCACTGGAGGTTTTTAGCCACTTGTCTGAAACGGTATGTTGCTTACTTAACCACTGCCATGATTCACTTAGCAACTGTGGCAAGAAGGGTCGTAAAATGGGGCAACATTCACTTAACAAATGTCTCACTTAGCAACATAAATTTTGGGCTCAATTGGGATCGTAAGTTGAGGACTCCCTGTATCCTGTTTGGAGGTATGTAGCAGGTATTTATCTATTTAAATAATTTACTTTAATCAAGATATTCAAGATGAAAGTGAGCAAAGGAGAAACAGAAAGGAAGATAGCAAAACTCCAATTTTGTTCCCATCTCTCCAGTGATTCATACCTAAGGCTACATTAGCTTTTGGCAGCGATAACATTAAAATGGAAGAGGGATTATGGTATATTTTCATTTTTCAGATATGAACAATTCACTCCCAGTGAGTAACTAAACGATTTGTCCATATCCAAAAACTGTGGAATCCTTTTTCACTTTAAAAGCTGCTCATTTTCATCCGCCCCCAATTTACTGAGAAGAAGGGAAATGTGCAATGAACACTTCCTAATGACTTCAAACAGAAACCAAAAGATATAAAGAAAAATATGTGTAGCTCAGGGTTGAAATGAGAGCTCCTTGATGCTCTCTGGGCTTTGTGGTTTTCTTGCAGAAGTTTTATAGCACTGGCTAGCAGATGTTACCTAATTTGGGTAATGAAACGTATGTCTACAAGAAAACAACCAAGCTCAGAGAGCACCAAGGACCCCATAGTCCCTTCCTCCTCTTCCTCCCCTCTGCAAGCCCCATTCCCCTTCTAGCACTGATGATGTTTGGGTAATGAAACGTCTACAAGAAAACAATTCGTATGTGGTTGGAGAAAAGAGCCGAGGTGGCGCAGTGGTTAGAGTGCTGTACTGCAGCTACTTCAGCTGACTGCTAGTTCAGCAGATCAGCGGATCAAATCTCACCGGCTCAAGGTTGACTCAGCCTTCCATCCTTCCGAGGTGGGTAAAATGAGGACCCAGATTGTTGGGGGGCAATATGCTATTTAGTATACTGTCTTTGGTGTAAGCCGCCCAGAGTCCTCGGAGAGTGGGCGGCATAGAAATATGGCAAACAAACAAACAAACAAACAAACAAACAAACAAACAAAGAAAATGATACAACAACATATTGATTTCAAACCTGAATTATTCTTGTTGGGGATTTTACCAGAAACTTATAGTAAAGAAAATGTATATCTGATTATTCATGTAATAACTGCAGCTAGAGTTGTATTTGCACAAAATTGGAAAAGTGAAGAGATCCCTACGGATGAGAATGTTATTAAGAAAATATTAGAATGTGCAGAAGTGAATAGATTAACACTTAAAAAAAAGGAAGATTCGGATTATTATAGTATATGGGAGTTATTCTATCAATGGTTAGAGAACAAATATGAAAATCAGAAAGAAAAGCAGAGAAGTGAAATATGGAAAATGTTTTAATAAAAGTTAAATAAGCTAAGAAGAGGACTGTTATAATAGTAGGTATGTTAGATATTAGTATCAAGTTAAGAATAGACAAAATATTAAACATGGTTGTAAATTTTAATCGTTATTGCACAAAATATTTGTACCCAGACGACACACTGTTTAATGAAAGATGAAATGTTTGTATTAAAATAAAATTAATTTTTTTTAAAAAAAAAACCATGTTCAGAGAGCAACAAGAACCCCACAATCCCCTCATCCTCCTCCTTTAGTCCACCTGTACATCAGATGGGTTTTTGAGCAGGTAGAAACAGGTAAGAATTTGCAGCAACTCTACTGGCTGTAGCATCATGAGGAATCAATTAATTAATCTAATTTTCTAGATATGCCAGACAGGAAAAAGTTGATATCAATAGGAAGAATATCACGTAAGCAAAACTTGAGGTATCCATTATTTGGCTAGTGGGAAGGAGCAAAGAGTTGGATTAGGTAAGTCTAGAACTCTAGGCAATATGACATGACTGGATCAAACCTTTGGGAAATCTAGCTGCTGATGCAAACGAAAGTTTGGAGCTTGTTGAAAATAATTTGAATGGACCCACCTAACATCTGCACAACATCATGGAATAAATAAGAATTTAGTTAAAATGAACAGGAATAGGACATTTCCAACCAGACAAATTCAAAATATTCTGAGCAGGAAATGAAACTTGCTGAAAGAATGGAGCAGCAATTATAAGAGCTTCAAAACGCAGCAGTGTTAGAAAAAAGGATTCAAGACATATTACTCTACTATTAGTAGCAGATTGAAAGACTTGGACCTTGTGAACCGAGAGCCCAACGAACTCAAATCAATCAGAAGAGAACTGGAAGGGACCTTGAAGGTCTTATAGTCCAGCCCCCTGCTCAAGCAAGCGGCCCTATACCCATGATGGCGAACCTATGGCACGCATGCCATAGGTGGCACGCGGAGCCATATGTCCCCCCTAGTCATTATTTTCTCTAGATTAGCCTGCAACCGTTCTTCATATGTTTTAGTCTCCAGGTCTTTAATCACAATAGTTGGTCCTTGCATTTTTTCCAAAGTCTCAACATCTTCTTTGTGATGTGCTTCAAAGATAATAAATGCCTGCTAGCATCCACCAACAGCTGGATCAAACCAAGGACACAGGATAATCACAGGACACTGATAAACCTCCAAAGTGTTTCAACGACCCTCTAAAAGGATGCAAAGGACCAGCTGTCTGCAAGGAATATAAATCCTTCCATTCCCCACCATCCTGTCAGAGCTGAAGAAGCTTCTTGGATGAGAAGCGAAACGTCTTTAAAAGAAAAAAAACAAACAAACAAGAAAGTCCAGTTGCCTCCTGAAAAAGCAGGAGAAAACAAAAGTCAAAATGGGCAACTCAGCTGCATTCCCTGCTATGATGTGCAGATGCATGGAAAGACATGGTGCAAGACCGAGAGGAAGTAGATTGATTCTTTGAGCAAAAGAGTCTTCTTTGGATAGCCATCAATACAATACTGGAGGAATCAAGCAGGAATATTTATGGAAACAAGGATCGTGAAACCAAAACTGGGATATATCTTGAAGACTGATGCATCTATGGGAAAAGATGACAACGCTGGTACATGGAGAGAAAAGATAATGTTGACAGTACTTGAGGTGGATCAATGGAGTAGTGGAAACCTCAAGAATAGTCTCCTAAGAACTGAGCAATGTGTCTAGAACTAGCCGGGACAAAGATGGCTGTGCTGGATGGACCGGGGAAGCCAATCGTGGCAAAGGTGGCTATGCCAGGCAGACCGGGGAGCCAGCCAATGGACAGGGCGAGGCGGCTTTGCTGGACAAGCCGGGGAGGCAGCCATGATGAGGGCGACTACGCCAGGCAGACCGGGGGAGCCAGCCTAGCAATTTGCTGTCTTGCGAAGACTTATGCAGAGCCGGGATCTTACTATAAAGTTTCCAGAATCCAAGGAATAACTCTGTTCTTTGTTCTAAGAGCACTCTTCTGCATGTCTCCTCTGAGCAAAGACTGAGTAAAAACTGGGCATGCGCACGCAAAAGAAGCGTGACCAAAAGATTGACTCAGTCTCCGAGCAGAAGAGTAGAGTTAACCCATTCCTTGGATTCTCTGCTCAGCACACTGGAGAAAAGACAGCTTGCATGGCTTTCAACCATAGAGTCCCCAAGGATCAGAAATGACTCGACGAAAAAGAACAAATAGTTGGTTCTGTGCTATCTCTCACTTGATCCCAAGAAGCTCAGAGATATCCAGTCCTCCATCTCTTTGCATCCATGACGCAGAGAGGGAGAGATCAATAGATAAGGAGAACTTCACATGCTGCTGTCCCAGTGTCTGCTTCACATCTGTTCCTTTGTATATTAACGGAGTCTCTGTGTTTCTAAGACATCAATGGAATTTCCTGTCTTTTCTCTTCTCTCTTCTGCTTCCCTCTCTTCAAAATGTAGGTGGATAAGGCTTTTCTGTCCTGTGGATTTCTTAATAAATGCACCAATCAGTCCTAGAAGAGATCAACCCTGATTGCTCTTTAGAAGGCCAGATCCTAAAGATGAAACTCAAAGACTTTGGCCACCTAATGAGAAGGAAGGACTCCCTGGAGAAGAGCCTAATGCTGGGAATGATTGAAGGCAAAAGAAGAAAGGGACAGCAGAGAACAAGGTGGCTGGATGGAGTCACTGAAGCAGTAGGCATGAGCTTAAATGGACTCCAGAGGATCGTAGAGGACAGGAAAGCCTGGAGGAACATTGTCCATGGGGGCATGATGGGTCAAACACGACTTCGCAACGAACAACAAAACTTCAGTTATAATAAATGCCTGTTAGCATCTGCCAACAGCTGGACCAAACCAATACTCTGAACCCCAGGAGCCTTTTGTGCCTTACAATAGTTGCAATTCAGTTGTAATTGCAATTAAGCAATTCTCTTACTCTGTTACTTAATTCCTTTGTATAATTTCAGCTCTCTCCTGTTCCGGGGGTTCTTCAAACACCAACATTTGATTTGTTTATAGTTACCTTCCCTAGCTAGTAAGAGAAGGTGCAGAGATTAGGAGGTCAATGTCTACCTCCATGCTTACTATCAACCTTGGCAACATTAGAACATAGACTGACAGAGTTGGAAGGTACCTTGGAGCTCAACTAGTCCAGGCCCCAGCTCAAGCAGGAGACATTATACCATTTCAGACAAATGGCTGCCCAGTCTCTTCTTGAAAACCTCCAATGATGGGGCATCCACAACTTCTGATGGCAACTAATTCCACTGGTTCATCGTTCTCACTGTTAGGAAATTTCGCCTTAGTTCCAGGTTGCTTCTCTCCTTGATTAGTTTCCATCCATTGTTTTGCCTTGCATTCTGGTGCTTTGGAAAATAGTTAGAATCCTTTCATCTCTGTGGCAGACCTTCAAACTCGGGACTTTTAACATGCAAGGACTTCAACTCCCAAAATTCCCCAGTCAGCATGTATTGCCATCTACAATTTCTAAACGACAGCAAGGAAAAGGCCAAACGAATCTTCATAAAACAGACATTTTCCACAATCACAGGGCCTCAAGAGACACCTTGAAAGTCCACGCAAGGCAGCCTTCAAGATAACTTGTTCTAAAAAAAAACAGCCAGGACTTGGGTATGGTCCAGTTGAATGAAAAGAAGGACTAGGGGAGACATGATAGCAGTGTTATAATATTTGAGGGGCTGCCACAAAGGAGAGGGGGTCAAGCTATTCTCCAAAGCACCTGAGGGCAGGACAAGAAGCAATGGGTGGAAACTAATGAAGGAGAGAAGCAACTTAGAACTAAGGAGAAACTTCCTGACAGTGGGAACAATTAATCAGTGGAATGACTTGCCTCCAGAAGTTGTGAATGCTCCAACACTGGAAGTTTTGAAGAAGATGTTGGATAACCATTTGTCTGAAGTGGTGTAGCATTTCCGGCCAAAGCAGAGGGTTGGACTAGAAGGCCTCTAAGGTCCCTTCCGACTCTGTTATTCTGTTAAATGGTCTGTTAAATGGAGTTTGTGGCCTGAGGAGTTGTTTTAGCTTTAGCGTGAATATTTGAGGCTACATTTGATGCAATTTCTATATCCCTTTCCAGTTCACCTCTTTGAATTTTTATGAGATCTCTTTGCTTGCTTTCATGCATTAGCAGCTGGGCAAAATATGCAGTTCTCACCCTATTTTGTTCTTCCAAAATTAAGCCCATCGGCCTAATCTAACCCACAGGCTGCTTTGAAAGCTAAATGTCATCCCCACTGGGGATATGGATTTATTCTTTTCTTTGATCTTTGTTGTGTTATAATGGAGACCTTTTCTATATGCCATGCCCATTTTTTCCCCTTTTCAACTGGCAGATTCACACCCCTTGCCAAAAAATACATGCCCTTCGTCCAATAGGAGATATTTAACCTATTCCCAAACAATGTTAACTGTTAATCTAATTCAATAGCACCCACGCCATAAACTTTACTTTTGCCCAGTTATAATTCAAAACAGGATACTGCACCCTTGGCACCAAGCTCATTAACATTCTGAAGTACACAATGCTTATAAGTTGGCTTGGTTTCCCCAAAAACCAAGATCCAAATGTAAGGTTTATCAGCACGATCTGAGAAAGAATGTTTTGGTAGCTAGATCTTTGCAAATCTAACTTTTTCTTGCCCATTCTTTGTTTGATCTTTTCCTGTTTGCTTTCCTGAAAAGCTGCACCACAAGGAATGGAAGTTGCTGCATTTGTCTAAAGGCCTGCTTTTTAATTTTTTTTTTTATTTAGTGTTTAGTATTTAACGTCCTGTCGCTAAGTGCCTATGGAGATTCAGGTCATGATTCAGGTAATCCAGGTCATAATTATCTCAAAGGTGCTTCTTTTTCTTTCAAAAGGCTACTGGACTGTTTTTTTATTTGGGGAGGGGGGAGGAGGGGGAGGGGAAGGAGGAGGAGAAGAAGGAGGAGAAGAAGAAGAGGAAGAGGAGGAAGGAGAAGGAGAAGGAGAAGGAGAAGGAGAAGGAGAAGGAGAAGGAGAAGGAGAAGAAGGAGAAGAAGAAGAAGAAGAAGAAGAAGAAGAAGAAGAAGAAGAAGAAGAAGAAGAAGAAGAAGAAGAAGAAGAAGAAGAAGAAGAAGAAGAAATAATTTCACTTCGTATCCAAGAACCTTCATCAGTTATAATCAGGGGTGGGATTCAGCCAGTTCACACCTATTTGGGAGAACTGGTTCTTGGAAGAAATCTTATTTTGTTTTTTTCCACTTTACAGGGCTAATAGGATTCCACTAATCCTGTAAGGAAGGAAACATTCTGGTGTTGTTTCTAGCCTAATCTTTATTGCCCTGTTTACAGAAACTGCCTCTTGGTTAACCCTTATTACATTGTAACAGCTAAGGTGAAGTGCCCTTCAACGTGAGTGACGTTGAGTTGGCCACGTCCACACGGTCACATGACCACTGAGCCACGCCTATCCAGCTGGTCATTAAGGCAGAGAACCGGTTGTTAAATTATTTGAATCCCACCACTGGTTATAATACCGTAGTTTTCTTCTTCTTCCTCAAATAAAAAATGATGCAGTTGCCTTTTGAAAGGGGGTGGGGGGTGGGGAAGGCTCTTTGAGAGTCCTGTGGCTAAGGTTACCAGACATTTAGCAAAGTGAAAACGTATCCTTCAACCTGCAAGCAGAGGCTTAACATCAAATGCGGTCCGGCTTTTTGATACTTAACAATCGTCTTGCTTAGCAATGGAACTTTTCGGTTCACTTGTGGTTGTAGGTCAAAAACTACCTGCGTTGACCATATTGCTTTCACACAAGTATAATTTTAGGTTGTTGCTTTTTTTTGCTACACCGAAAGTAGTTGGGCTGCACTCTGGGAAAGGGGGCTTGCTTCGTTTTGTTTAGAGAAGATCTGACTGATCTGCCTCCCGCTTCCCCCCAAATGCTTTGGATACAATTCCCATGAACCTGGGCCGACCACAATGGAAGCCCAACACATCATAGGTTGAAGAAATCTGGGACAAATTGAAAGATTAAAACCCATTTTGTCGATTTGAAAATGTTCTTGCCTCAGCAATCTGAAGTTTCACGCTTCTTCTTTTTTAAAAAAACAACAAACACTGTACTTACAGAAATAAAGAGGTGCTATATATCACATTAGAACAGATCCGCGGCAATTTTAAGATATGTGGACCTCAACTCCCAGAATTCTGGGTTCTGTTGTTCACACATCTTAAAGTTGCCAAGGTTCAGAAACACTGCCTTAAAAGAAATATTTGAAATTATTAGACAATTCCTTTTCTGTTCTCTCTGGACAAATGCACAATATGCCGGCAGCATTACTTTAAAAAAAAACAACTAGCAGATTTGTGCAGAGTTACAACACAAGTCATATACACACTGGCTTATGTTCAAAGAGACGCTGACCAGGGAGAAGTAGATACCAAAATACATAGACTAAACATCCCAATTAAAACTCAAAGGATTAAAAACTCTTCAACTGATGGCAATCTCAGGTCAATGTCCATAAAAATGAAGACTCCGCAAAAGATTAACTAGAAAAAGAGGGGAGACACCCCCCCCCCCCGCACAATAGACTGTCGAACAATAAATAATGTAGGCAGGGTTTTCACATCAGGTGGCAACGACACAAAACTCAGCAAATTTGAAAAATGATTCACAACCGAACGAAACAGTCTCAACTTTCCTTTCCTGCCAGCTGTTTCTCTGTTAAACATCAGTGTGTCTCACAGTCCTATGAAGTATACCAAGTTGGCTTTGAAAACAGCTGCTACGACATTATTTATTTATTTATTTATTTATTTATTTATTTATTTATTTATTTATTATTTATTTAATTTTTAAAATTTTTATACCACCCCCTCTCCTGAAGGACTCGGGGCAGTGAACAGCCAAAATTAAAAACACACAATACAAACATTAAAATACTATAAAACAAAATTAAATTTATCATTTGGCTTCCCCAATTTAAAAACCTCTAACCCATAAAATTCCCCAATTAAAAAATGTTTAACCCAGCCTGGCTTGCTGAAATAAAAAAGTCTTCAGGGCCCGGTGGAAGGTCCCGAGGTCCGGGATCAGTCGTATCCCTGGGGGTAGCTCGTTCCAGAGGGCGGGTGCCCCCACAGAGAAGGCTCTTCCCTGGGGGGTCGCCAGCCGACATTGCCTGACTGACGGCACCCCGAGGAGGCCCTCTCTGTGGGAGCGTATCGGCCGGTGGGAGGTTATCGGTGGCAGAAGGTGGTCTCGTAAATAACCGGGCCCTAAGCCATGGAGCGCTTTGAAGATGAGAACCAATACCTTGAAGCGCACTCGGAAGACCATTGGAAGCCAATGTAGCTCGCGCAGGAGAGGTGTCACGTGGGAGCGCCATGTCGCCCCCATAAGTACCCGCACGGCCGTATTCTGCACCAGTTGGAGCCTCCGAGTGCTCCTCAAGGGGAGCCCCATGTAGAGAGCGTTGCAAAGCATTTCATGCTTCCCCATGGAAATTACACTCCATTCCTTCTTCAGAGGGTTTGGCAGACTAAATTCTGGGAATGTGCATCCATGTCAAAAAAAAAATAACTTCAAATTTTAGGAAATAAATAACAACCAACATTATCCTGAACTTAACTTGGAAGCTAACTACGGGTTATATTTAGTCACATGGATTTCTGCCTCGCCCAAAGTTTGTGTTTGTTGTCACACAAGGTCTTAAAATCATTATATTTTCTCTAATCAATCGTCAAGTCAAGAATGGCTCAATTTAGTTGGGCATACTTCCCAACCCTTATTATTTTGAGCGATGATTCTTATTAGTTTGGCTTTCTTCCTTAATGTCAGACTTGACTTTAAGTATGATGTTTAGAAGTCAGAGTCACTTAACAACAGTGTTCCTAATTTAAGAACTTTAGTAATTCATTTAACAACCGTGGCCAGAGAGGTCATAAAATGAGCCCAAACTCATTTAACAACTGTTTCGCCTAGCAACATAAATTTTGGGCTCGATTGTGGTCAAGAACTGCCTGTAGTATGTGTTTCCTATTTGTAGATCCTATCTTTCAGTGTTTTCTTTCATTCAAATTAAGCTGCCATTTCTGGACTAAATTACAAATCAATGCAACTTCTCAAATTTCCTGCCCATTGTATCTCTTACCAACACAAACTTTTAAGCTCAATTATGGTTGTAAGTCAAGGAATACCCATATTTAGAAGTCACTGCCAATCCAAACACATCGAAAGCAAATGGAACCATTACAGATGATGGCAAATCTCACACACACGTCATCCATTGACTTTGAGGACTGTTGCTAACAGGAGCTGAAGTTGAACACATCTGCAGGGCTTCAGAAGGCCCACGTTTCAATGGATTGACTCAGCATAAAGTTCTTCTCAGAAGAAGCTAACAGCTCCGGTGAGAAATGGTGTCTGTTTCACTTTCCAGTCAAAAACAGTTTGTGAGTTGCAAATTCCTTCTGAAATGGGCCTTCTGAAGTTCAAAAGATCTAAGGTAGCAATAACTGACAAATGATTCCTGGATGAAATCCAGAAAAAGGGATGAATGAAATTTATCTGTGGTTCCTTCAATGATTGCTATGGTGATCAAAAAAAAAAAAAAAAGTAGTATAAAAGAACCAGAAGATGGCAACACTCAGACATAATAAAACAGCTTCATTCCAAATTTCCTGCCTTCTAATCAGTAGACTTTCCATAACACAAGCTTAGGTAAACATTGCTTTCTCTTCTCAGGCTATTCATTATTCCTTTTTTTTGTTTGTTTGTATAAAAGTCTGAAAGGATACCATATCCAAGCAACAAAGCTTAAAAAAGGGAAGGAGCAAGATTAGGCACCTATTTGATAATAACTTAAACCGTATGGCACTTTTTTTTTTTTTTTTAATTTGCTTTATATGCCGCCCTTCTCCGGAGACTCAGGGCAGCTTACAATGTGCTCAGCAATAGCCTTCATCCTTTTGTATATTTATACAAAGTCATCTTATTGCCCCCACAACTGGGTCCTCATTTAACCTACCTTAGAAAGGATGGAAGGCTGAGTCAACCTTGAGCCTTGGCGAGATTCGAACCTGCAGTAATTGCAGGCAGCTGGTCTTAATAACCAGCTTACTAACAGGGTGCCTTAGACCACTGTACTACCAAGGCTCTTTGCTTGAAGCGACCTCACTACAGCTTGGAAAATGTCCTAAGGTAACCCGTAGCTAGAGAATCCTAGGGCCTGATTCAGCGTGGTATTCAGCCAAAGGTACAGTGGGAAACAGTTCTTTCTCAAACCATCAAACTATTCCTTATGGCACCAGAACACAAAAAAACCCTTATCCATATGGAAATGAATGCGCCGATTTACATGGAACTGATATCCACCCCTGTCTTGCAAACACAATCAAATAGTTCAGTGGTGGAATTCAGCTGGTTCTATCCGGTTTGGGAAAACCGGCAGTGTCGGCTGTGGGAGGCTCTGCCCACCTGCCCGGATGTCATCACGTTCCATTTTTGAAGCTCTGCGCATGCGCGGAAGTAGCGAAGGTAAGTAATAATAATAATAATTTTATTTCTATACCGCCCTTCTCCCGAAGGACTCAGGGCGGTGTACAGCCAATTTAAAAACACAAGACACAACAATGATTAAAAATTAAAATAATTAAATAGATTTGGCCGATTTAAAACCCCAAAAATTTAAAATACCCCAATTTAAAATTATTATGTTGATAATGGCGATGGCACCTGCTGACTATATCGGGACGCCGGCAGCCACAGCCACTCGGTCTTGGACGGGTTGAGTCTGAGCCTGTTCCTCCCCATCCAGACCCGCACGGCCTCCAGGCAGCGAGACATCACATCAAGGGCATCGTTGGGGTGGTCTGGGGTGGAGATGTACAGCTGAGTATCATCAGCGTACAGATGACACTTCACCCCAAAACCACGGATGATCTCACCCAGCAGCTTCACATAAATGTTGAACAGAAGGGGCGAGAGGAACGACCCTTGTGGCACTCCCCATGCGAGACGCCTCGAGGTCGACCTCTGCCCCCCTGCCAACACGAACTGCGAGCGGTCGGAGAGGAAGGAGGAGAATCACCGCAAAACGGTGCCCCCTATTCCTAACCCTCTCAACCGCCGCAGCATGATACCATGGTCGATGGTATCAAAAGCCGCTGAGAGATCTAATAGGACTAGGACAGAGGAGCAACCCCTGTCCCGAGCCCTCCAGAGATCATCCACCAACGCGACCAATGCCGTTTCTGTGCTATGTCCCTGCCTGAAGCCCGACTGGCACGGGTCTAGATAGATAGCTTCATCCAGGTGCCTGGGCAGTTGTCGTGCCACCACACTCTCAACAACCTTCGCCATAAAACGAAGGTTGGAGACCGGACGGTAGTTAGCTAATTCAGCCGGCTAAGTAAATACCACCCCTGAAAGAGTTCGCTATCTGGCAACGCCGGTTTGCCCAAAAGCCTGAAATATTTTTGAAATGGTTTACAAATGATCCAAAAATAAGGAGAGCCGGTAAGAATATTTCGAATTCTGAATGTGTCGTGAGCACTAAAATGGCTGGGGTGATTGATTAACTGATTGATTGATCAATGAATCAACTTTTAATACGGTGACAGCAGCCCCATATCCAAGATTCATGACAGTCATTCAGATGTAAGGTATAAAATAGATGAGCTATAAAGGTTCACGAAATGCTTATAAAATCTGAGCTGCTAAACAGAATTGGGCTACTTGCCATGAGATTTTGGGATCTTGAGTTGAGAAGTAGAGAGTTCACATAATACTTACTCAAAGCAACAGGGTTTCTATTTTATTTTGGATCGTGGCGCTATACATGCTTGTTCAAACAGACAAACAGGAAAAACCTGGGACTTCTTCCATATTCGCAGAGTCTTTCATGGAATGCAATGGCCTTATATTTACCCTTGGGGATTTTTCTTTAATTTTTATCACTCCTTTATATTGTTTTTATAAATAACTCAAAGCGGCAACCTTACCTAATACTTCTTCCTCCTATTTTTCCCACCACCACAACCCCTAGGACTGTAATGGCGACAGGTGACACGTAGCCATATCAGTGGGCAGCTCAGCTCTGGCGTGCATGTGCACGCCGGCCAGCTAATTTTCGGGCCTTCTGGGCCCACCAGAAGTAGGGAAACAGACTGTTTCCTGCCTCCGGAGGGCCGGGGTGGGGTGGGGGGGGGAGAAGGCCCATTTTTCTTTTTCACCTGGCTCCAGACCCTCTCTATGCATCTTGGGAGGGCGAAAACAGCCTTCCCCAGTCCCTCGGAGGCCTGAAACAGCCAATTTCCCAACTCCCGGTGGGACAGGAAGTGATGTTTTTTGCTGTCCCCAGCCTCCAGAGACTCCTAGAAAGGCTACTCTAGGAAAGTCAACTATTTAAAAATATCTGACCGCTGGGAGATTCGATGAAGCAGATCCCAGCTACCTAAATAGAGGGAGGATACAAATGAAAAAAAAAATTGCTAGATTGGCAGAAGCTGGGACAAATAACGGGAGCTCACCCTGTCATGCAGCACTAGGGATTCGAACCGCTGAACTGCCGACCTTTCGATCGACAAGCTCAGCATCTTAGCCAATGAGCCACCGTGTCCCTACCTGTAACTAACTACCTGTAAACAACATCTTATTTTCTTATATTGAACTCCAGTCCACAGAGCATTTGCACTTGAGGTCTTTCTACCCAAACGCTCAAATATTAATTTTCGGAATGGGAAGGTGCCTCTAAAATATGCCATGTATATCGGAAGGAAGGTATAGTGGCAGGGATGGGTTTCAGCAGGTTCTGACCAGTTCTGGAGAACCAGTAGGAGAAATTTTGAGTAGTTCGGAGAACCGGTAGTAAAAATTCTGACTGGCCCCGCCCCCATCTATTCTCTGCTTCCCGAGTCCCAGCTGATCAGGAGGAAATGGGGATTTTGCAGTAACCTTCTCTTGGATTGGGGAGGGAATGGAGATTTTATAGTATCCTTCCCCTGCCACGCCCACCAAGCCACACCCACAGAACCGGTAGTAAAAAAATTTGAAACCCACCACTGTATAGTGGGGATACAGAAAGAAAAAATAACCAGTCAGAGGTGGACTCCAGACTCTGGACTGTCGCGCGGAAAGCTTCCCCACGGTTTTCTGCTCCATCAGCCGCTTGTAGAAAGCAAATTAATGATCCATGGAGAATGTATTTCCAGGAAAGCAAGTAAAAGGCAACGGTGAAATCGAAGACCTCAAATGTCAAATCATGTCATTGTTCTCACAGAACATAACCAAAAGACGGACTTGGTCTCCAAAGCACCAGAGGGCAGGGCAAGAAGTAACGGGGGGAAAAACGTATTACGGAGAGAAGGAAGGAGAGTTTTTCTGACAGTGAGAACAATTAAGTCAGCTTGCCTCCAGGAACGGTGGGTGCTGCAACACTGGAAAGTTTTGAAAAAATAAGACGAGATAACCATTTGTCCCGAATGGTATATGGCAGAGGTGTCAAACTCAAGGCCCGGGGGCTTAGATCTGGCCTGTGGGCTGTCCTGGAAGCAGCAAAGGACCAGCTCGCGGTTCCTCTGCCAGTGAAAACAAAGCTCGGGAGGGCTGTGTGGCTCCGTTTTTGCTGGCAGAGGGCTGCAGGAGGCCATCATGGCCGAAAACGGAACTTGGGAGCTCGTTTCTGCTGGCAGAGCACTCGGGCCGCCATAGGCACCCCCGACATGAGTGACAGCAAGCTGACCACGCCCACCCTGCCCATGCCCACCCCGGCCCCTGAAGTCAAACACAACCCTGACGCGGCCCTCAAACGAAATCGAGTTTGACACCCCTGGTATATGGTCTCCTCTCTTGAGCAGGGGGTTGGAGTAGAAGACCTCCAGCCCTTTGATTCTATGCCCTATGCACCGAAGCAAAGTACCCACGAAAAGTAGGTTGCCACGCTCAACAGAAGCAAGCTGGTGCAGACAGATTTATTTCTTCTGACTCAACCCTCCGTGATGTTCTCCTACAATATCCGTGATAAAGCTATCTTGGAGAAAATTATTGGAACCACAAGAAGCTGTGACTGTTGTGGTTGCAAACGTTGAGTGCGGTTGCAGGAAAACCTGCCAGCAGATAAGCCAGATGAATATAAATATTCTCTGCATCAGAGTTTGCATTTTCTGTTATAGTTCTAGCGGAGGTACGATCATAAATAAAGAGGTATATGAGATGGATTCCCATATTCTTACATAATGATATCATTCCAGCTTAACCTTAATTCCTCTGTTGTTACATTATTCTACTTTATATCCTACATCTTACTTTCCTTCTTGGTTTATAGCTTTAATATGAAGCATTCTTTTATCTCGATCCGAGTGTTTTTAATCTCATAAAACTGATATTAAAGCAATAAAAAGGGAGGCCAATTTATGGAGGGCTTTTATATCTCCTCGGTTTCATTATTCTCACCAAAAAAGGGGAGTAACTCATCATCAGCCTCCGGCCAAGCTTCAGTTATTTATTAGGAGCTTCATGTCGGCACATTCCCAAATGAAGCCAGCTCTGACCCTACGTAATTTATGCCCCAATTATAACCTTGTTTCCCCTTTCCTCCCCAGGGTGTGTCATCAATCACATTCACCAATAGAACAATTTCGTGAGGTTGTAGAGGTCACTCCCCTCCAGCTGCTGTGGGTAACCCGGGGATACAGCCTTAAAAGAAATAACCATGGAATGTGTATCTGTCTTTGGCTGCCATGCCGTTTCACCGGTTTCCTATCCGCCTTGGCCTATGGCAACTCAAGAGCAGGTCAGGGATGCTTTGCGAGTTGACACCTTGACTCAGATTGCACCTGGTGCAGACAATTATGCATATATATCCTAGAGGGCCGCTTAGTTATCAAAGGATTTCTGGGTGATGGAGCATCATGGCTCTTAATCAAATGCTTCTGCAGAAGTGCTTGCATGTAGGAGGAACTCTGGAGGCAAAGGATGAGGAAGCAAAATTATTTTTGTTTTTTGGGGTCAGAATATCATTTGTAAGAAGCCAGAGATGAAACTAAACACCAAAAAGAGCTGTTGCACCAAAAGAATGCTACTCGAGGGGAAATAACAGAATGGGAAGCTTACTCCATTCTTGCAAAGCAGACAAAGACAATTAGTGGTCAATATAATTGGAATTCTAATACGGTCTTCCTTCTGGATACTAAGAGTTCTGCACACAATCCTGCAGTCTTTCATAAGGACTAGCACCTTTGGGAAGCAAACCTTTTCAGGAAATTCCATACACAATATTACGGTCTGTTCAGGAATTGCTGGTGGGACAGCAACAAGAAAAAACCAGCCATCTAACTCAAAAGACAAAAAGAACAGGCGAAACTTGGGAGAACTGCAAAATGGCACGTTTCAAGAGTTCCATGTTGTCTAGATAGGATTAACTACAATATTTTTTTCACATGGTTAGGCAACACTGCGGGTGCCAACACTGCACACAAAGTTTAATCAACTCATCAATTAAACAGTAAAACGCTGACTGCAGAATGCATTTATTTACATGCTTGCTTGCTTGATTTATTCAGCCTCCCCGTTTGCAAATGTAACTCTGGAAACCAGCGAAACAAAAATTGTACATTATTTATTGATGGATATGTTTGCCTGCTTTGAGCTCTACAGTTCCCTCATCCCTCCTCCCCCCAGCTGCAAATATAACTCTGGAATTAAAACCCATGGAACCAAAATGATAAAAGAGCATAAACAATGGGTTTTCCCCAAACCTCATGATACAGTATATCATATAATGCCACAAATATTTAGCAAAACTTGGCTACCTAAAGCTGTTTTCCCACCCTTGAAGTTTTCAGATTTCCATGAAGGCCTGAAAAATACATGGTGGTTTTAAAAGGTGCAGGTAGTTCTTAACTTGTAACCGTTTGTTAGTGATTGTTCATCTATCTATCTATCTATTTATCTATCATCTGCCTGCCTGCCTGCCTATCTATCTCTATCATCTATCTATCTATCTATCTGCACTCACATTCATGACAAACCATTTTATACCAAATTTATATCTCGTTGATAAAGAAATAAAGGGAGACTAGTATAGATCTATTTCAAGCTACTTAGCTCTCATCAGCTAGCCATACCCTTACTCGGATTCAAACTTGGGCTGCCTGCATGTTAGGCAGTTGTATTAACCTCTGAGCCACAAGTTCTCCTCCCTTTATCAGTTTGAGCCAGGGGAGAGATTAAGTGTTTTTCTATCGAGGCACCTGGTCTACCCCAGCATGTGATGCGGGAGGGAGCATACTGCATCCCTTTCGTCTTTCAGCTCCAATCCAGAAGCCCTCAAGCAGTCGCATTCACGACAAACCGTTTTTATACCAAATTTATATTTCGCCGATAGTCTCCCTTTATTTCTTTATCAGTGAAATAAAAATTTGGTGTATATACTATATACATAGATGCATTTATTAAACACATTTTTCTGAAAAAGGATCACCAAACTCCCAGACAAGAATTCCTGCATTACAGGAAAAGCATCTTTCTGACCCCTCCATTCAGAACAAGGAAGCAGGATCCTACCTGGCCCTCTCTTAAAAAGTCATGGCAATTAAGCTGCTGCAGGTTCTCTTCTGTTTACCCAGCAAGGAAAGATGTTACACAGCAGGAGAAGGAGAAGGAGAACACAGCTTAAGAATCATGGATCAACCTGGACGCCTTCCGCCTGCCAACATGCAGTCACTGTGTATCAACATGAGCTTTGTCCAAATATCCAGCGCCGATTGCACAGAATGTTCGCTTCGAATTTAAAAGAGTACAAAGGACTAACAGGTAGGGGTGGGGCTTTTACATTAAAAACAAAAGATTGAAAAGGAGGGTGGGTGGGAATATTTTACAGGGAACTTTGCCCTAGATCAGTGATGGCTAACCTTTTTGCCATTGGGTGCCAAAAGCGGGGGGGAGTGCAGGGTGGTCGTGCGCGTGCGTACACCGATAATTCTATGCGCCCTGTCCCCCCACGCGCATGCGCATGACCCCCCCATGCTCCCCCCACTTTTCCCATGTGATGGCACAGGGGACCCGGTAACAGCCTGTTTGCTGACTTACAGTGGGCCCAGAAGGCCCAAACATCAGCTGACCAGCACGTACATGCGTGCTGGAGCTGAGCTAGGTCAACGCTCGCGTGCCCACCAATATGGTTCTGCGTGCCACTTGTGGCACGCGTGCCATAAGTTCGCCATCACGGCCCTAGATGTTTAAGCTCTGCAAATAGAGACCAGAAGGAGAAAGTGTCATAACTAAATCTTCTTCCTTGCAAAAGACATACAGGTAGTCACTTTAACAGATTTAACAGATTAACGGAGTTGGAAGGGACCTTGTAGGTCATCTAGTCCAACCTCCCGCCCAAGCAGGAGACTCTCCTCTCCTCTCCTCTCCTCTCCTCTCCTCTCCTCTCCTCTCCTCTCCTCTCCTCTCCTCTCCTCTCCTCCCCTCCCTGTGAGATTTCACAGAGGACTGTGTATTGTTCTGCCCAATGGAAGCAGGGCTATGCTTTGTGTTATTTTGCATGTGACACAACAAACAAGACACGCCCCATTTTACGACCTTTCTTGCAACAGATCTTAAGTGAATCGCTTTAGTTGTTCAGTTAGTAACACGGCTGTTAAGTGAATCTGGCTTCCCCATTGACTTTGCGTATCAGAAGGTTGCAAAAAGTGATTATGCAACTCCAGGATAACAGTCATAAATACGAGCCACTTGACATCCGAATTTTAATCCTGTGACTATACAGGATTGCTGCAACAGCCGTTAGCGTGAAAAACAGTCATAGATCACTTTTTTCAGTGCTGCTGTAACTTCGAACCGTCATTAAACAAACTGTTGCAAGTTGTTTGTCATCTTTAAGAAGAAATGCAAACATTTTAAATATCTATCTTCAATGCTTTGATCCAAGTAAACTTTGTACAGATAATGTTCTGCCCCAGCTACGGACCCCAGAGAACGCAGCACACACAAAGTCTGTACAAACCTTAGTTTACTAAATTAAATCATTCTTTTTCAAACAAAGACTGTTAATTAACTTTCTTAACAGCCTACAAGAATCCAAAGAATAAATAATCGTAATCTTACTAGGATTGGCAGAAAGCCGAGAAGCAATTTGCAGGACACTGATAAAAAAACTAAGATCCAGAGGCGAAGGAGAGTGAACGAAGTTGTTCCCTGCAAATTGCCTCAGTTGTCGTCCTTCCTTAAATAGGCTAAGGGAGAGGCCAATTAACCCCAAGCCTTACTCTCGAGGAGACCTCCTCCTGAGGAGTCACTCCTGCCTTTTGGCAGCTCTGCGCGCCCGTGCATCGAGAAGAGATTCCTCCTCTTCTTCCTCTTCACTTATGGAAGTTTCTGGAGGTTCTGAAGGCCCTGGCTGAATCCCCGCCTCTGGCACCACATCTTCTCCATCCTCCTCATTGTCCGACTTGAGTGCCAGTTGCATAGATTACTGCACCACACCAGCCTCCTCGCTGTCGGAATCAGCTACTAGGTGCACAGGCTGCTGACGTGCCACAACAGATAAGTATTGTCAATACAGCTAATAAACTGTGATTCAGTTTGAATAAAATACAAGTATCCACCACCATTTAAGGAATGCAGTGGCTCAGTGACTAAGACGCTGAGCTTGTCTATCAAAAGGTTGGCAGTTCAGCAGTTCGAATCCCTAGTGCCGCGTAACGGGGTGAGCTCCCGTTCCTTGTCCCAGCTTCTGCCAACCTAGCAGTTCAAAAGCACGTAAAAAATGCAAGTAGAAAAATAGGGGCCACCTTTGGTGGAAAGGGAACAGTGTTCCATGCGCCTTAGGCGTTGAGTCATGCCGGCCACATGACCACGGAGACATCTTCGGACAGCGCTGGCTCTTTGGCTTTGAAACGAGCCAGGAGATGAGCACTGCCCCCTAGAGTCCGGAACGACTAGCACATATGTGCAAGGGGAACATTTACCTTTACCTTTATCCACCGCTGTAGAATTTCCTCCTCCAATTTTTGGGGTTTATTTTCCAGCCAAAGAAGAAATTGTGAGTTCTCGTTTTTGATTTCCCAAGTTCCTGTTTATTTTGTTCTAGGTTCGCTATCACAAAACATGGGGGAGCGAAAACTTTAGCAGACAGTTGGTTCTTGGAGAAACACGGTCAGCTGTTTCCCCCCTAGGCTTGACCAACAAAGTCGTCTACCATTATGCGTTTTCCACAGAGCTCAGGGTCATATGCTCAGTTGAAATGTGGACAAGGACAGCTTTCTGACATAAAAAGTTGGATCAGCCCTCAAATAGGCTCAGAAGACAGCTGCGAGGGCAAAAATCCAACACTTAATCCAACACTCCAACATTTAATTCCTGCTCCTGGGATTTGACAGCATTGAGTTTCCTTGCCCCAAAAGAAAATATCAGTAATTTCCTTTCCTTTCCTTTCCTTTCCTTTCCTTTCCTTTCCTTTCCTTTCCTTTCCTCTCCTCCTCTTCTCTCCTCTTTTCTTCTTTCCTTTCCTTTCTTTTTTCTTTTCTTTTTTCTTTTCTTTTCTTTTCTTTTTTCTCTTCTCTTCTCTTTTTTCCTTTCCCTTTCTTTCTTTCTTTCTTTCTTTCTTTCTTTCTTTCCTTCCTTCCTTCCTTCCTTCCTTCCTTCCTTCCTTTTTTTGCAGCTCGTGGCTGAGCTCATATATTGTTTAAAGTTACTTCTTTTTCCCAATAGTGTTCATTGAAAATATCAACTGTCTAGGTAAGCAGTAAGGCCAAATCTGTAAAATTATGTGTGTTTTTATGGCCTCTCAGTTCAGGACTGTGATGTTCTTGTTAATTTAGCTTCTTCATTTCCCACTGTTTTTAAGGAAGTGTGGACAGCACATATAAGTCTACATGTGTGTGAAAAAAGGGTAGTGGAGACTTGTTTTCAAAAAATAGAAGTTTAGAGTTGTCTTCTTGTAAATCGTTCATAGTAGGCTTACTGTATGTCTACAGATAGCAGGGGTGAAATGCTCCCGGTTTGGACGGGATTGCTCGATCTGGTAGCGATGGAGGCAGGTGGTTTGGAGAACCGGTAGCAAAAATCCCTGCCCCCCCCCATGCCCAGCTGAGCTGCACAATCATCAGAGGCTTTTTTTTTTACTTTTAAAAGCATTTTTCTACAACCTCTTCAGCCGAAAAAATGCTTTTAAAAGTAAAAAAAAAAAGCCTCTGATGATCGCGCAGCTCAGCTGGGATCCTCAAAGGCTTTTAAAAGAAAAAAAATCCTTTTTTTTCTTTTAAATGCGTCTGACGATCCAAGCTGAGTTGCCTGATCGGCAGAGACTTTTTTTCTTTTAAATGCCTCTAACGATCAGGCAACTCAGCTTGGATCGTCAGAGGCATTTAAAAGAAAAAAACTCTGCCGATCAGGCAACTAAGCTGGGATCATCAGAGCCTTTTGAAAGCATTTTTTTACAACCTCTTCGCCGAAGAGGTTGTAGAAAAAATGGTTTTAAAAGTAAAAAAAAAAAAAATTAAAAAAATTGGTCACGCCCACTCAGTCACATTACCCCCCTCCACCAAGCCACGGCCACAGAACCGGTAGTAACAAATGTTAGATTTCACCACTGACAGATAGACCCTTCCTTACAACCAATTGTTTAGTGACCATTCAAAGTTACAACGGCGTTGAAAAAAGCAACTTATGACCATTTCTGAACAGTCATGATGGTTGCAGCATCCTCATGGCCACATGATCAAAATCCAGACGCTTCGCATCTGACTCAATAGTTATGACGGGTGCAATGTCCCGGGGTCATGTGATCCCCTTTTGAAAACTTCTGACCAGCAAAATCCATATGGAAGCCAGATTCACTTTACAACCGTGTTACTAATTGAACAATTGCAGTGATTCACGTAACTAAAGCATATGAAGAACGGTTGCAGGAACTGAGCATGGCTAGTCTAGTGAAGAGAAGGACCAGAGGAGATAGGATAGCAGTCTTCCAACATTTGAGGGAGGAGGGGATCAAGCTATTTTCCAAAGCACCTGAAGGCCAGACGAGGAATAATGGATGGAAACTAAACAAGGAGAGATTAAACCTGGAAATAAGGAGGAATTTTCTAACCGTGAGAACAATCAACCAGTGGAACAGAAGTTGCCTTCGGAAGTTGTGGGAGCTTCATTACTGGAAGCTTTCAAGAAGAGACTAGATTGCCATTTGTCAGAAATGGTGTACAGAATTCTTTATTGGCCAAGTGTGATTGGACACACAAGGAATTTGTCTTTGGTGTATATGCTCTCAGTGTACATAAGGAGAATAAAATACATTCATCAAGAATAAAAAGATATAACACAGTGATAGTCAAGGTTACTAATAAGGTATCAAATCGTACTAGGAAACAAGTAAAAACAATATAAATTGAAAGATACAAGCAACATGGTTATAGTAATAAGTGGGAAGAGATAGATACTAGTAAAGAAGAGAAGAATAATAGTATTAGAGTCTTAGTAAATTATTTGACAGTGTTATGGGAATTATTTGTTTAGCAGAGTGATGGCATTTGGGAAAAAACTGTTCTTGTGTCTCGTTGTTCTGATGTGCAGTGCTCTATAGCATTGTTTTGAGGGTAGGAGGTACAATTTATGTCCAGGATATGAGGGTTAGGGTTAGAGTTAGAGTTATAACTAACTCAATGATGTAGAAACCATGGAGCAGTGCAGGTTTAATGCTGTGAGGAACATAGAATTATTAATTCAGTTTATAAAAACTGTTTCTGTCTTCCAATTAGGATGCGCAAACTTACTGGTGGCTCTTTGCAATCAAAGCTGGTGTAGGTTTAGGTATCGCCTCAAGCCATGGTCTGCTTTAGAAGTTTGCGCTTGCTTGATAATATGAAAGCACCTATTTTCACAACTTCCAGCAAGCCTATTCAACATAACCACCTGAGTAAGAGCAACCCGCAATCTGACCTGCTAAATTCTCACATTTCTGATCTTTGCAATCTCGAGAAACGTGAACAACTATGCTGTAGGGCTTCGAATGTTGGACCAGAGATGGGAAGACTGCCATTCCAGTCTCTGACACACAAGGCAGCCCCGGGAACAGCTGGTGGGGGTGGGGGTGTCCTCTTTGTATCACAGTTGCTGTTATTGGGATAAAATAGGAGGGAGGGCCCCCGTCCCTCCTTTGAGTGTCTAGAAAAAAATTGCAGGATAAGGTATGCCATAAATAATACTTAGACAACCTCAGACAATGGTACTTTGAGCCACTCTTTCTCTAACTATAGTACCTGACAGAGAAATTATGGGAATAAAATTAGATAAATTGCTATGTACACTGCTTTGATGCTTAAGGGAGGGAGGGAGGGAGGGAGGGAGGAAGGAAGGAAGGAAATGAGAAGGAGGAGGAGGAGGAGGAGGAGGAGGGGAAGGAGAAGGAGAAGGAAGGAAGGAAGGAAATGGAAAGGAAGGAAGGAAGGAAAGAAATGAGAAGGAGAAGGAAGGAAATGGGAAGGATGACAAGAAAGGAAGGAAGGAAGGAAGGAAATGAAAAGGAATGAGAAGGAGAAGGAGAAGGAGAAGGAGAAGGAGAAGGAAGGAAATGGAAAGGAAGGAAGGAAAGAAATGAGAAGAAGGAAGGAAATGGGAAGGAAGGATAAGGAAGGAAGGAAGGAAGGAAGGAAGGAAGGAAGGAAGGAAGGAAGGAAATGAAAATGAAAAGGAATGAGAAGGAGAAGGAGAAGGAGAAGGAGAAGGAGAAGGAGAAGGAAGGAAGGAAATGGAAAGGAAGGAAGGAAGGAAGGAAGGAAGGAAGGAAGGAAGGAAGGAAGGATGGATCGATCCACGTTTTCAGATCAAGTGGAATCCAGACAGAAAAAAGACCTTTGGCTCTGGCTTACAAAGCCTGGCATCATGAGGTTTCTACTTTCATATCGTTCAAAATGCATTTGCAGCTGTGGTCTCTCCGGCACACGGGCTGAAGGTCAGCGTTGTTTACTTACGAGCAGAACAGCGGAGGAGATGGGAACACAGGTTCCCATTTACTGGCACCCTCCCTGTATTACTGTACTGGGTGAGAGGGATTAGGGAAATAAGCCGCTGGTTTTGATTGGAGGGTTGGTTAATGTACAATGTCTGATTTGCCCACAAGGACTCAAAGGTGATTTACTTTCACCTGCAAAGCTGCTGATGATGGACAACTACAGATTCAGGTTGACGGTGGGGATGGAGGAAACCTTGATTTATTTGTAGCATGCCTTGGTTAACAAGATTTACCGTGTTTCTCTGAAAATATGACCGGGTCTTATATTATTTTTTGCTCCAAAAGACGCATTGGGGCTTATTTTCTGGTTAGGTCCCACCCCACCCCCCCTCCGGTATGGTGTAGGAAGATGTTGAGACTATGGGAACAGTGCAGAGAAGAGGAACAAGGATGATTTGGGGACTGGAGGCTAAAATATATGAAGATCTGTTGCAGAAAGTGTCTGTGCAGGAATGTCTAGTCTAGTGAAAAGAAGGACTAGGGGTGCAGGGGTGCTCCTGGTTTGCATCGGTTCGCAAGAACTGGTAGTAAAAATTTGTAGTAGTTCCGAGAACCGGTAATAACATTGGCTGGCCACACCCCCGAACCGGTCCCCGGCCCGGTCGCCGCTCGCTTACCCTGCCCACCTCATCAGAGGCTTTTTTTTTCTTTACTTTTAAAAGCATTTTTTCTACAACCTCTTCAGCCTTTCTCTTCCTTCCTTCCTCCTCCTTCCCTCCTTTCCTCCTTTCCTCTTTCCTCCCTCCCTTCTTTCCTTCCTTCCTTTCTCCTCCCTCCCTCCTTTCCTTCCTTCATTAATTCCTTCCTTTCTTCCTCCTCTTTCCCTCCTTTCCTTCCTTCCTCCCTTCCTCTTTCTTCCCTCCCTCCTTTCCTCCCTCCCTCCTCACTCCCTCCCTCCTTCCTTATTTCCCTTTCTCTTCTTCCTTCCTCCTCCCTCCCCCCTTTCCTTCCTTCATTAATTCCTTCCTTCCTTCATCCTCCTTCCCTCCTTTCCTTACTTCCTCCTCCCTCCCTCTCTTTCCTTCCTTCCTTTTTTCCTTTTCTCTTCTTCCTTCCTTCCTCCTCCCTCCCTCCCTTACTTCCTCCTCCCTCCCTCCCTTTCCTTCCTTCCTTCTTTCCTTTTCTTCTTCCTTCCTTCCTTCCTCCTCCCTCCCTCCCTCCTTTCCTTCCTTCCTCCTCCCTCCCTCCCTTTCCTTCCTTCCTTTCCTTTTCTCTTCTTCCTTCCTTCCTCCTCCCTACCTCCCTCCTTTCCTTCCTTCCTTAATTCCTTCCTTTCTCTTCCTTCCTTCCTCCTCCTTCCCTCCTCCCTTACTCTTTCCTCCCTCCCTCCCTCCCTTCTTTCCTTCCTTTCTCCTTCCCTTCCCTTCCCACTCATTCCCCACATTCTGCTGCTATGAATTGGCCACAACAAACCAAATCAGCTGTGGAGTATAGTGCAGCCTTCTAGAACTGGCACAAGCCACCACCTCCTGTCCTCTGCAGACGTGCACTGCATGTTCATAATTACACACACAGACACACACACCAAATGTGAACCCAAAGGACAAATCTCTCAACCAGAAAGTACGTGGTGGAAAGGCCAATCCAGAGAGTTACTCAGAGTGAAATATGACCAGAAACCAATATAGATTCACACTCAAAGAGTATTTATCCGCCCCACCCAAGGTAGGAATAACCATAAAGGTGTGGTAGGGAAAGCAGAGCATTGGTGAGGTTGCAAGAGGGAAACGCTGCACAATCCCTGCCCTGTTCGCAGGCTTAGTTTGGGCAAACCAACAACCCCACTGCACACCGCAGCTCCTAATTCGGCAAATTCTGGAGCTGCCACTCACATCATGGTTTGTTGCCACATCAGAAAGGTTTGAAATTGGTGTCCCAACCTGCTAATTGGATCTGCAGGTTGCAGACATCCCTCAACACAGGTCTTTTTGTAATGCAGAGCTAAAGACCATCTGAAAACTTGCACTGCGCATGTCCTCAGTGAATTATGTGTGTGGGGAAACAGCTGTAGCGCAAAGCACAAAGATCCATAAAATCCCACTTGGATTTAGCAGACATCTGTATTTAACAGACACCCATTCCCCTCTATTATCCTACCAAGCAGATTAATTCTAAAAGATCGTGGTGGTTGACATCGTGGATTAATTGTACTCCAACGCATTTTGAGGAAATTTTCTACAAAAATGCACTATTTTTGCAACCTGTTCCATATACTGTTCCCTATCCTGAAAGGAGTGTTGAGGAGGAGGAGGAGTGGGGAGGGGGGAGCATTTTAAGCAGGAACAACATAGCGAGGGAACCCTCATCCACCTTATCATGAGATAGAAAAAGGGAGATGGATGCATTTTATTAAAGAGCATAGACTAGAGAAGACGGCTAACACGGTGAGTAGGAAAAACTCCAACTGAGATAGGGGTTATTCTCATCCCTGGGGATTGGCAGAAGTGGAATGGAAGGGTCTAAAAGGGATCTGAAATCATTTATAGCAGAGGTCTTCAAATTTGGCAGCTTTAAGACTTGTGGACTTCAACTCCCAGAATTCTCCAGCCAGCTGCCTGGAAAATTCTGGGAGTTGAAGTCCACAAGTCTTAAAGCTGCCAAGTTTGAAGACCTCTGATTTATAGCAAGTCAAAAAGACCACAAAGCCTGGCCAGAGGTAGGAGAAGAGCAGGCGAAGAGGGGGGGGGCGAAGTTAAATGTATCATTGGCTTAGAATCATTGCGTTGTCCAATCCCTCTTGAATTCCATTCACTCATATCTGGTATCAATTTTAGTGTCGAACGAGTTGACCGGAGTCTTGTGTATAGGATCGAATAAATCTTCTGGATTGCAACCTAACCGGTGATCTTGATTCCTTTGTGGGACCAATCAAAGATACAGAGCTAGGTCTCCAGATTTTGCTGGCTCTTTCAGCTGGGGCTGGTAGGAGGCGTAACAACTGAGCACTTAAAAAGCTTTCCAAGATAAACAGTGTTCAGATGGAGAGTGGGCAATGGCGGGAAGGGAAGGGGTGGGTTCAGACAACACTTGGCCTAATGTCAGAAGCTTTCTATAAATTGTCTCTCCAGAGCCAAAGACATTCTACTCTGATCTTGCAAAGGTTTTCAGGACTGCACGTAGCTCCTGCGGTCTTGGGTGCAAGCCCTAAAGCCTTCCAAGAGTTATGACCAGATTAAATAAAGGTAAAGATTCCCCTCGCACATATGTGCTAGTCATTCCCGACTCTAGGGGGCGGTGCTCATCTCCGTTTCAAAGCCGAAGAGCAAGCGCTGTCCGAAGACGTCTCTGTGGTCATGTGGCCAGCATGACTCAACGCCAAAGGCGCACAGAACGTCGTTACCTTCCCATCAAAGGTGGTCCCTATTTTTCTACTTGCATTTTTTACATGCTTTCGAACTGCTAGGTTGGCAGAAGCTGGGACAAGTAACGGGAGCTCACCCCGTTACGCGGCACTAGGAATTCGAACCGCCAAACTTTTGATCGAGAAGCTCAGCGTGTTAGCCACTGAGCTACCGTGTCCCCCATCACCAGATTAGGAGAACAAAAATTAGAAACATGGGGGAATCGTCACATTAATTGCATCTGATTAGGGTTTTTTGGGGGGAGTGGTAGTAAATCTTGCTTTTAGCCTTGGCCGAACTCACGTCTTCTGTCTTCCTTTTGTTCTCTCTTCTTCTGCTTGAGGTGCAGCCCCCAGCTCCTCAGCCACAAAATAAGCACAGACCTTGATTATAAATAAATTTAAAAAAACCCGTTCTACAATCATTCTGGCCATTTTATTCTGAGTCTAACCCTGGGTTGTTAGCATCACAAACACTTGAGCCTTTCCTAGGCAAAGAGATGATGATTCAGGTATCTCCAAGAGAAGATACAGAAAGCAAACCGAGAAACAATGAAAAAAAAAAAAAAAGAATGCTACCGTTAGCAAAATATGCTATTTTTTTTTTCTCTTTTCAAAACGAAAAGGAAAGGTACAGATTTTAAGACACACTGTACCCAAAGAAAGAACCCTTACTTTTTTTGTCCGTGTCATTGTGACTTGTAACCATAGAAACCACATCCTCTGCTGCTGCTATGGTAACGCTGCAGTAACCTTTTCTTTCTTCTTTCTTTGCAAATAAGGATAGAAGTACTGTAGATAAATTATTTTTGGACCTTTTTTTTTCCCCCTCTGCAAGAAGAGGTGGTGGAAGAGAAAGATAAGACAGAGCCAGGCCACACAACTCTACAAGCAGCTTTAAGAACAGCTTTTTCTTGACCTGGCACAGCCCAGATGTGCGCGGACGGACGGACTACAATTCCCCTAAATCGCTGTGTGCCAATAAAGGAGAGAGAGAGAGAGAAAGAGAGAAAGAAAGAAAGAAAGAAAGAAAGAAAGAAAGAAAGAAAGAAAGGAAGAAAGAAAGAAAGAAAGAAAGAACCCAAGCACATATTTTAAGTCAATAAAACAGAGCCACCATCAAAAAGAGAGATTCAGTTTGGTCTAGTGGTCAAGGCACAAGGCTAGAGACCGTGAGATTTGGGAGTTCTAGTCCTTTCCTTAGTCATGAAAGACAGCTGAGTCATTTTGGGCCAGTGCCTCTTTCTCAGCCGAAGGGTTGTGTTATAGAGAAAATAGGAGGAAGTAGGAGTGAGAGTGGAGTGGAGTGGAGTGGAGTGGAGTGGAGTGTAGTGTAGTGTAGTGTAGTGTAGTGTAGTGTAGTGTAGTGTAGAGTAGAGTAGAGTAGAGTAGAGTAGAGTAGAGTAGAGTAGAGTAGAGTAGAGTAGAGTAGAATAGACTAAAGTGTAGAGGAGTATAGTGGAGTATAGTGGAGTATAGTAGAGTAGAATAGAATAGAATAGAAGTAGAGTAGAATAGAATAGAAGTAGAGTAGAATAGAAGTAGAGTAGAATAGGAGTAGAGTAGAGAGTGTAGAGTGTAGTGGAGTACAGTAGAGTAGAATAGAGTAGAGTAGAGAGTAGGGTAGAAAGTAGAGTAGAGTAGAGTAGAGTAGAGTAGAGTAGAGTAGAGTAGAGTATGGAGTGGGGTGGAGTGGAGTAGAGTAGAGTAGAGTAGAATAGAAGTAGAGTAGAGTAGAGTAGAGTAGAGTAGGGTAGGGTAGGGTAGGGTAGGGTTGGGTAGGGCAGGGCAGGGCAGGGCAGGACAGGACAGGACAGAACAGAACAGAACAGAACAGAACAGAAGTACTAGTTCTTCTAGTCTACGTTTGCCCTCTTCAGTTCTTTATAAAAATAAACAACTTTATTATAAAAATAATAAAGGCGGAATATAAATCAAAGCAAAACAAAAACAATTGTTAAAAAAAAAAAAAGAGAGAGAGGTATGTTTGTCTCTTGATCTTCCGTTTTTTTTCCCCAATGGGAAAACTTAAGAAGTTTGCGAAAAAGGAGAATCACCCAATACTTTTAACATATAATTTTATGCATTTGTTTCTCTAAGTGGGTCTCATCAGCATCCCTCTCTCTCTCTGCAATTATGCACAAAGCAAACTGGAACTTTTAAAAACAAAACGGCAGTGTGGGGGGGGAATACTTTTGTTATGTTCAGAGAAAGTTGCATCCGGCAAAGTTTTTATATCTTTGTTAAGTGGGTGAAAAGCGGTGAGTAACTACATCTTATTCAAACATAATCTCAAAGTTAGCTGCTGGCCTTTGCTATTAAGCCTCTCCGTTTAAATGCCTAATTGTTTTAAATGCCCTTTCCGTGGCACACCAAGTTCAAATATTGGTCATTAAGCTTTGCTAATGATTCAGAAATTCTTAAGGCTTGTTATTCTTGGCCTGTGCCCTGGTACATAATTGGTCAGTAAAGGTTTCTGGGTCTCTTACAAACAAATGTCTCAGCATTTAATTTTTCTTCCAATCAGAGGGCAGGCAGACTCTACCTGGATAGTCACAATTTTGCCATACCTAGGTTTTTTCCCACCTAAAATTTAATTTAAAGTTAAAGTTAAAAAAAAGAAGAAGGGGAAGGCTATTAATAGAATCACAGAATAACAGAGTTGGTTTTGCAAAAAAAAAAAAAAAAAGAATAACAGAGTTGGAAGGGACTTGAGAGGTCTTCTAGTCCTACCCCTTGCCCAAGCAGGAGAGCCTATACCAGCAGAGCCCATTCCCCCCCCCCGAGAGGTGGGTTTCAGCAGGTTCTGACCAGTTCTGGAGAACCGGTAGCAGAAATTTTGAGTAGTTCAGAGAACCGGTAGTAAAAATTCTGACTGACCCCGTCCCCATCTATTCTCTGCCACCCAAGTCCCAGCTGATCAGGAAGAAATGGGGATTTTGTAGTAACCTTCCCCTGGACTGGGGTGGGAATGGAGATTTTACAGTATTTTTACAGCCACGCCCACCAAGCCACGCCCACAGAACCAATAGTAAAAAAATCTGAAACCCCCTCCACTGCCTCCCACAACCTATTTGACACTTAGGGACCGGTTCCATGGAGAGAGGCTTTTCCACGGACTGGAAGGAATGTATTTTCGTATGCTACCTGCATCCTATGGATGAGGCTTCACTTGTTTGCACGGCAAAGTTTCTGGCATGCCACGGCCCAATTCCAGGCCATGGACTGGGGGTTGGGGACCCTTGCCCTATACCAGTGATGGCTAACCTTTTCTGGACAGAGTGCCCAAAGTGCACACATGCGTGCATGCACGCTCAAACCCCCAAAATGCACTGCATGTGCAGCCCTGCACATGTGCCCCACCCCCCACACATGTCCCGTGCATGCACCCTGCCCCGTGAGCATGAACTCGCGGCCCCCACATGCACCCCAACCCTTGCCCATGCTCATGCCCCCCCAACGTGCCACGTGCCATGCGCAGCAGACTCAAAGAACAGTTGGGCAGGAGGAGGCACGTGCGCATACGCAGCAGAGCAATGGCGCACATGCCATCAGAGGGGACTGCATGCCACCTCTGGCATGCGTGCCATAGGTTCGCCATCATAGCCCTATATACCATTCCAGACAAACAGTAGTTCAGCTCTTCTTAAAAGCCTTCATCGATGGAGCACCCACAACTTCTGAAGGCAAATCACTCCACTTGTCAATTGTTCTCTGTTAGGAAATTTCTCCTTCTTAGTTCTAGCGAAGCACTTAAGAGTTATCTACCGCTTTACAGTGCTATCTAGCAATAGCACTTAAGACTTATACACCGCTTTACAGCCGTCTCTAAGCGATTTTTACAGGGTCAGCCTCTTGCCCCCAACAATCTGGGTCCTCATTTTACCCACCTCGGAAGGACGGAAGGCTGAATCAACCTTGAGCCTGGTGAGATTTTAAACTGCCGAATTACAGGCAGCCGGCAGTCAGCAGAAGTAGCCTGCAGTACTGCACTCTAACCACTGCGCCACCATGGCTCATCCTAGGTTGCTTCTCTCCTTGATGAGTTTCCATCCATTGTTTCTTGTCCTGCCTTCTGGTGCTTTAGAAACTAGGTAGACCCCCCCCCCATCTGTGTGGCAGCTCTTCAAATATTGGAACATTGCTATCATGTCCCTCCTGGTCCTTCTTTCTGCTAGATGAGACAAACCCCATTCCTGCACCTGTTCTTACGCCACTGGAGAAACCAAGAGGCAATGAGAGAGGTTATATATACTAATATAATTCCATGCACACGTCGAGCATTGTGGTCAATGCTATGAGTATTCATAAAGATAAAAGGTAAAGGTTCCCCTCGCACATATGTGCTAGTCGTTCCCGAATCTAGGGGGTGGTGCTCATGTCCGTTTCAAAGCTGAAGAGCCAGCGCTGTCCGAAGACCTCTCCGTGGTCATGTGGCCGGCATGACTCAACGCCAAAGGTGCACAGAACGCTCTTACCTTCCCACCAAAGGTGATCCCTATTTTTTAACTTGCATTTTTTACCTGCTTTTGAACTGCTAGGTTGGCAGAAGCTGGGACAAGGAATGGGAGCTCACCCCGTTACGCGGCACTAGGGATTCGAACCGCTGAACCTTTCGATTGACAAGCTCAGCATCTTAGCCACTGAGCCACCGCGTCCCCCTATCAGTATTCATCATTCAGCTTAAATTCCCAGTATCCGTCACATCTCTGCATGTACAGAACGGGAGCTTCTGTTGGGAGAGCAGCACGACGCGGTCGGCTCCGCATATTTGCAAACTTTTACAATGGCTTCTTTGCAGCCTTCCGAGGCTTTTAACAACAAGGCAGCAATCTTTGTAAAGAGAGCCGAAAACCAGAAATGGTATTTAGAACAAGACCTCCCCCCGCAAACAAAAAAGGGGGGACAGAGTCCCCCTTTCAAAAGGGGGTCTTTCTTTTTTCTTTTCTTTTTCTTTTTGCATTTCAGATCAGGCTGCAAGGAAGATGAGCTGTTTGTTTTAACTCCCCGCATGCTTCCCCCGGTGCAACATGGCACCATGTGTCAATAACAACGGTAGATAAGATGACAGGATTGTGTTAGCTTTGGGTGTCAATTTACTCCCGCAGTCAGCAGTTCTGAAGCAAATTAAAAGGCAAGGTGTCCCCGGCTTGGTTAAACGAGATTTTCATGAATGGTTGATGATCCGTTTTGTACTAATTCTGCCATATCCCATCTGGAAATAGCCCGCTCTGTGCCACACGCAAAAATAGTCATTTATTTTGATTAGTAGGTGCTATTCTTCTAGAAAAGAGAAACGCCAAATCTCTCTACGGATATTAAAAGAGCTAAAGCAGGGGTGAAATGCTCCCGGTTCGGACCGGATCACGCGATCCGGTAGCGATGGCGGCGGGTGGTTCGGAGAACTGGTAGCAAAAATCCCTGTGCCGCCCCCCCCACCATGCCCAGCTGAGCCGCACGATCATCAGAGGCTTTTTTTTTTTTACTTTTAAAAGCATTTTTTCTACAACCTCTTCCGATGAAAAAATGCTTTTAAAAGTAAGAAAAAAAAAAGCCTCTGATGATCGCGCGGCTCATCTGGGATCATCAGAGGCTTTTCAAAGCATTTTTTTCTGCAACCTCTTGGCCGAAGAGGTTGTAGAAAAAATGCTTTGAAAAGTCTCTGGCGATCCCAGCTGAGTTGCCTGATCGCCAGAGGCTTTTCAAAGCATTAGAAAAAATGCTTTGAAAAGTTAAAAAAAAAAAAAGTTGGCCACGCCCACCCAGTCACATTACCCTCCCCACCAAGCCACGCCCACAGAACCAGTAGTAACAAATTTTACATTTCACTCCTGAGCTAAAGTGCAGGTTACTTGTCATGTTTATGTAATATATGTTAGAGGTGGAGACCCTTTGAGAGCTGTATGCAACAAAGCTTCATTTTAATGTATGCCGATTAGTGTACATTCAAAGTTAGTTAGTTTAATTAGTTTACTTTATTGTCACTGCACCCCGTACAACGAAATTAAATGCCATCTTCAGTGTACATTATACATATAAAAACACACATCCTTCACATTCGATACAATTGAATTGAAAACTCCTGATATTGCATTAATATTGTACTATACTAGGAGTCAGCAACCTGCAGCTCTGGAGACGCATGCGGCTCTTTGGGCCCTCTGATGTGGCTTCCTGTTGGGTGATCCCACCACTGGCTGGCCCCGCCCCCACCCTCCCCTCCCCTCCCCATCACTCTCGCCTGGCCTGAGAAGGTAAGGGCAACGGCCTTTTGGACAATGTCCACTTGGGCATTATCACTTAGGGGTGTACTCACTTTTGTTGCCAGCAGTTTAATGGCTGCATGTTGCGTGATTTTGAGGGGACAGCACATTTATACTGTTATACAAGCTGTATACTCGCTACTTTACATTGCAGCCAAGTGTCATTTCTTCTGTATTGTCACATGAATAGAATAGAATAGAATAGAATAGAATAGAATAGAATAGAATAGAATAGAATAGAATAGAATAGAATAGAATAGAACAGAACAGATTTTTTTATTGGCCAAGTGTGATGGGACACACAAGGAATTTGTCTTTGGTGCATATGCTCTCAGTGTACATAAAAGAAAAGATATCAAGAATCATAAAGTACAACACTTAATGATAGTCATAGGGAAACAGTCAATATAAAGGTTACAGTCATAAGTGAAAGGAGATGGGTGGTGAGAACAATGAGAAGATTAATAGTAGTGCAGACTTAATGAATAGTTTGACAGTGTTGAAGGAATTATTTGTTTAGCAGAGTGATGGCGTTCGGGGAAAAAGCTGTCCTTGTTTCTAGTTGTTCTGGTGTATAGAGCCCTATAGCATCGTTTTGAGGGTAGGAGTTGAAACAGTTTATGTCCAGGATGTGAGGGGTCTGTAAATATTTTCACAGCCCTCTTTTTGACTTGTGCAGTATACAGGTCCTCAATGGAAGGCAGGTTGGTAGCCATTGTTTTTTCTGCAGTTCTAATTATCCTCTGAAGTCTGTGTCTGTCTTGTTGGGTTGCAGAACCAATCCAGACAGTTATAGTGGTGCAGATAACAGACTCAATAATTCCTCTGTAGAACTGGATCAGCAGCTCCTTGGGCAGTTTGAAAAGATATACTTAAATATTTACAAATATGTGAAGGGGTGTACTCAGTTCTATGATATACTGCACACATACTCTCTCTCTCTCTCTCTCTCTCTCTCTCACACACACACACACACACACACACACACACACACACACTATACATTTACAAAGTGACAATAAAGTTATTCTAAGTTTGCAGCGATGCAAGTCAGCTAGTCGGAAAGAGCTCTGCAAAAGCTGCAGCTCTGGGTTCAGAAGCCGACACCTTGCCTAAGCAATTCTACCAGGCCTTTTGCTGAAGCTGAGCTGCTGCAGAAGGAACTTTAATCGATGCATCTGGGAGACGATCAACGTTTGCTCTTTTGCCCAAAGAATAGAATAGAATAGAATTTTTTATTGGCCAAATGTGATTGGCCATACAAGGAATTTGTCTTTGGTGCATATGCTCTCAGTGTATAAAAAGAAAAGATACATTCGTCAAGATTCATAAGGTACAACACTTAATGATAGTCATAGGGTACAAATAAGCAATCAGGAAACAATATCAATATAAATAGTAAGGATACCAGCAACAAAGTTACAGTCATACAGTCATAAGTGGAAGGAGATGGTGGTGGGAACGATGAGAAGATTAATAATAGTGCAGACTTAGTAACTAGTGCCTAAGGTGCCTAAGACTAGACTTTGTAACATGAATAAGAATGAAAGGTCCATCATGTTGGTTATAAATGAGGGGAAATGTGGTGCAGATGGGGAGGAAAAAAAGTGAATACATTTATATCTGGCTGACAATCTGGCCGAGAAAAAGACGAAAGGAAAGGAACAGCCGTAAACAGATGATAGCGAAAAACCACAAAAAAACCCACAAAAAAACAACCAGATTAAACTATATGAATCAATGTGACCGTTAGCTTCAGGGGGGCAAGTGACAAAATTGCTTTGCGCAACGTGATCATGTTCCCAAACCAGAATTTCGAATGAAATTCTAGTGCAGAGTCTGAGAAGAAAAAAAAAAAGCTCATCATATTTGTACTTATTTTTTTCTTTCTTCTGTAATGCTCAAATACGCTTAGGGGCAGAAGCCCAGTACGGGTAGTCCTCGGGTTATAACCACAACTGGCTCACAGAATTTCCATTCTTAAGAAAACAGTTAAGTGAGTTGTGTCCGATTTTACAATCTTTTTGCCATGGTCCTTAAGTGAACCACAGCATAACTGGGTGAGGAAGTCTTAAAAGTTGTCAAGGTTGGGCACGCCTTCCTTAGAGGAAGGGAAAGATATTGGATGGACCGCGTACACCCAACCCAAGCTCTTGGCTTGGTTGGCAACAGACGCCATGTTCCCGCATTCAAGTGTTAAAATATCATCCAGGGTGTGGCTTTCTACCACCAACTCAAGAACGCTGCAAATATTTTCTGACTTCCCAGTCTAGCCTACAGCTCTGGAAATTCCTGATGAGTTCCCATCCTCATTCTAACCAGGCCCAATTCCCTGCTTAGCTTCTCAGCCTAAACAAGGGTCATTCAGGTGAAAGAACAATGGAAAATTTCGAGTCTTTAGACATCAAGTGTTGCTTAACCTCATCCTGAGTAGGAGAACAACATGAGTCATTGTTTTACACTGCGGAAAGAGAGGCAAAACCGTGAGAATATAACCAAGAGTATTCTTGCATCAGGCCAAAATATATACTGCAGGATGGGTAATCAAATGCTGGCAAAAAAGCTACAAGCTTGGTCATATTTGCAATCTGCTAGATAGGTTCCTCAACAATTCCTAAGAAGGCCCATAAAAAAAGGGAATAACAGAGTTGGAAGGGACCTTGGAGGTCTTCTAGTCCGACCTCTTAAAACTTCTTAAAATCTTCCAGTGATGGGACACCCACAGTCCCATCACTGGAACTGTGTCCACCCCAGTCCAGAGCCAAGCCATTCCACTGATTAATTGTTTTCCCTGTCACACAACTGCTCCTTAGTTCTAGCTTGGATCTCAGCTTGAGTAGTTTCCATCCATTGCTTCTTGTCCTGCCTTCAGATGCTTTGGAGAACAGCCTGATCCCCTCTTCTTCATGGCAGCCCCTCAAATATTGGAACCTGGAACGTTTGAAGAGGGAACAGCCGTGGATAGCAAATTGCAAGCTACAGATTCTGCAACTATCATTGGGAAAATGATTATGGATGCAATCACCAGGAGTTTTTGTGCCCCTTAAAAAAGATGTTACATAAACGACCTTCAACATTTTCTTCTAATTGCCTAACACGTTTAGAATATAAAGCTTTTTTCCAAGGCAGTTCAGTTCAAAATATAGACAAATATGCTGGCCAGCATCGTAATTATCTTTAATTCTCTCAATTTAGTCCTAAGACAAATACTGTATTGGCTTTTTAGGGTTATTATCAGCAGCTCAAGCCAGCCTCCTGCAGGATATCAACCGTAATCTACCATGCTGGATGAGTGCAGGTTGGCACAAGATGTTTTTCTACTTGACAAGTTAGGGCAGGGAAAGGGAGGGAGGGAGGTAGATAGATAGATAGATAGATAGATAGATAGATAGATAGATAGATAGATAGACAGATTGATAGAGGGAGGGAGGGAGGGAGGGAGGGGAAGAGGGAGAGGGAGAGCAAAGTCACCGTCCAGTTTCTGTGTTCACCAAAAGATAATAATCTGGTACTCTCCTACCCCAGTCTAGCACTTATACCACACCTCATACTGGCTTTTTGGTTGAGGAGTGTGGGGGGGGGATTGGCTCCAAATCCCCATGCACCTTCTGTGGCTTGGAGGCGCGACTAGAACCTGGGTCTTCTCATTCCTAGACCAGAACTTTAACCACTAAATTATTCTGCCTCTCCTATTTTAAGGATACGTATGCAAAACAAAACAGAACAAACAAAATAGAACCTATCAAATCTGGCCTGAAAGTTTCCAGCAAACAGCTTTCTGCACTTCATCATCATCGCCTCTAGACGAGATGGACGGCACTCAAGTCAATCAATCGCTGGATGTAAAAATGGGCTGCCAAGACAGATCTCCAAAAGACGTTCTCTCCACCCTTAGCCGGTTGTTCTCTGAGTCCACAGAGGGCCAGTGTTTCTGGTGGCATCTGTGATGTGCTACGCAACCAGCTGATGGCAACAGCTAGTTCCTTGTTCTTGGAGACAT
The DNA here is from genome assembly GCF_029215685.1 of Pituophis catenifer annectens. Lineage (NCBI taxonomy): Eukaryota > Metazoa > Chordata > Lepidosauria > Squamata > Colubridae > Pituophis > Pituophis catenifer. The sequence goes on from NW_027256893.1 coordinate 8,262,817, forward strand.
CCCCATTATAAATAAATTTTTTAAAAAATCAAACAAACTACTGATGCATTTCGAGCACGCTCTGGTTCCATTTTATTTACTAGGACTCACATTCCAAGCCAAAAGGCCTCCGAGTGGATGAGATTCCCTTCTTTCAGGAAAAAAAAAGAAAGAAAAGAAAGAAAACCAGAATAACCACATCATCGTTAATAATGACAAAAATTACAGGACGTTTTTGGCATCTTGAGGAACATTCAAAGCGCAAGCTCTTCAAAACAGGGTTAGGCAATGTTCCTGAAACTCAGCAGGGTGGTCTCTATTAAGAGAATGCGGATATTCCTTGCAATGTGATTTTTTTTCCCCCCGGGCTGCGTAATCACAAACATCAACATTTATTTAGTTTTGCAAAGCCTTCTGCCCTGTTCTTATGATGATTGCAGTACTACCGAGGGTGTAATTCGTAGCCATGTCGGGGTGGGGGTGGGGGGATGACTTGGGGGTTTGAGAGTTGAGATGTTTGGGAATGGCCCTAAAGAATGTGTTTTAGAAGGAGGAGCAAATGACCTTATTTGTCTCCTAATGCAGGGGTCTCCAACCTTGGCAAAGATGGCTGAGGAACCCTGGGAGTTGAAGTCCACAAACCTTAAAGTTACTAAGGTTGGAGACCGCTGTCCTAATGGGTCTGTCCATGATGGTCTCCAAATAATAATATGGAAGAGTATTTTAACTTACTGTACCTGTGTATGGCTTGCCAATTGGCAGCTAGGACAGCACTCCAGAGGGTCAACGTCATTGCCCAGAGGATCATTAGTTGCCCTCTCCCCTCTTTGGAAGAGCTTTATAGCTCCCGCTGCCTTAAGAAAGTTCAAAACATTCTTAAAGATCCATCTCGGCTGACGGCCCCCAGGGGGAGGGCGTTCTCTGTGGGAGCCCCGACCCTCTGGAATGGATTGCCCACCGAGCTCAGGACAGCCCCCGACCTTCTTTCCTTTCGTTGCGAGCTGAAGACGTGGCTCTTTCGTCAATTCAACTGATCCGTTTGGGGGTATACTGTCATAATTTTAAACTGTTTTTAATAGGGTCGCTGATTTTAATTTTATTTCATTGTGATTTGTATTGGAATTTGTCATTTTGTAAGCCGCCTTGAGTCCCCAGGGAGAAAGGTGGCATATAAATCGCAATAATAAATAATAAATAAATAAATCTCATTCTGGGCACCCTTTTTTTTTTGGGAACTATTACCATCTGGCAGACGGTACAGGATAACAGGGTTGGAAGAGATCTTGAAGGTCTTCTATAGTCCAGGGTCCCCAACGCCCAGCCCATGGACTGACACCAGTCCGTTACAAGCCAGAAAGTGGGCCACACAAACAAGCGAAGCCTCATCTGCGGGATGCAGGCAAACCATGCCCTCCATTGGTCCACGGAAAAAACCTCTCCCTGCGGAACTGGTCCCTAGGGCCCAAAAGGTTGGAGGCCACTGTTCTAGTCCAACTCCCTGCTCAAGGCAGGAGACCTTCTACCATCCCAACCAAATGGTTATCTAGTCTATTTTTGAAAACTTTCAGTGATGATGCACCCATAACTCCAGGAGGAGAGTTATTTCATTGATTAACTGTTCTCATGGTCAAGAAATTTCTCCTTATGTCTATTGGCTGGTTCTCTCCTTGATTAGTTTAGTTAGTTGGGTCCACAGCTTCTTATCCTGCCTTCAAGTGCTATGGAGAATAGGTAGTGTTGGACTATCACAGTGCATGAACACACTGCATGTACCATGTTTCCCCAAAAATAAGACCCTGTCTTATATTTTTTTGAACCCTGAAATAAGCGCTTGGCCTTATTGCCATGCGCTCAAAAGCACAATTGGGCTTATTATCAGGGGAGGTCTTATTTTTGGGGAAACAGAGTATTAATTGAGGAAGATTGACCAAGTCTACAAGCCACCAGGATCATTTCTTGGGTCCCTAGAGCCCCAACTTTGATGGGACCAAACATGAATCCCCAGTTTTTGTATTTTTAGGGAACTGAGATCTTTTTTAAAGAGGCAAGGTGGATTGTCTAAGCATTTGGTCTACTAGATCTCCCAACCCTTCAAAACATCACGTTCAATACAGCCGTGGCCATGCCTACTTTTGGAAGGAAGTATCCATGCCTTGCTGACACTAAAGCCACTCCAGCTAAGATTACAGACTTGTGATGTAGCAGTAATTAAATTAAATAAGTGATAAATAATGAAAATATCAATAACTACACTCCAGTTAACTGCAGACCATCAGAATTTATCACTGAAGCAAGAAAACCAAAGAACAGAAGAAAATGAAGGAATTTTTGAGAAGCATCTTTTAAGTTCACAGAGATGTGATTTTGGTCACAACAAACAGAGTGTTTCCACTAACAGGTTGAGTTTAAAACTTATTTTATTTTAATGTATTGATTGGATTTTATATGCTGCCCATACAGTGACTCTGGGCATCTTTACAATATAATATTATTGGTCTTATGCTGGGAAGTGGAAAACCAAAAATTATATGGGAAGGGCCAAGTAAGATGTCAACAGTTCTGGTGCAATCTTTTTAAAACTCCACTACAAGAGCAACAGTGGACTTGAGTTCTAATGACTCAATGAAAATATTTTCAGATTGTCATAAAGATAAAGTGGTGTTTTCTTATTTTATTTTAGGAATTGTTTCCCAATTGTTTTCATCTAGGATAGAATGCTTCTAATAATACCTGTTACCACCCATGCAAACTTGGATCCCATTCCTGCTTACATCACTTGTTGTACTTTTTATTGAGGTGTTAATATTAAATTCTATACATTTAAGGTGAGAAGGTCATGTGGTTTGTGTTTTAAGAAAAAAAAATAGACTCGACTTTTTAAACCTAGGTGGCAGTCCAAATTTTCCAGTTTGCTAAATAGGCATTATGAACAAGTTTGGGAAATGGGCTTTATAAATTGTGGTACGTTGATTAGACAATAGATCTAATCTTGTTTACTCTTCATTCTGGTGCAGGACAGAATTCCCAGTTCTATGTTCTATGTATGGGACGGGGTGGCTCAGTGGCTAAGGCGCTGAGCTTGTCGATCAAAAGGTCAGCAGTTCAGCAGTTCGAATTCCTAGTGCTGCGTAACGGGGTGAGCTCCCGTTACTTGTCCCAGCTTCTGCCAACCTAGCAGTTCGAAAGCACGTAAAAAAGGCAAGTAGAAAAAATAGGGACCACCTTTGGTGGGCAGGTAATAGTGCTCCGTGCGCCTTTGGCGTTGAGTCATGCCGGCCACATGACCACGAAGACGTCTTCGGACAACGCTGGCTCGTCGGCTTTGAAACGGAGATGGCACTGCCATCTTAGAAAGCTGCCAAGGTTGAGAAACACTGTTCTATTCTAGATTATTCCACAGGCCACCCTTTTCGCGTGTCCCATTGTGATCTGCAGCACGGAAGATCTACATGGCGGTGACAAGTATCTTGGATTTCCTTTAGAACCAAATGTGACTTTAAAAGCTTTTTTTAAAAAATCTTGGGGAGCTAGAAAGTTTTGCAGAAAGCATTTCAGCTTTTATTTTTTTAAGGAAAGCATTTTCTGCACTGAACGTTTCTTACACAGAATACAAAAAGCAGGAAGGAAGTTGAAGAATTACAGTGTCCTTGTCATTGACTTCCCCTTTTCCTCGCTATTGTTGTCAAACATCAGGGGGACAATTTTCAATTCTCAGCAATGTCATTTTGCAAACTGGTTATGCAAAAAATAGTAATCTGCATTCCCACAGAACTTCTCCAGTTGACTGGACCAGGCAGGGATGAGAAGAAAAATGGTTGGCATATTATAAGCTAATAAAAAATGCAAAATTTGGCACAAGTCTCAATATTTTTAGTAAAGGTGATACAATAATTTCCTGCTCAAAACACAAATGCATAAGATTTGGGTTTTTTTAAGTGGATCCAGCACAGAGAGTGTTAAAACACGATCCAATCTGGGTTAGTTATTGGGAATAGAGGAAGACTAAAGCTCTGGTTTAATGGGACGCGGTGGCTCAGTGGTTAAGACACTGAGCTTGTCGATCGAAAAGTCGGCAGTTCAGGGGTTCGAATCCCTAGTGTCACATAACGGAATGAGCTCCCGTTACTTGTCCCAGCTTCTGCCAACCTAGCAGTTCGAAAGCACGTAAAAAAGGCAAGGAGAAAAATAGGGACCACCTTTGGTGGGAAGGGTACAGCATTCCATGCGCCTTTGGCGTTGAGTCATGCCAGCCATATGACCACGGAGATGTCTTCGGACAGCGCTGGCTCTTTGGCTTTGAAACGGAGATGAGCACTGCCCCCTAGAATCGGGAACGACTAGCACATATGTGCGAGGGAAACCTTTTCCTTTACCTTTAAACCTCTGGTTCTGATGACTGAACCTGATTGGATCTTCCAACATTGTCCTGGGATGCGTATATTTGCCTTTGTTCATGAGGGTTAAAACACCAAACCAACTTGCTACGTAACATCTCAAGTTAATCAACTCCAAAATCAAAGCCAGCCTATCAGTTGGGATAAAGTATGATCCCCTCACAGGCTGATAACAGCTTCCATCAGTTCCAGAACGGATCATATGTCCAAATCCGGCTTGAGAGGACCTATCTTTGACCAAAACTTAAATGGAACAATCAACAATTTTTTTCTAATGCCTTCCACATCTCAAAACAATTAATAATCTAAAATGATTTTAAAAATTCACGCCTCAAAATTAGGATGTGGGATTTAAGGTTAGTAAGCTTTAGGACACCTGGAATTTTGAGACCATGTTTTGGTGCTGCCACAAAATGGCGTTCTTGGAGGGTAGCGCAGGGGTCAGCAACCTGCGGCTCTGGAGCCGCATGTGGCTCTTTCACCCCTCTGGTGCGGCTCCCTGTCACTCAAAATATGCGTCACAACCACCAATGTGCAACACCCACCGGCACGCGATTTATTGAGCTTTTCAACCAGTGGTGAAATCCAATTTTTTTTTACTACCAGTTCTGTGGGCATGGCTTGGTGGGCGTGGTGTTGCTTGGTGGGCATGGCAGGGGAAGGACACTGCAAAATCCCCATTCCCACCCCACTCCTGGGAGAAGGATATTGCAAAATCTCCATTCCCACCCCACTCTGGGGCCAACCAGAGGTGGTATTTGCCAGTTCTCCGAACTACTCAAAATTTCCGCTACCGGTTCTCCTGCTGGATTTCAGCCTAGTTTTCAACCCCTGGTAGGCCAACCATGGATAATCCAAGAAAAGAAAAGTTTCAGAAGAAAACGGAATGTTTAATTCAACTACATATGCTAGTTTTGTGGCCGCTCAAGAAATAGTCAGGCACGGGAAGGGTTTTGTGGCTTCCTGTGTTTTCTTTTCTGTGGGAAACGGGTCCAAATGGCTCTTTGAGTGTTTAAGGTTGCAGACCCCTGGGGTAGGGGATTCTCAATTCACAAAATATCTGCCATTGGGGGGGGGGGGTACAACAAGTCACAAAACACTTGGGAGGTCATTTCCCATTTTCCTCTCTAAACATTTCAAAATGCTGCCCTCCATCCCAGTTTCTCTTCCATTTTCTAGACACAGTGTGAAATGAAACTCACACTGTGGTCTCTCCTTTATTTTTTCAAGGATTCTTAGAAGTCTCATGCATTCTTGGAAGTACAGATATTGCCAGAGGCTGGTACATTTTGTCGTGACAGGGCTGGTTCCCCACCATCATTTCTTCATGATAAAGGGTGCACCAAAAGAGGCATTAGAACATGTGTGTAAGAGCCATAGTGGTGCAGCAGACTATAGTGCTGTTAAGTAACACCAGCTGCCTGCAATTACTGCGAGTTCAAATCTCACCAGGCTCAAGGTTGACTCAGCCTTCCATCCTTTCGAAGGTAGGTAAAATGAGGATTCTGGGGGCAATAAGCTGACTTTGTATAAAAAAGAACACCGCTTAGGGGGGGCCCGAAAGCCCTACTAAACAGCTTCTGAAGCAAGCTCTTTCAGTGATTAAAATGTTCTCACTGTCAGGAAATTTCTCCTCAGTTCTAGCTTGGATCTCTGTTTAATGAGCTTCCACTCGTTACTTCTTGTCCTGTCCTCAGGTGGAGAACAAATCCATCCCCTCTTCTCTGTGACAACTCCTTAAGTACCAGAAGACAGTTATCATGTCTCCTGTAATCTTTCTCTTTGATGGGCTAGATATACTAGTTCAGTGGTGGCGAAACTTTTACTCACCAAGTGCTGAACAGGTACATTCATTGCACGCTTCGCATGCACATGTGCCATCTGTGCTAACACGCGGCTCCTCCCCCATGTGCTGCATGCACAACAGCACCATCTGCGCATGTGCACAGCTTTCATGCATGCACCCCGCCGCATGCTGCACACGCAATTGCACCATCTGTGCATGTGCGCGTTTCGTGCGGCTCCGTGTGCTGCACACGCAATCGTACCATCTGTGCATGTGCGTGGTTTTCACGCGTGCAATGCATGCGTGTGAACACTGTCTGTGCATGTGCACACGGCGCACCAGTACTCTCACACACATGTGTAAACGCACACCCATGCACAGGAGAGCTCCGAAGACCAGCTGGGTCCCCTGAATTGCGCCCGTGGGCACCGGAGGCCCGAACACCAGCTGGGGCGCATGTGCATGCACAGCTGCAGGTGAGTTGGGCGACAGCTCGCGTGCCTGGAAAAATGGCTCTGCATGCCACTTCCGTCAAGTATCCCATAGGTTCGCCATCACGGTACTAGTTCCTTTAACCATTCATTGTATGGTTTAGCCTCCAGACTCTTTATCATCTCTGTTGCTCTTTTCTGCGACTTTTTAGGTCTTCAGTGTATGTGTGTTGTGGCCCGTAAGCAGCCTGTGCAGCTAGTAGCTGATTCCGACAGCGAGGAGGCTGGTGTGGTGCTGCACCAGCAGCCTGTGCAACTGGCACTCGAGTTGGACAATGAGGAGGCTGGAGAAGATGTGGTGCCAGAGGCGGGGATTCAGCCAGGGCCTTCAGAACCTCCAGAAGCTCCCTTAAGTGAAGAGGACGAAGAGGAGGAGCCTCTTCTCGATGCACAGGTGCGCAGAGCTGCCAAAAGGAAGGAGTGGCTCCTCATGAGGATGTCTCCTCGAGAGTAAGGTTTGGGGCTAATTGGCCACTCCCTTAGCCTATTTAAGGAGGAATGCCAACTGAAGCAATTTGCAGGGAACAACTTCGTTCACATACCTTCGTGTCTTGTCTTGCTTATCTTATCAGCTTCCTCCAAATTGCTTCTGGGCATTCTGCCAACCACAGTAAGCTTTCAGTTATTATTCTTTGAATTCTTGGCGGCTGTTAATGCAGTTAATTAACAGCCATTGTTGTAAAAGACTGGTTTATTTAGTAAACTAAGGTTTGAACACACTTTGTGTGTGCTGTGTTCTTTGGGGTCCGTAGTTGGGGCAGAACTGTGTGTGTGTATGTGTGTGTGTGTGTGTGTGTTATGGTGACCAGAATTGTATACGCACGAGAGGACACCATATTGAATAAGTATTTTTATAAGAAAAATGAAAATAACCTGTATGTACATGAGGTACCTCAGTGCTGTAAAGATGAAAATTGTGAGATAAAATGAAGAAAATTACTTAATAAAAATCATTTTTTTAAAAAAAGGGAATGTTGACTTTTTAATACCAAGCCAAAGATCCAAGTTTAATCGAACCTATTGATCTCTGACGCCCCAAACACTTCCAATCCTCCCGACTCGATCCCCAATTCTTAACATTTATTTCAACCATACCGCAGTTGTTGCAATTCTGCAATCTTGCTTTTTCTAAAAGCACATGTTTATTCAAGGGTTTCACCAGCTCCACCCAGGCCTGTGGGCACTTCGGTGATGTCAACCATGATGCATCCAGAACGTAATCCAGTTGTAATAGGGACTAAAAGGCTACACGCCCTTTCCACAAAAGGGAATGAGGAAACAGTCACAAGAGGAGGGTCTGGAAAATGACGGAAAAGCTGACAGCCAAAACAGTAAGAGCCCGACTGTGTTGCAAAAGAATTCTGGGGAAATTGCTAAATTCTAGCATCAGCCATCTCAGTTGCTTTGACCTACAGAACATCAGAATAATTAAAGAGTTCAAAAGGACCATGGAGGTCTTCTAGTCCAACCCCATGCTCAAGGAGAAGATCCTAAACTATTCTGGACAAATGGCTGTCCAATCTCTTCTTGTAAACCTCCAGTGATGGAGCACCCACAACTTCTGGAGGCAAGTTGTTCCACTCATTTAATTGTTCTCACTGGCAGAAAATTTCTCCTTAATTCTCAGTTGGATTTCTCTTGAACAAGCTTTCCACTCATTATTTCTTGCCTTGCCCTCAGGTGCTTTGAAGAACAGGTTGTTCCCCTCCTCTTTGTGATAGCCTCTCAAATATTGGAACACTGCTATCATGTCACCCCTAATCTTTCTTTTCACCAGACTTGACATGCCCAATTCTTGCAATCGTTCTTCGTATGTTTTAGCCTCCATCACACTAATCATCTTTGCTGTTCTCCTCTGCACTCTTTCTAGAGCAGGGGTGTCAAATAAAAAGGGAGTCAAAAAGAGGGCTGTGAAAATATCTACAGACCCCTCGCATCCTGGACATAAACTGTTTCAACTCCTACCCTCAAAACGACGCTATAGGGCTCTACATACCAGAACAACTAGACACAAGGACAGTTTTTTCCCAAATGCCATCACTCTGCTAAACAAATAATTCCCTCAACACTGCCAAACTATTCACTAAGTCTGCATTACTATTAATCGTCTCATCGTTCCCCTCGCCCATCTCCTTCCACTTACGACTGTATGACTAATTTTGTTGCTTGTATCCTTACGATTTATATTGATATTGTTTCCTGATTGCTTATTTGTACCCTATGACTATCATTAAGTGTTGTACCTTATGATTCTTGATGAATGTATCTTTTCTTTTATGTATACTGAGAGCATATGCACCAAGACAAATTCCTTGTGTGTCCAAACACACTTGGCCAATAAAGAATTCTATTCTATTCTATTCTATTCTATTCTATTCTATTCTATTCTATTCTATTCTATTCTATTCTATTCTATTCTATTCTATTCTATACTATACTATACTATACTATACTATACTATACTATACTATACTATTCTATTAACTCGATTTCATTGAGGGCCGCATCAAGGTTGTGTTTGACCTTGGGGGCTGGGGTGGGCGTGGCCAGGGTAGGTGTGGCCAGCTCGATATCACTCGTGTCAGGCGCTGAGTGCTCTGCCAGTGAAAATGGGCTCCCAAGATCTGTTTTCAGCTCTGACGGCCTCCTGCAACCCTGTGCCAGCGAAATGGGAGCTCGGGAGGGCCGTACGCAGCCCTCCCAGGCTCCGTTTTCGCTGGCAGAGCCACTAAAGGCTGGTCCTTCGCTGTTTCGAGAATGGCCCTGCGGGCCAGATCTAAGCACTCCATGGGCCAGATCCGGCCCCCAGGCCTTGAGTTTGACACACCTGTTCTAGAGTCTCAACATCTTTTTATGTATCGTGGTGACCAGAACTGGATGCAATATTCCAGGAGTGGTCAGCAATAATTTAATCAAGAGGGAGTTGCAACCTATTGGAAAATCAAACCTGTATTGTTGCAAAGATTCCCGTTTGTTCTATCGACTTCCCCTAGTCTCATATTCCTGGCTCTACAGAACACCATTTAATCTGAAAAAAAAAAATACAGTGCAAAGCAAAGCAACGGAAGTAAAGCTACTGTATTCTTTCTTTGTTTTCTTTACACTTCAACTCCATGGGGCAGCCCCCAAAGTGGATCATTGTCAAAATGCAAAGAGTGTGAGAAGCCGATAAAGGTGAATCATTCAAAAAAATACAGCTTGAGCAACACTTCAAATAACAGGAAACCAAAAACGCGTCTGAAGGACAACGAAGTTGATCACGTAAGTGGTGCAACATCTAAGTGGTTTATTCGGGCACCTTGTTTTGTTCTGTTGCTTCTCTTTCTCCTCCTCTGCAAAGCGTGGAGGGGAAGCAAGCAAGTAGAACTGAGAGATAACCAGGGTTTCCTTTGTGGCTGTTTAGAGTCGGGTTGCAAACGGCACAACACAAAAGGCCAGGGAGGCTTCAGGACACACCTTGCACTAAACCTGCCTTTTTTGAGACACCCAGCGATGCACAAGCAGGTTGCTCAATTCTCACCGTATCTGCACTTTTAAAAACCTTTGAAACTTATTTGGTTGCAATATTTGTGATCTGTGTCTCACAACATTCATACCTTGGAGCAGGGGTGAAATGTAAAATTTGTTACTACCGGTTCTGTGGTGGGGGGTAATGTGACTGGGTGGACGTGGCCAACTTTTTTTTTTTTAAACTTTTCATAATGCTTTGAAAAGCCTCTCTGCCAATCAGGCAACTCAGCTGGGATCGTCAGAGACTTTTCAAAGCATTTTTTTAACCAACTCTTCGGCCAAGAGGTTGCAGGAAAAAAATGCTCTGAAAAGCCTCTGAGGATCCCAGCTGAGCCGTACGCGATCATCAGAGGCTTTTTTTTTTTTTACTTTTAAAAGCATTTTTTCGTCGGAAGAGGTTGTAGAAAAAATGCTTTTAAAAGTAGTAAAAAAAAAAAAGCCTCTGATGATTGTGTGGCTCAGCTGGGCATGGGGGGGGGGGGCGCGCAGGGATTTTTGCTACCGGTTCTCCGAACCACCTGCCGCCATCGCTACCGGATCGGGTGATCCGGTCCGAACCGGGAGCATTTCACCCCTGCCTTGGAGGACTTCAAGGTGTTAAGCAGGAAACTCTTGCAGAAAAATTGCAGAGAAGAGCAACAACAGATGAGGAAGGGGACTCTGGAGGCTAAATATATGATGAATGATTCCGGCAACCACAAACCATTTAGTTAAGGAGAACTTTTTTAACAGTGAGAACAATTAATCGGTGGAAAGGCTAACCTTCAGAAGTTGTGGGTGCTCCAGCAATGGAGGTTTTTAAGAAGAGACTGGACAGCAATTTGTCTGAAATGGTACAGGGCAGTGGTGGCAAATCTTTTACACACTGAGTGCCGAACAAGGTACGCGCTTCGCATGTGTGCTATCCACACGAATGCATGGCTCCTCCCACATGCGCTGTGCATGCAACTGCACCATCTGTGTATGTGCATGGCTTTCTCCCCCATTCACTGGGTGCGCAATCGCAACATCTGTACATGTACGTGGTTTTCACGCATGCAATGCATGTGCATGAACGCCATCTGTGCATGCATGCGCAGCGCACAAGTACTCGCACACACATGTGGAAATGCACACGCGTGTGCAGGTTAGCTCTGAAGACCAGCTGGGTCCCCTGAATTGCGCGCATGTGCACCGGAAGCCCGAACACCAGCTGGGGCGCGCGCGCATGCGTAGATGAGTTGGGCGACAGCTCGCGTGCGCAGAAAAGATGGCTCTGTGTGACATCTCGGGCATGCGTGCCATAGGTTCGCCATCACAAATTGTGATCACATGATTCAAGAACGGTGCAACTGTCATAAGTACATGCCAGTTGCCTGTACTTTTGATCACATGATCTACGGGGAATATGGCCGTAAGGGTGAAAACTGGTCATAAATCACTTTTTTCAGTGCCATTTTAACTTAGAGTGGTCACTCTAAGGTAAGTCGAGGACTACCTGAATAGGTTAAAGAAGCAGCTATTTTGTGGGACTTTCTGAGTAAAACATGTCCTTTCAAGACCCATTTTTAGAAAGAGTCTCTTTCCCACAAAATGGAATTAACCCACGTTTTGTCCCCTTCTAATAAATGCAGAACTGCCTGCCGTTTGGATAATCTCCATAGAAGGAACCAAGACACGCATAGGAACTGAGGCAGAGAGGCTATATAATTTAACCAGGGTGTAGAGTGAAACTGGGTGTTGCAATATTTAAATCGCATTGATACTGACCTATTTTCCTACTGCCTCTATTTCATTTAAATGCCACCGAGCAAATATTTTGTCATCCAGCAGAAATGCGCACTTTTGCTTACTGGTGAGCAAAAGAATGCCTGACACGGATGCCTCAAATTCCATTTTATAAGACAGACTAGCGTTCGTCAGTGATGACCCGGCCAGCATGTGAGTGACAGAATTTAAATCTGTATTTTTAGAAAAGTCTGGAAAGGATAACTTATAAAAGGAAGGAAGTTTGATGCACAAGACTAGTGTTTTCCAAAATTACCCGCTTTAAGAGATGTGGACTTCCAACTCCCAGAATTCCCCAGCCAGGAATTCTGGGAGTTGAAGTCCATACCTTATAAGGTGGTTAAGTTTGGGAAACACTGGTCTAGGGCTTCCCAAGTCATGTGAGCAGGGTTGGGCTGCTGTGGGTTCGCAGGGGTTTGGGAGAATCTCTAGCTAAGATTCTGTGTAGTTCGGAGAACCCCCAAATCCCACTCCTGGATGGCCCGGCCCACCCTGCCCCTCCCCTCCCAGGAGTCCCCACGCGGTCCATTTTGGATGCAAGTAAGTGCAGGGCATGTGCGGAGGCTCGAGGAAGCCCAGAAATGGGCCTCCGGAGCCTGGGGAGGCCGTTTTCGCCCTCCCAGAGGCTCAAAGAAAGCCTCCGGAGCCTGGGGAGAGTACAAACACCCACCCCTCTGCCATGGTGCAGAAGGCTGACTAGGCCACACCCACCCAGCAACTAGGCAGAGAACCCCTTGCTAAAAATTTTGAAGCCCACCCCTGCATATGAGCCCAGCCAATCATAGTTCATTCACTAAATTAAAGGTAAAGGGTAAAGGTTCCCCTCACACATACATGCTAATCGTTCCCTACTCTAGGGGGCGGTGCTCATCTCCGTTTCAAAGCCGAAGAGCCAGCACTATCTGAAGACATCTCCGTGGTCATGTGGCCAGCATGACTAAACGCCAAAGGCGCACAGAACACTGTTACCTTCCCACCAAAGGTGGTCCCTATTTTTTCTACTTGCATTTTTTTACATGCTTTCGAACTGCTAGGTTGGCAGAAGCTGGGACAAGTAACGTTACGTCACCCCGTTACGAGGCACTAAGGATTCGAACCGCTGAACTGCCAACCTTTCGATCGACAAGCTCACCGTCTTATCCACTGAGCCACTGCATCCCCGTTCACTAAATTATATTTATACAACTCATGGCCCAGGGTAAAATGTACAAAATCTAAAACGGGAACACCTGGATTCCAGTTTGCAAGCTGAGTGAGTGTCTGTTGCCGCTTGTGCTACTGCCCTCAGTTGCCCCGGCTGACGCACAAAACTGACTCTTTAAACACATAAAGTGCCTATTTCCTTTCCTCTGGGACTCCAAAGGCGGAGAAGCAGTCCAAAAGGGGCTGTTTGGGCTTCACAGCCTGAGGTTAGACCAAACGTTTGACTTGGGTCAGTCTGGATTAAAGAAAAATATTCAAGAGGACCTCATTGGTTTACTTTCATCCAGAATTTGGCAGGACTGAAAAAGGATAAAGTTCAATACTCAATGAGGTTTTGGCCACAAGAAAACTCCTGAACGAAAACATCTGGAGAGCGTTTGGAAAAAAAATAATAATCTTCAGGAAACTTTTGATTTACATTAGGGCAGCCTTTCTTTCTGTTTCAAGCAACTGGAATGGCCCGGGCAGGATTTATATGCTGATCTCCATTTCCGCATCTACACCAGTGCTGGGTTGCACCCGGTTCGGACCGGTTCACAAGAACCAGTAGTAAAACCGGCGGGAAGCCCAGCCCACCACCCCGGATGTCGTCATCAGTGATCTGCGCATGTGCAGAAGCAAGGCGCGCGTGCAAGCGAAGTGAGTGCGTGCGAGCGAGCGATCCCATTGCGAACTGGTAGTAAAGGTAAGTAGAACCCACCCCTGATCTACACATACAGCGCGCACACACACACACAAGGTTGTAACACACAACTAATCACACATGGGTCTCAATAGGAGAGCAAGCAGGAAGAATGTCTATGGAGAGTCTCAATCATCCAAGTTATGGTTGTCCCAAAGGAGCTTTTCCAAAATTGAACTTTCTTGATCTTTTCCTTGAAAACGTTTCGCTTCTCATTCAGAACTGAAGAAGATGCTCAGATGAGAAGCAAAACATCTTCAAGGAAAAACGAAGTCCAGTTGCCTTTTGGAAAAAAAAAAAAAGCATCTTTGGGACAAACAAGAAAAATTTACACTTTCCTAGCTATTTTATTTTATTTTATTTTATTTTATTTTATTTTATTTTTATTTTATTTTTTTATTTTATTATTTTATTTTATTTTATTTTATTTTATTTTATTTTATTTTATTATTTTATTTTATTATTTTATTTTATTTTATTTTATTTTATTATTTTATTTTTTTATTTTATTTTTTTATTTATTTTATTTTATTTATTTTATTATTTTATTTCATTTTATTTTATTTATTTTATTATTTCATTTCATTTTATTTTATTTTATTATTTTATTTTATTATTTTATTTATTTATTGTATGTATTTATTGTATGTATTTATTGTATGTATTTATTGTATGTATTTATTTATGTATTTATGTATTTATTTATTTATTTATTGGTTCGATTTATATGCCGCCCTTCTCCAGAGATTCAGGGCGGCTTACAATTTTCCCCCTCCTTGAAATTTGAAAGCTCAAGATGTACCCCCACCCCACCAGACAGGCGTCCATTACAGGCCATAACCAAGGGACACATGTCATGACATCTTCGCCCAACTGACATAATTCACATTGTATGATGACATCACGATACGTGTGGCATCACTTTCACTTTGCCTCCTACCATGACCTCAATCGAGAACTTAGTATTGATTAGCAATCTTTTTCCTCATCGCTCTTCTCCAGTTTTTCACAAAGCCACAAAGCCCTGATCCATTCAACTAAAATTTAGCATTACTAGTTTGTCTGTGAGTTATTCTGGAGTGAGTGTCTGTCACGTAAGGGCCGAACTTCAGAAAGAAAGCCTGCTCGGTTGGAGAACATCTGAGGTGAAAGCAACAGAGTCAGAATTATATCCCAATGCTCAGCTAAACTGCATGGATCCACACTAGTCAAAACAAGCTATCAGTTTACACACACATGACTATTAGAAGACAAGCCACAGTTTAGACGGGTGGGAGGAATCTCAATGTTGTCATTTTTTTTTTAATTTGATTTATATGCCACCCTTCTCCAGAGACTCAGGGCGGCTTACAATGCGTTAAGCTATCGTTAAATATCTAAAGATACTGCATAATTGTGCATTAAAAATTTTTTAAAAATAAATTATTATTTTTTTAAATTAAATTAAAAGTAAAATAAAATTGTCCATTAAGACAGCCCCTCCAAATTAAAAAAAAATTTTTTTTAAAATAAACACATACAGATGTTGAGCTAATGAGCGGAGTTTTCTTCTTTCTTGCAAGAAGCAATGCGTTCAAAATAATAAGCCAAGCACAACAGTGGCATCCAGATAAAAGGATGCAATTGGAAGGCGAGATAATGATAAATTTAAGGCTGGGCCAACAATTGAAACTGCAGGTTGATGTCATGTTCAACCGAGAGGAAGAGAGGTTGTATTCAGCTGGTTCACACCGGTTCTCCTGAACCGGTAGCAGAAATAGCGGGTGAGCCCGCCCACCTGCCCCAACTCTGTGCCATCCTATTTAGGGACATTTTTGAGGCCGGGTGCACGCGCAGAAGGCCGGTAGTAACATAATGTGGAACCCACCGCTGGAGAGGAAGCATTCTCCAATATTCTGGAGGAGGAAACAAGACAGCGTTGCTTATATGGCCCAAATTATCTTGCTTGCAGAAGACTTCCATGTCTCCAGGGAATGTCTGTGGAGATATTCTCAGTCATCCAGGTCAGAGTTGCCTCAAAGGTGCTTTTTTCAAAAGGCCACTCAACTTTCCTTGAGGAAAACTGCCAGAACTGATGAAGCTTCTTGGATGGGAAACAAAATGTCTTCTTCTTCAATGAAAAAACACTCCAGTTGGCCTTTTTGAAAGAGTATTTTGGAGTCTCCTGGGAAGGTTCCACATTAGATCATGGATCGCACTAGAAGGTTCCAGATTAGATCCTTCCTCTTCTTCTTCTGGAGACAGCATGTGTTTATTCCAGTCAACCTCTGTGGTCCCTAATGAAAGGACTTCAAGAAGCAATTGTTGGAAACAGCTCTTCCTGAGATCCGAAGAAAAAAAGGAGCATGCATATGGTTGCTAGGCTATCACTCCTAGCATCTTTCGCCAAGAGCAAGGAAAAAATGCCAAGGATGCTCTTGGGAGCATCGGAGGAAGGGACTTGAGAGGCTCCAATTGGTCTCAACGACCAGCAAAATCTTCTGCGTTAATAAGAGCAGCCATTTGTGTGTGCTTAAAGCGTGCTCTTTCCAAAATCAGTGCCTTGCCAATGACTTCTCTGCCAAAATGGGGGGAAAAAAAGAGGAAGTTTTCAGTTGGTCAAGCTACAAACTCCCACTCTTTCCTTTTTCATTTCTCCCCAAGAGAGAATCAAACTTTGAGGGAATGGTTTCGCCAAGCACATCATCCCAAATGTTTTTTGGAGCCAAAGAGAAAATAACAAACACAGCTTGAACAAGTCTCATTGCAAAAGTAGAACAAAAAGAAATATAAAAAAATATAGATTTTTCTTGCCTCCCTTTCCTTCCCTCCCTCCCTCTCCTGACATATATAAGCATATTATTTCCTTCCTTCCTTCCTTCCTTCCTTCCTTCCTTTCCTTCCCCCCTCCCTCCTTCCTTTCCTTCCCCCCTCCCCTCCCTCAGAGTTTTGCCACTTAAGGGTTATCTTCCTACTAAATAGCATATTTAGTTAGTGAGAAACCTTAGAAAAACAGGAAGAAAGCTGTTTTAATGCTGAAGATAATGTGCAGGATTAGCTGCATTTTTAAAAAATGGATTTGGGTGAGTTTTAAAGCCATTTATTGACATAAAAATCTCTAATGAGCAGCATTTCCTACTGGCCTGATTTATCATAGGCCCAGACATCTCCCCCTCCCCACCTTCACTAAAACCCTCGATAAAGCAAACCCCAAATGTTTTATGCACAAGTTCAAGAGGATACGAAATGGATACGTTCCCATTATATGTGCAATCAGGATGGAAAAATAGGTAATATATATACGTGGCCTCTTCTGGCACCGTCCCAAAGCTTTGATGCGAAGAACTAGCACAGAAAGGCACAAACAAATTAGAACAAGAATAAAATAAAACCCTTTTAAGAACAGAATAACAATGACACGGCCCATTTCAGCAGAACTGACTGACCAAATGGATAGGAGGAAGAGAGCAGGGGTTCAAACTGAAAGCGGTGTTAATTTGCACAGACTCAAAACGGTGCTCAGTTCCTTATTTTCTAAAATAGTAAAAAAAAAATCTTTTCCTTCGCCTCCCCAGGCCAAAAATGAAATTTGCACCGGGGTGAGGGGGGAGTACTCTGGAGAAACCAGCAAATTTGCTCATGAAAAAGGCTGAAGGTTTTATTACCAAGACATCAAAACCACCTCGGCTGAACATGCGTTCATTGCACTCTGTCCCTTAAACCTGAGAGCGTGCCCACTTATCTAAGTCCCTCCTCTATAATCTGGCATGAAATATATCCTCCCCTTCCAATAATCCAGAGGGTATTTATAGTTACTGACACAGCTGCTTACTACCTCCGCCCTTTCCAGTGTGCAAACTGGCAAACGGACACAACTCAGGCACTCAATAAAGTACACCTCCACGCAACTCTGTTGAAATGGAAAACCTTCGGTCCCAATTTCATTGTGTCCAACCTTGGCTGCACACCAGCTGAGTTCTGCAATTTGGGAACGGGATGGGAAAATGATTAAACACACCGGCAGAGAGCTTTCCCGTTAAATGCCCGTTGAATTCAGTTCAACAGGAATTTAAACAAACTCCAGGGTTATGATATGCTCTAACCCAGGGATCAGCAACCTGCGGCTCTGGAGCCGCATGTGGCTCTTTCACCCCTCTGCTGCGGCTCCGTCACTCAAAATACGCGTCACAACCGCCAATGTACAACATCCACCGGCATGCGATTTATTGAGCTTTTCAACCCCCGGTAGGCCAACCATGGATAAATCCAAGAAAAGAAAATTTTCAGAAGAAAACAGAAGGTTTAATTCAACTACATATGCTAGTTTTGTGGCTGCTCAAGAAATACTCAGGCACGGGAAGGGTTTTGTGGCTCCCAGTGTTTTCTTTTCTGTGGGAAACTGGTCCAAATGGCTCTTTGAGTGTTTAAGGTGGCAGACCCCTGCTCTAACCGCTACACTTTGGAGTATGGCCAAGGGTGCTCTTCGGCACAGAAAATGTTGGCCTCCAGGATTGGCGCCTAAGATAGTCTTAAGGGCTATGCAGCTGGGTGAACAGCTGAATCCAGAGTTGCTTTTTGGTTAGTGAGATGGACAGCATGGAAGTTTTAATCAATAATGAATTAATGAATGACCTGAAACCCAACAGCCTGCATGTAAGTCTCCCCAGTATTTAAGACAGACACAGGGAAGTAGTAACCAAGGAGTTGTACAGACAGTCCTTGACATACGGCTACAACCCACCCAACATTTCCATGGCTAAACAAGGCTAAGTGAATTGTGCTCCCTTTCGTGACCCTTTTGTCATGCTTGTTAAGCAAATAACTACAGTTATTAAATGAATCACGTGGTCATTAAGCAAATGTAGCTTCCCCCACTGACTTTGCTTGTTAGAAGCTCCCTAAGGAGGTTGCGAATGGTGATACAAGGGGCCCAGAACACTGCAACTATTGTCAATATATGCTGGTTGCAAAGCACCCCAAAGTTTGATCACACAACTGTTGGGATGTTGCAACAGTCATAACAGCTAACATCAAAAACGTCATCCAAAAAGCACAACAAAGAATGTTCTTTCTGTGCCAGCTCAGGAAGCTCAAACTGCCCCAGGAGCTGCTGATCCAGTTCTACAGAGGAATTATAGAGTCTGTCATCTGCACCTCCATAACTGTCTAGTTGGGTTCTGCAACCCAACAAGACAGACACAGACTTCAGAGGATAGTTAGAACTGCAGAAAAAACAATGGCTACCAACCTGCCTTCCATTGAGGACCTGCATACTGCATGAGTCAAAAAGAGGCTGTGAAAATATTTACAAACCCTTCGCATCCTGGACATCAATTGCTTCAACTCCTACCCTCAAAACGACACTATAGAGCACTGCACACCAGAACAACTAGACACAAGGACAGCTTTTTCCCAAACGCCATCACTCTGCTAAACAATTAATTTCCTCAACACTGTCAAACTATTCACTAAGTCTGCACTACTATTAATCTTCTCATCGTTCCCACCACCCATCTCCTTCCACTTATGACTGTATGACTGTAACTTTGTTGCTGGTATCCTTACGATTTATATTGATATTGTTTCCTGATTGCTATTTGTACCCTATGACTATCATTAAGTGTTGTACCTTATGATTCTTGATGAACTTATCTTTTCTTTTATGTATACTGAGAGCATATGCAATATGCACCAAGACAAATTCCTTGTGTATCCAATCACACTTGGCCAATAAAAAATGCCATTCCATTCCATTCCATTCTATTCTAAAATGTGAGAACTGATCATGTCACTTTTTTCCAGTGCTGTTGTAACTTTCAACGGCCATTAAATGAATGGTTGTTAAGTCAAAAAAATGACCTGAATGTTACTAAAATTTCCCTTAAGAGGTCCAACAAGAAAAAAAAAGTCGAAGGAGGTGACTTCCAAATTTCACATTCCTGTTTCGAGGGCAAACTGTTAAGTTTACTAGTAGTAGTAACCCATTCTTGCTTTTCAGGCATTTTGGTTCACTTTCCAGTGTAAATATTGCCTTTGGAGCAAGGACGTGTCACGCCCTGCTAGCTTGTGTATTGCAGCCATCTGTGAGAGCCTGGCACATCTCTATGACAACCAACTGGCAAAGACAGGAAAATGTGGTACAAGGTTACACCACGTCTTGAAACTGCTTTACAGTTCTGGGGCCGGGAGCAGGAAGATGCGTGTGTGTGTGTGTGTGTGTGTGTGTGTGTGTGTGTGTGTGTGTGTGTTTCCCCAGTTAAGCATCAGGCACAAACATGATCTTTAGAACCAATGTGCCCGTCTCCATGCGAATGCCAGATCACAACTGATCCTCTGAAGGAAAGGTGCGGAAAACACAACAGAGCTTGGAATTTGCTGGAATCGGAATATGTCTTTGCTGGAATTGTCTAGTTTAATGAAAAGAAGGACTAGGGGAGACATGATAGCAGTCTTCCAATATCTCAGGGGCTGCCACAAAGAAGAGGGAGTCAAGCTATTCTCCAAAGCACCTGAGGGTAGAACAAGAATCAATGGGTGGAAACTAATCAAAGGGAAAAGCAACCTAGAACTAAGGAGAAATTTCCTGATGGTGAGAACAATTAATCAGTGGAACAACTTGCCTCCAGAAGTTGTGAATGCTCCAACACTGGAAGTTTTTAAGAAGAGATTGGATAACCATTTGTCTGAAATGGTGTATGGCAGTGATGGCAAACCTTTTTGCCGTCAAGTGCCAAAAGCGGAGGGAGCGCAGGGGGTTGCACACATGTGTGACCATGCCCATAATTCAACGTGCCCCACACCCCACACATGCGCACGTGACCCCACCACCATCACGCTCCTCACGCTTTTGGCACGTGATGGCTCGATGGGCCCGGTAGGCCCGTTTATCGCCCTCCCCAGGCTCCAGAGGCTTTCTTGGAGCCTGGGGAGGGCGAAAACAGCCTTCCTCACCACCACCACCACCCCTGGAGGCTGGAAACAGCCTGTTTCCTAACTTCCATGGGCCCGGAAGGCCCGAAAATCAGCTGGCCGGCATGTACATGCATGCTGGAGCTGAACTAGGGCAACGCTCACGTGACCACCAATATGGCTCCGCGTGCCACCTGTGGCACACGAGCCATAGGTTCGCCATCACGGATGTAAGGTTTCCTTCCTGAGCAGGGGGTTGGACTAGATGACCTCTAAGGTCCCTTCCAACTCCGTTATTCCATTCATGTCTGCCTGACACATTCTTATTTTTCTTTTTTAATTATGAAAAGGAGCTTAAGGGCTTTCATACAAATAAATCGATGAAATACAGGCACAGGTTATATAGAGAAGCATCTCCCCATAGTGAAGGAGAACCGTTGTAGCTTAGAATAAAAGCTTGGTTTTCTGTTTTTGTTTTTTTTTTAAAAAAATGCTTATTAAATTTATATACTGCTTTTCCTCTGAGAACCTCACAGTCGGAAAAGGATGGATAGTCCTCCACTTATAACAGTTCATTTAGTGACCATTCAAAGTTACAACAGCACTGAGGAACGTGACGTACGACCATTTTTTCACAGATACCGAAAATAAGATCCTGTCTTATATTTTTTGAACCCCAAAATAAGTGCTTGTCCTTATTTTCAGGGAGGTCTTATTATTTTGGGGTGCGTGGAGGAAACCAGAGGAAATGGCAGGGACTGGCTGCGCATGTGTTTAAATATTTTCGGGGAGGGCTTATTTTCAGGGGGGGCTTATTTTAGCGCATGCGCTCAAAAGCCTGATTGGGCTTTTTATCAGGGGATGTCTTATTTTCTTTTCTTTTTTTCTTTTTTATTTTTTTTTAAACAAAAAAACATTTAATACATCAGTCATTCCTTCCATGTGACATCTTGGTATTGTCTCCAATTGTTCTTCTTTTTGTTATTTCTTCTGTCTTTGTTCTCATCGAATCAATTACATCAATTAATCACTAACCAAATATTCTGATTATGTCATTTTTATACATAACTATTAATTTACTTATTTGTATCTCTTTTCTAACCAATAGTAAAATTGATTCCATATCTTAAAAGTATTCTGAATCTTCTCTTTCTTTAATCATCAAAGTCAATCTATTCATTTCTGCACAGTCTAAAATTCTTTTAATTACTTCTCCTTCCAAAGGTATTTTCTCTGCTTTCCAGCGTTGTGTATAAACAATCCTTGCAGCTGTTATTACATGTATAATCAAATCAATATTTTCTTTGCTAATTTTTTCTGGGAGGATACCCAATAGGAACAGCTCTGGTTTTAAATCAATACATTGTTATATCATTTCTTCCAGCCATATCTTGATAGTACAGTGCCTTGATAGTACAGTGGTCTACGCACCCTGTTATTAACACAGCTGCCTGCAATTTACTGCTGGTTCGAATCTCTCCAAGGCTCAAGGTCGACTCAGCCTTCCATCCTTTATAAGGTAGGTGAAATGAGGATCCAGTTTGTGGGGGCAATAAGCTGACTTTGTATAAATATACAAAAGTATGAAGGCTATTGCTTAACGCATTGTAAGCCGCCCTGAGTCTCCGGAGAAGGGCGGCATATAAATCAAATTAAAAAAAAAATATCTTAAGGGGGATGTCTTATTTTCGGGGAAACAGGGTACGACCTTTGCAAGCATCCCCATGATCATGTGATCAAAATTCAGATGCTTGGCAACTGCTTCAAATTTATGACGGTCAGTGTCCCAAGGTCACGTGATCCCTTTTACGACCTTCTGACGAGCAAAATCAGTGGGGAATCAGCCAGATTCACTTAACAACCGGGTTACTAACTTAACAACTGCAATGATTCCCTTAACAGCCCCGGCAAGGAAGGTTACAAAATGGGACAAAATTCACTTAACTGTCTCACTTAGCAACAGTAACTTTACGGCTCAGTTGTGGCCATAAATTGAGGACTACCTATAGAAAGATCTATAAGTAAAAGGAAAGAAGAAGGAAAGGATCTATCAAGAAAAGGGCAGAAATTAATGATCTAATTCAGTCCTCCAGCAATAAACTCAGCTTGAAAACTTCACCTAAAAAACTTTCAAATACATTTTCAAGCATGCTAAAAAAAATCAAGTGAAGACTCTGACACCGTTTATTTCAGGAGAGGGTTGTTTTTTCCCCCCTGAGAAATGAGAAGCCCGAATGAAAAATGAAAAGCCTCAGTCAGAATTACATTTTTAATGAAACAGGATGGAGATCATCAGCGGAGAAGGTGCAAAGCCATAAACTCTCTTAAAATTTGCATTTTAGCTGCTGTTTCAGTTCTGTTCCCACAATTTTAGCCCCTTCCCCACAGTCTTCTTTCATTCTTACTGTTTTGAGTCAAAACTCCAAAACCTGACACCCACAATAACCTATCACTATTTTGTTTTGCTTTCTTAATGACGACATCCTGCTCAAAATATTAGTAAACCTTCGAGTGTAATGGGAGGGGGGGGGGAAATTGCTGTGTGAATGTGTTCTTGCATTTTTTTTATAGACGTAATTTTTATGAAAGCTTTTCAACAGGAAGATAAAAGCGAAGACAAACTAATATAAATCAATAAAGGAAATCAAAGAAAAAGCAAAAACCGCAAAAGAAAAAAAAAGGTGCAAAAACAGGACAGAAATTTGTAAAAAGATATAAAGAAACACTTTCTAATATTCCTCACTGCAGATATTACGATGAATTTAATTTAACCCCTCTCTCTCTCTCTCTCTCTCTTTCTCTAAAGTTACATCCATATTGGGCTTCTTTCTATGATCTCTCCTATCTAATCATCAAAACCACAATTACAAATTTACATTTTCCGTTTTATGGGGGGGGGGGGAATATTATGTAGCTTCCAGTCACTGATAAATATAGATCAGGTCTTTTCTCTAATCAAAGAAGTCAATGGATCCATTTCAGCAAAATCTGTCAACTTCATCAACCATTCCTCTACAGTAGGTAGTGTCAAAGCTTTCCATCTCTGGGCAAATAATAATCTTGCTGCAGTAATCCTAAATTGAAATAATCTTCCACGGCTGTCTTCAAAGAGTTGTGTCTTTCTACAACCAACATTCCTCCCCTTCCAACTCCTCTTCAACCCCCTCCCCAAAACTCTCCAAGACAACAAACCTGGTTTGACTTTCCTCCTTACACCGAGCTTTCCAATATTGGCCATAATGTACCCATCAACACAAAACGTGGGTGTGCCCTCCTTGCACAGTTCTGATGTATCCTGATGTTGCTGTTTTGAAAAATGTATTTGAAAAACAAAACGATACAGCTGGCCCTTGATTTACAACCATTTTGTTTAGTGGCCAAAGTTACAATGGCACACAAACAAAGATGACTTGTGACTGGTTCTTACTCTTATGATCGTTGCCGCATCCCCATGGTCACATGATCAAATTTGGGTGCTCGGCAATCAGCATCTTTATGATACTTGTGGCATCGTTGGGTCATGTGATCATCATTTGCCAGTTTCCGATTAGTGGTGGGTTTCAAAATTTTTTACTACTGGTTCTGTGGGTGTGGCTTAGTAGGCATGCCATGGCTTGGTGGGCGTGGCTTGGTGGGTGTGGCAAGGGAAGGATATTGTAAAATCTCCATTCCCTCCCCACTCCAAGGGAAGGATACTATAAAATCTCCATTCCCTCCCCACTCCAAGGGAAGGATACTATAAAATCCCCATTCCCTCCCCACTCCAGGGGAAGGTTACTGCAAAATCCCAATTTCCTCCCGATCAGCTGGGACTTGGGAGGCAGAGAATCGATGGGGGAGGGGCCAGTCAGAATTTTTACTACCGGTTCTCCGAACTACTCAAAATTTCCGCTACCGGTTCTCCAGAACTGGTCAGAACCTGCTGAATACCACCTCTGTTTCCGACAAGCAAAGGCAATGGGGGAGGACAGGTTCACCGAATGACTGTGTGATTGCCTTAACAACCGCAGTGGTTCCTTTAAGAAGCGTTGCAAAAAAAAGCTGTAAAATCAAACTCAACTCACTTAATAACCCGCCTTGCCTAGAGTAACAGAAATTCTGATCCCGAAAACTGTGATGGTAAGTTGAGGACTACCTCTAACTTCGCCAAATGCTTAAACCAGGGGTTGGATTAGAAGACGTCTAAGGCCCCTTCCGAGTGTCTGCTATTCTGTTATAGCACTTGGGAGCTTTTCAGGCAGCTGGGTTGAAGTCTGAACACAAATGAGAGGTCAAATGGCAAATGAAGTAGACCTAGGACCATTTTAGCTATCAGTGACTAGGTTCACCCACGGCACTAAGTCACAAATCGTGTTCTGTGACCAACAGCGATTGGCTTTGCACAACACGCGGTTCAGGGACATGAACGAATTCCACCGCTGGCATCCTAACCCAGCAGTAGTAGGAATGTGAGAAGCAAAACAGAAGCCATCTTGACGACTTCTCCCTGCCTGCACAACTTCACAGCCTCTTAAATCCCTTCCGAAAGGAACACGGGTATGACGAAGAATAACCCGTTTGGAGACCGCTGAGAAAAAGGAACTTGTTTTCTTTACGAAGCAACTGGGGATTGCCACATTTCTGCCGAACAATGCCTGCAAGAGTTCTCTGAAGCTCCACAAACCGCCCCCCCCATCCCCCATGTCTTTTCCTGGTCTTGCTGAAGACTTAAGTTGTTTTTAACACCGGCAAGACTTTGTGTTCCAGTCTCAAGTCAACGGTTGCTCAATGAAAACAAAAGCAAAAGAAGATGGGGGGAGGGGGGAAAGGACCCTAAAATCCTCTTCTGCCTTACCACCTTCTCCTCTTCCTGCCCCCTTCTAGAGATTTCCGTGTCAAGCAGACATTTCCTTCCCCTGGAAGACAAGATAAAAACCATTTTGGAAAAGGAGGAAGCGGTTGAAATGGCTCTCTGGAAACGGCCATCTTCCCGTTTCGCAGAACCGCTGATAAAACGGACAGGAAGTTGTCCAGAAGCTCTCGCCATCCATGGCTGTGGGTCCCAGTCCCTGTGTGTTCCACAGGACATTGGCTGATGGGGACACTGCAGGATCCCTTAGATTTAAATTTCCTCTGGAAAAAAAAAAACCGCACCTGTGCTTAAAACAATAGATCACCACTTGTGTGTGAGAATGTGCTGAATTCCGCTCTCTGTGGCAGCGTTCCAATATTTGAGGGGCAGCCACAGAGAGGAGGGGATCAAGCTATTTTCCAAAGCACCCGAAGGCCAGACAAGGAATAATGGATGGAAACTGACCAAGGAGAGATTCAACCTAGAAATGAGGAGGAATTTTCTGACAGTGAGAGCAATCAACCCATGGAACAGAAGTTGCCTTCAGAAGTTGTGGGAGCTTCATCACTGGAGGCTTTCAAGAAGAGATTGGACTGCCATCTGTCAGAAATGGTGTAGGGTGTCCTGCCTGGCCGGGGAGGGGGTTGGACTAGATGACCTACAAGGTCCCTCCAACTCTGTTAATCTGCTAAAACAGCAAAAAAGGATTGGAGTGAGGGCTAGGAGATAATGAGTAAGGGCAAATGGAGCGTCATTTTGAAAAAGATGGTTTCCAGCAGCTACAAAAGGTTGCAATGGATGTTTACATACTGATTGACAACAGCTTGAGAGAAGAGTAATAAAGATTATTAGGGGGCTGCAGGCTAAAACATATGAACGGTTGCTGGAATTGGGTATGTCTAAGTTTGCTGAAAAGAAGGACCAGGGGAGACAGTATAGCAGTGTCCCAATATGGGGCTGCCACAAAGAAGAGGGAGTCAAGCTATTCTCCAAAGCACCTGAGGGCAGGACAAGAAGCAATGGATGGAAACTAATCAAGGAGAGAAGCAACCTAGAACTAAGGAGAAATTTCCTGACAGTTACAACAATTAATCAGTGGAACAACTTGCCTCCAGAAGTTGTGAATGCTCAAACAGTGGAAGTTTTTAAGAAGATGTTGGACAATCATTTATCCAGAATGGTATAGGCCAGGGCTTCCTATCTGAGTAGGTGGTTGGACTACCGGTAGAAGACTTCCAAAGTCCTTTCCGATTCTGTTATTCTGTTCTGTTATTCTGAAAAGCTACATCAGCTACATTTTTGTTCACCCCATATGTTGCTATATTTTAGAGTTACAATCTTACTTTTCCTTTTTTTCCCCCTATGTATACACTGAAATCTGTTTATATATCCCTTAGCTTCTCATAACCTCAAAAGAGTTGAAAAAGCTACACTAGAGGAAAATAAATGTTGTTTTTGCTCACCACACAGTTGCTACTGTATTTTAGAGTTACAATTTTACTTTTACTTTTGTATACACACCAAACCTTAGCTTCTCATCACCTCCAAAGAATTTAAAAGGCATATCTGTGCTTTAAATATGTGCAAATGGCGTTTTCTTATCATTCTTTTTTCCGTACAGATATATGTACTGGTAGTAACCCAGAGAACATTTCAGCAAAAAGACCCAGAGAAAAACACAAATTCCAGTTTCAATCGCAAATTCTGGTTTTTAAAGCCACCGCTATTTATCGTCTTCCTTGAAACCCACAACCGGTTTTAAAGAAGTCATGAACGAGAATGTAAGAAATGAACCAAAAATTAGGCATTAAAAGTGCATTTAAGAGATGAAAAGGCAAAGAGAAAAAGTATATTGGATAACTAGATTCATACATTAAGCTTACCTGTTAAACAAACTATAATTATAACTCTAAACAGTTATAAACAGCCACCTGGGTGACTTTGGACCAATCACCAGGAGATGGTGAGTTCTAGTTCCGCCTTCTGCATGAAAGCTGGCTGGCTGATTTTGTGTTTTTTTTTAATTTGATTTATATGCCGCCCTTCTCTGGAGACTCAGGGCAGCTTACAATGTGCTAAGCAATAGCCTTCATCCTTTTGTATATTTATACAAAGTCAGCTTATTGCCCCCACAACTGGGTCCTCAATTTACCTACCTTAGAAAGGATGGAAGGCTGAGTCAACCTTGAGCCTGGCGAGATTCGAACCTGCAGTAATTGCAGGCAGCTGGTCTTAATAACAGGGTGCTTTAGACCACTGTACTACTAAGGCTCTGAACCAATCACCAGGAGCCAATCACCATTTTGAGCCAATCACCAGGAGACTGGGAGTTCTAGTCCCATCTTAGGCAAGAAAACTGGCTCGGTAACATTGAGCCAATCACCAAGAGACGGCAAGTTCTAGTCCTGCCTGATCCATGAAAGCAAGCCAGGAGACCTGGGACCAGTTCCTCTCTCTCTCTCTCTCAGCCCAACCCGCCTCACAAAGTTGTTGCGGTGCTGAAAACAGGAGAAGGATTTAGTGCAGTGATGGCTAACCTTTTTGCCATCACGTTCCAAAAGCAAGGGGGTCGCACGCGTGCATGCCCACACCCATAATTCAATGCGCCCGCCCCCATTTGCCGACTTCCGGTGGGACCGGAAGTCCCTTTTTCGCTCTCCCCAGGCTCCAGAGCCTTTCTAACAGCCTGGGGAGGATGAAAACGGCCTTCCCCACCACCCCCCGGAGGCCCTCCAGAACCGGAAGCGGCCCATTTGCCGACTTCTGGTAGGCCCGGAAGCCTGAAAATCAGGTAGTGAACGCTGGAGCTGAGCTAGGGCAACGCTCGCGTGCCCACCGATATGGCTCCGTGTGCCACCTGTGGCACGCGTGCCATAGGTTCGCCATCACGGGTATAGTGTGTCCGATATGTTTGCCACCTTGAATTATTTGTAAAAATAATAAAAGCAGGGTAAAGGTAAAGGTTCCCCTCGCACGTATGTGCTAGTCGTTCCCGAACAGACTTGATTCTGTCTTAATGCAGCTTCTTTGTCCATCCAAGACAAGCGTCCTATCCTTTTTTGACCTTCGTCGGCTTCCAGCTGTTTGAATCAGAGCTCTTCCATGTTACCAGACGGTGTGTGAATGATGGTTCCAAGTCTAATGAACACCTTTTACCCTAGACGGTGACCCACATGTGAACTATCTGGGTCAGGCGGAACCCTCCCTTCTCAAAGCCTTCAAAGGCTGTGGGTGACTTATCGAGGTGACTTGCCTTTCCAACTAGAGGTTTGGTCTTGTGGTTAAGCACGTCATCCGGTACACACACAGGACAGGAATGGGGAAGCGTTACAGATGAGTGCCTCTTGGTGCCTGCACACCCATCTGGTGTTTAATCTTCACGACCAAGCCTGTGAATCACAGAACTTCATCACTCCCTTCTCAGAGAAGGCTGCAAATCAGGGGTCTCCAACCTTGGCAACTTGAAGACTTGTGGACTTCAATTCCAGAGTTGAATTCTGGGGGTTGAAGTCCCCAAGTTTTAAAAGTTGCCACGGTTGGAGATTCCTGCTGTAAACAGCCGTTGCGACTCGCCCAACTCTTGGCTTGACACTCGCAGCTCTACGTGATTAAATAGGGTGGTTGTTTTTTTTTCCCCCCTGCTACATTCACAGACTCTGTGGCCAGGCTTGGGAAGGGAGGGATGGTGTGGGGGGCGGGCGGGCAGAGAAATGCTTTTCCAGGATCTCTTGAAGGAAACCAACTTGCTGCTGAATTATTGCTAAAGGTTGGGGCCATAAATAGCTTGTGAATCATAACTCGATTAGCACGTCTTCCGAAGGAGGAGGTCTCGGAGGAGACAATAAAACACAGAGGTAAAAATCTATCGCATTTCAGCAGCTTCACAGCAGCGTTTTGGGGGGGGGGGGGGTGCTGCAAAAATTTTTGAATGCAAAAATATAAATAAATAAATGAGAGAGAGAGAGAGAGAAAAAGTCAGAACTGTGAATCGTCCTGTGTTCGAAGGGCCGTCCGTCCGTGAAGTAAAAGATTTTTTCGCGTGGTTAGCTTTAAGCGGGGTCCATCCCGTCTTCTGCTCGCTCCTTACACTTCCTTTTTCCAGTGTTTGGTTGCCAAATAAATTCAAGGAAGGAAGAAGCCACCCTGGCGTGACCTTCTTCAACCTCCAACCTTCCAAATTCACTGAGACTCCATATCCCAGCACTCCGCACTGGCGGGGCGGGGAGGGGGGAATTCAGGAAATTGCAGTCCTCAAATATCTGGGGGAGGGAGGGGGGACGGGTCTTTACAGCTTTCCCTCAAGTCTCATACCTCTGCAAACACCATCATGCTGAGGTCTTAGAAAGAAGTGAATTTACTCAAGAAAAAAAAAAAATAGATCTGACACAATACAAAAATCAGTAAGTTTCAGTGCTGAAAAATTATGAATTATTATGAATTATATGCACCTTGCGTAGCATCTGCAAAAACTTTTTGCTTAAATGGGGCAGAACATCCTTCCCTCAGTGTGGCTGTGGTGCCCCTTGTCAGACACTGGTTTACATACAGTGCTCCTCGACTTACAAGTTTGTTTAGTGACCATTCAAACTTACAACGTAACTGAAAAAAGTGACTTATGACCAGTGGTGAAATCTAAAATTTGTTACTACCGGTTTTGTGGGCGTGACTTGGTGGTGGTGGGGGGGGGGCGTTTAATGTGACTGGGTGGGCGTGAAGTGGAAGAAAGTGGAAGAAAGGCAGCTCTGAATAAACAAATATATTAAGAAAAAGAATGAATTGTTTAAGAATAAAAAAAGGATAACTATGTATAAATAGTAAAGTTAGAATTTAGGGGTAAATGAAGATGATGAATGAAATATGAAATATTGAGGTATTTTCACAAAAAAGGAAAGGGGGGAAAGACGATATTGACAAAAAATTGTAATTGAGTAAAATGTATTTGAATTTGACTAATTGTATAAAATAAGAAACGACCAACACTCTATTCAAAAAAAAAAAAAAAAAAAAGGAAGATTTGGGTGAAAGTGGGAGAGGAGAAAAGAAAAAAACCAATAAAATTTGTTTAACCCCCCCAAAAAAAATATTCTTTTTTTATTCTTTTTATTGGCCAAGTGTGATTGGACACACAAAGAATTTGTCTCCGGTGCATAAGCTCTCGGTATACATACAAGCAACAAAGTGCTCCTTGTTTATCATTTTATTACTGTTGTCCATGTGCTTTATGGCCTACCCTAAATAAATACTCAAGTCTTGTTAACTAGCCAGCTGGCAGATTCAACCATTTCAAGACAGGTCATCCGTTTCAGGCCATCTGAAGGTTCACAAAACAGTTGCAAAGCTTTTTGTAGCCTTCATTTGACCCAAGAAAGGAACTGCCTCTATGGATGTGGGAGTGAGAAAATGTCCAACTCAGGAAACCCTATGCAGCATTTCCAAGAAGAAATCCTACAGATCCTACGTCCAAGTTTTACTTACAGTATATGGTCAAAATAACTCAGATCTATTTCTTTAGATATTTTTTCCCTGTAGAATGGGCGAAATCAGCAAGAGATAGAAGGGTTTAAAAAAAACGACAACGTATTCCTTAGTACAGTAGTGGCCAAAATAGTGGAAACCTTTTAGGAAAAGTATATTTTTGAGGTTTGATGGCTAATAACACCACTTTTTTGGGGGGGTTTCAAGATAATCCTATTCCATTGCTGGAATGGCCTGGGAATAGCCAGATCTTAACCCAATTGAAAATCTATGGAGCCGACTAAAGAAACTTGTTAGTCAGAAGCGACCCAGCAATAAAACCCAGTTAATAGAAGCAATCGTTCAATCTTGGTTTCACATTAGAACAGCTGCAGAACTAAAAGACTTGGTTCACTCCATGGGAAGACGTTGTAAGGCCGTAATTCATGCTTAAGGTTACCCAACTAAGTATTAACTGACATGGTGATAATTTTTGTATATCTCGTTTTTTCTATGGTGATCATTCTTGTGTATCTCGTTTTTTCTACGTGTTTCCCTTTTCTTCTTTATACTGTAACTGCTATTCTAATAGCAAATCCCTCATCAAAGTTATTGCATTACATTCTTGATTAAATTATCTTTCCACTGATATATAATTTTATGGTAATTCTCCCCCAAAAAGTGGCATTATTAGCTAGTTTTAGAAAATACCTTTTTCCCAAAAGGTTTCCACAATTGTGGCCACTACTGTATATATTTAAGTAGGGAATATACTGTGTCACCTCAGTCCTTTAGTTCCTTCAAGGACTGTTTATAGTATCGTGTGAGATTCGTTTTTAGATTTTCCAAAACCTACTTCCTAAAGAAATTGTTGAATGGGTTGTTCCTTCTCTCAATGTAGGCTTTGTTTTGCATTCCTGCAGTACACACCAGCTTTGGTAACTACGCAGAAAACGTTCACACCGTTTTCAGAACAGGGGATACTTCCATCTAAAGCAGAAAAGCAAAAACAATCCAGATTCGGTTGTACAAGCCAAACAAATGAAACAGAAAAATATTTCAGCCACATAATTTTACCAAAACAAAAGCAGGACGGAGGGGGGAATGACCCTACCCTCACTTCCATTTGCTTGCTGGGCAGGCAAACGGAGACACCTCAGCCTTTCTCACAAAAACAGTACTTAGATGGTTGATTTAAAAAAAAATAATGAATTATGAATAGCATTAAGTGGCAAGCACCAAATGTGAAGTCTTTCCTGCTGTCCTTCAGCCTTAATCCGAATCACAGATTTAAGACACTGAATAATTGTGTTTATTTCTACTGTTTTAATCTCCAGCCTAGCTCCACAAGTAAAGCCATATAGAATTTTGGATGAGATTCCAAAAACAATGCTTCAAAATATATTGGGGCATAAAGAGAGGCCTAGTCAGGGACTCTTTAAAGCAGCTGTGTCTTCATCTTCAACAGCAACAGCATTTAGGCTTATATAAAGGTTCCCTTCGCACATATGTGCTAGTCGTTCCCGACTCTAGGGGGCGGTGCTCATCTCCGTTTCAAAGCCGAAGAGCCAGCGCTGTCCGAAGACGTCTCCGTGGTCATGTGGCCGGCATGACTCAACGCCAAAGGCGCACCGAACGCTGTTACCTTCCCACCAAAGGTGGTTCCCTATTTTTCTACTTGCACTTTTTACGTGCTTTCGAACTGCTAGGTTGGCAGAAGCTGGGACAAGTAACAGGAGCTCACCCCGTTACGCAGCACTAGGGATTCGAACCGCTGAACTTTCGACCTTTCGATTGACAAGCTCAGTGTCTTAGCCACTGAGCCACCATGTCCCTCTAGGCTTATATATCTTTACAGCACTTTCTGGGTGGTTTACAATGTCAGCATATTGCCCACGATAATCTGGGTCCTCATTTTACCGACCTTGGAAGGATAGAAGGCTGAGTCAATCTTGAGCCCTGTCGGGATTGAACTCTAGGCTGTGGGCAGAATTTGTCTGCAATACTAATACTGCATTCTAGGCACTGCGCCACCAGGGTAAATCACAATTTCTTGCCCTTCACTGCTGTTACACAACCCCAGGAAAAGACACGGCTGCTTTAAAGAGCTGTGCAATGTTTGCGCTTTTGGCAGAGTCCACACCACGATTTTTAGAATTCCATCCAAAGCACTGAGCAAGCTTAACACACCAGGGTGCAGCTACACCTACTTAGAAAAAAAGTGGTTTCTTCTTCTTTCATCTACACTGTAAATTCATCCCAGGCACATAACATCTGCTAAAATGCAGTGGGCACCCACGGTTTGTGTGATACCTTTCCACACTGCCACAGGAACTCAAAACGTTGGCACGCTGCCTCAAGCTGAGTCTCATTTTCAGGAAACAATTCCTGGCTTGCTGAGACATGCAAAGAGTTTTTTTTTTCTTTCACAGCTGAGTATTTCAGCCAGCTGAAGTGACCGAGTGCCCAGCTGTTCCTGCCTCGCTCTTAAAAGATTCATGAACATGAGCCTGGCACAGAAATCATGAGAAGCGGCTTTTAATTCAGTGACGCAGGGAAAATCCTTTGGCTTCCCTCCCCACCCCACCCCCACCCTTGCCAGCTCTCTTTCAGCATTTTGTCCAGCTGGAAAGAGAAATCCAGATAAAGTTTAGCATCGGAACAAAGCCAGAAGCCAACCTTCAGCAAAACATTTCATTTTCGAGTCATTTAAAATCACACCCGCTTCAGTTCTACCCTCAGAATTCCACGTTTCGATCCATCACTTAACAAAGTCAATTTAGTTGAGTTTACTTTATTGTCATTGCACCCCATACAACAAAATTAAATGCCATCTTCAGTGTACATTATAACTATAAAAATAAAACACAAACACACATCTTTCGCATTCTATACAATTGAATTGAAAAACCCCCGATATTGCATTAATATTGCACTAGACAGTAGAATTCAATATAGTTATTGCTCTGGGATAGAAGCTGTTTTTCAGCCTATTTGTCCTTGGTTTTATTATCCTGTACCGTCTGCCAGATGGTAATAGTTCAAAAAAAAAGGGTGCTCAGGATGAGATGGATCTTTAAGAATGTTTAGAGTACAGGTAGTTCTCGACTTACAACGGTTCAAAGTTATAACGGCACTGGAAAAAAGGACCGTGGCAGCATCCCCATGGACCCGTGATCAAAATTCAGATGCCTGGCAAGTGGGTCATATTTATGATGGTTGCAGAGTCCCAGGGTCACGTAAAAACCTTTGGCGACCTTCCGAGAACCAAAGTCAATGGGGAATCCAGATTCACTTAACAACCCGGGGTTATTAATTTAACAAATGCAAAGAAACGTAAGGAAACTGCAGCAAGGAAAGTTGTAAAATGGGGCAAGCTCACTTAACAAACATTTCACTTAGCGACATAAATTTTGAGCTCAATTGTTGGTCGTAACTTGAGAACCACTTGTAAATCTCAAACCATACTGGTCAGGAGCAGGAACGGATAACCAAAATAATCCAGAGGATTCAAATTCTCCTTCCTTACAAGACAGGGCTATAATATTATTATCCAGTTTAGCTCAAACATAAAAACAAAGGGAATGAATTTGCACAACATTGGAAAAAGCAAGGAAACACGTACGGAGGAAGATACCATTAAAAAAATATTGGACTGTGCAGAAATGGACAGATTGACACAGAAGATAAAAGAAAAAGAAGAATATTTTCGAACTTGGGACTTGTTTTATCAATGGCTGGATAATAAAAGAGGTAGAAATTAGGAACTTAATAAGTATTACTATGTAAATGAACTGACCCAGACAGTACACTGTTATTAAGCATTAAGTATGTCAGGAGAAAACAAATAAAAAAATATACAAAACACAACAACAAAGGAAAGGGATAATTTTATGGGGGACAATTTCTATTAAGGATAATTAGTCCTGAAGACTCAAGGTGACCTCCAGAGTTGGAACAACATGCTTACAGATACCTTTGCTGACGGAAAAAGGACGTGTCACCACCTGCTACTGGCGAGCATCCCAGAGTCAACTGGTTGGCC
Organism: Pituophis catenifer annectens; assembly: GCF_029215685.1. NCBI lineage: Eukaryota > Metazoa > Chordata > Lepidosauria > Squamata > Colubridae > Pituophis > Pituophis catenifer. The sequence continues at coordinate 8,297,847 of NW_027256893.1, forward strand.
ATTGTGGGAAACACAACATTGACATGGGCCTTAAGTCTGGTCCAACAGGATGTTCTTTATGTCGAGAATCATAGACCACAAATAACCACCATGTGTTTACATTGGAGCTTGCAGACATTACAAACAGGGGTGTATCTAGGGTGGAGCTCCTCCTGGTTGCAGGCACCAAGGAAGTACATTGTTTGATAATCTGGAGGCAACAAGCAGGATTTTTGGAAGACCGATATGGAGTCGAGGCAGCTGTTTGGCAGGAGCAACAGAAGAGTTGTTGTTGTTAGTTGCGAAGTTGTGTCCAACCAATCGTGACCCCATGGACAACGTTCCTCCAGGCCTTCTTGTCTTCTACCACCCTCTAGAGTCCATTTAAGCTCACACCGACTGCTTCAATGACTCCATCCAGCCACCTCATTCTCTGTCGTCCCCTTCTTCTTTTGCCCTCCATCGTTCCCAGCATTCGGCTCTTCTCCAGGGAGTCCTTCCTTCTCATTTGGTGGCCAAAGTCTTTGAGTTTCATCTTCAGGATCTGGCCTTCTAAAGAGCAGTCTGGGTTGATCTCCTCTAGGACTGACCGGTTGGATCATCTTGCAGTCCAAGAGACTCGCAGGAGTCTTCTCCAGCACCAGAGTTCAAAGGCCTTGATTTTTTGGCACTCAGCCTTCCTTATGGTCCAACTTTCACAGCCATAACAGAAGAGTGGGGTATTTAAAAATGTCTCCCTCCAGATGTGGTTTATTAGTTACACCACAGGACCTTTTGTGTATACAGGCAGTCCTTGACTTACAACAGTTCATTTAGTGACCATTCAAAGTTGCAACGGCGCCGGGGGGGAAAAGGCGACTTATGACCATTTTTCACACTTATGACCGCTGCAGCATGCCCATGATCAAAATTCAGACGCTTGGCAACTGACTCATACTTATGACAGTTGCAGTGTCCTGGAGTCATAGGATCACCTTTGGCGACCTTCTGAAGAGCAATGAGGAAGCCTGATTCACTTACTAACTTAACAATCGCGGCAAGAAAATGGGGCAAAACAGATTTCTCACTTAGCAACATACATTTGAGGCTCGATTGAGGTCGTAAGTTGAGAACCTCCTGTATATAGCAGTATTTGCTTGAAACACGGATGTGATTTTCTCCATTGCCTCCAAAATGCTCATTCTTCAGATTAATAAATCATCTCCTCTTTTAAATTTAAATTTTAAACATAAATTTTAATCTGTTTAATTATGGGGTATTTTAAAATTCAGCCTAAATTATTTAATTCGTTTTAATTTATTTTAAATTTTGTATTTCTGTGTTTTATCTTCTGGCTGTTCACCGCCCTGAGTCCTTCGGGAGAAGGGCGGTATAGAAATTTAATAAAATAAAAATAAAATAAATAAATAAATAATAGCAATAGCACTTAGATTTATATACCGCTTCAGTGCTTTCCAGCCCTCTCTAAGCAGTTTACACAATCAGCCTCTTGCCCCCAACCATCTGGGTCCTCGTTTTACCTTCCTCGGAAGGATGTAAGGTTGAGTCAACCTTGAGCCAGTCAGAATTGAACTCCTAGCAGTGGGCAGAGTCAGCGTGCGACATTGCCTTCTAACTACTGCACATCATGGATGGATGGATGGATGGGAGGGAGAGAGGGAGGGAAGGGAAAGGAAGGGGGAAGGAAGGAAGGAAGGAAGGAAGGAAGGAAGGAAGGAAGGAAGGAAGGAAGGAAAATAGCAATAGCCCTTAAACTTATATACTGCTTCATGATATTATTATTATTATTTTTAATTTGATTTATATGCTGCCCTTCTCCGGAGACTCAGGGCGGCTTACAGTGCGTTAAGCAATAGCCTTCATACTTTTGTATATTTTATACAAAGTCCGCTTATTGCCCCCACAAACTGGGTCCTCAATTTACCTGCCTTAGAAAGGATGGAAGGCTGAGTCAACCTTGAGCCTGGCAAGATTCGAACTTACTTTAATTGCAGACAGTTGGTGTTAAATTATAGTGCTTTTTGTCTGCAGAGCTATCCAGGCTCTATTTTACAGCCCTCTCTAAGCAGTTTACAGCCTATTGCCCCAAACAATCTGGGTCCTCATTTTACCGACCTCGGAAGGATGGAAGGCTGAGTTAACCTGGAGCCTGGTGAGATTTGAAGATATTTCACAGGCCACACCAAAATCTGAACTGGCAATTCATTCATTTCCACCCATTGCTTCTTGTGAAGCAAGTGAAAAGCATCCAGATGGGAAGAATCTACTGCTCAGCGAAGCTGCATTTGGGGCCATCGTTCCACCCTTAATCAACCCTTCGATCAGCAAAAACTGACTCATAAGCAGCCCTCAATATCTTAAGCTGCCCCGGGCTTTTGAAGCCCGATCTCGTTCTAACCACCACACATCACATGAGCACCCAGAAAAATCTTATCAACGACACGATCTGTTTTTTTTTCATCAGTATCGAATCTTTCCTTCCTCTTTTCTAATCAGGAACAAACAAAAAAAAAGAAAAAAGAAAGAAAAAGAAAAAGAAAATGAAAATGAAAATGTCATGTCAAACTGAGCTGTTTGTTTTTAACTTACCCCCAGTTATGTCCAGTGGTGAAATCCAAACTTATTTTACTACCGGTTCTGTGGGTGTGGCTTGGTGGGCGTGGCAGGGAAAGGATACTGCAAAATACCCATTCCCACCCCATTCCTGGGGAAAGGATATTGCAAAATCTCCATTCCCACCCCACTCCTGAGGAAAGGATGCTGCAAAATCTCCAATCCCTCCCCACTCATGGGGAAAGGATATTGCAAAATCTCCATTCCCACCCCACTCCTGGGGAAAGGATATTGCAAAATCTCCATTCCCACCCCACTCCTGGGGAAGGATACTGCAAAATCTCCATTCCCTCCCCACTTCTGGGGAAAGGATATTGCAAAATCTCCATTCCCTCCCCACTTCTGGGGAAAGGATATTGCAAAATCTCCATTTCTTCCCCACTTCTGGGGAAAAGATACTGCGAAATCTCCATTCCCTCCCCATTCCTGGGGAAAGGATTTTGCAAAATCTCCATTCCCACCCCACTCTGGGGCCAGCCAGAGGTGGTATTTGCCGGTTCTCCGAACTACTCAAAATTTCCGCTACCGGTTCTCCAGAACCTGTCAGAACCTGCTGGATTTCACCCCTGGTTATGTCCCGACTGGTTTGGTGGTCTTGGTAAAAACGCTACACTTGGAATTTGTTTTGTGAAACTTTTTTTTTAAAAAAAACTCCTAAAATCACAGCAAACTGCAGAAGGGTTACTTTTAAGGGTCTGGGTGGGTTTTTTTTTTTTTTTGCAATTTCTACCTTTTATCCCTTACGGTAAACTATAATTAGGCCCCAGGGCAAAAGACTAATGATGACTGTTCAGATTTCCAACCTCAGAACGTCTTTAATCAAGGCAAGCCAATTGTAGTTTTGGAAGTCAGTTTTAAAAAAATAAATTGTACTTATTTTATCTGTTACAGTCCTGCCTTCCAGCAGTCGGCTCACCTTATTTTGTCTAATCCCTAGACAACAACCCTGTGAGGTAGGTAGGTAGACGGGTGTGTGCAACCAAAATCCGGTGTTGCAAACACAAACAACAATTTGTAGAAAACGAGCTTTGTTATTTGTTCTGGTTTTATTATTTTAATTTTTTTTTCCAAGGGGTTCATTGTAAGCCTTTAGACCAGGGGTCTCCAACCTTGGCAACTTTAAGCCTGGCGGACTTCAACTCCCAGAATTCCCCAGTCAGCAACTGGCTGGGGAATTCTGGGAGTTGAAGTCTGCCAGGCTTAAAGTTGCCAAGGTTGGAGACCCTTGCTTTAGACTGATTGAAAAAAGAAAGGAAGGAAGGAAGGAAGGAAGGAAGGAAGGAAGGAAGGAAGGAAGGAAGGGGGTAGCCTAAATATATAGAAAATTGGTATTCTTTTAGCTTGTAAGGAAGGGACCCCAATGGCCTGCTTTTAAAGTTTGGAATTATTTTTTATCTTCTCCAGTCGGACAGTAAAGCTAGATTTATAGGTGTTCTACCTTATTTTGCGAAATCATCTCAATCTCTGGGGCACCCCATGTTCCAACAAGAAAAGCTGAACTTAAAAAAAAAAAGAAACCCACCAAAAACTGAAAATTCCCTTTCTGTTATAATAAAAACCATTATCCCAGCTTTATCTTCTCAGCTGCAAAAGAGAAACGAAGAAATGATGAAATCGTGTTCCCTTTTAACTTCCTTGGGGGAGGTTAATAGATAACTTGGAGACCGTACTATTATGTCCTGTCCTGTGTAGTCATTACGCAGGCAGGGTCAACGAGAACTTAGCAAAAGAAAATATGTCCTTCAAGCCTCTGTTTTATTCTGCAAATGACAGAATATGTAGGAAATAAGAGACTAGTAGACTTTCCAAATTGGGATCGGGGGGGGGGGGGGGGGGGGGGGTTGGTCTTTTCTTCAAGGGAATGTCACAGCAAGGGACTGGTCTTGGACTTAATTTGCAATAACAATAGCACTTAGACTTATATGTCGCTTCACAGTGCTTTTACAGCCCTCTCTAAGTGATTTAAAGAATCAGCATCTTGCCCCCAGCAATCTGCGTCCTCGTTTTACTGACCTCAGAAGGATGAAAGTCTGAATCAACCTTGAGCCGGTCAGGATCAAACTCATGGCAGTGGGCAGAGTTCGCCTGCAATACTGCATTCTAATGACTGCATATCATGGACGGATGGACAGATGGATAGGAATGGCACTAGTGATAGCATTTAGACTTATATACTGCTTCACAGTGCTTTGCAGCACTCTCTAAGCAGTTTACAGACTATTGCCCCCAACAATCTGGGTCTTCATTTTACCAACTTCAGAAGGATGGAAGGCTGTCTCAACCTTAAGCTGGTGAGACTCGAACTGCTGGCACAGGGCAGAATTAGCCTTTTAGTCACCTGGCTAGACACAAGAAGGATGTTAGGCATATAGGATCTGAAAGATTGAGGAAGTGACTGTGAAATACTTATCATATATAGCAAAAGCACTTAGGCCACATGTGTCAAACTCCTGTCATCGCGATGGCGTCACGTGATGTATCTCAACTTTTTTGTCCTTCGCTAAACCGGGTGTGGGTGTGGCCAGTGTGTGACACATCTGGCCCGTGGGTCGCGAGTTTGACACCCCTGATTTAAGACTTATATACCGCTTTACAGCCCTCTCTAAATGGTTTACAGAGTCAGCCTATCACCCTCCAACAGTCTGGGTCCTCATTTTACCGACCTCGGAAGGATGGAAGGCTGAGTCAACCTTGAGCTGGTGAGAATTAGCCTGCAGTAATGAGTTCTAACTACTGCACCACCACGGCTCTTAATAATGACTTAATAATTACTTGGATGGGGCATCAACGGGAAATCCCAAAGCTCTAGGAAAAAGTCAGAAAACATCCCGGGAGACAGTCATTCACACTGCATTCCTCTCCCACCACAACTGAGCTCTTCACCAATGCCAATCACAGTAGGTATGGTTAAATCTATGAGGTCACCAGGCATTGAGGTCAGCTGAAGCTAATGCTATATTTACTGGGAGGGAAGTCGCATAGAACCTTATGCCCGTTGCCTTGAGCTGTATCGTGCAAAAGAGGAAACATGGAAAGTTGTTGACTGGGCTTTTATATCAGCCAGTAAGAATTCCAGACCAAATTATAATTTAAAAAATATATGTTTGTGCAGAAATAGATAAACTGTCTATGGAAATGAAGGAGAGGGAAGAAACCGAGTACTATCAAATTTGGAACAGATGGTATTCCTGGCTTGAGAGTAAACGAAAAATCGAAGGGATAATCTGTTAAATAGAATATGTAGAAGGTAAAACCTAAATAGAATATGTAGAAGGTAAAACCTATATTGAAGAAATATAGGATATGAAACTGAATTGTGAATAGATGTTACTATAATTTAAATAAAGATGTAATTTAAGGTAGAGAGATATAGAATTAGAATCCTTGGAAATATGTTTGTTAATGATAGAGATACCGATATGGAAAAGCTGACATTAATGTTAAATTTTTGCTGTGTCTTTTTCTTTGTTTTTCTTTTTGTTGTGTTTTTTGTATTGTGTGTTTTATATATTGGAAATTTAATAAATATTATTTTTTAAAAAAAGAAGAAGAAGAAGAAGAAGAACTCATCACTTTATGAACAGAAAGGAAGGAAGGGGGGGGAAGGGAAGGGAAGAAAAAAAAACAGCAAAAATCAATATATGAGCTATCACGTGTCATTTCTTATTGCTGTGGTAATCAAACACATTTAATGAATGTTTTGCAATGTTCTTATATTATAAACAAATATAAAAACAGGACAACGCCTCCAGAATTCCACCAGTGAAATGTACCCAGAAAAATGCTGTTATCTGAAATTTCCAAACAGCTTCATGAAGGATACAGTGGGAAAACAATATATGGGAACAAGTTTCCATCATATTACCACATTAACGATAGCATTAATCTTCTCAATTAATGATGGAACAGCTGGCTGTAAAACACATTATATGTAGCTGTGTTCAAACCTGTACAATGTTTACGTCAGGGATTTCATGGGCGAGAAAGAGAAAGGGGGGGGGAATGGGGGTGTTTGAGAAGCAAAACCCAAACAACCCCCCCCCTTTCATTTTGATTTGAGGGGGGAAAAAATTCTCAAATTTCCTAAGGTCAAAGATCTTGGTTTTGCTTTTCACTTCAAGAATAGATGGTGCAAGAGTGAAGTTTTTGCTGGATCAGGAAAAATCTCTCTGGTTCCCCCCCCCCCCCCCACCATCAGCAGCAAAGATGCTTACTAATAAAGCAAGAATAATATTTAAAAAAAGGAAAATGTGAAGATCAAAATCAAGCAATAAATAGCTGTGTGAGTGATGATATTATCGTGTTACTGTATTACAGGAACTGAAGCAGATTTAAAAAAAAAACAAAAAACCTGTCACTCATTTACAGTAATTACTATTCTGTATATTCCTTTCTGATTATATTAGCCCTGTTATATTTTTGGTTGCACTTTGTCGTATCTTCTGGTTGTTATAATTTATTGAAATGCCAACAAAACATTGTAAAGTGAATTCCTAACCACAAACCACAGCTCCAGCTCAATATAAAGCACGGAGAGGAAAAAATATATATATATCAGCATACGCATCAAAGGTTTCAGTTAAGGTTTGTCTCATTTCAGTTTTGCATTTTGCATTTATTCATCAGGATATGCCAATCTAGTGAATGAGCTAGCAAAGGAGGATACGAGTTTCTTTGCAAATTTCTCTACAAACAAACAAAAAAAAAAGTCATTTGCATTGAAAAGAGGAACTTCTAAAGTCTGACTTGGCTTTTTATCAAGTTAGAAGCCCAGCGCAAACTTCTAAGTCAGTGATGGCTAACTTTTTTGCCATCTCGTGCCAAAAGTGGGGAGAGTGAGGGTGGATCGCGCGCGCGCATGCCCACACCCATAATTCAATGCAGCCCCCCCCCACGCATGTGTGTGCAATCCCCCCCAGGTCAGCCCGCTTTTGGCACGCAATGGCCCAGTAGGCCCATTTTTTTTTGCCCTCCCCAGGCTCCAAGAAAGCGTCTGGAGCCTGGGGAGGGCGAAAAACGGCCTTCCTCACCCCCCCGAGGCCCTCCAGAGGCCGGAAATGGCCCGTTTGCCAACTTCCGGTGGGCCCAGAAGGCCCGAAAATCAGCTGGCGGAGCCGAGCTCGCGTGCCCACTGATAAGGCTCTGCGTGCCACTTGTGGCACCTGTGCCATAGGTTCGCCATCACGGTTCTAAGTTCTTTACCTCTACAATAATGAGGGCTGGAAAATTGTCCCATTGGTTGCTACTTTAAATCAGAGAGTGGTGTTTTTTTAAAAAAATATATAAAATGAAAAATAAATGCCTTAGCTACAGAAGGAAAAAAAAAATCTTTCTCCAAAGGTAAATTATTCACAACTGGTCTTGCAGAAAATTCAACCGTCGTGAAAAGATCAGAGAGCATTATAATAGTAACAAACCTAAAAGGATGTTATTTAATACTGGTATAGTTAGTTTTTTATTAGACTAGCATGTTCAGGTGTTCCTGCACGTAAGGTTCAGAAACAAACAAATATTTAAACTCCTTTCACGTTTGTTTTATAAAGCTGCCAAGCCCAGGAGGCAAAATAGATTATGTCCCTGAGAAAGCACTTATCCGAAGATGAAAGTTTGTAAATATTAAAATTGTTCTTTGGGGAAATTGAGCGGTAAAACCCATATGCATACAGCCTTGGGGATAAAAACGAGGTTACTCTTTAAGTATGAAATCCTGCACAATGGAAAACTACATGCGTGCTGCAAAAATGCATCTGATTTAAAGGACAATGAAAGGGGGGGGGGGGAACCAGCAGGACAACAGGGCAGATTTGACAAAAATATGTTATGATCATTTATGTGCTAATAACTGCACATGGTATTGTGTCTGGTCGAAATCCTCAACCAATCAAAATCTGTAGAACAGTGTTTCTCAAATCTTGGTAGCTTGAAGATGGGTGGACTTCAACTCCCAGAATCCCCCAGACAGCAGCGCTGGCTGGGGGATTCTGGGAATTGAAGTCCACCCATCTTCAAGCTTCCAAGGTTGAGAAACACTGCTGTAGAAGAACCAGCTTGGATTTTTAACCAAAATTAGCTGCACCAAATAAACCAATGCCTGTATCTGGATATTTGTCTTTTTTTGTTTGTTTGTTTGTTTGCTAAGCTATAATGTGATCTGCTTGGCTTTGGATTAAGGGTGCTGTGGGAATTCAGGCCTTCTGTTCAGTAATCCCTGATTTTCAACTTCGTGCTATGTGTAACTGGTAGCTTATTCATGAATCTTTCGTTTAACCCAGGCACATTTCTCTGAGACCCCTGCCAAAATGTCACCTTTCTTTTCCCCGAGTTTGTTTTTAATTGGAAATTTTTAATTTTAAAAAAGTGTTGAAAAAGTAAACAGTCTTAACAGATTAACAGTGAAACAGACGTTGGGTAGGTAAGGGCGAGATTCAGTGTTTCTCAACCATCTTTAAGATGAATGGATTTTTAATTCCTAGAATTCCCCAGTCAGCTAGCACAGCAGAGTTCATACAATGATGATCATAGGAACTTTACTGTTCCAATAGATCCTGAGTCCTTCTTCTAAGCCGGAAGCAGATAGTGCCCCTATGATTCCTACAAGACTGGATTTCTCAGCCTTGGTGAGTTGACAACAGTCATAGTAATGGGGGCCCCTAGGTTTGTCCATAGGTCAGGTGCAAAAGATCAGGTCCATATGTGAAGGTCCCATTAAATTGATTTATAGAGAAAAAGAGCGAGAGCAGGAGAAAGAAAGAAAGAAAGAAAGAAAGAAAGAAAGAAAGAAAGAAAGAAAGAAAGAAATAGGAGAGAAAGAAGGAAAGAGGGAGAGAGGGAGGAAGAGATAAAGACAGACAAAGACAGCAAAAAGAAATAGGGAGAAAGAAGGAAAAAGGGAGGGAGGGAGGAAAGAAAGACAGACAAAGACAGAAAGACAGACAAAAAGAAATAGAGACAAAAGGAAAAAGGGAGGGAGGGAGGAAAGAAAGACAGACGAAGACAGACAGACAGATAGAAATAGAGAGAAAGAAGGAAAGAGGGAGGGAGGGAGGAAAGAAGGAAAGAAGGAAGGAAGGACAGAAAGAAAGAAAGAAAGAAAGAAAGAAAGAAAGAAAGAAAGAAAGAAAGAAAGAAAGAAAGAAAGAAAGAAAGAAAGAAAGAAAGAAAGAAAGAAAGAAAGAAATTGATTTGTGGACTTTTAACTCCCAGAATTCTTTAGCCAAGCACAGCTTTGTCCAGCCCTCTTAACGTTGCCAAGGTTGAAGGACACTTGTCCAAAGTTGCTTCCTGGATCTCTCACTGGGGCAACTGTTGAAGAACCAGAATTATCAACTCTCTACCTGGGTTTTAAAAGTGGAAAAGAAAAACTCTCATGGAAAAAAAACTACCCCTTTCTAAAAGAAGAAAATACAGCTGAAGACTTTTATATCAAAGGCCAAACTGCCTTTGTTCCCTGTTTTATATGTATACATATAAAACAGGGAACAAAGGCAGTTTGGCCTTTGATAGATCAAGCATAAACACAATTGATACACCTAGGTTGATCTTCTTCTACTTTCATTTGTAAAAGATCTCTTCTGGAAAGCAGCAGGAAAAAGATCCTTCATTTTTTGGTCAAGCACAGCCCCAAAGAGACAATGAAGGGGGGGGGGAGAAGGAGGCTGGCTGGGGAATTCTGGGAGTTGACGTCCACAAGTCTTAAAGTTTCCACGGTTGGACACCCCAGCTTTAAAGGAAAAATGGGGGTACATGCTTGCTTTGAGGGTCTTTGGCCTATTTCAAAATCCAAAACAGAAAAAGATATTCCTGAATATGTGAAAATTTTACTTGCAGATGAAAATCCTAAAATCAGGCAATAGCCAGATTTTTTTTTTTTTTTAAATCTATGGCTATAAAAACAAGGACTGTCGTAAACGAATCAATGATTTAGTATCAAGCAGAAAGAATCAGAACTATGCATGAAGTTCCAGTTCAAATGATTTATTGCTCATGCCTATGCACAAGAAGCTAATCGCTTTGCTGGCTTTGCTGGCTGGGGAATTCTGGGAGTTGAAGTCCGCCAGGCTTCAAGTTGCCAAGGTTGGAGTCCCCTGATCTACATCTCTTTTCCCAAGCAAAAGATGGAAATTTTAATTAGTTGAGCCTTGTCAGTGAAACTATTACAGGTAGTCCTCGCTTAGAGACACCATTCAAAGTTACAATGGATTGTCCCCCAGAGCTATTGACGGCTGTTTTTCAAAGTTATGACATCTGTCACATCATTGCATTTTTGGTAACCAGCTCGAAATTACAGCCATTTGCAACATCTTTGCAATCACGTAAACATCCTTGCAATCATGTAAAGAAGTAAATCAGCGTTTACTTCTCGTTTCCAGAAAAAAAAACAAAAAACGTCCATTGGAAACAACAGATTTATTTAACAACTGGTATGTTTGCTAAATGTCCACGGTGTTTATTTATTTATTTATTAGTCCAATTTATATGCCGCCCTTCTCCATAGACTCAGGGCGGCTTACAATGCATTATAGCAATAGCCTGCATACTTTTTTGTATATACCTGCTTATTAGGGCTTTCGGCCCCGCCATAAGTTTGCTTAATGATCACAGCAAAAAAGGTTATACCGTCGGGCACAGCCATGGGGAGTGACCTCTTAACAACTGCCATGACCCATGACTGTCATTTGGGGGCTCAATGACGGTCTTAAGTCAAGGACTACACCTTGACTTAAGGCAGTGATGGCAAACTTTTTACTCACCGAGTGCCGAACAGGTACTCGCTTCGCACGCTTCGCTAATGTGTGGCTCCTCCCCCATGCGCGCAACTGTACCATCTGCAGCAGCTTGCGCGTGGCTCCCCTGTGCACTGCGGGAACAATCGCACCATCGGCTCATGCGCATGGTTTTCACGCACGCAATGCACATCCGTGCATGAACGCGCTGCATGCCAGTACTCTCGCATGCACGGGCAAATGTGCACGCATGCACAAGAGAGCTCCAAGGAGTTCCCCTGAATTGCACGCATGCGCACCGGAGGCCCGAACACAAGCTGGGGCGTGCGCACATGCGCAGCTGCAGGTGAGTTGGGCGACAGCTCGTGTGCCTGGATAGATGGCTCTGTGTGCCACATCGGGCACGTGTGCCGTAGGTTCTCCATCACGGACTTAAGGAGAAAGAAGTGGAAAGATCGTGAACAGACAAGAAGAGATGGAATAATGATGATCCAGGAAATGACCAGCCTTTGGATTAATGCTATGCAGGGGGAAAAAAAACCACAGTGCAACCCTGCTACTCTCCAGCCAATTCCATGAGGAATTTGCCTGGGATCATCTTTCAAAGAGAAAAAGGATTACAACAAAATTCCCAGGGGTGGAGTGGAGTGATGTTTCATTTTGGGACGGGGGAGGGGGAGAGGGGGGACAAGACCTCAGGTGTCAGTGAAGATCTCCTGTTTTAGCATACCAGTCTCTCGCCAGGATTCTGCCACTTCCCTAATTTTCCATTAAATCTCCAGGGACCTGAAGGGAGGGGAAAGGGGAGGGCATCTGAAAGACCGGGGGAGTGGGGGGGGAAAGAAGGGGGACTGAAAGGGGCAGAAAGCTCACCAAGAAATATAAAAGACATTTTGGCCATTGGACAGGAGAGTAGAAATACAAAAACTTTTTTTTTGGTAGTGGGCAAGATTCAGCCGGTTCGGGCGAACTAGATGCTAATTTTACATCTGGTTCGCCGAACCAGTAGTTGCAAGGAGTGGCTGTCCCTGTCCCCCCCGCCCCTCCCCTCCCAGGAGTCTCCATGTGGCCTGTTTTGGATGCCAGATAAGTGCAGAGCCCACATGGAGATTCTGGGAGGACGAAAAACGGGCGTCCCAGAAGTTCCGGAAGTCCGGAAACGGGCTAGTTTCTGGCCTCCTGAGGGCCTCCAGAGCCCGGGGGAGGCCATTTTCGCTCTCCTGGAGGCTTGAGAAAACCCTCCAGAGCCTGGGGAGGGCGAAGATGCCACCACCACCCCGCCGTAGTACAGGAGGCCGGGTAGGCCACGCCCACCATGGCCACACCCATCCAGCAACTAGGCAGAGAACAGGTTGCTAAAATTTTTGAATCCCAAAATTCAAACTTTTGGCAAGTAAAACATTGGATTAGCTGATGTTCTCATGCCTGGCTTTTCTTTCCTTCCCCTTGGTTCAACGGTATTCAATACTCTGGGTCACAGATTGCACTAAGCTGTCACGTGATTCGCCTGGGTTTTTTTTGCAGGTAAGGTGAACCCAATCATTTCGAGTAAAATAATCACACCGAGGTTAAAAACAAACCCTGGGACTACAATGCATTCCAAGCTCAACCGAGATGAGTTCATGGTTCTTTATTCCCCAGGGTTTTAAAAAGAAAAACGTGGCAGTAATAAATTGTGCTTTATAATATTATCCCCCAATCAAATCACGGCTATAAAACTTCAACTAAGGATTCAACACAGTATTTCAGTTTTTGATTCACAACAGATCTATGGCTAAGTTAATACATCAAGGTGCCCTGCAACTATTAAATAAACCACTGGAATGGAGCTTCCTTGGTGATCTTTAAACTCGGTTGTTTCCTTGCAAACGCTTCATTACCAAACTAGGTAACATTATCAGTGCTGATAGAGTGTTGAATTTGCTCTCAGTTTATATTCTAGTGGCTTGCTCTGTGTTTACCACTGGAAGACAGCCCTGGATTTCATAACCCTGATTTTAAAAAAATGCAAGGCAAGGTTTTTATATAGTACACCAAAAGTCAGATGCGAACCTGGTAAATGCACTCATTTTTTTTTTTAATTATATTGCTCTGTCAAGAAATATTTTCAGTTGGCTGTTCTGACTAGGCTTGATTTGAAAACCCAAAGAATTAGGAAACCCTCTCCTACCTCAATCATGTGAACAAAATGCAAGCTTGTCACTGAAACCAATCACAGATAAAAGCCACGCTCTGTAAACAAACAGGAAAAGAGAACTGAAAGGGAGATGGAGATAAATAAGAGGAAAGAAAAAAAACAACGATGGCAGCAATCCATATATACCCTTACTTAGCAATAAACCCAGGGGTGTCAGTCAGGCTTTACTGCTAGGCGAGATCTCCATAAACTTTGATCACACTCCAGCCACAAAATGAAGAGCCAGAGGCCGAGTGGATAGACCACAAGAAGTCCTAAAGATCTCGCTTTGGCTAATCAGCATGTGTGAACTGTCACAGGTTAGGAGGAACTGAGCATAGTCCTCGCGCTATTTATTATTTGCACCATTTATATGACGCCCGGTGAGTCATGCACCACCTTCATCAAAAGGCCCAAAGTCCAGAACAATCATTAATTCTAAACACAGGTTAACTGCTGCTAATGTCTACCTGTGGTTGGCAACGATCGACTTCAGAGAGCCAACTGGAAAATGGCTGCTTCGGACGACACAACTGGTGGGTTGTGCAACCACAGCAAAGCTGCAAGGAAACCGGGTTAATTAACCCTTCTGCAATTGACACTGCAGCCTTATTGTATATTCTCTTGAGCCTGTTGCTTTCTGGCAGCCTACCTTGCAGGGTTGTTATGGTGAACTGTAAAGAGATGCTTGGCTCACCAACGCCTTTGCAAGAAGGCCAACATTCATTACAGGCACGGGAAGAAGTAAACACCCACGGTTCTTGAGCCGAGATGAAATTTTAGTCTCATAAAGAACACTTAAAAGTAGCTTTTAAGTGTATATAAATAAATAAAATAAAAATAAATAAAAGTATATAAATATGATAAAATAAATAAAAAATAAAATCTACGGTATCTGCAATCTAGCCTAAATCCAGCAAGATGTGATTATCTGAGACGGGAGAAAGCAAACGCACCATTTTCTGCAACCTAGAAGAGGGAAAGGGATATTGCAGGAGATTTAATACAATCATTTCAAATCCCAAGGAGGAGGAGGAGGGGCTTCCTCCAGCCTTCTGCTTTTTAGACGAGGTGGAGTACAACCCTCCCCATAATCCTTAGGTTGCTCATCACGCGGACTTCGAAAGAGCAAGAGGAATAAAGAGGAACAACCCTGGCTCTGAAGAGACCGAAGTTCATAAGGGTGTATCTTTCAGACTCCAACTGAAAACACAAAATGCATGTTGTTTCTTGAACCAGCCAACTGCTCCGCGTGTACAAAGCCTATTTGCCTTCCGTCGTCCCAAGGTTTGATTTGTTCTCCATTCTTCCTTTAATTATAAGTCAGCATTTTAAAGAGCCAGCCAACCTGATTAAAAAACAAAGAAACCTCAACCTCCAAAGAAGGAAACGATTAAAATCTAAGTAATCGGGGCCTCTGAACGCTGAAGAAAAAGAGGAAGCGAAATCTTCCATCATGAGGTGTCATGATGAATAATTCAATTACAATAGCCATCTAAATAATGGGAAAGACAAGCCCTTCACAAACAGGATTTTTTTTTTGTTTTGTTTCTTTCTTTTTTTGCTAACCTTCTCTCGTCTCAACCTCAGATATTCCAAAACTGCCGAAGGACAAGAAGATGACAATCGGATTAAGAACAATAAAAATTAATACTTTTGTGTGTGTGTGTTTTTAAAAAGCGGCCTAAAGTCGAAAGGTTGCTTCTGTTCAAAAGCACCTCTGTTGACCTCAAAGATCATCCTTCCTGCATGCCAGGTTTTGCAAAAAAATTATTTTGGTGGTGGGGAGGTTTTCCAGCTCTCCCCATCCAGGTGTTGGACCACAACTCTTCCCTTACCGCCCCCTCCCACCGCTCCCCAAGCACAGAGAAGGGACTGGGTGTCTTTGTGTGGGAGGGACCATGTTCAAAACCCAGGGGCCAAAGAGCAAGGAAAGGTAGTGAGAGAACGGGGCCCTCTCTGCCCAGAACAAGCAAGCAAAGTCTACATTGAGCAGATTGTGGGGACACTGCCCACCCCCCAAAAAAACCACAGATGTGGCACGAAGGGCCAAGCCAAGGTGGGTTTTCAAATCCCACCGAGCCAGGTCTTGGGGGCAGGGGGGGCAAAACCAGCCCGAGGGGTTGCCTTGCAGCTTGGCTGCTTTTGCCTGACACCCCAAGACCTATCTCAAGGGGGGGGGGGTTGTTTCAAACAGCCCGATGTGCAAACCCAGATAAAGGTGTGTGGGGGGGAAGGAAGTATCCCCCAATATAGCCCAAGGGGGGTGGGGGGCGGAGAGGGTCTTCCTGGCTGAAGCCAGTGTGGGAGAGGCACACTTTTTACTTCATTTTATTTTATGTATGTTATGTATGTTCTGTGTTTCCCTGAAAATAAGGCCCTTATATTTTTTTGAACCCTGAAATAAGCACTTGGCCTTATTGCCATGCGCTCAAAAGCCCGATTGGGCTTATTATCAGGGGAGGTCTTATTTGGGGGGAAACAAGATAGATTGATAGATTGATAGATTGACAGAGATAGATAGATAGATAGATAGATAGATAGATAGATAGATAAATAGATAGATAGATAGATAGATAGATGGATGATAGATAGATAGACAGACAGACAGTCAGAGATAGATAGATAGACAGACAGACAGTCAGAGATAGATAGATAGATAGTTAGATAGATAGATGGATAGACAGAGATAGATAGATAGATAGATAGATAGATAGATAGATGATAGACAGATAGATAGATATAGTTGATAGATATAGATAGTTGATAGATAGATAGACAGATAGATAGATAGATATAGATGGATAGATACTGTGTTTCCCTGAAAATAAGACCCTGTTCTTATATTTTTTGAACCCTGAAGTAAGTGCTTGGCCTTATTGCCATGTGCTCAAAAACCCAATTGGGCTTATTATCAGGGGAGGTCTTATTTGGGGGGAAACAAGATAGATTGATAGATTGATAGATAGATTGACAGAGATAGATAGATAGATAGATAGATAGATAGATAGATAAATAGATAGATAGATAGATGGATGATAGATAGATAGACAGACAGTCAGAGATAGATAGATAGATAGTTAGATAGATAGATAGATAGACAGAGATAGATAGATAGATATAGTTGATAGATATAGATAGTTGATAGATAGATAGATGATAGACAGATAGATAGATATAGTTGATAGATATAGATAGTTGATAGATAGGTAGATGATAGACAGATAGATAGATAGACAGATAGATAGATATAGATGGATAGATACTGTGTTTCCCTGAAAATAAGGCCCTGTCTTATATTTTTTTTGAACCCTGAAGTAAGCGCTTGGCCTTATTGCCATGCCCTCAAAAACCCAATTGGGCTTATTATCAGGGGGTGTCTTATTTTGGGGGAAACAAGGTATGTATGTATGTATGTATGTATGTATGTACGTACGTACGTATGTATTTGGTCAAGCGCACCCATAACGTTGATATCTAAGCATGCAAAGGCGTTCTAGAGGCAGAAAGGAGAGGCGCCTACCGTGGCGGAGGCCAGGCTGTGCTCGGCGAGGGCCAGGTGATGAGGCTCCCAGCGGCGCAGGAATTTGGAGGTGAGGATCTTGCTGAGGAAAGTCCGGGGGTGCCGCACGACGCACACCTGAATGTCCCCTTCCTGGAGCAGCTTGTACCTCATGCCGCTGCAGTGGACGCCTCGCCGGCACGGGGCGGCTCCGGGTTTGGTCCCTTCGGGCGCTTCGCCCAACAACGGCTTGCTCTCTTCCAGCGGGCGGGGGTCGCTGCCGCCCCCGCAGCCGCTCGTGCAATCCATGGCGCCCCCTCCCCGGGCCGAGCCAGCGAGAGGGAGGGAGAGAAGGGAGGGTCGTCTCTAGCCCCGGCCGCCCCCGGAGCCGCCCGGAGCCCCCATGCAACCGCCCGCCGCTCTGGCCAAGCCCGCCCAGACAAAAGGCGCTAGTCCGGAGGGACGGTGCGGGGCTGGGCTGGGCGTCTGGGCGGCCAGGCGGAGGGACCGACGGCTTCCAGGCAGGACAAAAGGGGCCCGCCGGGTCCTCTGCTTGCACGTCTGGATGCGGGCGGGCGGGCGAGCGGACGCGTGTCTGGGAGCCAGGGGCGGCGTCGAGGAGCCGCCGCCGCCGGAGGAGGAGAGAGGAGGAGGAGGAGAGGCTGGAAGCGCCTGGCAGGAGCCGCTCCGGAGCTTCGCTCTGATTGGCTTCGCCGGTCACGTGCGGCCGCTCTGACGTCAATGCCAACCCCGTGCAGCTGCTCCTGCCGCCGCTGCTGTTGCTCTCGCCCGCGCCCTGCCCCGCGGTGGCGCTGGAACGGCTGGCTGGGATCTGGGGGGATCTGGGGGTCGGGGGTGGGGGAGAAGGGGCTTGAGTTGGAGGGATTGGGGGCGGTCTTTGGAGTCAGTCGGAGGACTACATGTCCCATGCCACCCGTGATCCTCGTCCTGCCAGGCGGTATGATGGGAAGGGCAGCCCGTCCCTTCCGGAGGGCACCAGGTGGTAGAAGAACATGGCTCTCCTTTCTTTCTTTCTTTCTTTCTTTCTTTCTTTCTTTCTTTCTTTCTTTCTTTCTTTCTTTCTTTCTTTCTTTCTTTCTTTCTTTCTCTTTCTTTCTTTCTTTTTTCTTTCCTTCCTTCCTTCTCTATTCATTCCCATCTCCTTCCTTCCTTTCTGCTCATTCCCCGTCTCCCCTCCTTCCTTTTTTTCTTCTCATTCCCATCTCCCCTCCCTCCCTCCTCCCTTCCTTCCTTTTCATTCCCATCTCCTTCCTTTCTTCTCATTCCCATCTCCCCTCCTTCTTTTCTTCTAATTCCCATCTCCCCTCCCTCCCTCCTTCTTTCCTTTCTTCTCATTCCCATCTCCTTCTTTCCTTTCTTCTCATTCCCCGTCTCCCTCCTTCCTTTTTTTCTTCTCATTCCCATCTCCCCTCCCTCCCTCCTTCTTTCCTTTCTTCTCATTCCCCGTCTCCCTCCTTCCTTTTTTTCTTCTCATTCCCATCTCCCCTCCCTCCCTCCTCCCTCCCTTCCTTTTCATTCCCATCTCCTTCCTTCCTTTCTTCTCATTCCCATCTTCCTTCCTTCCTTTTCATTCCCATCTCCTTCCCTCCTTCCTTTCTGCTCATTCCCATCTTCCTTCCTTCCTTTTCATTCCCATCTCCTTCCCTCCTTCCTTTCTGCTCATTCCCATCTTCCTTCCTTCCTTTTCATTCCCATCTCCTTCCCTCCTTCCTTTCTGCTCATTCCCATCTCCCCCCCTCCTCCCTCCCTTCCTTTTCATTCCCATCTCCCTTCCTTCATTTCTTCTCATTCCCATCTCCTTCCTTCCTTCCTTTTCATTCCCATCTCCCCTCCTTTTCTTCTAATTCCCATCTCCCCTCCCTCCCTCCTTCTTTCCTTTCTTCTCATTCCCCGTCTCCCTCCTTCCTTTTTTTCTTCTCATTCCCATCTCCCCTCCCTCCCTCCTCCCTCCCTTCCTTTTCATTCCCATCTCCTTCCTTCCTTTCTTCTCATTCCCATCTTCCTTCCTTCCTTTTCATTCCCATTTCCTTCCTTCCTTCCTTTCTTCTCCTTCCTTCCTTCGCCACTCTTTCGCCCCTACCCCCAATACTCTTTTCGCCAGCCAGCACAGAACATAGAATCCTCGGGCTGGAAGGGACCTTTGAGGTCTTCTAGTCCAACCCCTTGCTCAAGGCAAAAGATACTATCCCAGTCCATCAGATGGTTGCACAATAGGATTTGTAGTCCGGCGTTGACTAAGGAATTTTGACAAGTACGTTTGATTTTTTTTTAAAAAAAGAAAAGTCTTTAACTGATGGTCCTTGATTGCCTTGAACGTGTGAATTCAGAGATGGGTTGGCATAAAACACGACTGAGCTAAAATGGGATTTTCTCAATTCCTCCGTTTTTCGATTGACAAGACTCGCTGAGCCGTGAGCGGTGAATGAAGTCGCCCAATGGGAGTCCAGTAACACACCTGATGAGATTATAGTGGCGCGTTTATATTTTAGCTTGTTTTTCAAACCTGCCCTCCAATTGCATAGATGTGATTTATCCTGAGGAATCTGCACCCGAAGCTTTTTATTAAAAACACACGCAAGGTGTGATTGATGGATGGATAGAATGTCATGGCGAAAATAAAGGTGATTTATATTCCATGTTGAACCAGCATGCTTTATGATACTGAGAATTTATACCTTAACCTTTGCAAAACAAGCCAAACAGTATCAATTAAGTGTGGGGTAATCTTCCAATTAAAAAGATAGTAGCTGTTTATGTAAAACAATGCTGTTTTAATTGAGTTTGAATTTTAAATTGAATTTGAATTTAAATTCAACGGATTGAAGGGTAACGTAGAGAACCTTGAAATAACTCTCACATGATATTAAACATGATAATGAATAATGGAGCTCACATGACATTAAAAAGCTTATTTACTAGTCACAATGCTACGCTTCAGTGCTTTATAAAATAACATACTCTTAGAAAAAGTATCATATTAGGTCCAAACAAAGACTTGTAACAACTGTGGAAGCAACCATAAAAATAAACAATACTCACATTTCCAGATAAAACAAAATTCTTGTCAAAGATCCGTAACTAGAATGCAGTATCTCAACCTGTAGTGTTTGAAAAGAGTTTTGTCACGCGCCAAATACTAAAAGTGCACCAGGATTTCTTCTTAAGTTACTTTCATTTTTATGACTGTTATGAAAGTTGCAAATATTTAATCATTCAGATTGAAATAATCAGTACTGGGCTTGCTTTGGTTAAGATATTTTAAAACTAAAATCTGGGTGTGGAAATGACAGAAGAAGGCCTTAAAAAGTAAAAAGCCTGATCTGAGGACTGAAGGAGGAGGAGGAGGAGAATTATAAAAAAATGACCGCCTTCAAAACACTTATATAAAACTAATAAAAAGTAAAGGTAAAGGTTCCCCTTGCACATATGTGCTAGTCGTTCCTGACTCTAGGGGGCGGTGCTCATCTCCCTTTCAAAGCCGAAGAGCCAGCGCTGTCTGAAGACATCTCCGTGGTCATGTGGCTGGCATGACTCAACGCCAAAGGCGCACAGAACGCTGTTCCCTTCCCACCAAAGGTGGTCCCTATTTTTCTACTTGCATTTTTTATGTGCTTTCGAACTGCTAGGTTGGCAGAAGCTGGGACAAGTAACAGGAGCTCACCCCGTTACACGGCACTAGGGACTCGAACTGCCGACCTTTCCATCGACAAGCTCAGCGTCTTAGCCACTGATACCATCTGTTAAAAATGCATATACAGATTGGATTTATTATTAGGGGAAGTCTTATTTGGGGGGAAACAGGGTAGATAGATATAGATGGATAGGTAGGTGATAGATAGATAGATAGATAGATAGATAGATAGATAGATAGATAGATAGATAGATGATAGATACCGTGTTTCCCCGAAAATAAGACCCTGTCTTATATTTTCTTGAACCCTGAAATAAGCACCTGGCTTTATTGCCATGCGCTCAAAAGCCCGATTGGGCTTATTATCAGGGGATGTCTTATTTTGGGGAAAACACGGTATGGACCAGCTCCATTAATATTTCTTGTCTAAAGGAATATTCATATAAAATGTTTTACAAATGGTACATAGATCCATCAATAGTCTCCAAGATAGATAAAACATGCATAATAAATGTTGGAAAAGTTATGACCGTTGTAGAAATACACTATACCCAAATAAAATAATGATTGTGTTTTTTTAAAAAAAAAATTAAGAAAAAGTAAGAAAAGTCTGTTCTAAAGAAACGCTGCTCCACAAGTGTGTACAATGGAAGAAACAAAAGAAAAATGTTCTTTCAATATCAATTTTTTTCCCCCTGAAGGGTCAATGCAGGAGGTCATAAAGCTTTTCCTTGGCTCATTTCTCAATATTAAATAGATCTGGTAATTACATGGATATGACACCACTAGCAGATTCTAGACTGCAGGCTAAACTGGGAAGTCTTGGAAGAAGGCCAAATATTTCTATACTGCTGATAAAACTATATGACATTTCACTGAAGTCATCAGGAAATGAGCTTTGACGTAAAGAAAACTTCTCTAAAGTTGCCCAATTTGAACATGAATCTTTTCGTTGCACTTACTGGTATAATGTTACAAAAGAGAGCCAGTTTGGTCTAGTGATTAAGGTGCCAGACTAAGAAGCCAGAGAATATGAGTTCAAGTCCCGTCTTAGCCATGAAAGCCAAGTAGGTGACTCTACCTCAGCCCAAGCCATCTTACAGGATTGTTGTTCTGGAGAAAATAGGAGGAGAAAAGTGTGTTGGATATGCTCATTCTTTGAGTTATTTGTAAAAATAATAAAGACGGGATACAAATCGATCAATTAAAAATGAGTAGTTAAAGCAGAGTTTCTCACTCTTGACAACTGTAAGATGTGTGGGCTTCAACTCCCAGAATTCCCCAGCCAGTATGCTGCAACAATCATGAAGACAAGTTAAAAGTAATTTTTTTATTAGGAATAATTAATCAAAGGCTAAAGAAGCAACTCCAACATATCATTTTACATATAGTAACAGCAGCACGAATTGTTTATGCCCAGTGTTGGAAACTTGAAAATATACCAGCCAATGAGAGGATCATACGTAAGATATTAGAATGTGCCGAGATGTATTTATGTTAGAAATAAAAGGCAAAGAAGAAACAGAATTTTACTGGGTTTAGGATAAGCGGTATAAGCGGTTAGAACAGAGAAACAAAAATGTATAGAAATAAATGTAGATAACTGTAAGAGACAGATGACACAGTACTGTTAAAAAATGCTTATTGTTCTGTAAATTGGAAAAATGGAAAATATTTTTTTTAAAAAAAAATAAAAGTAATTTTTTTCAGAGTTGTCCTGCCCCAGCTACGGATCCCAAAGAATGCAGCACACACAAAGTCCGTTCAAACCTTAGTTTACTAAATAAACCAATTTTTTACAACAATGGCTGTTAATTAACTGTATTAACAGCCACCAAGAATTCAAAGAATAATACTGAAAACTTACTGTGGTTGGCAGAATGCCCAGAAGCAATTTGCAGGAAGCTGATAAGATAAGCAAGAAAAGACAGGAAGGTATGTGAACGAAGTTGTTCCCTGCAAATTGTTGTTTCCTCACAAACCCTGCGCGGGTTGTGATGGGAGGGTCCCGATACTCCCATGTTACACCTCTCCTGCGTGACTTGCATTGGTTACCGGTTGCCCTCCGGGTGAGATTCAAGGTGCTAGTGTTGACCTATAAAGCCCTACATGGCTTAGGCCCAGGATACTTGTCGGACCATCTGCAGCCAGCCACGGCTTCCCATCGCCCAGTGCGTTCTCACAGGGATAGCCTTCTCCAGGTGCCGTCCGCTAGACAATGTCGGCTGGCGGCCCCCAGAGGTAGAGCTTTCTCTGTGGGCGCGGCCACTCTTTGGAGTCAATTCCCCCTGGGGCTTCGGTTGGCTCCTGACCTTCGCACCTTCCACCGCGAATTAAAAACATGGCTGTTTACATCACCCAGCCTGGACTGAGGGTTTTTTTTTTATTATTTTAATGGGTTTTAAGATATGTTTACGTTATATATTTATACATTTATGTATTTTATGTATATGTATTTATGTATTTTATGTTTTATTGGGTTTTTTTTTACTTGTTGTGAGCCACACTGAGTCCTACGGAGATAGGGCGGCATACAAATTATATTAAATAAATAAATATATTAAATAAATAAATTGCTTCAGTTGGCGTTCCTCCTTAAATAGGCTAAGGGATTGGCCAATTAGTCCCAAGCCTTACTCTCGAGGAGACCTCCTCCTGAGGAGCCACTCCTGCCTTTTAACAACTCTACGCGCTCGTGCATCGAGAAGAGGCTCCTCCTCTTCGTCCTCTTCACTTAAAGGAGCTTCTGGAGGTTCTGAAGGCCCTGGCTGAAAGTCCGCCTCTGGCACCACATCTTCTCCAGCCTCCTCACTGTCTGACTCGAGTGCCAGCTGCAGAGGCTGCTGGCGCAGTACCACACCAGCCTCCTCACTGTCCAAATCAGCCACCAGCCGCACAGGCCGCGTATGGGCCACAACAAAGGACAACAAGAGGGAAAAAATATATATATTTGCATCTCAGGCTGATTTTCTTAGCTTTTCTAGCCGGCTGTGGGTATGTGTCACAGTCATGGTGAAAGAGTATAATAGGAAGCTATTTATGAGCTGCCGGTATCTATGGTGAGCCATTCTTCTGCTGGAAGAACAGCTCACTAAAATGCTGGAAACAAACACAGGTAATCTTCAACGTACAACTTTTTTTTAAACAACTATCCAAAGTAACAATGGCACTGTAGAAGGTGACTTATGACCGTTTTTCACACTT
This sequence comes from Pituophis catenifer annectens, assembly GCF_029215685.1. Lineage (NCBI taxonomy): Eukaryota > Metazoa > Chordata > Lepidosauria > Squamata > Colubridae > Pituophis > Pituophis catenifer. Next base: position 8,321,696 of record NW_027256893.1, read on the forward strand.
ATGACCTTTGCAGCATCCCCATGGTAACCTGATCAGAATTTGGACGCTTGGCCACTAGCTCATATTTATGACGGTTGCAGTGGGGTCCTTGGGTTATGGGATTGCTTTTTGCCACCTTCCGATCAGCAAAAAAATCAACGGGGAAGCCAGATTCACTTTTACAACCGGGTTACTAACTCAACCATGGCAGCGATTCGCTTAACGACAGCGACAAGAAAGGTCGGTAAAATGGGGGGCAAAATTCGCTTAACATCTGTCTCACTTAGCAACAGAAATTTAGGGCTCACTTAGGGTCATAGGTCAAGGACTTTGGTTTTAAATTATTGGGGTTTTAAAATGGTTCAGCCAAATTTATTTAATTTGTTTTATCTCTATTTTAAATTTTGTATTTATATGTTTTATTTTATGGCTGTTCACCGCCCTGAGTCCTTCGGGAGTAGGGCGGTATACAAATTTAATAAAATGAAATGAAATGAAAGGACTATCTGTAGGCTTTTTTCAACCAAAGACCTTCCCTTTTGATGTTAGATATTGAATTTTAATGTGTGGGGCAGTGGTGGGTTTCAAATTTTTTTACTATCGGTTCTGTGGGCATGGCTTGGTGGGCGTGGCAGGGGAAGGATACTGTAAAATCTCCATTCCCACCCCACTCCAGGGGAAGGATACTGTAAAATCCCCATTCCCTCCCCACTCCAGGGGAAGGTTACTGCAAAATCCCCATTCCCTTCCCACTCCAGGGGAAGGTTACTGCCAAATCCCCATTCCCTCCCCACTCCAGGGGAAGGTTACTGCAAAATCCCCATTTCCTCCCGATCAGCTGGGACTCGGGAGGCAGAGAATAGATGGGGGTGGGGCCAGTCAGAGGTGGTATTTACAGGTTCCCTGAACTATTCAAACTTTCCGCTACCAGTTCTCTAGAACTGGTCAGAACCTACTGAAACCCACCTCTGGCGTGAGGGCCAAGCTTGCGGCCAGAAAATGTTGCTATGAATAGTGAGGTCGAATCTGCAAAACTGAAGTTTGTTGCTGAGGTTTAGGGAAGAGGAAGAGGAAATAAAGTAACATGTGAATAACGTTATGCAAGAAGGCCAGGGCAGATGTGGAACTAAAACTGAGCTATCTGAATATTGAACGCTGTACAGACGGGATATATTGGGAGATAATCTTGCTTTTCACTTTCTGTTCTTTGAAGTAGGACCTATATTGCTTTCAAAGTTTAAACACAATAATAATCCAGAAGATCCTAAAAGTTGTAGCACCAAGAAAATGACATGCATAGCTTCAACAGTTTGCTAATCCATCTTTAGCTCTTAGTTGTTCTCACAGGAAAAGAACTCACTAACCTGGTTAAAGATTCTCATTTGGGAATATAAAAGTTTCCATCCATTCCCTTTATACCTGTCTGATATGCCATAAGTCAGTGATGGCGAACCTATGGCACGCGTGCCCAAAGTGGCACGCGAAGCCATGTCGCCCGGCATGTGCAGCCTTGCCAGTTTGTTTTCTGGGTTTCTGGCACGCATGCAAGCACGACGATCAGCTGTCCTTTGCGTGTGGCAGTCCCGAAAACCAGTGTGTGCATATGCGCTAGCTAGCTAATTGTCGGGTGCGCATGCACACCAGAACCCGGAAGTTTGGCTTTTCCAGAGCACAATCCATTTGCATGCACGACAGTGCCGAAAACCGGCCTGTGCGTGCACACCAGCCAGCTGATTGTCAGGCACACATGTGCTCTAGAACCCGGAGGTTCAGCTTTTCTGGAGCGGGCCCCTGACAAGCGTGCGTGTCAGAGGTGGGTTTCAGCAGGTTCTGACCAGTTCTGGAGAACCGGTAGAGGAAATTTTGAGTAGTTCGGAGAACCGGTAGTAAAAATTCTAACTGGCCCTGCCCCCAACTATTCTCTGCCTCCCGAGTCCCAGCTGATCGGGAGGGAATGGAGATTTTACAGTATCCTTCCCCTGCTATGCCCACAAAGCCATGCCCACAAAGCCATGGCATGCCCACCAAGCCACACCCCCAGAACCAGTAGTAGAAATATTTGAAACCCACCGCTGCTGTGGTTACAATCAGAGGTATTCAGCCAGTTCGGACAGATTCGCCCGAACCGATAGCGGAAATTGCGGGTGGGCCCAGCTATGCTCACCTGCCCCGGCTCTATGCCGTCCCATTTAGGCAAGTTTTTGAGGTCAGGCGAATGCACGGAAGGTTCGTGTATGGGCAAAGCGCATGCGCGGAAGCCTGTGGGCATACGTGGACGTGGCACATGCACTCATATTTGTGAACTGGTAGGGAAAGTAAGTGAATAGCACCCCTGGTTACAGTCCATTTCTTTCGGAAAACTAGACCATGCTTGCTATCCCTCCAAATCTGACAGCTTTTGGGTGTAATATCTATTAGAAACTCAAGAGTTTTGCTTTGATCTTAGATAGAAAAGAAGAAGAGAGACAGTTTGGTGTGGTGGTTAAAAGTGCCGGGTTAGAAGCAGGAGACCATGAGTTCTAGTCCTGGATCAGGCATGAAAGCCAGCTGTCTGATTTGGGTCAACCATTCTACCCCAAATCTAGGAAAATGAAAGTCACTTCCATAAGTTAGGTTATCAAATGGACTTGTTTTGGAATCAGGGTTGACTTAACAAACCATGACAGCAAGATGGGAAAGAAACTATGATGGTGTTACCCTTTGCCCTAAGCCAGTGATGGTTAACCTTTTTGCCGTCGTGTGCCAAAACCGGGGGGAGTGCGGGGGTGTGCCCACACCCAAAATTCAATGCCCTCTGCACCCCACCCCCTGTGCATGTGCACACAACCCCCCCCCCCCGTGCTTCTCCCGCTTTTGGCAGACGACGGCAAAAAGGTTACCGGTGGGCCCGGTAGGCCTGTTTTTCACCCTCCCCAGGCTCCAGAGGCTTTCTTGGAACCTGGGGAGGGTGAAAACGGCCTTCTCCACCTCCCTGGAGGCCCTCTGGAGACTGGAAACGGCCAGTTTCCCGACTTCCGATGGGCCCAGAAGGCCCAAAAGTCAGCTGGCATGCGTGCTGGAGCTGACCTAGGGCAACGCTCACGTGCCCACAGATATCGCTCTGCGTGCCACCTGTGGCACGCGTGCCATAGGTTCGCCATCACGGCCCTAAGCCAATGTTTTTCAATCTTGGCAACTTTTAAGAAGTCTGGGCTTCAGCTCCCAGAATCCCCCAGCCAGCAGAGGTGATGATTGGTTGGGTTGTTGAAGTCCACACATCTTAAAGCTGTCAAGGTTGAGAATCTTGATCAATTCTGTCTGAACTTGGAAGCCAAGCAGAGTTAGAATATGGATGGAAGACCAGGAACTGGAGGCTAGAGTGAGAAGATTAAAACAAAAAACAAAAAAAAAACCTTAGAAAATAGGAAGTTGCCAACAAGCGCAGCATGGATGTGTTATTAAGTCAACAGCAACACAGCATGATTCAAAGACGGCTTTGCTTTTCCTTAATTGAATAAACCTCATTTGGCTGAACCTGCGCAAGAAGCTAAGCCAGAAATCATCACTTCCAAACCACAGTGGCTAAGCCCATACATGTTCAGCCCAACTTGAAGAATGACATAATGGTTTAAGGAGACGGGCGAAGCAGGCCTGGGAATCTGGAACCGTAAAACGGCTCACGTGGAATCCCCAGGGATCGATCTGGATGGCAGAATTGGCTGAGGGAGGATGGGAGCATGACTGAAAGACCGAACATCAATTTCCGAACATTTATTATTTATTTATTTATTTATTTATTTATTTATTTATTTATTTATTTATTTATTTATTTATTTATTTATTTATTGGTTCGATTTATATGCCACCCTTTTCTGGGGACTCAGGGCGGCTTACAATGCGTTAAGCAATAGCCTTCATACTTTTGTATATACCTGCTTAGTAGGGCTTTCGGCCAACCCCCAAGCGGTGTTCTTTTTTATACAAAGTCAGCTTATTGCCCCCACAATCCGGGTCCTCATTTTACCTATCTTCGAAAGGATGGAAGGCTGAGTCAACCTTGAGCCTGGTGAGATTCGAACTTACAGTAATTGCAGGCAGCTGGTGTTATCTTAACACTGCTTTAGTCTGCTGCGCCACCAAGGCTCTACTCTTACATCTACATCTACTCTTATATGGAGGAACCCTGGTTCCCGTAATGTGCTATTCATGTAATTTCTAAAAATTCTGCAGCCATAGAATTGTTGACTCTCTAAGTACACTCTTATAAATAATGGAGTTTTTTTTTTCATTGAAAAATGTATGAAGGGTATTGTGTAACAAACAATGTCTCAGTAAAAGAGTATATTTTGTAGCTCAGGATTCAAAGGAAGAGTCTTTGATGCTCTCTGACCTTGGTTAATTCCTTGTAGATGTTTAGTTACCAACTAGGTAACATTATCAATGCTAACCCAGGGGTGAAATCCAGCAGGTTCTGACAGGTTCTGGAGAACCGGTAGCAGAAATTTTGAGTAGTTCGGAGAACCGGTAGCGGAAATTTTGAGTAGTTCGGAGAACCGGTAGCGGAAATTTTGAGTAGTTCGGAGAACCAGCAAATGCCACCTCTGGCTGGCCCCAGAGTGAGGTGGGAATGGAGATTTTGCAATATCCTTCCCCCAGGAGTGGGGAGGGAATGGGGATTTTGCAGTATCCTTCCCCTGGAGTGGGGTGGGAATGGAGATTTTACAGTATCCTTCCCCTGCCACGCTAACCAAGCCACGCCCACCAAACCACACCATGCCCACCAAGCCACGCCCACAGAACTGGTAGTAAAAAAATTTGGATTTCACCACTGTGCTAACCCCATTCCTTTCTAGTATTGATGATGTTATCTAGTAGGGTAAGGAAATGTCTGCAAGAAAATAACCAAGCTCAGAGAGCACAAGGATCCCTGAAAAGAGACTCTCTTCCAAAGAAAGCATGGTTTGGCAGAGGAGATCCTCTTAAAAGCATTTAATCCAGAATCTTTAATTACTTAACTATACCAGTGTTGTAGCTCCATGTCTCTTGGGCTCCTATTTCTCTCAATAGTTCCATCATTGTAAGAAATAAAGGTGTATTTGAGTCAAGCTTTCTGTGATGCAACCATAGCAATAGCACTTATACTTATATACCGCTTCACAGTGCTTTACAGCCCTCTCTAAGCGGTTACAGAGTCAGCATATTGCCCGCAACAATCTGGGTCCTCATTTTACCCACCTCGGAAGGATGGAAGGCTGAGTCCACCTTGATTGAGCCTGGTGGGATTCGAACTGCCAAACTGCTAGCAGCCAGTGATCAGCAGAAGTAATCATGTTCGTTTATTGACTTTTAAAGTGGTTTGCTATTCCTTCCCTGACATGTTTTCAACTTCCTAATCTTGTTACAGATCTAGAATTCCCAGGTGCCCCTCACACACGCATCTAAGTAGTAACCAGGGCTGAATCAACTTAGCTTCTTAGATCAGCTATGGTTGACCAGATGCTATTGTCTGTGAATTGTCAGCTTGTTTTATGGAGGCCCAGACTGGATTCAAACCAGTAGTGGGTTTCATTTTATTTTGCTACTGGTTCGCTTGTGCGCACGCGTCCAGATGGGTGGGCGGAGCCTCCCACCACCGCCGCTACCAGTTTGCCCGATCCGGGGTGAACCGGTAGCAACCCACCACTGATTCAAACAGCACATCAAGATACAGTGGATTTAAGAGAGTTTAGCTTGTATTAATCCAACTGTTGCTAATTTGTACATCGGAATTTAGAGCTTAGAATGTGCTGCGTATTCATCTAACTGCTATTTAGTCAACGGATTCCAAATAACAAAATCGTTATCTGGTACAATGGTTGAACCAGTCGTTGTGATTTATGCAACCGTATGGCAATGTATGAACCCAACGTTTGTGTTTATATGTACAGAATGCTTTTATTTAGTACGGAAAAATCCCAATTTTTTTTTTTTTTTAATTCCTTGGCCGAGTTGAAGTCTATATCTTTTGCATTTTGGGGATATCATTATGAGCCACGGTGGCGCAGTGGTTAGAGTGCAGTACTGCAGGCTACGTCTGCTGCCTGCCGCCTGCCTGCAATTTGGCAGTTCAAACCTCACCAGGCTCAAGGTTGATTCAGCCTTATGTCCTTCCGAGGTCAGTAAATTGAGGAGCCAGATTGTTGGGGGCAATAGGCTGACTCTGTAAACCGCTTAGAGAGGGCTGTAAAAGCACCGTGAAGTGGTATATAAGTCTAAGTACTATTGCTAAATAAACAAATATAAAGAGAAATTTAGTCAAAACTATTCTGTTATATTGTTACCAGTGTATGTGTTAATATTTTTTTGTTCTCTCTTTGTTTTTCTTTTGTAAATGATATATCCTGACAATACACTGTATTCAAAATGTTTATGAATAAAAAAAAGAAACCTTAGATGGTTTCAAAGAGGATTTCTCTGTTTAATCAAACTTTGGAAATAAATGAGGGTTTGATGAGGTTTCCCCAGTTTTGTTTATCCGTGAAAACATTCCCTTCTGCAGAAACTAAAATACCTGGAATTATTTCAAGATCACGCTGACCTGCCTGGGGAGGGGACCTGGAAAGCCACAAACTAAACAAGTGAAAGTATTCCCAAATGGATCAAAAGGCTGAACTTACACGCTATAGCCAAATTAGCTTTATTCTCTGTTTTATGACCACTTGGCGCATTCTGAAGTTAGCAATCTTTTCCAAGACTGAGCCGACCTTTAGAGCCAATTAAATCTAAGGGGTTAGAGGAAGATGTCAGAGCGTCTTGTATGACACATTTACCCTCGGTTAATCAGAATAACTCAATTATTCCAATGTTCTGGCCTTCCGCGGAAGAATAAAGTAAGCCATTCCAACGGAATTGTCCCCAAACGCAACCATCTTGATTGGGCAACTTCAACATTCAACCTGTTACACAAATACAGCGTCCGAAAGATCTAGCTAAATCCCATTTTTCTTTTTTTTTTCTTTTAGAGGAAAGCACTTCACCTGATTTCTGCCCTTCTCAATCACAATAAAGACGTGTTATGTCTTCAATGGCAGCAATAAAATGCACAAGAACAGCCGTAAATCTATTTCTAGATCAAAACGTGCCAGAGATGTTCCCTAAGCATTTCGTGAGATCGGTACTGGGTGAAAGAATGAAGTATAAGGTTCACCGGCCTCATATAAATGTCCTTCACTAAATGAGGGGATTTAGTCATCAAACCCTTGTCATGGACAGATCATTCTCTCCTTCACTTAGACTTCCAAGCCGCTTCCCCCCGCCGCAGGGAGACAGAACCGACCAGATGGTTCTGTCCCAGGTGCCTGATGGACCCCGAAAGGTTCCTGACGGAGCTTGGGCCATTTCCTGAGACCCTGGCACACGACTCGATTGAAGACCTGGTGGTCACCTGGGAGAGTGCGGCCGCCGGAGGTTTGGACCGCGTCGTGCCTTTGTGACCTCTGACCTGATGCCGATCTCAATTGGCTCCTTGGTTCTCCGAGGAGCTGAGAGAGATGAAGCGTCAGAAAAGACGCCTAGAGAGCATTTGGAGGACTAGTCAATCCGATTCTGACCGGACACTGGTGAGGTCTTATATCAAGACCTACCTAATGGCAATAAAAGCGGCAAAATCTAACCATTTTTCCCCTCTTATCGCATCTGCAGAGAACCGCCCAGCCGCTCTGTTTAGGGTGACCCACTCCCTTCTTCAGGGAGGAGTGCGGGAGGATCCCTTGCAGGGTCGAGCTGAGGTTTTTATGCAATTCCTGCATGATAAAGTCGCTCGGATTCGGGAAGGCTTGGACTCCGACTGGGTGAGTCCAGGGAGGGAGACAGGGGTAGGTCTTGAGAATATTACCTGGGAAGAGTTTGTCCCTGTGGCTCCCGAGGACATGGACAGGATTCTGATAGGCTTAGTGCTGCCACATGTTTATTGGACCCGTGTCCCTCCTGGTTAGTACTGTTAATGAATCCTGCTGCATCAGTCTGCCTGTGTGTGCTTTCTGGGTTTGTTTTTTGCAAGAAACTCTGACAAAATGTGTCAAGATGTTTTAAATAAAAATTGTTTGGTTTTCTTGCCTCAACATTCATTAATTGATACAATCTCTCCTTTATCTTTATGTTTCTTCACATTTTTTCTTTGATAACGTTTCTGTCCAGTCTTTGCTACTTCTTCTCTGGCTTTCTGAGATGATCAAAAGTCAGAATATCGAAGGAAAACACAAAAACAGATGCCCAGAACTAAAAATTTAATCATGATTTATTTTTCTGGGTTTCTAAAGGGATGCAGTGGTTCAGTGGCTAAGACACTGAGCTTTTCAATCGAAAGGTCGGCAGTTCAGCGGTTCGAATCCCTAGTGCTGCGTAACGGGGTGAGCTCCCGTTACTTGTCCCACTTCTGCCAACCTAGCAGTTCGAAAGCACATAAAAAATGCAAATAGAAAAATAGGGACTACCTTTGGTGTGAAGGTAACAGTGTTCCGTGTGCCTTTGGCATTTAGTTATGCCGGCCAGATGACCATGGAGACGTCTTCAGACAGCGCTGGCTCCTCGGCTTTGAAACGGAGATGAGAACCGCCCCCTAGAGTTGGGAATGACTAGCACATATGTGCGAGGGGAACCTTTACCTTTTTAAAGGAGAGGGATTGAGGCTTTCCCACTCAATGTTGACAAGTAACTGGCAGTTAGGATGAAGATTTTTTTTTTTAACAATTTGTCTTCTTTTTTAAAAAATGGAGTATGGTTCTTTAAGCACTGGACAGCTTTCATACTCTGCTTCGTCAGTCCAACAATTACTAATTTCCACAGAAACTGATTCATGAGCCAGCCAGTCATATAAATACCAAACATCCTGCAAATTTATTGCAAAGATACTGGGGTGGATAAATTTCTTTACTCTGGTACGATAACAAAAATTTGGAACTTGGAAATGTCATGCTAAAGAGGGACTGTTTCCTTGCAAGAAACAAGGCAAAAGATTGGCTAAGATTGGGGTCTGGCAAGATCCCATTGCAAAATTTGCATCAGATACAAATCCATTCTGCAGCTTCAGATAAGAGCCACCTCCTTTATACAATGAATAGAATAGAATAGAATAGAATAGAATAGAATAGAATAGAATAGAGAAGAGAAGAGAAGAGAAGAGAAGAGAAGAGAAGAGAAGAGAAGAGTAGAGTAGAGTAGAGTAGAGTAGAGTAGAGTAGGATAGGATAGGATAGGATAGAGACTAGAATAGGATTGAATAGAGACTAGAGAACAGAACAGAGAACAGAACAGAGAATAGAATAGAATAGAATAGAATAGAATAGAATAGAATAGAATAGAATAGAATAGAATAGAATAGGAGAGAAGAGAAGAGAAGAGAAGAGAAGAGAAGAGAAGAGAAGAGAAGAGAAGAGAAGAGAGAGTAGAATAGAGTAGGATAGGATAGGATAGGATAGAGACTAGAATAGGATTGAATAGAGACTAGAGAACAGAACAGAACAAAATAGAGAATAGAATAGAATAGAATAGAATAGAATAGAATAGAATAGAATAGAGTAGAGTAGAGTAGAGTAGGATAGAGACTAGAGACTAGAATAGGATAGAATAGAGACTAGAGAACAGAACAGAACAGAACAGAACAGAACATTCTTTATTGGCCAAGTGTGCCTGGACACACAAGGAATTTATCTCCGCTACATAAGCTTTCAGTGTACATACTAACAACAACATAAGATAATCATAAGATACCAATAGAAGGTAGTAGAAAAGATGAGGAGAACGATAATAGTAAAACAGCCCTACTACATGGGTAAACATCCTTAGACATAAGACATTGCTGGGGGAATTTGGTGTTCAGCAGAGTGATGGCATGGGGCAAAAATTATCTTTGTGTCTAGTTGTTTGGCATACAATGCCCTATAGAGGCGTCCTGAGGGGTGGAGTTGAAGCAATTTATGTCCAGGATGTGAGGGGCCGGTAGATATTTTCTCAGCCCTCTTTTTGACCTGTGCAGTATACAGGTCCTCAATGGAAGGCAGGTTGGTAGTATTTTTTTTTTCCCCTGCAGTCCTAACTATCCCGTGAAGTCTGGACCTGCCCTGTTTGGTTGCTGTGCCAAAACAGGCAATTATTGAGGTACAAACGATAAACTCGAATAATTCCTCTGTAGAACTGTTAGGGTTCTAGAAATGTTAGGATAATAATTCTGGCTCATCTTACAAAACTAGGGAAAGATTAGGAACAGGGGTGCTATTCAGCAAGGTTCTGACAGGTTCTGGAGAACTGGTAGCAGAAATTTTGAGTAGTTCGGAGAACCGGCAAATACCACCTCTTGGCTGAGTGGGGTGGGAATGGGGATTTTGCAGTATCCCTCCCCTGGAGTAGGGTGGGAGTGGAGATTTTTGCAGTACCCTTCCCCTGCCACGCCCACCAAGCCACACCACGCCCAGCAAGCCACGCCCACAGAACTGGTAGTAAAAAAATTTGAATTCCACCACTGATTAGGAATGTGTGTAAAATGAAATGGGGAAAGATTCAATAGAGCTTGACAGTTTTCTCATGCGGAGAAGATATTGTTTTCTCCTGGTTCTCATTCAATTTGATGAAAAGGCATCTGCTTGGAAATGATTTCCAAGAGATGGGAAGTCCAGTGGTTTATTAGAGGCTACACCTCTCGGTGTATTAAGTGCTGATGACAGTAGGGTGAGACAACTGGACCACCAGGGAAGTTGATGACCCAAATCAATCCACACAGTTCCTTTTGTCCTCTTCAGAAAACACGTTTGGCCATCGGTGTCAAGCATTGTGTGAATACTTTGAAAAATGGGCTTGTTAAATGAAGGCCCTTGATCTGAATAGAAAGATGTTTCCTATTAGGACCAGTTTGCATTTGAAGGAATGGCAGATCAATTCCTTTCCTGGCCTTCCTTTTCTCTCCAAGAGAAATGATTTTTTTGGGAGTTTGTCTTGGAACTTATTTTCTCCCGGAGTGTCGAGAGGGGAACACAGAGAGCTAGAGGTGGACACTAGCAAACACCCCAGAATGTTAGAACAATTAATCTGTGGAACAGCTTGCCTCCAGAAATTGTGGGTGGTGCAACACTGGAAGTTTTTAAGAAGAGATTGGACAACCATTTGTCTGAAATGAAATAGGGTCTCCTGCCTGAGCAGGGGGTTGGACTAGAAGACCTCCAAGGTCCCTTCCAACTCTGTTATTCTATTCAGTGAAATGCTCAGGGGTGGCATGTAGTGTGATTTATTTATGAACACATTCCCCAAGACTCCGCAAATGCTCTTATATTTATCAATCTGGTAGATTTTGAATCTGTGTGTCTTCCTGGAGCACAAGTCAACATGAAAAATATTCCTACTTCCATTTCTCCGCACCCCACCTCTCAAGTGTATAGTGAAATACTTGAAATTGAAGGCGAGAAGGTGGCACAGGACAACTAAGTGAGCTTCTGGGGCAGAGGGAAGGTTTAAATCTTAGTTTCTTAATTCCTAATCCAACATCTTAAACTTGTATCAGGGTTGTAAGAGCCTGTCCCCTTTTGGTTTTGCAATCTTTTGCAACTTATCTTGGTCTTTCCAACTTCCATTAAATCCCAAGAGAAGACTTTACGAAGGAACTCCAGTTTTGTTTTTTACTGCTCCTCCATCCCCCAATAGATTTTAGATTTTGAGTCTACAGTAGTGGCCAAAATTGTGGAAACCTTTTGGGAAAGGGGTATTTTCTAAAACTAGCTAATAAGACCACTTTTTTTGGGGGGGGGGGGACTAGCACCATCAAATTATATATCAACGGAAAGATAATTTAATCAAGAATGTTATGCAATAACTTATATGAGGGATTTGCTATTAGAATAGCAGTTACAGTATAAAGAAGAAAAGGGAAACATGTAGAAAAAAACGAGATATACAAAAATGATCACTGTGTACTTAGTTGGGTAACTTTTAGCATGAATTACGCCCTTACAACGTCTTCCCATGGAGTGAACCAAGTCTTTTAGTTCTGCAACTGTTCTAATGTGAAATCAAGATTGAAAGATGGCTTCTATTAACTGGGTTTTATTGCTGGGTCGCTTCTGACTAACAAGTTTCTTTACTGGGCTCCATAGATTTTCAATTGGGTTAAGGTCTGGGCTCTTCCCAGGCCGTTCCAGAAGTGGAATGTGATTATCTTGAAACTCCAAATAAAAAAGTGGTGTTATTAGCCATCAAACCTCAAAAATACACTTTCCCCAAAAGGTTTCCACAACTTTGGCCACTACTGTATGTGTCTTCCTGGACCTCAAGGCCACATACAAAATATTCCTATCTGCTTCTGATATTTTCCCAATGTACAGTGAGATATTTTGGGTTGAAGACTAAAAGGTGGCCCGAGACAACTAAGTGAGCTTCTATGGCTTATCCTTGTCAAGAGGGGATGTCATGTCCAGTGGTGAAATCCAATTTTTCTTACTACTGGTTCTGTGGGCGTGGCTTGGTGGGCGTGGCAGGGGAAGGATACTGCAAAATCTCCATTCCCTCCCCACTCCAGGGGAAGGATATTGCAAAATCTCCATTCCCACCCCACTCTGGGGCCACCCAGAGGTGGCATTTGCCGGTTTTCCGAACTACTCAAAATTCCCGCTACCGGTTCTCCAGAACCTGTCAGAACCTGCTGGATTTCACCTCTGGTCATGTCCTTGAGAAGAAGAAGAAACAAAACCTTTCTGAGGTTGAGCTACCATCAATGGAGGCAGCAACTCTTCTCCTGCCATGTCTTCCCTTTGAGAGAAGTCAAGAAAAGAACATGAATGAACTCAACGCATGGGAAGAAAACGAGGCCGGCAGCTTTTGATGTGAATGAGAGAGAGAGAGATGTGCCGAAGTTATCTGAGGACAGACGGAGGGGAGCCGAGCCTCCTTCAGCCACGTGAAAGGAAGGCATCATCTCTCGCATACAGAGCAGCGTTCTGCTCCAGGGCTTGCACTCTTGCCGACCTCAATCCTCTCTCCCCAAACACGGGATTTAACATTTCAAAGGAGCCACCCTTGGCATTTGCAGCCCCTACCCCGGGGCTTAAAAATAGCATTGGCTGTCATCTATATACGCTGCAGGGAAAGCAGTGTGGCTCTGGAAAAGGATGCTATGTGGGGGGTGAAAGTTCACCTTTGGGGTTTTATTGTCCTCCTCCTCCTCCTCTGGATTCTGGGAGTCAGCTGGCCATGCACGAGACATAAGGAAAACGTTTCGGAGAATTCATTGTGCCGTGAAACTCTGCAACTGCACGTTTTGAAGGAGACACGAGCTCCGCAAAGGTGACATTCTCGGGGGCTGTCCTTTCGATTGAACAGCTCTGGAATTCCTCGGCGACTGGATGCCAAGAGCCGCGTGCTCCTAAATTTTCAAACGGGAGACCGTCTTCCGTGATGTACCTTCTTCCTCTCAACCTCTCCCACACAATGGCCTGTCTTTCTTCATTTAAGCTTAAATCCAACCGTTCGTATCACTCCTTCTGGTCAGTGGTGGGATTCAAATAATTTAATAACCGGTTCTTTGCCCTAATGACCGGCTGGGTGGGCGTGGCCATGGTGGGCGTGGCCAGGGGTGTGTGACAGGCAGCGCTCAGCCTCCTGCACCTCCCTGGGAGCAAAAATGGGCCGTGGGGGACCCCTCGCACCCCCATTTTGGGCCTAGTAGGCCTCCCTGAAGCCTCCTGGGAGCGAAAATAGGCCGCGGGGGGGCACACACGCTCGCGCCGTTTTGGGCCTAGTAGGCCTCCCTGCACTTACCTGGGAGCCAAAATGGGTGTGTGGGGACTCCTGGAAGGGGTGGGGTGGGGAAGGGCGGGGCCAGCCAGCAATTTAACAATCAGTTCACCAGAACTGGCCCGAACCGGCTGAATCCCACCACTGCTTCCGGTCCTTTGTGTGATGTGACCATTCCTTTGTTGCTAATTTGACTTCAGCTAAACTTCCCCTTGGGATCTAAGCGTGCAAAGAACATCTGGAGAATGAAAGTGGAACCTGTTTCCTCCACCAGAACCAGCTTCCATTCCCAAGTTGACGTGACCACGGAGAAATCCTTGTGGCCATTGGAACTCTGGAACTAGTACCTTTTTGGGGGGGTGGGGAGGGAGGGGGTCTGCCCTAACTTTGAACGTCCCAAAGGTGCTCTTCCAAAAGGCAACTGGACTTCCTTGGCTTTTTTTCTTTGAAAATGTTTTGCTTCTCAACCAAGAAGCTTCTTCAGTTCTAACTTCAGTTAAGTGAATCTGGTTTCCTTGTAGTCTTTGCTTGTCAGAAGGTCACAAAAGTTAGATCACATGACCCCGGGACACTGCAACCATCCTAACCAAGGTGGCGCAGTGGTTAGAGTGCAGCACTGCTGGCTACTTCAGCTGACTGCTAGCTGCAGTTCGGCAGTTCAAATCTCACCAGGCTCAAGGTTGACTCAGCCTTCCATCCTTCCGAGGTGGGTAAAATGAGGACCCAGATTGTTTGGGGCAATATATGCTGACTCTGTAAACCGGTTAAAGAGGGCTGTAAAAGCACTGTGAAGCGGTATATATGTTGAGTGTCAGCCATTCCCTTGACACATGATCCCGGGGACTGTGACAAGCCAGAAGAACAGAGACACGGTGAAGGGGGGTGTTGTAGCGTTTAGCAGGGCACGGTGATATCAGGTGGTGGACGGTATAGGGAATCTGGGGACAGGGTCAATAAAACGATGTCAAAGGAAACAAGCGCCCTTCAATACGAGGGACAGCGAGATCCGGAAGTAACTGAAGGAGTAAATAGCGTGGTCACTTTAAATGCACAATTGAGCAAGGGCGGGGCGCTTGGGGGCGTTCTATAAAGCCAGATAAGCGGAGGAATCGGGCGTCTCCGACTTTTTCATCTGAAAACTTCAGCGCTTACTGTGTGACCACCGTGTAAGCTACGATTAAACCGGATAGCTTCACCTTTGAGTGTGTGCGTGTGGAGTTTGTTCGGCGGAGCACAGGTGGTTCCAGAGGAGGCTGACAATATAAGGGATATTGCTATTGCTAACTATGAGTCAGCTGCCAAGTGTCTGAATTCTGATCACATGACTATGGGGATGCTGCAATGGTGGTTAAATGTTGTGGTCCGCCAGCAGACTGCAGAGCTGGCAGTGGAGTCGGACAGCGATGAGGCTGAGGAAGAACATGGGTCAGTCCTGAAGGCTGGGGAAGGCATGGATGAGGGCTCTGCGTCGGAGGCAGAGATGGGGCCAGGGCCATCTGGGAGTGATGTGCGGACTCTGGAGCTTCCAGAGGCTGACAGCAGAGAGGCAGAGGAACAGGAGGAGCCTGTTCCTAGTGCACGCATGAGAAAAGCTGCCAGAAGGCAAGAGCAGCTAAAGCAAAGAGGACGACTCAGGAGTAAGGTCAAGAGATGATTCGCCCCTCCCATAAGGCTTAAAAGACCAGCAACGGCTCTTGGGCTCTTTGTCGGAAAACAACGTTGATAGATTTGTTTCTGGTCTTGCTGCATTTATTTCTTGTCGGCGTCTTCTGCTTCTGAACTTTTGCCAAGAAAAGCCTTTGGCAGGTTGCCTAATTAGACCAAGGTTGGTGATAAGGCTGAAGAATTTGTGTTATGAATTAGTTTGGACTACGCCGAATGAGTTAATTCTCAGCTGTTCTAATAAAGTCTGTTTGTTTCGAACTGATTGCGTCTGATAATACCTACTTGGGCCTGGGTCACAACAGTAAGTCATTTTTTTCAGGGCTGTTGTAACTTCGGTCACTGAATGAACTGTTGTAAGTTGAGGACTACCTGCATATCAAACTGGCTCTCAATCGTGACATAATTTTTATTTGCGGACCAAAGAGCCAAATTGGTCATGGGAGATCTTAAGGCTTGTTTTGAGCTCCACAGCTTTTGAGAAAAATTTTAACATTTGTCTGAGCTCCGTAGATTTTATAAGATTGGTGTTTTTCCCCCCGTTCTTTATTTTGCTACGGGTGAGCTTTTTTGGGGGCCTAAAGAAAATACAGAAATAAAGGGACAACGTTGAGCTTAAGGCTATCAATGTTCCTCCCCAACTCATTGCTGTTTCAAAAAGCACCTGGAACAATACACAGATGTGATTTACACAAAAAATGGTAGAATGTTCTGAGAAACAGCATCATGTTTTGCCCCAGAATTCTAGGGGAAAAAAATCATTATGGCGAAGAGGTTTTCTGCAAAATAGAGCTTTGAATATGACTTTGTAGTAGAGGAAGTTTGGGAGAGTTCAGTTTTTTTTTTTTTTTGACAAAAATTTTATTTTTAAACAAATATAAAAAAACAAATAAAAAACCATCTTCAATGTAAGTACAAACAGTGTGTCGGTTGGTTACAAGTCTAGGGAGAGTTCAGTTCTGTGGAAGCTAATTATTATTAATTCTTGGTGTATGTGAAGCTTGCTGTAGAGAACAATAGGCAGAGTTAAGCAAGTCATCAGCCTAGAGTCATTTGGTTGCCACAAAGGTCTAAGTCCAACCCCTTCTGAATTCTGTTGACCCTTATCTGGCATCAATTTAGTATTGAGCTTTAGGTGACTAGATTGTTTATAAAGGTAAAGGTTCCCCTCACACATATGCGCTAGTCATTCCTGACTCTAGGGGGCAGTGCTCATCTCCGTTTCAAATCAGAAGAGCCAGCGCTGTCCAAGGACGTCTCCGTGGTCAAGTGGCTGGCATGACTAAGAGCCAAAGGTGCACAGAACATTGTTACCTTCCCACCAAAGGTGGTTCCTATTTTTCTACTTGCATTTTTTACGTGCTTTCGAACTGCTAGGTTGGCAGAAGCTGGGACAAGTAACAGGAGCTCACCCCGTTATGTGGAACTAGGGATTCGAACCGCTGAACTGCCAACCTTTCGATCAACAAGTTCAGCGTCTTAGCCACTGAACCACCATGTCCTTGTGTTCTTGTTTATAGGCTTGAGTAATTTTTCAAAATATATGCTTTTTTATCTTGATTAATTTCAGATCAAAGAATATAATGGTAATAAGCCTGCCTTGGGCTTTATCGTTTTCACTACCAAAAAATTACATCTAGATTAGTTCTGAATGTTCATCGAAAATCAACGGCTGAAAAGTTTCAAATCAGAAGCGTCCAACCTTGGCAACTTTAAGACTTGTGGACTTCAACTGCATGCTGGCTGGGGAATTCTGGGAGTTGAAGCCCACAAGTCTAAAAGTTGGACACTCCCTGCTCTGAATCATGGAGCAAAGAACCTTAGGAAAGCTAAACTCATCCTCTCAAAATTCCTTCTGGCTCCCAATACATACAAGCTATTCTTAGACGGTTGCAAATGGATAATGTGCGTGTTTAAGAGAGAGAGAAATTTCGTTCTGGTAAAATCTGCCCTTCTGGATTAGAGCAAGGAAGCTGCAATAGAGTAAGGATTTCAGATTTGGGGAAAAGCCAGTTCCTAGTCCTCTCTCCCAAGAGTCAGTGCCAGAATCTTACCCTTTCCCTAAAAGTGTATTCACAATTCAGTCATTCCTTCTGATAATGTGTATCCGAGCGGATAAAAATAATCCTTTGCCCTTTCGTAGATGCAGGATGGTTTTTTCCGTCTCCTCTGCTCGTGAAAAAGCTCGTGTTAAGCATTTGAACTAGGGCTGTCAACCGATTGCAGATGTTTTTTTTTTTTAAAGATACAAGTAATGTGTGGATAGTCCTTGGCTTACAACCACAATTGAGTCCAAAACTTCTGTTGCAAAGCAAGACAGTCGTACAGCGAGTTTTGACCCATTTTGCGGGCTTTTCTTGCAAGTCGAATCCCTGCGGTTGTTAAATGAGTAACACGGTTCTTAAGTGAATCTGACTTCTCCTTGATTTTGCTTGTCAGAAGGTTGCAAAAGGGGATCACATGACCTCAGGACATTTGCCGAGCGTCCAAATTCTGATCACGTGACCATAGGGATGCTCTAATGGTTGTAAGTGTGAAAACAGTCATCATTTTTTATCCCCAGGGATGTTGTAACATCAGATGGTCACTAAATGAATGGTTGTAAATCAAGGACTACCTGTATAGGGTTTAAGTATTATATATTTCATGGAGCCTGCCCTTGCTCCATGAAAGTTTCATTAATTAGTGCCAATCTGGATTGTGTTTATTGATTGATTGATTAGCACAAGGGGGGAAAAAAATCTGCTCCAGCAATTTACCTGTTTGCAGCAAGCAGCAGAGCCCCGCGCAAAACAGCTGAGAGCAAATCAGCTGAGAGTCGGGAGGCCGATCTAATCAACTTGTGCTGATTAGGTTGTGCTGAAGCTGAAAGGAGCTGTTTTTTCTTGCTGTTTGCTTGCAAGGAGGTAACTGCTGGGAGGCAGAGGCCAAAGGGTGGGGGCCAGTGGGTGGGCGGGGCTACATTCAGTGTATAAGACGCAGCTAAATTTTCACCCCCTTTTAGGGGGGAAAAAGGTGTGTTCTTAATACTCCGAAAAATACAGTAGGTAACATCATCAATTCTAGTGGACATTTCATTGGGTAATGGAATGTCTGCAAGAAAGGAACCCAGCTGAGAAAGCACCACGCCCCCCTTGTTTTAACCCTGAGCTATAGATACATTCTCCTTTGTTGGCACAGCAAGTGGTATCAACCAGGGTCCAGTTGATTCGTCCTATAGGAAATTGAGCAGCAGGTTACTTTCTGAGCTCTAAACCAGGGGTCTCCAACCTTGGCAACTTGAAGACTTACGGACTTCCAATCCCAGCAAAGCTGGCTGAGGAACTCTGGGAGTTGGAAGTCCGCAAGTTTTCAAGTTGCCAAGGTTGGAGACCCCTGCTCTAACCCCCCCCCTTGGAGAACACTGAACTGACCTTTTAACAACAGAGACGGTGATTATCTCCACACTCAATTACTCCTGTTGCTTGTAGGCAGGCTGTTGCAAACATCCCATTTATCTCCACTCCCTATTTCGTTTCCATGTCACCCTTTTCATTAGCAAATAAATATAAGAAAAGCTTTCATGCCAGAGACGGCATATATGTATGCAACCATAAAGTGTTTATTTGGTTAGTTTATTAACCATCTGTAAGATAGTTCAGTTTTGGTCTGCATCCTTCTATAAAAGAGTTCAAGTTTTTAAGAAACCTCCGATACATACAATGCAAAGTAAAACGACAGCACACAGTTCAGACCAAAATACAAGACTTTGCCTTACGTTTTATAAAAACCCGGTCAATTCAAACTACATTAAAAAAAAAAAAAAAAAAAAAAAACAAGGCCACAGGCTTTTGGTTATCCTTAATACAGTATTTTGCCAGAGTTTTGCACTGTGACCACAAAAGCCCGTAGGGCACAATCCATGTGCTTTAAATTAAAACAAACACAAACACCCTTTTTATGTACCCCAACAT
Source organism: Pituophis catenifer annectens (assembly GCF_029215685.1). Lineage (NCBI taxonomy): Eukaryota > Metazoa > Chordata > Lepidosauria > Squamata > Colubridae > Pituophis > Pituophis catenifer. The sequence continues at coordinate 8,341,021 of NW_027256893.1, forward strand.
TATATCGAACATGTAAACAAAGTACCGCTTAAATCCAAGAACCGTTTCCGTACTCCGTTTTGTAACATGTAAACTTCAAAAGTACACCAGGGAGAGAGAGAGAGAGAAAGAGAGAGAGAAGAAAAAAAAGAGGAGTTCTTAAACTGCCCGTTTAAGCAACGTTTTCCACGAAAAGGAACAGGCAGGCAGGCTTAAGGCATCTGAAATTATCCTAAAGCATTATAAAGTCACGTAAAAGTGGTCTGACAGTTGGAATGCTCCGATTTGGACGCAGGAGTTCTTATGCTCTTCTAGGAGTGAAGACTGACTCAAATCTTTGGAGTGCGGAGACATTTGGAGAGGGTACGAAGATGTGGAGATGCCAGTGGAAGGTATCTAAAACCGAAACTTCTTCTCTTTAGCAATTCTCACAACGGGGAGATTTCAATGCGGTTAAAGTACAGAATTTCTCACTCCCACTCCAAATTCTTGGACCGATTCGCTTATCTGTTTGTTTTGCAGCTTCGTTTTGTTTTTTTTTAAAAGTGAAATGAAAGAAAGCATATATGTGGCTGAAGACAGTTCACTCTGAGAAGTGAAAAGATGGTATCAGGCCATTTCCTCTGTGCTGCCAATCATGCAATTGACAGCCCTTAAAGATTTATTACGGTCTACATGTCCATAGAGGCTGCTTTGACCATTGCTTGCCCAATGAATAATAAATAAATAAAAACCCAATGGGATTTCTCAGAGTTTGCCCCCTTTTTAAATTAACAACCACTATTAAACACTTGGAAAAGAAATACAAAGAGCACTGAGAACACAACTTAACACATATTAATATCATCTGTTTTATTGCAAAGCCCAGTTTTCATTCATTCATCACAAAGTGCTACTCAAATTGCACTTTTTTCTTCTTCTTCAAATGCAACCACAGACATTAGCATGCAGGGCAATCAAACAAGCTCCTTAACTGCTCCTCAAATCAAAATCTATGCAAACTAGGAAGAGATCTGGGATCCCTTAAAGCTAGGACACGGAAAAACAAGTATACTGCACATCAAGTATTAAATTTGTTCAGATGCCATATATGTGAGTCAAAGAGATCTCCGTTTCTGTAACACAAAAAACACATGGAGGATTGACAGCGCAATCACCTAGGTAGGAAATACTCTAGGAATGGGGAGAAAAAAACCAAATATACAACAGCATGTATTGACACTTAAAGTGCAAAGGATAAACAATAAATAGAAAAAGGAAACAACACTGCAGCTTTCTACCAACAGGCTTGATGAAATGTTTTTTTTTTTTTTCACATGGTTTTTGTGTACAGATGTTCCCCAAATCCAACACTAGGTATAACCTTGGGTACTTTTAATTTAAAAATGAAAGACTGGAAAATTTGGGGGAAGCTTCAACCTGAATCTTAGGAAAGTGCGGATAGTCAAAATAGACAGATTATACCTTCCACCTCAGGATTCGCTTCGAGTAACACAATTTCCTGCTGACATGGTTAGGAGTTAGCTTGGATTGATGCTTGGGCGACATCTGTTTGATGTTATAAATGGGTTTAGAAGGATGGAGACGGATCGGTTTATTTCATTTATTTGATTTTGGAGGCTGCCCGATTCCAACTGACTCGGGGTATACCTCACCACATTAAAATGAGTAGATAAAAATTAACCACCACCCCCCCATGACAAAACAGTATGTGTTGAACTCTCTTAAGGTAAAATATGACATCTGAACAAATCCGGTTGACCGAGTTTATAATGCAAAAGCGATTTTGGAGGTCTAGTTAGTACAACTTAGCATGTCCCATATGTTTTACAGAAGACTGTGAATATAAGGGTATTTTATTATTGGCAATCTGCGGGTCTTGATATTGTGAACTCTCTCATGGCACTGTGTAATTAATTTCAGGTAAATTTGCATGGTGTGTTTCAAAATCACTTTTTGATCTGATTCCTATGTTAATCTTCCGATTATCTGGCTTGCAATTTCAGTAACCTAGTGGAATTCACAAGCTCACTTAAACTGTGCACAAATCAACTGATGATATGTACAGTGTAAGTGGGATTATTGTTATTTTTTTAACACTTGGTGTACTATTTCTGATTCTGTTTCTGATTCCCATGTTATTAATGACTCAGGATATTTAATGTTAACCCTTAAGGTAACAATTAGAACAACATATACTTCTGCTGCTGCTGCTACTACTACTACACGAACAAGAGAAATACAGTAAGTATTCTGAAATTCAGCAGTTCAACTGTAAAACTTCCAATGGGTGGAAAGTGTATTTTCCGGTGAAGATGAGTCAGAGATAGAACAGTAATAATTGCTTACTTTTGTAGATGGCTATGAATCTCTCTTTCCCAATGGGAAAAACATCTCACATTAGCTGTTCACTTTTAAAGAAGTCTGATACTATTAACTCTCCAGAACGGATGAGTAAAGGGCTCGACCCCAACAGGCAGAGATCCAAGCAAAGCATATAGTGTTGGAAAATAATTGTGTTTTCCCTTTTTTTTTTTTTTTTTTTTGGCCCATTATACCTGCATGGGCCTAGCCAAAAAGCATGATTGATTTTTTTTTTTTGAAAAACACATATATAAACGCCGTAGTACAAAACCCTCTGCTTCCACCATGCTAATCGATATTCTGTGCTTCCTTTAGAAAAGGCCCCTTGGAGAAAAGTATAAAAAAGGTATGTTTCTTTAAATAAACGTGTGATTCTATTAATAAAAACACTGTGGCTATGTTGGAAGTATAAGAAACATCTGAATTACACCTTCTGGTCTGGCTACACCTCAACAAGTCGATACAATGCTTAAAATTTATACCCTGAATTCATTTCGTGTTGAATTTAAAAACAAAACAAGACTTTTACCTTGAGCTTTCCTAAAGATGGCTGTGAACACAATTAAGATCAGATGTATTTGAGCCCCGTTAAAAGCAATGTAGCCATAATAACCTTTGTTTAAAAGCAGCACCCTTCCATTTATGTGGACAAATCACAGACGCGTACAGATGCATTCTCCAGATGCAGTTTTTAATTTAAGAAAGAATTAAATGAATCTCACCGTTGCTACGTGGGAGAAACCAGTTAACATGACCAACAAGCGTGGAAGACTGACCCAAAAGTTATGGTGCAAGCAAGCCGACCAGAACCTTTTGCACGCAGAAAAAAAGTAGGTAGCCTGCCTCTTTTTTCTTTCTTTCTAGCTTTAAACCTTTTAGCTCATGATGGCCTAAAGCAGGGCTCTCCAAACCTGGCAACTTTTAAAGACTTGTGGACTTCAGCTCCCAGAATTCACGGCTGGCTGAGGAATTCTGGGAATTGAAACCCACAAAAGTCTTAAAAGTTGCCATGTTTGGAGACCTTCAGCCTCAATAAATCAAAATGAACTCCCTTTGAAGACTGGAATCTTTTGATCAGATGCTGGAGTTTTGACAATAAGCAGCAAGAAATAAACGGAATGATTCAAGCACCACCCACTGCTTTCGTATATGCATAGAGAGTTGGTCAACTAGGGTAAGGAGTCAAGAGAGATTCCAAGAGATTCTGCCCTCTCTCCTAGGTAGGCCTTTCCCAAAGAAGCACCCTGTCTGTCCATGGTTGCATAGTTGTGGAGGCAAACATGATTTTGCCTAGGAAGCTGCAAAAAGGCATCAATCATTGACTCACTTCTTTGTTGCGGAAGTACATATTCTTGCAATCGCTTTGCCTGTAGATGGTTCTGATAAAAACAGGGGGGAAAGGAGGCATATTGAGTTGAATTTGCCATAAAGCCTCCCTCCCCGCCTCCCCCGGGGTAAAGGTTCCCCTTGCACATATGTGCTAGTTGTTCCTGACTCTAGGGGGCGGTGCTCATCTCCGTTTCAAAGCTGAAGAGCCAGCGCTGTCCGAAGATGTCTCTGTGGTCACATGGCCGGCATGACTCAACGCCAAAGGTGCATGGAACTCTGTTCCCTTCCCACCAAATGTGGTCCCTATTTTTCTACTTGCATTCTTTACGTGCTTCCGAACTGCTAGGTTGGCAGAAGCTGGGACAAGCTCACCCCATTATGCAGCATTACGGATTCGAACTGCTGACCTTTCGATTGATAAGCTCAGCGTCTTAGCCACTGAGCCACCAGGTCCAACCCAACCCCCCCCCCCCCCCCGGGGTAGAAATCAGAATTGAGCAATTAGGAATCTGAAAAGTGCTGAGGTTCTGATGGAAAGGAAGAGGGAGCAAACGAGAGGTTGCCCAACGAACAAAAGGCAACCCCTTCTGATGGCCTTTCTGCTAGCGGGCCTACTGGGAGCCCAGATCTAAAGGATAAATACAGGTAAGTAAATCCTCAACTTCCTATTCACTTAATGACCATTCGAAGTTAGGAGGGTGCTGAAAAGAGTGATTTACAGCTGACCCTCACCATCAGGCGATCAAAATTTGGGGCACCAGTATGCATCAGTGTCCTGGAGGGGTGTGTGTCCCCATGACTTCCATTTTACGCCCTTCCCGGGGGGGAAAGAGGGGGCCCTTCCGACGAGCAAAGTCAATGGGGGAAGCCAGATTTGCTTAACGACGACATGAATCACCATGGTCAGGGCTCCCGGCGTCAAGTGGAACAAAAATACGCAATAATTATACTAAACGCAGTGAGCAAAGTTTAGCTTTTGCATTTATGCCGATTATTCTTCTTTTCCTGAAAAGCAAATGGCAGGCTATTTTGGGGAGGGTTTTTTTTTTTTGCCACAGTTAACTATTCAAATTCAAGGAAAAAAAAAAACTTACAGGCCATTGATATTGTTATAGCTAAGACCAAATATTCTGGGTCAGTGGGTTGGTATATTTTGTTTTTTCTATTGGCTAAAAGTTACTTTAGTGACTAATTAGGTCCTTTGGACTTGTTGGAAAATTGAAATTCCAAAGAGAACTGGTTTTGTCAAGATGTCATTCTTTACAACACGGTTTTCAGCTACGGTTCAATCTATGTCCCCGGGGCTTACAGCATAGTTACAACATCATTAGTCATATTACAAGTGGTAGAGTTGACCGATACTTATTGTAACTTATAACTTGTAAATATTTAAAAGCAAAATATTTTCTTAGAGCGAGCGGTGAACCTTTAGTGAGAACATAAACATAGAAGCTCTGTTTTACATTTATAATCTACCGGTTTCAAATCAACGGATCATGTAATGTGTGATTTTATTTCTCTAAAAGGGTTATACGTTAAAGACTGCAGGACAGGAGTTAGCATCCAGCTGACCAGGGACAAATTAAAATAATAGTCATAATCCAATTTCTTGTTTCCCTACTTTCTCTACAAACTTTTTACTGTATTTCGTTTTAGTTGGTAGACAATCCTCTTTGACCTAATAGGCAGCAGGTGGCAATGATAAATATGGAACATTTAAGGATTAAAAATAATTTCTAATACATTTACTTAATCTGATTATATTCAGCTCAATGAAGACATTTTTATCTCCACTGACCTAGGGAGCCTCCTTTCTATTCAACTCATATTAGGCACTTGGGTGGTTTAGTTAATACTAGCAGGTTCAATACTTATATTCTTGATCATACAGTAAATGACTAGACTTAAAACAACAACAAAAAAAACCCTGACCTCAAAGAAATTTCAAGCTTATTCTACAGTAGCAGAACCTGGTAGCTCATAGAGCTGTTTCAATGAGCTGAAATTATGAAGAACCCAAGTCTAGGTTCTGAATTAGAAATAAACAGTAAACTGACGGCTACTAAAATGAATCACTTAGGAAAAACAAAGAGAAAGACAGTAATGTTATGTTGGTTTTGTCAGTTTCACATTCAGAATACAGTACATATGTTCCTGACCTTACTGAGAACAGAACTTGATACATTCAGATTTTAAACCAGAATGACGGAACGAAGTAAGGGAAATCTGCCCAGTGGTGGTTCAACAGATGTGCCTTTAAAGTTATCCTTCCACAGGTAGGAAGGGGGGTATTGTTGCAAATCTATACAAAGAGTACTGCAGAAACATCAGAAAAATGTAGTTGTAGCTGTAAACCTTTGAAAGTGTGGTGAAAACAGAGAAAGAATAGAGTAGAGTAGAGTAGAGTAGAGTAGAGTAGAGTAGAGTAGAGTAGAGTAGAGTAGAGTAGCGTAGCATAGCATAGCATAGCATAGCATAGCATAGCATAGCATAGCATAGCATAGCAGAGTTGGAAGGGATCTTAGAGGTCTTCTAGTCCAACCCCCTGCTTAGGCAGGAAACCCTACACCACTTCAGACAAATGGCTATCCAAAAAGGGAAACTAGTAAAAGATACAGGCGGGTTATAACATACCAACTGCATTTGATCTCCAAATCTGGTGTCCTTAGAGACAACCCAAACCTAAAGAGTTTCTCAGCCTGAAAATGAACCATCTATTAATCGAATAAAATCAATTAATACAACAAGCAATGCATATTGAGAGTTGGGTCATTCTGGGCTGCCACCATCTGCAACAGGAACTACACACAGCTCCTAAGAACCAGCCCAGCCCATTTACTCATTGCAAGTATAGGTTGTCCTGCCCTGAACAGAAGCAATTCTAAGAGCAGGCGTGGACGCAATCTTTCCTAAGCCTTATGCCGTTGACTTTGCCCTAAGAGCCTGTTGAAATAAAAAGGGGGACAGTTTAAACTCATCATTCATTTCCAAGGATGGCACTGTTATAACAAGGGGACAGAACTGCCCAGGTAGTGATGTTGTCCAAGGCGATTTTAGACTCAGAATTAAGACAAAACGAGAAGAACGTACGTGCAGCTATCGTTGAAGCAGTTTTACAGTAGACTTCAATATTATAATAGCCCTGCACTTTGATGAGTTCAGCAGCACCTGTGTTGAAAAAGTTGGCACTCACTGCAAGTTTTTTGTTATTGTAAAGTGCCTTAGGCGTGACAAACACCAGCTCTGTGATTTTGAAAACTACTGAGGTAACTATGGAAGAGAGTAAGATACATTACAGAAAAGAAATCTAGGGATGCCATTTTAATCATCCAGAGCGGAAAACACAACCAGAATACGAAGGTGTTTTTCACCACCATTAAATGCTCGTTTTTAAAAATGAAATTAATGTTTGACTATCGTAAACCGGACACTTTGAGAGCCAGGTACAAATATGCCTTGTTAATCTTTCCAAACTCTTTAAAAAACAGTTTGCCAAAGGTGGACAAATAGGTGTGACTTGTGTGGTCAAATATGTGAATTGCAACACACTCTGAAATAAAATATGAACAGCTGCTCTCCAATCTACTAGCGGTAGCCTAGGCATAGGACTACAGTATGTGCAAAAGTTCAGAGTGTGGGAATTATTATTTTTTTTAAAAAAAACAGAACCAAAAAAAAAAAAAAACCCCACAGGACTTTCAAAGAGTCAAACTAAACACAGCAAACAAATTTATAAAGTAGCATCGGGGAGAAAACTTTCTGCTTTAATTACTTCTCCCCAGCAGAAATGCAGATACAGAACTGATTGGGGGTGAGGGGAGGATCTCTTCCCTTTAAACCAGGGGTCTCCAACCTTGGCAACTTTTAAGACTTGTGGACTTCAACTCCCAGAATTCCTCAGCCAGCTTTGCTGGCTGAGGAATTCTGGGAGTTGAAGTCCACAAGTCTTAAAAGTTGCCAAGGTTGGAGACCCCAGCTTTAAGTCATCCTTATAATCCTGCTATATAAAGGTGAGACAACAGCAACTTGATTTTGAGACTCAAGATTGACCGATATCTAATTTGGCTCCAAGACCACAAGTCAGGAAAATAACCCTACAGATTGATGGGAGTCACTCTGAATCATGGCAAAACCTTTCTCTATGAATGGCAATGTTAGCCAAGGCCAGCAAATGAATCAGACTAACTGAACATATCTGTCCGACAGAATGTTCCCTGTGAAAAGACTTTTAGCTCCTAGAAAAGGAACCAATTTGGGCAAAGTTAAAATACATATTTTAACTTTGCCCAAACAGCCCTCTGTACCCCTTAAATGCAGCGCTATTATTAAGTTGTTTTTACTGCATCTTAAGCATCGTAAATTACCTCCCGTGCAAAGAACTCAAAAGCTGGCTTTTAAGAGAAAAAGAAAGGAAACAACCCAGCAAACTGCAAAGCTCCTGTTGTGACCCAGGCCCAAGTAGTTAGTATTAAATACAAACAGTTCGAAAATAAACAGACTTTATTAGAACAGCTGAGAATTAACTCATTCTCAGCGTAGTCCAAAGTAAATTAAAGCAAATTCTTCAAAACACCATTCCACAGTTTATCACTGACCTTGGGATAATTAGGCAAACTGCCAAAGGCTTTTCTTGGCAAAAGTTCAGAAGCAGAAGATGCCAACAAGAAATGAATACAGTGAAACAAGAAGCAAATCTCTCAACGTCGTTTTCCGGCAAAGAGCCCAAGAGCCGTTGCTGGTCTTTTAAGCCTTATGGGAGGGGCCAATCATCTCTTGACCCTGCTCCCGAGTCGTCCTCTCTGCTTTATCTGCTCCTGCCTTCTGGCGGCTCTTCTCATACGTGCATTAGCAACAGGCTCCTCCTATTCCTCTGCCTCTCTACTGTCAGCCTCTGGAGGCTCCGAAGTCCGTGCATCACTCCCCGATGGCCCTGGCCCCATCTCTGCCTCCGACGCAGAGCCCTCGTCCGGGCCTTCCCCAGCCTCCAAGACTGGCCCATGTTCTTCCTCAGCCTCATCGCTGTCCGACTCCACTGCCAGCTCCGCAGACTGCGGGCGGACCACAACAGCTCCTTACTATACTTGTTGAATTAGCGAGGCACTCGCATTTAATAGTTTGAAACGAATGAACTCCGACCTCTTTGAATTCTCAAGGAAAGCAAGAAAAGACCCTTCCTGACATCATTCAGTTCAAAGTCTTGTTTTTATAGGTACACCTGGGCAACAATCACTTGCAAGAATCAGGAGAGAGCTTGCATGGGGAAAAGAGAAGAGAGCTTTGAGTCAAAGGAATAATAATATAAAGCTAGCTTCTCCATCTGCTCTTGCTGGGGGCTTCCAATGGAGGGGAGACAATTAATCCCCCCAAAAAAATTAACTTAAAAATGGCAGACTTGAAAACACACATTTCCCATCCAAAAAGGGAAACTGCCAATAAAAAGCAGAAACTGAACACCGAATGGATGAGCACCAACATTTCTTGACGAATGTATCTTTTATGTACACCGAGAGCGTATGCACCAAGGCAAATTCCTTGTGTGTCCAATCACACTTGGCCAATAAAGAATTCTATTCTATTCTGTTTCTATTCAATTCTATTCAGCTCATTTCTGCAAACTAAGCAGGTGACAAATGCTTCTCCTTTTCTTCTTCCTTTTATGCTTTCCAATCTGTTGTTCTTATTTTGCTCCCATCGGAATGGAATCATACTGGAGGGAATCCCAAAGAAAGACAATGAACGAAGATCCAACTGGATGATTCTCTATGTTTTGGATATTAGAAGGTCACGAGATAAAAAGAGAATATTTGTGTAGCTCAGGGTGGAAAGGAGGGGTCCTTGGTGCTCTCTGAGCTTGGCTGTTTTCTTGCAGGCGTTTCATGGCCCAACTAAGTAACATCATCAGTGCTAGTAGGGAGTGATGGCCTCTCTCAGATTATATTCTGGTGGTTTACCCTGTCAAGTGTTGGTGAGGGTGACCTCAGGGGTTCTTTGGCTGGGCTGTTTACTGTCGATTTATGTGGCACTTCCTTGATTGGGGTATTGCTTACTTCAATTGTTTAGATTAGGGGTTGGCAATCCATGGCTCTGGAGCCGCATGTGGCTCTTCTGTTGCGGCTCCCTCTCGCCAGTTGGCACCACAATTTTGAGAGGAGCTTCCGTTTAGGGAGAGGAAAAGCATGGCACGCCAGGAGGAGACTCGATGGCAAGGGGCGGGTTTTCTAGTCAGCTCCACAATTGATAGGGTTTTTGGTTAGGACAGGTAGAGGAAAAAGAACACCGCGCTAGGAGGAGACTCTATGGTGGGGGAACCGGACTGCTAGCCTGCTCCAGAAATGAACGGGAGGCTTCCGGTTAGGACCTTTGTGGTTCTTTGAGTGTTTAAGGTTGTGGATCCCTAGTTTAGATCAAGAGAGCCAGAAGCATCTCAAGGGAAGCTTTGAAGAATGTCCTTTGCATTAAATTGCCAGGTAAAGTGGCTGGGGATTGTAAGGAGGGGAAATAGCTGAAGGAAAGGACCCCTATTCCACTAAGACACAGAGAACCATTAGAAGACTTGAGGATAGAGGAGTCCAACCTTGGCAACTTTTAAGACTCGTGGGCTTCAACTCCCAGAATTCCCCAGCACAAGTCTTAAAAGTTGCCAAAGTTGGACTCCCCTGCTGTAGAAGAAGGTGGAGCAGCTACTCAAACCTTCCAAAATACTTCCGACATCGAAAAAAAGCAAAACTTGGGGAACCATATTTGCAGCCACTGTGACCTAAATGTGTATCTTTTATCTAAATGTTTGCACGAGTTTGTCTTTTTGAAAGAAGAACAAGATCTGGCTAACACGCGGAGAAATACGGTAAGCCTGTGCTTCTGATGTGAAAACAAGCCCTCAACAATTGGATCGTTGTAGATCTGTGAGTAGATCTACGAAGGAATGCATAGCAGATCTGTACTCGCAACAGAAACAAAACTTTTAAAATGTGCTTAGGATTTGCTCTTTAACCCCAGATGTTGTAGTCTTACTGTTTGTGTACCGATGACAGCCTTCCTGTCAAAATATGGACTTTCTAAGATCAGGTGGAGAAAGGCCCACAAATCTGGAGGCCTATATTCCTCCTCCAGAAGGAATGGGGGTCTTTGCATTCTGGATCCACAAACGCTGAAGCCCCAACCTTCGAGGGCACGAAGGATGATGGGAGCTGTATTCCAGGAACACCTGGCAGCCCTGAGATGTGCTCCAAGACATCCACATAAATTCCATTGGATTCACGTTACTGTAAACATCTGGCCCAATAATATGCATTACTGGGCACACACATTCAATGGAAAACAACGCCATTGTTGGAACAGCGCCATTTCCAGAATCTGCAGCGCAAGAACATGGAATATTTCAACAGTGTGACCTCTTTTTTTTTTTTTTTTGTTTATAGAGCTTCATTAACAAGGTGTAACAAAATAACGCTTAAGTAGAAAGGTAAAACAGTATTGTGACTAGCAAATTATCTATAGTCTAATTAAATATTAATATTTATGATCAAAAAAATAAACTTATAAAACGGAAAATAAAAATAAAACCTTCACTGTAATAAGTATCAACAATATTCAGCACAATGTTCTGAGAAAGAGGTAATTTTTACACCAAACGTTGGATTCCCCCCATATAATTCTCCAGACAGTGACTGAAATGTATTAATAATTTCACCGCCCCTTCCCCCACTTTACAAGAAGATTAAAAAAAGAAAAAAGTTATCTTCTGAGCCTTTCATCCGTAATACAACCGTTTAGGAATATATTTTTTTTACTCCTGAAAACTTGCATTTTTTAATTCATCATGTTTGGAAATATTCTCCTTGTATTAATTGCTCTTCTGCCCCCCACCCCACTCCCACCCCAAATACCTGCCCCGTTCATAATAATGTATGGCACTTCTGACATTCATTCTCACCCATCTCATTCATTGAGATCCATTCCTGAAGTCCAAAATACCTTTAAGGTCAACCACAAATAATAAAAGACCTATAGTATGTAATCATATTTAGTTCCCTTTTTTTTTTTAACGGCACAACGCTGAGCTTAGTTTTAGAGATTAGTCCATTTCGTTTAAAAAAAAAAAATTCCTAGGAATAAAAAAAAGTGTGAAAGATGGCTTTACGTGTCATTCCGGGCAGAGGCCTCCCAATTGCAAAGAAAGCTGTGAAAATAAAAATTCACCTGCCCATTTTTCTCCTCCTCCCAGTGGATCTTAAAAAAAAGTCTCTTTTGGCATGAGAGAGAGAGAGAGAGAGAGAGAGAGAGAGGAGAGAGAGAAGAGAGAGATTGATTTTCATTCAGTATATTGCCTGCCAGCCGGGCTTCCCCAGCTCACCACAACATTGTTACTCACAACCATTCCCCCTTGGTGAAAACACATCCTGCAGATGCTGCCCCATTTTTCCGTAAGTTTTCTTTTGACACTATTGTTCTTCGTTGGAAACCAAGGGACGGCCTCCAGCCGCATGGCTTAACACGTGTTAAGTAACGGGACCTCTTCCATTTTTCTCCCGTGAGCTCCTCCAGAGACAGGCCGAGGCTTAAGCGTTTTGAGCAACGAAAGGAAAGTTAGAATGGTTATCATACCAAAAGCCGAGTATACGGTTTAAATGTCTGCTTGCAGGACGTTGTTGGCTTCTCCGTTTACATAAAGCGGGTTTTATCAGTACAGTGGCCTTTCCCCGGACGCTCTTGCCGGGCCGCTGCGTGAAGGACGGTCAAGGAGAAGGGACGCGGGCGCGGAGGGAGAGGAGCAGCCCCTGCTGGAGTTGGAGGCGGAAGAGTTTGCAGTTGGCGATGCGCAAAGCGGCGCATCCGGTGTGGCGAAGGTAGGACGGGAAGAGTGGTTTCGTCGGGTGCCACGTTCCGGTGCTTCTTCGGAATTCCCGAACGTAATCGTAACTGGTACCTAATCGCAACGGCAGGGTTAGTTTGGGAAGTTGGGAGAAGCAGCTTTGAAGACGGAAAGCCAAAATACCGAATTCAACAGCAAGGCATGCAGTAAAAGAAGCATTTGACATCTTTTAGAAAAGGAAGGCATTAGATGTGTTTAAAGATGAGAGTCACCTTGCTGAACACCTAATTCCCCCTGAAATGTCTTAGGCCTAAAGATATTTACTCATGGAAGTAGGCTGTATTGCTATTATCCTTCTCATCTTCTCATTTTTCTATCTTTCCTAATACCTTCTCCTATTGGTAGCTATGATTTATCACTTCAGTTCAACTTATTACATTCATAGACCAGAGACCAGTGGGTGTGGCTTGGTGGGCGTGGCAGGGGAAGGATACTGTAAAATCTCCATTCCCTCCCCACTCCAGGGGAAGGTTACTGCAAAATCCCCATTTCCTCCCAATCAGCTGGGATTTGGGAGGCAGAGAATAGATGGGGGGCGGGGCCAGTCAGAATTTTTACTACCGGTTCTCCCAACTACTCAAAATTTCCGCTACCGGTTCTCCAGAACTGGTCAGAACCTGTTGAAACCCACTCTGGTGTGTTACCATGCTTCAGTAAGCCAAAAAAACAGGGGGATGAGATTGTGGGTTACTGTGATGTGTCAAATAAAAACAGATCAACTTGGTTGTAAAGGGGGAATATTTAACATGTTAAGGGCAGCACCTGTAGGTCAGTGTAGCTTTCCAAAAGACGCTAAACTGGAGTAGTTGGAGTAATAACAACCTTCTTGTGAGCCAGGATATATTTGCAGCTTGATTACAGAAGAGAAGCTTACGTTTTTAAACAAAAAAATAATTGTTTTTCACTTATCCAGCGGAGTTATTAAACTCAAGATGTGAAGCCCCCTGAAAGCCCCCTTTTTAATTCTGAATTTTAAACATTTTCTACTTGTTTTAATCTGCCTTTATTGTTTCTATATCTTATTTGTAGTTGCGGAAGGACTACAGGAAGGTGGGCAGTTTCTAAACGTGATAAATAAATAAAAAACAAGATGACCCTTGAAAAGTTTGACAAGCCTATCTTGTAGCAATGTGATGTTTGATTAGAAAAACAACAATCATGTTACTACTGGTTTAGGCACTAACCTGTATCCAGATCCCCGATCACATATATGCTGGCCCCAATGGGCACAGCTCCGTACACAAACGAGGAACTGGCTGGGATGCATAAATTCTGATCACTCAGATAGATCCATCTGCAAAGAAAGGCAACATTTTAGGAGGTGAACATATGTTCATTAACGAGTAGAAAGACCTAAAAAGACATTCGCAAATGGCTCACACGGCACACTAAAATCCTTTGAAGGAGTTTAAAACTGATGCTATATTTCCCACTGAGGTGACTTATCCCGTGGACACGTTTCTCACAATGTTTCTCAAATATTCTCAAAATTCAACCTTCTCAAAACCCCTGCAGGCAAGCCATTTCACATTGCAGAAACAGGTGGATGCGGCTCTTATAGAATTTGCAGCCGAAAGCACCAGAAATAGATTACATGCTTCCTGTTTTGGCTAATGCTGCACAACGTTTTGTTTAATAGCTGCCGACATTCATATGCTGGGTGAATCAGTGACAGAATGCAAGTTCTGTACACAGAGGGTTTGGCATTCAATTTCCTGTACCTCCTGATCGAAGTGTTTCAGGAAGCATCTCTGGCAAATATTTCTAGCTTGAATCTCAAAGAATCGCCATCAGGTACAATAAACAGGGCTAGACCAAGCTCGGCAGCAGCATAAAGCAGTGGTGAAATGTAAAATTTGTTATTACTGGTTCTGTGGGCGTGGCTTGGTGGGGGGGGGTGTAATGTGACTGGGTGGGCGTGGCCAACATTTTTTTTTAACTTTTACAACCATTTTTTCTACAACCTCGAAGAGGTTGCAAAAAATGCTTTTAAAAGCCTCTGACGATCCCAGCTGAGTCGAGCGATCATCAGAGGCTTTTTTTTTTCTTTTAAAGCATTTTTTCAGCCGAAGAGGTTGTAGAAAAAGTGTTTTTAAAAATTAAAAAAAAAAAAGCCTCTGATGATTGCGTGGCTCAGCTGAGCATGGGGGAGGGGGTGGTGCAGGGATTTTTGCTACCGGTTCTCCTAACCACCTGCTGCCATCGCTACCGGATCGGGTGATCCGGTCTGAACCGGGAGGATTTCACCCCTGCCGCTTAATACGGCAGTTTAATACGAGAATGCTTTGTTATTTGTTTTCATTACTTTCTTCGTTATTATTTTCTTACCACAACTACAGGTGGACTTCGGGCTTACGATCAGGTTCGAGTCCAAAATTAACCTTGCTAAGCAAAGCAGTTAAGGGAGCTTTGCCCCGTTTTATGACCCTTTGGGGCACAGTTGTTAAACGAATCATGTGGTTATTAAGTGAATCTGGCTTCCCCACCATCCATTGCTTGTTGGAAGCCGGCCGGGAAGCTCGCGAATGATTATCACATGACCCCCCCCCAGACCGTCCGAATGTTGATCTTCCAAATTTTAACTTTGAATGGTCACTAAACGAACGGCCGTAATTTGAGAACTACCTGTATCTACGGAGCCTGGACATGATTCTTTTGAAGAACAGAATACTCCTCCAAAGGCCAGCCCAATCGTGAGACAGGAAGGGCCTGATCACCCCAGGCAAAGAGTTTGGATCGGTATCAGAGGATTGCAAATTATTATTTGTTGCTGCTGTGTATTTTTATGGGAAACAGTCCTTTGTGGCACTGTCGGTCGCCTCTGTTGGTCTGGACCGGAGTATTTCAAGCCCTGAACTAAAGGGTGGGAATTGCAAGTGGTTCGATTCCCCGCTCCCCCAATTTCAGGCAGCAAAGATCAATTCTTCAACATTTCAATTTGAGATCACGTGCTGTGAAGGAAGGAAAACGTATAGCCCTGGTGCAGAGTTTAAGGAGTTACACATCACCACCACCACCACCACCACCCCAAAAAAGTTTGGAATTCAATTACTGTACAGTGAAGCACAAGAGCCACAACACAAGTAGTCGACTGAACAATCCACGGTAACCAACAGAAATAGATCCCTTCTAATAAAGCTTTAGTAGCCATTTCCTATCAATCCTCACAGCCTCTTTTATAGTACAATAGCACCCTCTTCTGGTTAACCGCAGTATAAGTCATATTGCATTGCAGGTACTGATAGTCCTTGAGTTACGACCACAACTGAGCCCAAAATTTCTGTCGTTAAGTGCGACATTTATGAAGTGGGTTTGGCCCCATTTTGCAACCTTTTTTTTTGCCAGGGTTGTTAAGTGAATCACTGCTAAGTTAAATTAGCAACATGGTTGTTAAGTGATTGACTTCCCTGTTGACTGCCTGTCAGAAGGTCACAATAGGTGATCTCATAACCCTGGGATACTGCAACCGTCATAAGTATGAGTCCGTCGCTCATCTGGCCGTGGAGTTGATGCAACAGTTGTTAAGTGGGGAAAACAGTCATTGGTCACTTTTTTCAAGCGTCATTGTTAACTTCGAACGGTTGCTAAATGAACTATTGTAAATCGAGGACTACATGTACTGTAATGCCCACGAACTAGGATTGTGCAAAGAATTCAGAAGAGCTCTTTGCACAAGGCATAAGAGCGGTGGTGCATTCCTCTAGGAGCATGAAAGCAATGGGGTCCTTTCAAGAGGGCCTGACACGGCTGTCTGGCTGTCTTCAGATGCCTGTCAATGTCCAGCAGCTTCATTTCTCGTAACACGTTTGAGGGTGTAAAAGAATTTAGACCTGACACAAGGGTCTCAGACAAGAGGTTATACGGAGATTGCAGCGTTCCGAAGTAGAAGGGAAGACAAGAAAGTATTCAAAATAAACTTGGCATTCATGTTATTTAGTATAAAAGGTAAAGGTTCCCCTCGCACATACGTGCTAGTCATTCCCGACTCTAGGGGGCGGTGCTCATCTCCGTTTCAAAGCCGAAGAGCCAGCGCTGTCCGAAGACGTCTCCGTGGTCATGTGGCTGGCATGACTCAGCGCCAAAGGCGCACGGAACGCTGTTACCTTCCCACCAAAGGTGGTCCCTATTTTCATACTTGCATTTTTTTACGTGCTTTCGAACTGCTAGGTTGGCAGAAGCTGGGACAAATAACGGGAGCTCACCCGTTACGCGGCACTAGGGATTCGAACCGCTGAACTGCCGACCTTTCGATCAACAAGCTCAGCATCTTAGCCACTGAGCCACCGTGTCCCTTTTTATTTAGTATAAGATGGGGCATAAAGGAACGTGGACAAGCTAAGATTCTGCTATTGTACCTTACTACGTGGTGGGGGAATTCTGGGAGTTGAAATCCACAAAGTAGCCAAAGTTTGAAGAGCACTCTTCTTACAATAATATAGTGGCGGTCCAGGAATCCCTGCGGGGTTTGTTTCTCAACCTGGTTGACGCAGGAGGAGGCTTGTCCTTGCATCCTCAGACAATTAGGGACAACCTTTCAAAGGTGTCCTTTCAACCTTTCAAAGCGGCAATGAGCCTTCCAAAAGTTGCAGCAGCTTTCATGCTTCATGCTCTGTCTACAGCCATGTATTCCTCAGTATTCTGTCCTTTATGCTGTAGGATTAACTTTAATTCCCTCTTAAGATAGTTTAGAACCATGATGGCAAACCTATGGCACGTGTGCCAGAGGTGGCACGCAAAGCCCTCTCTGGGGGCACGCATGCCGTCACCAGCTGCTCTTCTGGTTTCCAGCGCGCATGTGGTTTCTGGCACGTATTTCCAGCCAGCTGGTCTTCAGAAAATGGCCAAAAAATGGGCCCTTTTCCAGCCGTTTTTTGAGCCAAAAACAGCCCAAAAAACCAGCCCAAAACCAGGCATGTGCACGCCGGCCAGCTGGCATTCGAGTTTCCGGTGCTGCGGCGTGCGCACATATACACACATGTAGGCGCGTTCCTGTTTGGGCACTCGGTGCCAAAAAGGTTCACCATCATTGATTTTAGAATCTCTCTCTATATATTCCCCCCGTTCTCCCTCTCTCTCCCTCTCTCTCTCCCCCCATCCATCTATCTCCCCCTATTTATCTGCACATTACTTTTCTTTTATATTTCATTTTAATTAAATGTGATTTCTCTACTCTACATTGCTGGTCTACAACCAAATAAAGATTTGATGGATGGATGCTTCCAGGAAGGATGCTGTTCTGGGAAGCTACTGAATGTTTTTTGTACAAGCTGGCTAGTCTATATTAACACTCCTACCCAACTTTCTTTCTAGGAGGGCAGGCTGCACTCAAACGTACAAAATGCCGCAAGATGCCTTTCCTTTGAAGGGAAAGAGCTTTCGCGGTGATTGGCTTCACCCTGGCAAAGATTTCCAGCTTTCCAGCCAACTGAAGATAAACCAAGTGACAAGACTGAGAAGGATTATCTGCAGAGGTAATCAATCAAAGGCGGCTTTATTGGCTAGAGGGAGAGCAACGGAGAATTATTCCCCAGGTGCAGCTCTTAATAATAAATGCTCTTCAGTGAAGTTGCCAGAGTCCAAACAAGATAACAGCCAACCGATTACAGCAGAGGTCTCCAAACTTGGCAGCTTTAAGACTTGTGGACTTCAACTCCCAGAATTCTCCAGCCAGCATTGCTGGCTGGAGAATTCTGGGAGTTGAAGTCCACAAGTCTTAAAGCTGCCAGGTTTGGGGACCCCTGGTTTACAGAGTGGATGAGACTCTGTTACAGAGCAAAGAGTTAGCTACCTCTTGAATTCATCGTGGTAGAATTCTGATTTGCACGTCACCATCTCACTGGTTTGATTGTCGTCGCGGCTTCTCACGCCGCCGAAGACGTAGAGCTCTGAAGCCACGCCACACGCCACGGCCCCAAACCTGAAAAACAGAGGAAGATGAGACAGGGTTAAGCATGGACATTAACTCAGCACGCATGTTAACTAACCCCCTTCCCGTGTTGTCTTAGCGGTTTTCACCCAACCTCATCCAGGCTTGGATAGTGACGTTTCCTTAGCGTAAGCTGCCGCCTTACTATTCCTGCCTCTTATTCCCCTGCATATCTCAGGCGAAGTCTAAAGCAGCGGTCACCACTGGTGGTCTGTGAGAAAATGTTGGTGGTCCGCAGAAAAATTATTTGCATAATTATTTGCATATTATTTGCATAGAGTCAGACATGACTGGTCAGGGGAAAACTTTTACCTTTTTTAAAAATGTGGAAATGTGGCTGTCAGATGCTCATCTTCACTTTCTTTGAAGCTCGCTAGCAACTGCCATAACCAGGGCGGAGGGAGCTTATGGGAGGGGAAAGTGTGCTGGAGGTAAGAAAGAATGCTTTGGGAAATTGGGGAGTATGGACACTAACAGGAATCACATGGTCAGTGGTGGGATGCTGCCGGTTTAACAACCGGTTCTGTGATTGCGCACTTCGCGTGTAAAGTTTTACAAATACTAACCTTCTGTGTTACCACTTGGGAGTAACACAGCTGAGGCATGGCAATCCATTGTGCTGCGATAAAGGTAAGTAAAGTGCAGGGAGGGGCAGGCAGGACGACCTGATTGTCAGAGCGAACCGGTTCGCTCCCAGCTGATCGTTGGAGCAAACCAGCTCGCCCGAACCGATTCGAACCGGTAGAATCCCACCCCTGCACTCGGTGCCAAACGAAGCCATCTGCCGAGTTTCAAGGACGCCAGACCCGGGAAAGGAATTTACACCAACGCCTGAGATGCTGAGTTCCCGAAACACAGGAATGAGATCTGATTGCCCTCACAGGGGATTGCTTTCAATAGATGATTTTCGTGTGATTATTCCTCAGAGCTTGCCTCCTCCATGCTGCACTCAGCATCTGTAGGAAATGTGCCTTTTCTCTAAATCCTATGGAGTCAAGGGTCATTCCTTCCTAGGGAGTAGATGGGGCCAGTCTGACAGTGGCTTTTAAAAAGTAAAAGAACAAAAAAAGAAATCCTAGCCAAAGAGCCTAGATACCACTCATTCTCTCTCCATAGTCTGCAAAGAAATGCAGGAGGCTAGTCTATTGGCAGGCCAGAGGTGAAAATACCTTTTGCCAAAGGACACCTCCCTGCAACAGACGTCTTACTCATCTGAACAAAACCTCCAGCACCTATGACAGCCAGGTTAATGCTTAAATCCAAGACTGATGAAGAAGACGCCAGGTTTAATCTGTGAATCGTCAAATGGCTTGTGAGAGTAATGAAATGGTGGATGGATCTAGTAATCTGGGCAGTAAATCTTAATAACAATGGCAATAGCGCTTAGACTTATATACCGCTTCACAGTGCTTTTACAGCTCTCTCTGAGTGGTTTACAGAGTCAGCCTATTGCCCCCAAACAATTTGGGTCCTCATTTTACCCACCTCGGAAGGATGGGAGGCTGAGTCAACCTGGAGCCTGGTGAGATTTGATCTGCCAAATTGCAGGCAGCCGGCAGTCAGCAGAAGTAGCCTGCAGGACTGCATTCTATCCACTGCACCACCGCAGCTCATCTAAATAACTCTTAATATCTTACTCACCTCCTCTCTTTCAGAGGGCAGATGGCCGTCCACTGCTGAGTCCTCGGGTCGTAACATTCCACAGACTCAAAGAGCTTTCCATAGGAACCACCGCCCATTGCATAGATCTTCTTCTTCATAGCTGCGTAGCAACCAATCTTAAAAAATGAAAATGCACAACATCTGTTACACAGAGCAGGGCATGAGTCAATTCGCCGCAATGTCCCGACAAAAGGCAGCAACACGACAGTAATACAAATGATGAACTCCTGAAAGGGAAAGGGGAAGTCCCCTCACACATTAATCAACAGATGGTTAAAAAAAGATCCCATTCCTGATACAATTCAAAACAAAAAACAAAAGAGTCCTCAAGATTGAGTGCTTTTAAAATCTGGATCTTTATTTGGAACATAGGAAGGCAACTCCAACAGGATGGCTCTGCTGAGATTCAGCTTTTCTCTACACAGGTTTAAGGATTGTTTCTCTTTCTGTAGTGCCTGGAAAGAGTTTAATCAGTTCTATCAGCTCCAGTGTACTTTGTTCTCATTTTCTAAAGGCATTTTCTTGTTCCTTAACACTTGCATCATGTATTATATTAGGTTCACAAAAGATTTTACCTTCTTGTATCATGAAAAGAGGAAGGTGAAGAGCGAGGAGGAGGAGTGGAAGAGGAAGAAGGGGAAGGGGAAGAAGGAGGAGGAGGAGGAGGAGGAGGAAACAGGAAGGGGAAAGGGAATTGCAGACAAATTTCTGTTGTGATCAACATAAACCATAAATCTGACTCTGAGGCCTCCTTGAAGCCAAATTGGCAGAATACAGGAAAAGAAAGGTGCCATAAACCAATTGTCAAACCTGCAGGAGAGGTAGAAGTAGTCTTTCTGCTTTAGATACATGAAAGCAACAGACAGGTGTTGCTTTGATAAAAGAAACCAGCAGGTGTTTCCTCCTAAAGGTAGAATTCCCTAAACTGTTCAAACAGTCTATCTTGAGACAACCAGCCAATTAAAAAGGGCCTTTTTCTATTATTTCTTTTTTTTTCTCCCACGTTGTTTTATTAAGAGTCATACAGGATGATAGAGACCAAAGTTGCATATTTGAAGAGCATCGTAACGATCTGTGGAGCCCATCAAAGTCAGCAAGACTTGGTCCAGCTCAGCATTAAAAGTTCTTTAATGACGCCTTCATTGAGCTCCACTCAAGCCTTCCAGAACAAATTCAACTTCCTGCTTTTGACTATCAAGATTGTTTATATCCAAAGGCAGGGGTCAGCAATCCACGGCTCTGGAGCCGCATGTGGCTCCTTCATCCTACTGCTACGGCTCCGTTACCGGTCGGCACCACAATTTTGACAGGAGTTTACGGTTAGGGGGGAAAAGCACGGTGCGCCAGGAGGAGACTCTATGGCAAGGGACAGGTTTTCCGTTCGGCTCCACAATTGATAAGGCTTTCGGTTTGGACAGATAAAGGGAAAAGGACACCAACTAGGAGGAGACACTATGGTGGGGGAACTGGACTTCTGGTCGGCTTCAAAATTGAACGGGGGGCTTCCAGTTAGGACCTTTGTGGCTCTTTGAGAGTTTAAGGTTGCCGATCCCATCCAAAGGGAACAACCAAGTTCCTTGAATTGCAAGACCTCAAATGCTGCCTCAAAAGACCTTCAAAGCAAAGTTGCCAACATAAAGCTTTAAAGTTTTTCAGGAGAAAGTTAGCAAAGGCACAACGAGACAGAAATCATAACAGGGACACCGATTAATTTAAAATACCAAGGAAATCAAGTGGATTTCTTGGCCCGATTACCATTCAAGGTGGCAGCCCTTGCATATTGGGTTTTTTTCCCCCATTTTTAAAGCTTTTGTTAATTTTATATGAGTATTAGATTGTGTCTGTCTGTCTGTCTGTCTGTCGACAGGACAGGGTGGTCAGCGAAGAACTTACTCTCCGGGAATCCATCTAAGTAAGAATTCTTCTAGAACCACCAAAGGAGCTTTTGAGATGAGCTTTTTGATGCAATTGGGAGTTCTGAGGCTGTTTTTTTAAAGAGCCTGCACTCTTTCGCTGCCCTTTTAGTGGCTTTTTAAAAGTTGTTCAGAAGTTGAGTCATGGCAACTGGGAAAAAAAAATCGTTTTGATTGGAAACGTTCCACTGCTTATGCAAGTATGTTCTTCGGTTCACTCTTCACTGAAGAAACGACTCGGATAAGTGGCGAAACGTTTCAAACCAAAAGGAAAAAGAAGCCCAGTTGCCATGACTCACCTTCCAGCCAAGTCTACTTGGATGACTGTCTTCATTGACTTTTCAAAAGTGCTTCTGAGAAGCACGTAGATCCTGTTTCGAGGCTGAAAAACAACACGAAGTGAACAAAATAAACCTCTTCCTCTTATTTTTTGTATTTAAACTGGCTGGCGCAAGGTCTTTCCTCTGAAGCTTCTACCGCCGGTAGCTTTTCAAAAGACGTTATAAAACCTCACATGGCTATTTAGATGATAGGAGCAGATCTGGATGGAACAAACATTGATATTATTTCCCTTGCTGGGTTTAGGATAATCTACAAGCAACAGCATAAATTGCTCAGAAAGTCCATCTGCTGAAGCTTGAACAGCTACCAGAAGATCTGGCCCTCGTCTCTACTTCACTTTTTTTCACAACGGCAACCAACAACCGAAACATCCTTTTACAATATTAATACGTGGTGTAAAGCCTATTGGCAGCTTGCAGCAGCTACATCAACAAACCACTTCTGCAACCTTGCCAAGAAAACTGCAGGGACCAGTCCAGGCAGTTGCCAGGCGTCAACGCTGCCTTGTGTCTCACACAGTCACACAACCAGCTACCTAGCTGAAAGGATTGCTAAGAAAAATTACTAGCTATTTTGAGTCCATTACATGACGCCAATGTGCACAATTCTACAGTATCAAGTCAGGGAAAGATCTGGGGCAGGGGTTGGCAACCTTAAACACTCAAAGAGCCACTAAGGCCCTAACCGGAAGACCCCATTCAATTCTGGAGCCGACCAGAAGTCCGGTTCCCACACCATAGAGTCTCCTCCTAGCGTGGCATCCTTTTTCTTCTGCTGACCGGAGGTCCGGTTCCCCCACCATAGAGTCTCCTCCTAGCGCAGCGTCCTTTTTCCTCTACTTGTCCTAACCGAAAGTCCTATCAATTGTGGAACCGACTGGCAACAGGGAGCTGCAGCAGAGGGATGAAAGAGCTGACCCCCTGATCTGGGGTTTCTGAGACAAGTGAATGAGAATTGCCCGACCAGGAATTGAGAACCTGCAGCCCTTTGAAGACGCAAATGGAGAACTATTGTCATCATCCTTGAATATTAGTGGTTATGGCTGGGATGTATGGATATTGAAGTCCAATAGCATCTAGATCAGTGTTTCTCAACCTTGGAAGCTTGAAGATGGGTGGACTTCAACTCCCAGAATCCCCCAGCCAGCGCTGCTGGCTGGGGGATTCTGGGAGTTGAAGTCCACCCATCTTCAAGCTTCCAAGGTTGAGAAACACTGATCTAGATGGCCATCTAGAGCTGATTGAGATTACACTCCAATTGGTATTGCTAGCCCCTAAACCAAAGTTGTAGCAAGACAACTTTAGGGATTTATATATTTAACTGTGAGGACAGCCAACTCAAACAACTCTGGGAAATTTTATAACTGACTTATAAATTCCTCAATCGGTACTTAATTTTCCTTTATTTCTTTTCTCGTTTACCTTTTTCCTTCTTGTCTCTTGTTTAGTAGATACTGTAATTCTTGCAGAAGCAATTGCTCTGTTTGGTTTTCAATCTGTTTAATGGCAGTTAGTACATTACGGTCTCTTTTAAGATAAATTTGGCAATAATCCCCAAAGAGATTTAAAACCTCTTAATTCAAGTGCATCTTTTTTTTTTTTTTTTAAATAGCTTCTTGAGGGTTGGGGAAAGGTACAGAAAGGAAAACTGAGGAAACCAGAGCTTATTGTTTTATGCTTATAATTGGTAAGAATCTTTTATTTTTTATTTTTTTTTAAAAAAAACCCCATCACATGGAGAAAAGGAGTGGGAAAAGAGAGAGAGAGATTGCAGTAGTTTCAGAAAGAAATATGACCAGCTTGCTTTTTTCCTTTTGCTTGCTTTTTACCTTCCTAATCATGGTTAAATCTGGTTGCTTTGTCCATGTCCTATTGTAAATGTCATAGGACTCCATGGAAGTGAGCACCTGTTCTCCATCCTCGCCTCCCAAAACGTATAGGACCCCATCAATCTCGACCAGACCAAAATTGTGCCGGGCCTATTGGAAAGATGAAATGTAAGAATGAACTCTTAAATCAAGACAGTTCTGCAAATTTTCTTAGGTTGCAATACAAGCTATGGAGTACATAGGCAACTACAATACACCATTCACAGAAACGGAAAGCTACCTCAGTCATTGGTGGCAAGGGGCTCCACGTATTTGTATCTGGATCGTACTTTTCGCCCGAATTTAGCGTGGCTTTATTTTCATCTTGACCTCCCAGGACAAACAGGAATCCCTCTGAGAAACAGGCCATAAAAATATATTTCAAAACACAAATTATAAGGATGGCACATCGAGCTAGCGTATGCATTTTGTAAGAACGATCAACAATTGGCGAGAGAAAGAAGCGCTGGAATTAAATTACAGAAACTATTACAAGTGCTACATCTTCAGGTTTTAATAACAGAGTTGAAGGGACCTTAGACAGCTTCTCATCCTATCTCCAGCTCAGGCAGGAAACAAATAGCTGTCCAATCTCTTCTTAGAAACCACCCACAGCTTCTGGAGGCAAAGCCATTCCACTGATTAATTGTTCTCACTGACAGAAAATGTCTCCTTAGTTCTAGGTTGCATTTCTCTTGATAAAGATTCCATCCATTACTCTTTGTCCTACCTTCAGGTGCTCTGGAGAATACGCACTTCTTCCTAGCTGGCAATATGATTCCTGTCTAGCCATACCACGTTGTGTATGATAAGTGTAGCTTGAGTCTGACTTTACTGCCTAATGAAGTTGGGCAACGTTTTGCCCAGATCTTCTCATGAACATGACAATTGATACTCTGGACTACATCTGCAATTATTTCAAGTAGATTATTCATTGAGTGAATAATCCAGCAGATATAGCTAAGGTAAAGGTTCCCCTCGCACATATGTGCTAGTCGTTCCTGACTCTAGGGGGCGGTGCTCATCTCCGTTTCAAAGCCGAAAACCCAGTGCTATCTGAAGACGTCTCCGTGGTCATGTGGTCGGCATGACTCAATGCCAAAGACACATGGAATGCTGTTACCAAAGATGGTCCCTATTTTTCTACTTGCATTTTTTACTGCTTTCGAACTGCTAGGTTGGAAGAAGGTGGGACAAGTAACAGGAGCTCACCCCATTACACGGCACTAGGGATTCGAACCGCTGAACTACCGACCTTTCGATCAACAAGCTCAGCATTTTAGCCACCACATCCCTACTTATGCAAGTATATAGTGGACACCAAAATGAACACCAGACTAAGCTATTCATTTATCTTCTTGGCTTAGTATGTTTTGTGAACATAGTAATAGCAATAGCAGTTAAAACTTTAGTGCTTTACAGCCCTAAGCGGTTTACAGAGTCCGCCTCTTGCCCCCAACAATTTGGGTCCTCGTTTTACCGACCTTGGAAGGATGGAAGGCTGAGTCAACCTTGAGCCTGGTGAGATTCGAACTGCCAAATTGCAGGCAGCTGGCAGTCTGCAGAAGTAGCCTGCTGTACTGCACTCTAACCACTGCGCCACCACGGCTCGTAACCACAAACAAAGCCACTGTAGTTTGTTAAACATAGTTAAAGAAACTATGGTTGACTATAATGTATATGTATCTAATTACTGGCTCTAAGATGTTTAACAAGTTTCTATTAGGCAGCAAAGAAAATGTATCAGGCCAAAAGGATTACATCAAAAGAGTAAAAGAACCAGTTTAGTGTAGTAATGATGAGCTGGCCTAGGAGACTGAGTTCTAAGCTCCCCCTTAGGCATGGGCTGAGGCGACTCCAAATGCTGGCTGAGGCGACTCCAGTCACTCTCTCTCAGCCCAACTCAACTCAGAGAGTTGTTGTTGAGGGGAATATAGGAGGGAGGAGGAGTAATAGGGATATTTGGTGTCTTGAGTTACATGTAAAAAAAGGCAGGAAAGAAAGTGCGTGTTATTAAAAAAAAGATGTTGAGATCCTAGAAAGAGTGCAGAGAAGAGCAACCAAGATGATTAGGGGACTGGAGGCTAAAACATACGAAGAATGGTTGCAGGAACTGGGTGTGTCTACGTCTAGTGAATTGGACGACGAGGGGGGTGACATGATAACGGTCTTCCGATATCTGAGGAGCTGCCACAAAAAGGGGGGGGGTGTCAACCTATTCTCCAAAGCACCTGAGAGCAGGATAGGAAACAATGGATGGAAGCCAATCAAGGAAAGAGGCAGCCTGGAATTAAGGAGAAAATTCCCAACTTTGAGAACAATTAATCAGTGGAACGGTTTGCCTTCAGAAGCTGTGGGTGCTTCACCACTGCAGGCCTTTAAGAAGAGACTGGACAGCCATTTGTATGAAATGGTATAGGGCCGTGATGGTGAACCTATGGCACGTGTGCCACCATATCAGTCGGCACACGAGCTCAGCTCCAGCTGATTTCCGGGCCTTCTGGGCCCACCAGAAGTAGGGAAACAGGCTGTTTCCTGCCTCCGGAGGGCCTTGGGGGGGGGGGGGGGAGGTGAGGAAGGCCCGTTTTTCTTTCTCACCTGGCTCCAGAACCTCTCTATGAGTCTGGGGAGGGAGAAAACAGCCTTCCCCACCCCCTCGGAGGTCCTCCAGAGCCTTCTATGAAGACAGCAAAAAATGTCACTTCCTGCCCAACCGGAAGTTGGGAAACGGGCTATGTCTGGCCTCCGGAGGGCTTCTGAGGGGGTGGGGAAGGCCGTTTTCGCCATCCCCAGACTCATAGAGAGGATCTGGAGCCAGGTGAGACAGACAAATGGGCCTACTGGGCCATCACGTGCCAGGAGTGGGGGGGAGAGGGGGGGTCATGTGCACATGTGCGGGGCACATAGAATTATGGGTGTGGGCACGCGGGCGCGCAAACCCCCCCCTTCCTGGCATGCAATGGCAAAAAGGTTAGCCATCACTGGTATAAGGTCTCTTGCTTAAGCAGGGAGTTGGACTAGAAGACCTCCAAATTATCTTTCAACTCTTGTTATTCTGTATTCTGATTATATTCATAGTCAATGAAGAAAAAAAAAAAAAAGCAAAATATATACAATATGACTGGGTTCCTAAGACAAGGATGTATGTATTGATAGCACTTCCTTGTACACAATGTCTAGGTGGGAAATGACAACATCTCCAAAATGGCCAGATAGTTCACCATATTGCAATTCTAAGCCGCAACCCTTTTATATATGCACCTACATCATATAAAATGTCAGGGATCAAATTGTGATGCTGTGTCTACAATCTTGCCTGTTCTAACTTCCACAAATATGTGGCCCCTGAAGATGCTGCCAGAGGAAATGGAAGCAAAGAAAATTTATTTTGGTAAAAACCTACGATACCTCTTAGAATACAATAGCAAGAGGATAAACTTTAGAAAAGCTATGAATACAATAACATTTCCCACTGATCTCTTTTGAATATTGCCTTGTATTTATTAGACAAAAACCAGTCACCTCATCAAATATTTATTTAATTGATATACCAGACGGGTATAATTGAAAGACGCTTGCTCCTGGGGAGGAAAGCTATGGCAAAGTTAGACAGCATTCTAAAAACCAGAGACATCACCCTGCCAATAAAAGTGCGTATAGTCAAGGCTATGGTTTTCCTAATTGCAATGGATGGCTGTGAAAGTTGGACCATAAGAAAGGCTGAGCGCCAAAGAATTTAGACCTTTGAACTATGGTGCTGAAGAAGACTCCTGCAAGTCCCTTGGACTGCAAGGCGATCAAACCGGTCAGTCCTAGAGGAGATCAACCCTGACTGCTCTTTAGAAGGCCAGATCCTGAAGATGAAACTCAAATGCTTTGGCCACCTAATGAGAAGGAAGGACTCCCTGGAGAAGAGCCTAATGCTGGGAACGATTGAGGGCAAAAGAAGAAGGGGACGACAGAGAAAGAGATGGCTGGATGGAGTCACTGAAGCAGTCGGCGTGAGCTTAAATGGACTCTGGGGGATATTAGAGGACAGGAAGGCCTGGAGGAACGTTGTCCATGGGGTCGCGATGGGTCAGACACGACTTCACAACTAACAACCACCACCACATGGGTCTGGTGAAACTAATATTTCCTCCTTCCTCCCTCCCTCCCTCTATGTTTTTTTTCCCTCTAAACTAGAGATAAGTTAATTATTTACAGGTTAATACTTGCCCAGGTTCTGATCGACAGTACCTAAAAGCTGATTTGACTTTGTAAATATTTAAAAGATTTGTATCCTTTTTTATTCAAGGGAAGGAGGGAAGTTTCCTACCTGCAGAAAGCACACTGTGGTTTATCCTGGCAGTACTCATAGGAGCCAGCTCTATCCACAATTGCCTGTGACGATCGTACAAAGGGCACATGCATCGCACTGCGGCTGAGGGCTTCCTGGAGCTGAACAGAAAGAAAAAGCAGAAATTAACTCGTCGCATAGGACAATTCATTTTTAAACGCTTTAAAAAGTGCTCAGCGCTCTCTCTTAAATATTTCAGAAAGACTTGGCCTCCAATATGCTGCACAAACTACCGTATTTTTCGGAGTATAAGACACATCAGAGTATAAGACACACCTTAATTTTTGGGGAGGAAAATAAGAAAAAAGCTGATTGGCAGGCAGATCGGCCTCCCGGAATACCCCCAATCAGCTGTTCCCAGAGGTGAATTTTAGCAACAGGTTCCTTGGTTGTGAGCTCTGGGCCTTGTTTCTTTTTTGCTTTTTTTTCTGCCTCTGAAACTTCTGAAACTCTGTTTCAGAAAAAACTTTTTTTCCTGCCTCTGAAAGCTCCGAAACAGCTTCAGAAAAAAAGCGTCTGAAGCTCTGTTTGGAGGCTTCTTTTCTGAAGCTTCGTTTCTGATGCCTTTTTTCAGCCTCTGAAACCTCTGTTTCAGAGGCTGGGCGGGGCTACATTCGGAGTATAAGACGCACCCAGATTTTCACCCTCTTTTTTGGGGGGAAAAAGGTGTGTCTTATACTCCGAAAAATACGGTAATCAGTACTGGGAAAGACAGTAAGAAGCTGAGATAAACCAATCCCAAATAAACCTTTATTTTATTTTTTGGAGAAAAAGATTATAATTTGATTTCTGGCTATAAAACAAGAATCAGAACACAACACTTTTCTTTGCGATGGAGGGAATAAAGAAAGAAAATCCAGGAGAAGAACTCAATTATTTTGATATGAAAGTATTCCTATCTTGACACTTTGGTTAGTAAATTAATCTATTTTGGGGTGTGTGTGAGAAAGGGAAGGATAGGGTAGATTACAATTTACCTTGTGGATCTTGGTCATAAATATAACCCAGCAAGGAACCAGTTCAGGCTACAACTAATCATCCTTTATAGTTTTCTATAAAGGTTTACAGGGTCAATTTAAACCTTTTCTGGGAATAGAATATGACACTTTGGCTACAACGTGGCATTTCACCATCTTTAAAATTACTTCAATATAAAAAGTGAGACAAGCCAACTTGACTGGTAGCTGCCAAGAAACTCTCCCAGATCTTAGCTTGACAGCAGAGATGAAGCTAGGCCCCTGGGTTGAATGATAACTGTTGTGGCCAGCCAGCGGACAGCAGAGCTGGTAGCAGATTCGAACAGTGATAAGGTTGGGGAGGAACCTGGGCCAGTCCTGGAGTCTGGGGAAGACTCTGATGAGGGCTCTGCGTCGGAGGCAGAAAGGGGGCCAGGACCGTATGCCAGTTATCAGCTGCCTTCAGAGTCAGACATCAGTGAGGGAGACGAACAGCTGGAGCCTGTTCCCAGTGTGTGCATGCATAGAGTTGCCAGACGAAGGGAACAGCTAAGGAACAAGGGTCGACTTGGGAGTAAGGCCACAGTTGGACAATGAATGGCCCCTCCCAGATGGAATAAAAGAGGAGCGAAAGGGAATTTGCAGGAGACAATTAGTTCGCTTAATTGGTTCATGACTCTCTGAGACATCTTGCCAAGTTTTGAAGATATCGGCCTGGCAGCTCCCCAAGCCAGATAAGATCTGTGACTATAAATTCTCCCTTGAAAGACTTTGCTGGATGCGAATGAGAGGAATTTACAGTAACTTAATAAAAAGGGTTTTTTATCTGCTTCATGCTCTTGGGAAGCCTAGGTCAGAACAATAACTGTCTCAAAGCAATCCATAATTCTCAAACTCATGAGATTCTTGGTCTTTTCCAGTCTTGCTTTTCTTCTTGCAGATGTTTGGTTACCAAGCCAGGTGACATCAGTAGTCTACCCGATGATGGACTTAGCTTGATAATGAAACATTTTTGCAGGAAAAGTAAGGTCAGGCCACCAAGAACCCAACCATTTGACCCTTAAGCTCCATTTATTCTCTACTACTGCAATCTCAAACATTTCTTGGATGGTGTGTTTGACCTTTATGTCAAATTTATGGCGTCATCTTTCTGATTCCTTCTCTTGCCAAATGAGCTCCATAGCTACTTTCATTAATTACTTACACTCTTTCTTCACCCCCGACGGTCACGATGCACTCAGAGTATCCCCGGGGTTTAAAAGAAGCCAGCATCGCCTCTTCTTGCTGGGGTGGAGTGAGTGGAATGTTGTTACATTCTTTGACAATCTCCCGAACCAATGGCTCATTCATCATTTGTTCACGCAAGTAGGTAGAGTCCAATCCAGTGACCCACACAGCTGACATAACATCCTTCATATGAACCTGGAGAGCCGCAAAGATAACGGAAATCACAAAATGACCTTAACTCCACAAGCTTTATAGACAAGTTTGTGCTTAAACTTTTCTTGTTAAAAAGACTTTCTGTCAGGTTTCGATGTCATCTCAAATAAATTACACTCCCAAACAATTAATCTTTGCTGAAATATTCCATTTATTGAGTATGACAGATCTGGCCCCGACTTCGTCGTAGCCGATACTAACCCTCTGACCCCCAAACCCTTCCCTTTCCATTCCCCAATTCTTATCTTCCCATTGGCCATCTTCCAAGCCAGTCTCCCCAGCTTCTGACCTCACCCCACAGGAATGTTCCCCCCTCCCATCCCATCTCCTAGGGGATATTATCTACAGAGAAAATAAGTAGGTGAAAAGTCAAGCCTCGTCTTTTTTATGGCAGCATCAGAATGCTGACACTTTCTCAGGAAGAGAGGCAACTTCGGAGGGGGGAAGCAGTGGCAGGGTAAGGACTATATTTGCAGGAGACCAATGCTGCTATGAACCACCTCGGCATGGCAGGAAATCCTAGACCAGGTTTCAGCAATTGTAGGCCAAAGCAGGGGTCTTATCCAAATTAGAGAATAAATTGGGTGTGATGCTACTTTGCCTCCTCATGGTGCATCCTGGATAGCACGGTAGTGTGAACCAAACGACTTAGCAACAAGTGGCAGCCAGACTACATCGAAGAATTGGAAGTTAACGACAGCTGGCAGTCAGGCATCTTTGTAGAACTCCTGGCTCTCTAAATACATGGCAACAGATAAACACCAGCTTTCGTCAGATCAGGTGCTGAGTCTAACAGGACATATCGAGGCTGGTTTCCAGCGAGGCTTAATAACCACAGCTGTGTTCATCGACCTTACTGCAGCATACGATACTGCGTGGAAGAAGGGTCTGCCAGGTTTTGACCTTCCTCGCCAGCATTGGTCAACTCTGAACAGAATCCGTACCCAACACGGTGTCTGCCTGGACTCATTGTTTTAGTGGGGTCTTGTCTGTGTGTGACTGTCGTGCTCCTCGACGAAATATCCACCACATTGTGTCCAAATGTCCATCATCACAGCGGCCCAATGTCTGATTTTTTTTCAACAAGCTGAGCGGACTGGACATTAATATTTAAACTACTATAAGTTCATATATTTGCCATACGCTAAATAAATAGAGAATAAATGGTTCCAACGACTAAGTCTTGTAATGAATGAAGGCAACGGGGGCAGGGGTGTGCCTAAAGAAAAAAAAGCAATGACAAGAAATACTACAGTCTATTTACAAGTTGAATAATACATATGGTTGCAATAAATGTTTCAATTCTGCCAAAATGGAGAATATGATGTTAGGACAAAATTTAGCTTTCTTTTATTCCTACTCCTGAGTTTTTAGATAAACAACTGTTCTTGATTGTGCAGCTAAGATGGTGAATTCGACAGTGAATAATGCCTGCTGATATCCTGGAGGTCAGGTAGTCCTCAATTTAACAGCAGTTCGTTTAGTGACTGTTCAAAGTCACAGCGGCACTCAAAAAAGTGACTTATGACTGTTTTTCACACTTACAACCATTGCGGCATCCCCATGTTCAGTGGATCAAAATTCAGGCGCTTGGCAACCGACTCATATTTATGACGGTTAAGAGTGTCTCAAGGTCACGTGATCACTTTTTGTGACCTTCTAATGAACAAAATCAATGGGGAGGGCCAGGTTTGCTTAACAACCGTGTTGCTAACTTCACAACTGCGGCGATTCACTTAACAAGTGTGGCAAGAAAGGTTACAGAATGGGGCAAAACTCACTTAACAAATGTCTCGCTTAGCAACAGAAATCTCGGGCTCAGTTTTGGTCGTAAGTTGAGGACTACCTGTATGGGATGACGTAGGAACTACAGGAGCAAGGAGAATCGAAGCAGAGCAAACATTGAATGACCATGTTCCAAAGCAGGGAGCCAAACATCCAACATTAGAAGCATCCGAATAAACCAACACGAGCAAATAACCGTACGTTTTATCCAAACATCTTAAAAGTTAACTTTTGGACTCTGTACCTTTCTTAATTCGGGATCGTGGGAAATCCACCGAATGACCGCTTCAAAAATATGTTTTTCATCCCCGACGTTTAACTTCTCCAAGGAGAGGACTTCTTTTAGTCTTTGAGGACTGAGTTCTAGGAATTCTTCTGTGCTGCTGACATCCCGGAAGTGTGTTTCAAGATACTCTGAGGCCAGGTAGTGAACGTGGAGGAGACAGTAGTGTAGTGCAAAGTCCCGAATGCCAATACAGTTCTCAGCAGCAATGCAACCCTCCAGAAACTCACAACAGAGCTTTTTCAGGTCCGTAAGCAGCAACAGGTCAGCAGCTTGTACCACATCCTGGATGGTTTCTTCGCTTAGCTTGATCTAGGGTTCAAGGGCAGAAAAGTACAGCCAAGTTATGACGAAGGCATGAGTCAGACTCCAGATACCTTGCTATATGTTAGCACCTTAGATTAATAAACAAGTAAAAGTGGAGTGCTAGAAAAATACAAAAGGTGTTATGGCCAGCCAGCAGGGGATTGGACTAGAAGACCTCCAAGGTCCCTTCCAACTCTTTTATTCTATTTCTATTTCTAACTTGGCTTTCAGAGTCACAGAACACATAGCAGATGTTTTGATTTTCTTTGGGGTTTGCAACTTTCGGCAAAGTGTTTGGCTGGCTGCTGCAGAAGTGAGATTCCCCATTTGGACTTCCAATCTCCTCCAGCTGCATTTTCTTAATGGATGCTAGAGTATATTCAGAATTCAATAGATAAAAAACCATAATCTCTTTGAACAATCACATGATGCTTAAGAATGAAATGAGCGTTTGACAAACTGGGGCAAAGTCTATTTTAACTTTGTGAAGTTTTTATTGATCCATCAGGAGATCCATCAGAAACTGGCCAGGATTCATTGTGGAATACTTCTGTTTTATGAACTTATTTCGTAAGAGATTTAACTTACATCTCTAGACTTACTTTTGAGCGCACATGGTCAGAATTGCGACTGGATACACATATGTGCACACAGAATATTCCTGAAGACATTATGGAGGATTAGGATTAGTAACACATACCTGGCCACTGAAGATGTAGTCCAGAATCTCTTTCATGGTATCCACAGATATCCCTTCAAGTTCAATTTTATACACGGATCCATCATCCTTGGGAGAGTTATAGTTCAGTTTTGTTCTGTAAAGGACAGAATAGGGCAAAACGTCTCAGAAAATCACACATGAAAAACATTCCAGTTTCCGGATTCTTTTCAATAATAACATCTTCTATGATTGTTCTCAAAAATTCCAAGAGCACAAGTAGAAAATTCTTAAGTTAATAAATATTAACATTTCATGGCAATAATTATTTAGACGTTCAGTGAAATTTCGTGGCATTTAGTATTCTACTTAATGATAAAAATTATCCCTTTTCATTTAATTTCTTAAATCTCAGATAGGTTGTACATTTGTCAGGTCCATATGGATACCTGAGCATTTGTACAGAATAATTCCAGATGATGTAATGATACATTTCTCCAAATGCAACAAATATAAGTAAGTCCATGACTGCGAAACAAGGCCCGGTGACAGGACAGGACAGGACAGGACAGGACAGGACAGAATAGAATTCTTTATTGGCCAAGTGTGATTGGACACACAAGGAATTTGTCTTGGTGCATATGCTCTCAGTGTACATAAAATGAAAAAATACATTCGTCAAGAATCATAATGTACAACACTTAATGATAGTCATAGGGAACAGATAAGCAATCAAATCATATTAGGAAACAGTCAATATAAATCTTAAGGATACCAGCAACAAGGTTACAGTCATACAGTCATAAGTGGGAGGAGATGGGTGATAGGAACGATGAGAAGATTAATAGTAATGCAGACTTAGTGAATAGTTTGACAGTGTTGAGGGAATTATTTGTTTAGCAGAGTGATGGCGTTTGGGAAAAAACTGTCCTTGTGCCTAGTTGTTTTGGTGTGCAGTGCTCTATAGCGTCGTTTTGAGGGTAGGAGTTGAAACAATTTATGTCCAGGATGCAAGGGGTCTGTAGATATTTGCACAGCCCTCTTTTTGACTCATGCAGTATACAGGTCCTCAACGGAAGGCAGGTTGGTAGCCATTGGTTTTTCTGCAGTTCTAACTATCCGTTGAAGTCTGTGTCTGTCTTGTTGGGTTGCAGAACCAAACCAGACAGTTATAGAGGTGCAGATGACAGACTCATCAATGTGAAGCAAGGTCATGGCTCTTTATCAGGTATTGCATGAAATGTCCAATTAAGCCAAATAATTAAAAGAAACACCCCACATCAATGTTTAAACTTCAGGGACTCACAATTTGTCAGAATCACAGGAATAGCAGAAGCTATTGTTAAGTATTACAAACGACAGAAACAACAGAATCAATCAAGCAAAATTTGAATTATTTGACTTGACAGCTAGATTCATATGAAACCTTGGACACCGGGCCTTGCCTTGCTCGCCGCCATTTAAACTAGACAAGGTTAATATCATAGCCGTGTCTCTGTTAAGAACTGGGCAAAAGGCCAAAATGCTGAATGTTCTGTCTTGTCAATGAGATCGTGGCACAACTTTGCTGTGGTCTTCATTAAAAGAAAAGGATGCTTTGCAAAACATGTCAGCGTGTGGGAAACTCTCTTCCTTCAAGCCAACCAGCTGACTTGAAGCCTTCCTGATGGGAGCCCCAGCAGAATTGTTCTCTTCGCCACATACATGCACGCACACGCAACCAGGAACAGCTTTTGTGTGCAAGATTACAAAGGATGTGTTTACACAGCACGTTTTATACAGACGAGCCTTTTCTGGTTCAGCCTTTTATGTAATTTTCCACTTAAAAACTTGAACTTACACACAGGATCAAGAAACTTCCAATTCGAACAGTGTTTCTCAACCTTGGCTGCTGGACGATGTGTGGACTTCAACTCCCAGAATTCCCCAGCCAGCTCTGCTGGCTGGGGAATTCTGGGAGTTGAAGTCCACACATCGTCCAGCAGCCAAGGTTGAGAAACACTGAATTAGAAAGTTTGTAGAGATGTTATGAGTCATCCAGGCCATGGTTGTCCCAAAGGGATTTTTCATTCCCATCCATTCCCCAGTGTCCTGTCAAGAGCTGAAGAAGCTTCTTGGATGAGAAGCGAAACGTCTTCAAAAGAAAAAAATGAGAAAGTCCAGTTGCCCTCCTGAAAAAGCACCTTTGGGACTTTCAATTAGAAACACTCTTTCCTTCAGAATAGATAAGGGAGAGCGAGCAAATGAAGCAAGAACAGCAGTAGAAATAAATGTCCTTATTTCTTTCGGTTTTGTTTAAGACAGAAACAGATCTAACTTGCTGTCGACTTTTTTTATTAAAGGGTACCAAGCTTTAAAATGTACCGCATTTCCCCGAAAATAAGACCGGGTCTTATATTAATTTTTGCTCCCAAAGACGCATTAGGGCTTATTTTCTGGTTAGGTCTTATTTTGGGGGAAATACGGGACAAAATGCACCCATCTGGCTGACAATCTTAACTGGGGCTTATTTTGGGGATAGGGCTTATATTATGAGCATCCTGAAAAATCATGCCAGGCCTTGTTTTCTGGTTGGGTCTTATTTTCGGGGGGAAACAAGATAGGCGAGAAAGTTTATTGATGAGTTGCTCAAGTCACCAGTAAGAAACTCGTATGCTTTTCCAAACAGCAAACATAGAAGGAGGTAATATATATACTGGCAAGGAGAGAGAAGATGGGAGAATGTAATTCTCAACTGTCAACTAAAAGTGAATCCTCGGTGAGAATTTATTAGAAATAAAATGCAGATGGCCATAGCTATTCCCAGGACTTGTTTCGAGATATACATTTACATGCATGAAATATGCAATAAGCTCCGAAGCACCAAATACCACTGAGCATCAGTTATGCAGGATGCAGAGGGAGAGTCATAAATTTATCCAGTGACCTCAATTTAATGGAATTTAAAGGCTTGCTCACTGTCAAAAACGGCCCTCTTTCAACCCCTGACGCTATTATATCCGTGTGTCAGCCTGTTAACTATTTGGTGATTTGATTATATATACAGAGCTGTAAGCTGCTTAAACGGTTTGTTTAGACAATTTATCTCTCTGTGTTCTTGTATATACATTTATCTACTTGTGTGCACAGGTAGATGAATCTATAGCGGATTCACGGAGAAGCATAAAACACAAAGAGTTTAATCTACGGAAACTATACAGCAAATGTAGCTCAGGACACGTTTCTCAGAGCCCTGAGTCAGCATTAAGCTTTTATTAAACGTGGCAGAAAACAAGGGGGAATTTTTTTTCAGCGGACACCTTAGTCCAATCCCTTCCCTGTGGTCAAAGTTGGGATCACTGCTGATATGGATAGCACACGCACACAGAGAGAGGGGGGGAGAGAGAAAAAGGGAGAGAAAAAGGGAGAGAGAGGGGGGGAGAGAGAGGGAGGAAGGGGGAGAGAGACAAAGAGAGAGAGAAAAAGGGAGAGAGAGGGGGGGAGAGTGAGGGAGGGAGAGAGAGGGAGGAAGGGAGGGAGGGAGAGGGAGAGAGGGAGAGAGAGGGAGAGGGGGAGAGAGGGGGAGAGAGAGATTCTGTTCAGGTCTTACAGGAGAAGTTTTAGTTCGGCATTCATTTTACTAAATTCAAGACATAAGACATAATGGAAAGAGTTTCTTGAGTCACTCTGCCCCTGAGTTACTCATTATGCAGATAAGAAGGAAGGTGCTTTTCCTTGTTTATTTTCCTCTCCCCCCCCCCCCCCCGGCCACTAGAAGGGAACTGACATCAAAGCAAAGATCCTCAAATGGGAAAAAGACTGCAGGGAGAACCAGGAGTCTATGCTCCTCCCTGCTTATGCATTTTTTTCCAGCTTTTTATAATTCCCTTGAGATGTGTCTGGGGTGAATCAATGTTTAAAGAGGCGCATATATAGCCTCTTTGCCCTGCGGAAGCAACCGTATAGATTTCATTACTTCCTAAATCTCACCTACAGCTACTGACCCAAAGCAACATCCCAGTGCCAAAACACAGCTGAATCATCGTACTTCTTTCCTAAATAAATCCTATATGAAAATTTGTGGGCTGGCGGAATGATTTCCCCATGTTCACCCTAATTAAATCTTGCTTAATTATGTAATATATACAAGGCGGCTTTAATGTGGTGCATTTTTATTCTATAGCTGTAATGTTATCCCCTTGTTCTTCTAATTTGATTTCATTAAAAATGCATTTTAGGGGGTTTTGTGTTACAGAGTTGAGACAATGAAACCCTAAAATCAGTTCCTGCCCCCCCCACCTCCAAAAAACAAACAAACAAGGCTTTATTATTATTTTTCTGCATGTCATACCTTAGCCCTTTGGCAGCACAAATTAAAAGATATAAGCTTTAACCACACCCTGTTCCCACTGCCAATTTTCTGAGAGTTTTGGTTGTGTGTTTTGTTTTCAGGTGCTCTGCACAAGAGCCACTTAAAATAAAAACAAACACTCTGTGTAAAAAAAAAAAAAAACCCAAGGGACTCTACCCTTCCATTTACAGAAGGAGCTACTACAATATTTATACTTAAACTTTATGAACTATTTCTATTCCCCTATCCACTCACGTATTCTCCCCTAAGTGCACTAGTAGGTCAATGGTATCCTGAAAACTGGACCAGACCTCACTCACAAAAGGACCGCAGGAGAAGAATCTTCTGTTTGGAAGTAATTTCTATGTGAACTTCGAAGCTGATCTGGAGGTAAGAAAACGGGGATGGAAAATCCCTATTAGAAGATAGCAGGAGATGAAGTAGCAACACAAGATATCTGGCTATACTCTCCCTATTTCTGATAAGACTTATTGTATTTCTAGAATAGGAATGCAGTGGCTCAGTGGCTAAGACGCTGAGCTTGTCGATTGAAAGGTCGGCAGTTCAAGCGGTTCGAATCCCTAGTGCCGCGTAACGGGGTGAGCTCCCGTTCCTTGTCCCAGCTTCTGCCAACCTAGCAGTTCGAAAGCATGTTAAAAAAATGCAAGTGGAAAAATAGGGACCACATTTGATGTGTTCTATGCGCCTTTGGTGTTGAGTCATGCCGGCCACATGACCACGGAGACGTCTTCGGACAGCGCTGGCTCTTTGGCTTTGAAACGGAGATGAGCACTGCCCCCTAAGAGTCGGGAACGACTAGCACATATGTGCGAGGGAAACCTTTACCTTTACCTTTATTTCTATAATGTTGTAGCCCAAACAGTTTCAGGGTGAAGGCCTCTTTATTGAAAGTTATGTCCCATAATCTATCATACTGGCCCATAGACAGACAGATGTTGGTAGATAGATGTTTTTCAACTTCCCAGTCTACAGCTGAGTGTTAAGCACTTAGCCCAAAGTTACCCAGGCAGTTTCTGTGCCTGGGGAGGACTCCCTAGAACATAGGCCTCTTTGCATTTGGTCTGGCACCTTAACTATTACACAACACCGGCTCTTGTATATACAATAGACACACATGGAGGATGAATGTAAATCTGTGCTTGGTTTGCTTTCCTTGATAACGTATTTCTCTTTTTGGACCAATGCATAAATGGTAACTTTTGAAAACATGCTTTACTTGGGAGGCCACTTTCAGAACCAAATCTGGAGCACTAGACTTCTTTTGGTTTCCAAACTCTATGTAAGTCAACTATTGAACTTTAAAATAATGACCAAGGTGACATTGGGCCAGTCGCTCTCTCAGCTCAACCCACTTTACAGAGTTGATACTGTGGACAAAACAGGAGGACGGAAGGAGTTACTGTAAAGGTAAAGGTTCCCCTCGCACATATTACGATCATCATGTACAACAGCTTTTTTTTTTTTTAATTTGATTTATATGCCACCCTTCTCCGGAGACTCAGGGTGGCTTACAGTGCACTAAGCAATAGCCTTCATACTTTTTGTATATTTTATACAAAGTCAGCTTATTGCCCCCACAAACTGGGTCCTCATTTCACCTATCTTAGAAAGGATGGAAGGCTGAGTCAACCTTGAGCCTTGGAGAGATTCGAACCAGCTTCATTTCTCGTAACACATTCGAGGGTGTAAAAGAATTTAGACCTGACCCAAAGGACTGAGACAAGAGGTTATACGGAGATTGGAGGGTTTTGAGGTAGAAGGGAAGACAATAAAGTATTCAAAATAAACTTTGCATTGATGTTATTTAATATAAAAGATAAAGGTTCCCCTCGCACATATGTGCTAGTTGTACCTGACTCTAGGGGGCGGTGCTCATCTCCGTTTCAAAGCCGAAGAGCCAGCGCAGTCCGAAGTCGTCTCCGTGGTCATGTAGCCAGCATGACTCAACGCCAAAGGCGCACGGAACGCTGTTATCTTCCCACCAAAGGTGGTCCCTATTTTTCTGCTTGCATTTTTTTTTTACGTGCTTTTGAACTGCTAGGTTGGCAGAAACTGGGACAAGTAACAGGAGCTCAACCCATTACACGGCACTAAGGATTCGAACAGCTGAACTGCCGACCTTTCGATCGACAAGCTCAGCGTGTACAAAGTAACAAAAGGAGGATTTTAAAAAATTAAAACACAACAAATAGGTCAGTAACATTTAGATACTTAAAACAGTATCTAAAAAAACTTAGGGTAGATTTTGTTGTTGTTGCATGGATAGTGTCTAAATATTCTATATTGTAAATATGTAACCATGCTGCAGGACGCAAAGTAAGCAAACTAGGGATAGGATGCAGGGCTTCTGAAGTTTCCTCCAAGCTTCTTAACTGCAGTTCCATTCTGGTTCAGGTGACCAGAAAGGAGAAGAAGAGAAGCTTCCAAGGGGAGTTGCTGCCCAATTTTCTCTCCCATAGGAATGTACTGTGGGATTATTCCTAGCATTCTTTTTTTAAAAAAAATCTGGCCCCCTTTTAAAGCTTGATTTTTCTTTGCTTTGCTTCTCCCTTTCCTTCAAAGTTTTGTTGTATTTTGCAGAGCTATTCCCTTGCTGATGGACAAGGAGAGACATTCAGAGTTCTAAGCCCAGTTATTCCCAACGTACCTTTGGGTGGAAAAGAATAAAAATGAGTCACCTCCTGAATTCTAAGTTTTAAGTTTTGAATTCTGAGTTCTAAGATTTTTCTTTTGGGGATGTTAGCAAAAAAGGGTCCAAATCTGGGGGTGGCTACAGGGGACTTCAGATTAATTCTACCCATCCAACAACCCTACAACATTTTTCAAAGTAAAAAAAAAAAAAAAAAAAAACCTCTGCAATTATTTGCTATAATTTTTAAGGGAAATAGCAACTGCAGGAAAGACAATTCGAAATGGTGGAATGGCTACTCTATTAATTCAAGACTGAGGATTTGGATACTAGGCACGTCTATGTCCAGTGCTAGCTTAGATAGCAGCTTAAAAGAAAGTATGATTCAGTCTTAATAATAATAATACAGATCTATGCTCTCACTCTTTCTCTAATTACCTTTCATCTGATAAAAAAAAATGCATGAGTCAGTTACATGCACACTCCCATCTCCATACAGAAATGAACTGAATTATTTTTCATCTACCGGTACTGTTAATCCTCAAGGACAGATAGAAATATATGTTGGCATCTATCTCCAAACTCTTTATTTTACACGTTGTGGATTAAATGTATGTGAATATTTATATTATTTGAAAACATTCCATCCATTAAAGAGAACCTGTTCCAAGGATTTAATAATGTTCCAATGGGCCTGAACTATATGCTAAAATGATAAACTAGTTCAGCTAGATACAAAACATGTAAGATTACATAAAAACAGATGATAAAAAAGCACCTGAATTGTAACTATGGCTGACAATCCACTTTAGAGCTCTTAAACAGCAGTGCGTGTGCATGTGTGCGTACACACACACACACATCTCAGTATATCTTACATGTAAACTAATAAAAAAGGAATAATCTACATACTGCCATTGCCAGGTGGGAAAATGACAGCTGTCAAACAACTGCTATATAACATTTATTATAGCACTTGGAATAATGATGTGTGACTTTTACAAGTTACCATATTTTTCAGAGTATAAGACGCACCGGAGTATAAGATGCAGCTTAGTTTTTGGGAAGGAAAATGGGGGGGGGGGAATCTGTCTACAAGGTATTCATCTGGCTAGCATCCTTAGTCTGGTCAACTTCAGCACATTAGTTTGCTGGTTTTTATTCCTTACTAGGGGATAAAAAAACAGCTTCTAAAGCACAGCTGATCTTCGGAGAGAGAAGCTATGAGAAAAGCAGGCAAACCACGGAGATCTCGCTAGTGCCTCATTAGGGCTGGGAAAAAAAGCTTCTACATTCGGAGTATAAGGCGCACCCAAATTTTCAGCCTCTTTTAGGAGGGAAAAAAGTGCATCTTAATACTCCGAAATATACGGTACCTTGATTTGGAACTTATCCTACACAGTGGAGAAGCAGATCTTCACATGGAAGAAAATAGTGTAATAAATCACTGCTCTCTTTCCAAGAGTGTCACAACATTATGAAAACACTAATTGCATCCTATAATAAGGACCTTTAAATACCCAGGCATCTTTTAGATAAGAGTGTTCTGTTGCTTTATTTAAAATGAGTATTTAAATAATGTATTTAGAGTTGAAGAAGGGAAGAAGAACTACAGTTTAAATTATATGTGACACATCTTCAGTTTCTTATTTGAGAAATATTTATGTAATCAGTTGTGAAATTCCTATCTCAGCTGTTTACTGCCATTCTTTATTCCCAGAGTTAACATGCTTTCTAGCATTTAAACTATATAAATCAGAGGCCTTCAAACTTGGCAGTTTTAAGACTTGTGGACTTCAACTCCCAGAATTCTCCAGCCAGCATAGGAGATGAAGTCCACAAGTCTTAAAGCTGCCTGGTTTGGGGATCCCTGATATAAATCCTCCAAGAAAAGGCTCTTTAATTACTTGACAGTCAGCAGTTTCATAACTCTTCTTCACCATAAAAAAATGCCTCTTTGATTTTCACAAAGGCGCTGATAGCTCTTAACTACCAATATTACCCACTGAAGTCTTGGTAAACAACAGAGGCTCTGCCTCTTTTTGCATGAATGATACACCTGAATGTGTCAGTAATTTTCCCACCACTCCACCCATCCATCCAGATGCAAGAGGCATATATTCTAAACTTCTTCCTACCTGTCTTAATGAGGAAGTCAGCAATTTTCTCCTGTTCACAGCACAAAGAAAGGACTGGTTTTAAGGGGCACTGACGATTAACAGAAGGGTTGCCCATGAAAAGAGGTCAACCTAGGAATCTCCTGTTATCTATCTGAGAGGTTTGTTTACACTTTTAAAGCTACGATAGTGCCTTTCTTATGCTGGAGAAGTGGGAAATGGCAGGAAGAAGGAAGAAATAGGGGGGTTTGGTAACTAACTGGGCAAGCAAGAAGCAAAAAAGAAATCAAAAGAACAGAAAAAGAAACCCCCTGAATCCATAATGTGGTTGCTCATACATAATTTTACCTTTGTTACCAGTTGCTCTAAATTTTAAATTAAGCAGCATGAGACTTCTCATCTGGTTGTTCTTAGAGCTAGTCTGCTCTCGTGGTTTGAAGGCACACAAATATTTTCTTGATGTTAAGAACCTGGATGGTTAAGAACATGGACAGTACCTGGATGAACAGCCCTGCAGAGATGGCCAGGTGAGCAACTGGTATCAGTTTCATATTAGAAGCTAAGATACAAAATGAACTTAAAGCTAATTTCAACAATCCCTTTCCCGTGACATGACTTCATACTTCAGGCTTTCTCGTCGAGTTCAGTAAACGCCTTAGTTGAAGAACTGATGCTTAATTTTTCAATGAGAACAGGACATCATTAGAGCGCAAAAATGGGAGAGGGGGACTCTGCACATGCTCAGAGTTACCTTCCTTCCTAGTTTAGAAGAATTATTTAAAGACATTATATAAAGGACACGCCAGCATCAAAAAATGATTCTCTTATTTGTTGGGCTCAATAATCTGTGAAAGCAGAGATTCAGCCACCTTACTTTCAAAATTATTTCTTATCGTTTAGCCGTGTGAGTAAACCAAGCTGTTCTGGCTTGTTCGGCACAAAGTTGAACAAGTGAAGGTTACACGCAAAGCCAGACACCACCTAGCAGGCAACTCATGGAAAAATGTTGTCAACAATTGTCAAGAAGCTATGCAACTCTTTCAAACTCACAGGCAGGAACTTGTTTAAAAAAAGAAAAGAAAAGAATCCGAGGCCTGTTGGAAGGCTGCCAGTTCAGCCAATGCTTACTAAGCATATTTGAATAGCCTGCTAAAGCAGGCCACGAGATCGTCCCATTCCATTGTCCAATAATGGCTAACTTTTAACCAATCACTGGATTTCAACATTAAATATTGCACCCTGGAGCAATCGCTATTTATTTTATTTAATCAATATATTAGCCACCTCGATTGCTGAAGGAGCTCAAAATGCTTTTTTTTTTTTTTTTAACAAAGGAAAAAATAATTTAAAATTTTAATTTAGACTACAAGAAGCAAATAAAAACCACTCTTGTTCGAAAACAAGAATACAAACATACACCATAAGGAACATAGATCTTCCAGTCCTACCGCCGGTTTAAAAAAAGCCAAGACTTCCCAGTGTTCCTAAAAGGATAACTG
Source organism: Pituophis catenifer annectens (assembly GCF_029215685.1). Classification (NCBI taxonomy): domain Eukaryota; kingdom Metazoa; phylum Chordata; class Lepidosauria; order Squamata; family Colubridae; genus Pituophis; species Pituophis catenifer. The sequence goes on from NW_027256893.1 coordinate 8,385,638, forward strand.
AATTACAACTAGATGAGGGATGTTCCACAGGGCAGAGATCGTCACAAAGAGAGGACCTCTCCAGGATCCCCTTGCCCAAATGCCATTGCTTTTCTTTTGAGACCCAGATCATGCCAACCTGTTAGGAGGGAGTTGAATGCTTCTTCACTGTGCATCTCTCAACCCCTTTAATTGCTATAAAAGATTATCTGAACCGGAAAACTAAATCCTGGCACAGTCTCTCTAACCACCGGTGCCTTTACTGACTCAACTGGAAACATCCAAGTCCTGTGGGAGGACGTGAAGTGAGACCATTTAATCCTGCTCTCTGGTTTCCAACAAGTCAGTCAGGGAGTTTCTCAACCATATCTGATTGGCCTCTGTTTACCGGTAATGTATTATGGTGCTACTCTTCTGGCACCCTTAAAAACCGTGCCAAATTTAACTTGAAAACTCTCATCCCACAAACCCCAAATAAATTTAAACAAAAACAAGCTCCTATAGAAAATGTTTTTGGGGCCGGGGGGGCGGAGAGAATCTGAATAATAAAAGAAAAACTGGTTTTTCCCAAGCCAGCATCCCTGCAACATCTCTTTATGGCTATTACAAGCTAGGTAGGGATTTGTAAGAGTCTATCACAAAGAAACAGAAGGTTTACCACATGCCTGTCCCTTGTATCATCTTTGCTACTAACTTAATGCATGCCTATTTAATAAACAAACTACTCTGCTGAGTAATTTACATTCATCTTGAATGGTGGATCCTTGGGAAATGAATTTGGGACCAACCATAAAAGACTAGATTTCTGAATCTCTCATCACATTGGGTCACATCTGGACCAAGAAGCCCTGGTGGGGTTGAGCCAGTGGAAATGGAGCATGGGTTGTCACGATGCCATAGTGAGAAGAGTATGATATGTTTATGTCATTTGTTTATTGACTTTGTGGTGAGTCACCTAGGATTAGTGTATAAGATAGGCTGCTATAGACTCCTTATAAATCAATAAACTGCCTTCTATTTAATCCTCTAAGGCATTTATGTAATAGAATGTTAAGAATTTAGGCACATTATATACAATTATTGAAACTAAAATAGCTTATTTTATTACAACTGAGAAGATAGAGCAATAGATGGCCTATATAGCTAGATTTAATAATATATTAAAAGAATGAGCCGGTGTTAGCATTTTATAGATATTCTTTTAGCTTCTAAGAATGCTACTGCTCCCTTATTCATTATCTTCCATCAGAGAGATAGAGATAGAGAGATAGAGAGATAGATATGGACCGTAATCTATCATGCTGGATGAGTGCAGGTTGGCACAAGATGTTTTTCTACTTGACAGTTAGGACAGAGAGGGGGGAGAGGGGAGAGGGAGGGAGGGAGAGATGATAGATAGATAAATAGATGGATAGATAGATGGATAGATAGATGTGGGGGGGGGGAGATGATAGTTTATGCTTTCCTAATCTACTTTCTTATTTTGTTCTACTTCTCTTAACCCTACCCTACTCCGAGTGGGAGGTGAACACCTTCACCACTAGCCCACCACGCTACTCAGATATACTCTGTATAATATATATAGATATAGATATATAAATGATCTATAGATGAGATGGAGAGACAGACTTTATTGTCCCTTTGAATGTACACTAATTGGCATACGTTAAAATGAAATTTCGTTGCCTACTGGTCTCAAAGGGCCACCCGCCTTCCACATACGCTACACCAACATGAAACATACATACAAAATCATGCCTATTAACCACATTGCAGAAAAATATGACTTTAGCCACAGGGCGGTCAACGCCTAGAATGCCCTACCCGACTCTGTGGTTTCTTCCCCAAATCCCCATAACTTTAACCTTAAGACTGTTTATTGTTGATCTCACCCCATTCCTAAGAGGTCTGTAAGGGGCATGCATAAGCGCACCTGCGTGCCTTTCCCTGTCCTACTGTCCCCATTTATTCATATCCATTTCATGTATTCATAATCATGTTTATACTTATATCTGTTATCTAACACATGCTTGACAAAATAAAATAAAAATGTCCTATGACACAAGATAAGAGCACCAGCGTGCCTACCATCCTCGTCCTAATATTTTCTTTTATTCGTATCCTTTTCATGTATTTATAATTATGTTTATATCCATTTCTGTTATCTAATAGGTGCTTGACAAAATAAAATAAAATAACAATGTCATATGACACAAGATAAGAGCACCAGCGTGCCTACCGTCCCTGTCCTAATGTTTTCTTTTATTCGTATCCTTTTCATGTATTTTTAAATTATGTTTACAAACTATTCTAAAAATACGAACTCCAGGTATATTAGTAAAGAAAGCAGCAAACATCCTGCGAGCTCCGGAACTTAAAATTTTAAAATTTTAACTAAATGCTTACTTAAATAAAATTTTAATTATTTTAAAATTTTAACTAAACGCTTACTTAAGTAAAATTTTAATTATTTTAAAATTTTAACTAAACGCTTACTTAAGTAAAATTTTAATTACATTTTAAAATTTTAACTAAAAGCTTAGTTAAATAAAATTTTAATTACATTTTAAAATTTTAAAAAGTTTCCGAGCTCGCCGGATGTCTGCTTCTTTAATAATTATGTTTACATCCATTTCTGTTATCCAATAGGCACTTGACGAAATAAAATAACATAAAAATAATGTCTTATGACACAAGAGAAGCAATGAGGTCTGGGGGAAAACAGACCACCCCCCAACCCCCCCCCTAGCAACCACCAAGAGGCTCCTCTTTGCTTCATAATCACCAAGTTTTTTTGTTTGTCAAGCATATATAATGGCGCAGTCCTGGAAGAAGGAAGATCTACCTACTATTGAAGAATGGACACTAAAAGTAGTGAATTTAGCGGAGATGGCTAAAATTTCAGCATATTTGAAGGATCATTCAAATGAAAGATATATATTGGAATGGAGAAGATGGATTGACTATATTCAAAATAAATATGGGACTAAAAAGTTTCAGATAGCTTATGAGTGAAAAAAAAAAGATATTTAAGGGAATTCTTATATTTAGTCATGTAAAGGGGAGTTAAAGTGCAAGAGGGAGATAGGAGTTTATAGACAGTCTGCATATGTTAGCTTATGTTTGTTAAATGCTATACCCTGTATTTTGCTCTGGGAAGTCCAAGGGGGGGGGAAGAGGGGGGGGAATTGTTTGTAAAAAAAATTTTTTTTTAAACTTTTCAATAAAAAAAAAGCATATATAAGATAACAGGGTAAAAGCATAAATCAGGGGTGGGCAACGGTGGCCCTTTGACCTGTGGACTTCAACTCCCAGAATTCCTGAGACAGCGAAGCTGTCTCAGGAATTCTGGGAGTTGAAGTCCACAGGTGGTCAAAGGGCCACCGTTGCCCACCCCTGGCATAAATGTACCATTTGAATCCATGAAAAGAGTAAAGAAAGGAAGATTAGGACAGGGACGGCTTCCCTCCCTCACGGCCTGGCCCGGGCTCCGCTGACCCACCTGACGTAGGGGCTGGCGGCGGCCAGGATGTTGGTCTGCACCGGGATCTCCTGCCCGTCCAGTACCAGGTTGGCGTCGCAGAAGCGGCCCTCCTGACGGAAGGAGCTCAGCGCCCTCAGCAGCCGCGCCGCGTGCTGCGGGTCGGAGACGGAGCTGCCCGGAGCCCCGCTCGACATGGCGGCGGCTTCGACCCCCCACCGCGCGCTTTGCGCCTTCGCCTCGACTCGAACCTCACTTCTTCAACGCCGGCCGGGAACCGCCATCCTGCCGCGCCGCGCCGGCGACGCCTGACCTCATCTCCGCGCGACGGAAACACGCCCACCCGGGGGCGGGGCGGCGAGGGTGACGCCGCCCCCCCCTCCCGAGAGGGGAGGGGCGCTCGCTCCCCTCCTCCTCCTCCTCCCCTCGTGGGGGCGGGGCTTCGGCCGCGCCTAGCACGTGCTGCAAAAAAAAAGAAGAAAAGCCAGAGGCGGCAGGGAAGCCGCCTTTTCCTCCCCCGCCCCCCCGGACTACAATGCCCCTCGTTCCCAGCCGGGAAGCGGAAGGAGCGAGGCTGGCCTGACTTTTCCTCCTTTTAATGTTGTTGATAACGGAAGGGCCTGGCTTTCTGGATATGCTCAGAAGGAAGATGGGCTGCAGACCTGAGTTTCCAGCCCAATGGGATGTGTGGGACTACAGTTCCCAGGCTTCCCAGCCCAAAAATAGGGTCTCTGGTGTTATGGCTTACTTCCTCTGGAGCAGAGGTCTCCAACCTTGGCAACTTTAAGCCTGGCGGACTTCAACTCCCAGAATTCCCTGTCCGCTGGGCTTAAAGGAGTTCTGGGAGTTGAAGTCCGCCAGGCTTAAAGGAATTCTGGGAGTTGAAGTCCGCCAGGCTTAAAGGAATTCTGGGTGTTGAAGTCCACCAGGCTTAAAGGAATTCTGGGACTTGAAGTCCACCAGGCTTAAAGGAATTCTGGGAGTTGAAGTCCGCCAGGCTTAAAGGAATTCTGGGAGTTGAAGTCCACAGGCTTAAATCAATTCTGGGAGTTGAAGTCCACCAGGCTTAAAGGAATTCTGGGAGTTGAAGTCCGCCAGGCTTAAAGTTGCCAAGGTTGGAGACCCCTGCTCTGGAGGACACCCAATTAGGGAAGACTGACAGGGTGCAAAGGAGCAGTGATGGTCTGTGCGCAAGACAGATATGATAAATCACACCAAAATATGGATTTTTTTTTCAGGCTAAAATGCCCAGTGTTGGAATTTTATTACTCTTCTCAAGGAGGACCCAATGGCTCAGTGATTAAAGACCCTGAGCTTTTCAGCTTGGAGATCTGACAGCCTTGGGTTCAAGATCCCATCTCCATTTCTGCCCACCTAGCAAATTTGAAAGCAAGCAAAGTGCGAGGAGATAAATAGGTAGCACTTCCGATGGGAAGGTAACAGCGTTCCATGGGCCTTTGGGGAAATAACCATGATGGCTACATGACCATAGTCGTTGTCTTCGGACAACATTGACTCTGTTGGCTAAGAAACGGAGATGAGCACCGTGCCCTATAGTCGGATATGATGGGGACACCTTTTCCTTTTCATTCTTCTCAAGGAGTTCCTGTCCAGGAAGGTGGGCATTATTACACCACCACTTAACTTACAGCAGGGACTTCTGGGAAGACTCTTCGGCCACAGGTGGAGAAGAAAATAATATGTCACAACACTAAGCCCAAATTAAACATCCTCCTGGTTCGGATTTATTCCAGTATTTAGAACATTTGATCCAAGGGCAGTCTTGGGTAGCACCGACGCTTGCAAATGTCTTCACAAAAATCAGAATGAGCCCCATTACTCCATGCATTCCACAAAACAGGCACCAGGCCCAGAAATCTGTTATCGCTAAGTGTCACAAAAGTCTCTGGCAGCATAGTTGCAACAGACTATTGCAACAGACAATAATCAGCCTATATAAGATACTAAAGTTTCCAGATTTGCATTCTTGAGAAGCGTCCAATATCCAGAATTGGGCAATGCTTTTATTGGGGTCAAATTAGTTGGGTTTGGAGATTTCCAGATCTTTTCAGTAGTCATGTTTGGTGTGTACTGTTCATTCACCTACTTGATGAAATCTCAAAACTGAATGACGTCTCGCTGAGTCAGCTCCCATCTATTTAAGCCAATCTCTTCTCCTGATAGCAGAAACTTGCAATCTTTTATTGCTTTTCCCTTTTTTGATGAAATTTATAGAGAGATCCCAAACACACTTTGTTCATCATCATCATCTTTTAATGACCCCATAATCCCTTGCGGGGTGGAGTTTGGGCAACTGATGGAGCCGAGTGTTTCCTGGCCAGATGCCTTTCCTGTTGCCAATGCGGAGTTATATTCAGCAGATATATTCTCATCGTGCCCAGATGTGTCTCTACCTAGGATTGAACTCACAGTCTCCTGATTGTGAGGTGAGAGTTCCACCACTAAGCCACTGCAGCGTTCTCCCAAAAACACTTTGTTGCCCCTAAGAAAAGTATTGGCTGGTCATGGATATATATATATATATATTTAATGGAATAAACTTGACTACAGTTTCTGGTAATCTCCTCCAGCAAAGCTTTTGTTGTTGTATTCATTCATTAAATTTGATAGTGACATCTATCTCACTATCAAGTGATTGGGTGGTTTACAATGCTATGATAGCATAATAAAACAAAAAATTAAAAACACTAAATCATTGGGACCTTAAAGTTAAAACATTAATATTCAAGCAGATAAAAAGAATCAATGCATAGATGAGGTGGAGTTGAGATCTATTAACCAGCCCTCTAAAATGGGATTCCTCCAAGCCAGTTAGGGTAGTTGTATGCCAATCTTCCAACTTTCTATTTTATTCTCTCTAATTTTAGTTTGATAAGGCTCTCTTTTCGTTGGGGGGGGGCGCGGAGGAAGCATTCAGAGTGGTTTAGAAGTAAACAAACAGAATGTCCTTAAATAAAACTGTCAACAATAATAAACCAATTTTTCTAAAATAAACGCAAAAAAAGACTGGCTATTTAAAAGAAAAAAAAACCAGTGTAATAAAAAAAAGAGAAAATCATCCTTGAGTTTAGTGCTTATATAGACAGTGTGATTTTCTTAGCAATCTCGTCTTGTCTTGTGGTCAGAAATGTAGGAACTACCGTAGAAAGGGGGGAAATATTAATTTAATTTTTAAGAAATTAAAAACTTTCATAAAAACATAAATGTATATAATTCTAGCCCAAAGCTGGGCCATATTGATGGCAGGGATATTTCTGATCAGCAAGTCATTGTATCTGTGTGTTTGTCCCAGGGGACACTGTAAAATATGGATAATTGTTGGAATAGTGTCATATTTACAACAATATATTGGCAATAATATGATAATAGTTGGCCAGGATTCTCTTCTCCAGAAGATTTTTCAATTTCACATCTTGTTTACGCCCTGGGTTTGCCAATGGCCTCTCATAAGGTACAAGCATGTTTACGTTCCAAGCCCAAACAAAGCTGACATCATAAAAGTATTTATTTTATTAAACATGTAAGGCTTTCCAACTCTAGATTGACTCCGGGTGGCATATACAATAAAACCATTACTAAAACAGAGAAGCTATCTGAAAACAATATATTGCATAGAATCCATTGACCTTCAACTCATTGTTTTTCAAACGTGGCAACTTGAAGATGTGTGGATTTTAATTCCCACAATTCTCCAGCTAGCTATGTTTGAAAATGCTTGAACCAGGGTTTGAAAATAAAACACTAGTTTAAAGTGAAGCCGGAGAGATGAGCCTAATTTTCAGAATATAAGACCGCTTCTGGACTGCTAAATCTTGAATAATTTTGAGAGATTGGATAGTTGCCTTTTTCCCCCTAGATTTATTTTTTCAATCTTACTTTTACTTGTTTTCTTCCTCTCCCTTATGTGTTTATGGCTTTGACTTACGTTTTTTTTTTTAATGCGTATTATCTTAACTGGCCATCATTGTTATGTTGTTGTTAGATGCAAAGTCGTGTCCAACCCATCGCGATCCCATGGACAACATTCCTCCAGGTCTTCCTGTCCTCTACCATCCTCTGGAGTCCATTTAAGTTCACGCCGACTGCTTCAGTGACTCCATCCAGCCACCTCGTTCTCTGCCGTCCCCTTCTTCTTTTGCCCTCAATCGTTCCCAGCATTAGGCTCTTCTCCAGTGAGTCCTTCCTTCTCATTAGGTAGCCAAAGTATTTGAGTTTCATCTTCAGGATCTGGCCTTCTAAAGAGCAGTCAGGGTTGATCTCCTCCAGGACTGATCGTCTTGCAGTCCAAGGGACTCTCAGGAACATCATCTTATACCTTCTACATAAATTTGTGACCAGTTGTAAAGCCTTTACAAAATGAATAATTTTAACAACGGCTTCTTTCGAAAACCTCTGCCACCTGGAGCCTTGCAGAAAACAATATTCGGACAAAAACAATCTTGGAGGTGACAAACTGGCTTGTGAGATTTGTGAAGCTAAAAGCGCAAGGTCTGTTGATCAACACTATCTGAAAACATAGGCGTCTGTAGTGAATAGGGGAAAGTGTACCAGGTAAGCATGAAATAATTGCAGAGGACGTGAGTTATGCAAATGTTGTCAATCATCACACAATTTGCCTGATGATATCATGGCACATGTGACTTTATCTTGGCTTCTTTGCCCAGAAGCAAGACTCTGTATTCTTCCTTCGCTGTGTTATTAGTGTTTATTTGAGGTACGTTCTAGCAAATCTCGAATTACGAGGGAATGTCTGATTCAATGCTTGGCTTAGGAATTGTTTTCAGCATCAAAGGGGGAATTCACAATTGATCCAACACCACCTCCACATCCTCCTCCAGGTGTCCAGCTGTGGCTTCATAAGATAGGCTGACAACTTCTCCCACATCCCACGGCTATAATAAACTGCTGAGTCAGACAAGGCTCACTTGTATTATGCCAGAATGGGTGAAGCTTAGCACACTGGGTGAATGCAGCTACGGCTTACAGCTTATAGTTTCCTACCATAACTTGTTTGTTCAACCACGAGAAGCCCAACTCATGGCTTGGTGCAAAGCGAAAACCGTTCCTAGTCCTTCGGCCAACTTCTTAGCCTGAGATTTTTTTTTCAATAGTTCCATTTGTGACCAAGAATAGAATAAATTAATTCTTTATAATGGTCCGAGATTAGTTTAGAGCGGTGTTTTCCCAACCGTAGCCATTTTAAGGTGTGTGGAATTCAAATCCCAGAATATCCCAGACAGTGTTGTTGGCTGATGTATTCCTGGGAGTTGAAGTCAACGCATTTTAAAGTGGTGAAATTCTCCAAGTTCGTTGTGCGCGCTTGTGCAGTGCATGCCAAACACATGCTGTGTGCGCTGCCTGCTCAGTGCGTGCCAAATGCACGCTTTGCACGCATGTGTGGTGCGTGCCAGATGCACACTGCACGCTCAGATGCACCGCAGGCGCTACTGCGCAGCACGGAAAAAGGAGGCTTAAGTAGGTAAGTAGAACAGCGGATGGGAGAATGGCTGCGCCGCGCGATTTAGATTTCCTGCTTTCTAGCGAATCTAAATCGCGCGGCACAGCTGATAGTTGGAAAAACTGGTTTGGATGGACTGGTAGCATTTTTTTACTACCGGTTCGCTTGAACTGGTAGCTTTACTACCAGTTTGCCCAAACCGGTGAGAACCGGTAGCATTTCACCCCTGGGTTAAGGTAACATTGCTCTAGATTTTGTGGTATTTTGGAAGAAAAGAACCAGATGATGCAATCAGGACCAGCAATAAGCGAATATTGGGGTGGAGCATTATCATGGCCACCATCCTGATTTTTTTTGACACACCTTTGTTGAAGAAAATGGGAATAGTCCAAGAATTTAGGGAGAATTCCTGAGGCGTTCTGCCTTTCCATCTGTTCTCTCCCTCCCCCACCTTCGTCAGCAATGGTTACAGATTCATCCTTTTCTCTGTCTAATGTTAGGGCCAACCTGGAAAATAACAGCCGGGAAAAAAGGAAAGACAAATAAGATTTGGTAATCCATTCTGCACCCCTGCTTCAGGCCTAAGCTTTACATGTTGATTTGACTTAAAGCTATACTCAAGCACTTAGCTTGGATTTGAGCTTCTCGCTTTAATAAAGAGGTGGCCGAACTGGAAAAGTTGCCTTGGTGTGAAAGAAGAGTGTTCAGCTGGTGGAATATATCTGGATATTTCTAATCCTACGTGGATTAGAAGAGAAACAGAGATCCAAACTAGTGCAGATTTGAGTCTTTCTGCTCTCTGAGAACAGAGCCAAACCTCGCCATCCAATAGGGCAGGGGTGGACTTCAAAAATGTTAGCAAGGCGTTCTCTGCCCGGTTGCTGGGTGGGCGTGGAAGGTGTGGCCTAGCCAGCCTTCTGCACCATGGAGGGGGGGAGTTGCCCTCCCTGGACTCCGGAGGTTTTCCTTGAGCCTCCGGGAGGTCAAAAATGGCCTCCCCAGGCTCCAGAGGCCCTCTGGAGGCCAGAAACGGCCCCGTTTCTGGCCTTCCCGAACTTCTGGTAGGCCCGTTTTTTGCCCTCCCCGAGCCTCTGTGCACGCCCTGTACTTACCTGCATCCAAAACGGGCCGCGTGGGGACTCCTGGGAGGGGCGGGGTGGGGTGGGCAGGGCAAGCCAAGCCAACAGTGGGATTTGGGAGTTCTCCAAACTGCACAGAATCTTAGCTAGAGGTTCTCCCGAACCCTTGCGAACCCCCAGCAGCCCATCACTGCAATAGGGGAGTGGGGTTTGGACCTTCTCTTATCAAAGAGAGAGCCAACCTAGAATTTAAGGAGGAATTTCCCAATAGTGAGAACAATTAATCAGTGGAACAGAAGTTGCCTTCAGAAGTTATGGGTGCTCCAACACTGGAGGTTTTTAAGAGTCTGGACAGCCATTTGTCTGGAATGGTATAAGGTCCCCTGCTAGAGCAAGGGGCTGGACTAGAGGACCTCTAAGGTCTCTTCCAAGAGTATTATCCCGTTGCTCTTTTGGCAGAGAAATGCCATAAACAGCAAAGATGAAGACCCAAACAGCAGTCATAGTTCAGTAGCATATAGGTAGTCCTTTGTTTTACAACCATTCGTCGAATGAACCTTCAAAGTTACGACGGTGCTGAAAAAAGTGACTTACAACTGATCCTCGCACTTATGATGGTCACAGAGTCCTTGTAGTCATGTGCTCAAAATTCAGGCACCTGTATTTACAAACAGTTGCAGCATCGTGAAGTCACGAGATCACTATTTGAGATTTCCCTGCCAGTTTCCAACAAATAAAGTCGACGGAGGATGCCAGGTTCACTTAACAACTTATTCATTCACTTATGTCACCCAAAATTGCCTGTGACTTACTTAACAACGGTCTTGCTTCGCAATTGCAAAGCTGGTCGCCATTGTGGTCATAGGTCGAGGACAGTGGTGGGTTGCTCCTGGATCTCCCCGGTTCTTGCAAACCGGTAGTGGAAATTTTGAGTAGTTCAGAGAACCGGTAAATACCACCTCTGCCTGGCCCCGCCCCCAATCTATTCGCTGCCTTCCGAGTCCCAGCTGATCAGTTAGAAGGAAAAAAAATCAGGGCTCACTTGACAAAGAAGAGAGAGAGAAAAAACAAGACACTGCAGCTTTAAATTGAGAAGCCTCCGAACTGATCGACCAGATCAGTTCTGCTCCTTGTAAACCGCTCAGTGGTGGTAGATTGGCATTTGAGGCCAAGCTGCCTGAAAACAGTTTCCGATGCTCTCGGTGGTGGCAGAGCGGCAAAAAACTGTTTAAACTATTGCCACGGCACTTCAAAGGGCCGCCCTACAGCTGATCAGCGGTAAAAGGCAGTGTGGTAGTAGACCAGTGCACTCCAAAAACAAATGGGTAGACCGGTACGGCTCTGCAAGCAGTTAAAAGCCTGGTAGACCTGTACCTCTGCTAAATCCTAAAGAATTGTTTGTCACATGACCATTAAACCACGCCCACAAAATAAGCCACACCCATAGAATAGTAAAAAAATTTAGAACCCACCCCTGGTCGAGGACTACCTGTATGTTGATAAAAACCATTTCATTGTTGCCAGTGGTGGGTTTCACATTATGCTACTACCAGTTCCCCACATGCGCACGCTCCCTTCCACGCATGCGCCCAGCCTCAAAAACGTGCCTAAATAAGATGCCCTAGAGCCGGAGCGGGGGGGGGGCAGGGGGGAGCAGGCTCACCCACGATTTCTGCTACCGGTTCGGGTAAACCGGTTCAAACCAGCTGAATACCACCTCTGATTGTTGCCCTGGTCACTTCCTGTTTCACCCTGTGAAGTTATTTTGAACATCAGCAAGAAGAGAACAGAAACAGCGATGGTGAAAGATGGCTGGAATTCAGTCCAATGTGTCCAGATTTGCTAAGCAGAACCTGGTGTTTTTGATGTCGCAATTATTTGTTGCACGACCCATTTCTGTAAAAATATGGTTGGCCGCATCATTCTAGGTCAGTGTTTTTCACAACCTTGGCAAAGGTTGGACTTCAATTCCCAGAATTCTCCAGCCAGCCTGACTGGTTAGGGAATTCTGGGATTTGAAATTCACACGTCTTACGGTTGTCAAAGTTGAGAAACACTGTTCTACGTGTTGATTATTGTCTAGACGAAGGATAGGGAGCCCAACGTATTTTTGTACGTACCTCCCTTGGCACAAATTGTAGTATTTTTTTAATTAATACACGGGGAAGTGCCATGTTGAAAAGTAAAGCACCAGTAATCAACATTGATTTTTGTCTCCAGCGATGCCTCTGGGCCTTGTGTAGGATCCATAGGCAATATATTACAAATTAAAATACCTCTGACTTGTTGCTATCCAGTGCAGAAGACAAAATTTGGGGCTTTGCAACCAGCCATTGTGGCTATTTCAATATATGAATTCAGCCCAGTGTCTGGAAACCTTTTGTGGACTTTGGGCTGAAGACACATACATAAAAAATAACTTGTGATTGATGAGTTTGGTGATTAGAAAAAGTAGAATAGGGCAGTGGTGGAATTCATTTTTTTTACTACCGGTTCTGTTGGCATGGTTTGGTGGGCGTGGCTTGGTGGGCATGGCAGGGGAACAATACTGCAAAATCTCCATTCCCTCCCCATTCCTGGGGGAAGGATATTGCAAAATTTCCATTCCCACCCCACTCTGGGGCCAGCCAGTGGTGGTATTTGCCGGTTCTCTGAACTACTCAAAATATCCGCTACTGGTTTTCCAGAACCTGTCAGAACTGGCTGCATAGCACCCCTGGAATATTGGGGGGGGGAGTAAAAATGTAACTCTAGAGTGGGAGGGGATAAAATAAAAGGATAAAAGCAAAACTAAGTACTACAAAATCTGGGAACAATTTTATGATTGGATAGATAACAAGAGGGTAGCCAAGACAAATGTATAGTGTTAGAACAAAAATATAGATGTTATTATAGATAAATGTATGTTTAAGAGATGAATAAATATGCAGAAATAAGGGAAAAAGTATTAATATCATATTATGTTTAAATAATGAACAAAGCTTAAGAGCTATATGTTTATATGAGTACTAATATTATTGTAAAGTGACGCAAGATATTTGGAACCAGTGATGTCATATTTATGTCCAATGTTTTTTAATTTTGTATTATTAATAAAAAACATATATATATATATATATATATATATATATATATATATATATATATATATATGTATATATATATGCATTTACTCCTGCTGTAAACTTAGGAGCCACTTCTTTGTATCTTTTTTCATTCTCTTGCTTTGTGTTTTTTCTTTCATTTCCTTCCTATTATCACTTTTCCTTAGTTTCTTTCTTTAAACTTGCATCCTTTTACTTAGTAAAAAAAAACTTTCAATAAAACGTTGTTAGCTTTACTTGGGACAGTCCACATCCTGCGATGATATCTGCAACATCATTAAACATCCACCTCTGCCTATCTCAGGTCCTTGGGAAGGAATTGATAGGTGGACCAAAATCTAGTTTGGACAACTGACCGATGTGTGCAATGAAATAAATATGACTTATTATCAATTGTCAATAAGAAAGACAGAAAAGCCTGCATCGTGGTCGTGGCAGCAACTGGAGCAGGGGTGGGTTCTACTAGAGCGGGGCCGCCTGTGTGTACTCGTTTCGCTCGCGCAGAAGCTTCTGCACCAGGGATGAAATGCTCCCGGTTCGGACTGGATCACCTGATCCGGTAGCAATGGTGGCGGGTGGTTCGGAGAACCGGTAGCAAAAATCCCTGCGTCCCCCCCACCATGTCCAGCTGAGCCGCACGATCATCAGAGGCTTTTTTTGTTTTTTACTTTTAAAAGCATTTTTTCTACAATCTCTTCTGATGAAAAAATGCTTTTAAAAGTAAAAGAAAAGCCTCTGATGATCGCACGGCTCAGCTGGGATCATCAGAGGCTTTTCAAAGCATTTTTTTCAGCAACCTCTTGGCCGAAGAGGTGGTAAAAAAAAAAATGCTTTGAAAAGTCTCTGACGATCCCAGCTGAGTTCCCTGATCGGCAGAGAGGCTTTTTAAAGCATTAGAAAAAAATGCTTTGAAAAGTTTTTTTTTTAAAAAAGTTGGCCACGCCCACCCAGTCACATTACCACCACCCCCACCAAACCACGCCCACAGAACCGGTAGTAACAGATTTTACATTTCACCCCTGTTCTGCACATGCACAGAAGCATTTTGATGACGTCGGAGTTGGTGGGCGGAGCCTCCCGCCGGTTTTACTACCAGTTCTGTAGAACCGGTGCGAACCGGGGGCAACCCACCACTGAACTGGAGAAAGCGGAATAGGAGAGAAAGAACGGGAGAAAATCATAAAATACAAAGATCTCCAAACAGAAGTGGAACAACTGTGGCAAAAGAAAGCAAAGACAGTACTAGTAGTAATAGCGCCTTGGGTGCCATCCCAAAACAACTGGACCACCACTTTAACGCCATCCGTATTGACAAAAAAACTCCATCAGTCTATTGGTCAAGCAATGATAGCTTTAACACCAACAAATAGCAACATCTGCTCACCTCAGAAAAAGAAATTAAGATGGACATCGAATCAAACAATTCTAAATGAAAAAGAATTTTTACAGCATATGGGGAAAGAGTTGGTTTTCTTTTCTTAAAGAGAGCAGAAAAGAAGAAACTTTATTACAAAATGTATGGGACACAGCCAAAGCAGAGGTGGGTTCTACTTATCTTTATTACCGGTTTGCAACGCAAAGCTTCTGTGCATGCGCTGATCATCCTTGACGATATCGGGGCAGGTGGGCGGAGCCTCCTGCCGGTTCTACTACCAGTTCTATAGAACCAGACTGAACCAGGAGCGACCCAGGGGTGGGTTCTACTTACCTTTACTACCGGTTCGCAACGGGCCCGATGATGTCGGGGTCGGTGGGCGGAGCTTCCCGCCGGTTTTACTACTGGCCTCCTGCCGGTTTTACTACTGGTTCTATAGAACCGGTGTGAACCGGGGGCAACCCACCACTGAGCCAAAGCATATATCAGAGGACTGGCAATAACATATGTGGGAAATAAAAAGAAAAGGCAAGCTCAAAAAAAAAACTAGAGGAGGAGTATAAGAAGTTAGAGATGGAATCACAAAAAGATCCACAAAAAAAGAATATAAGAAATCAAATGGATTTGGGAAGGACTCAATATGTGGACAAAAATGCTAAATCCCATCAGAACATATACCGGTAGTTGACTATATGACCAACCATAATAATATACGAGGGACCCAACTTGCCCCATCCCTTCTGGCAGAAGGGGTATACTCTGGGGTCCATCTACAAAAAAGTGTCATCTAGCAAGACCCACACCTTTTGGAATACCTTCCCCCCTAAGCTTAGACTGTTCCCGACTCTATTGGTCTCCTGAAAAGTTCTCCCTGGCTTGGAGGTCAAGAGGATAGCTGAGCAGAACTAGGAATTGGAACGATGAACAAGGTGGGGAAAAAATGAGTCCATCACAAAAGCAAGAACTATTTCTATGTGCTTTTACACATTCTGAACTTCTGAATAAAGGACAGGTATACAACTCTCAGAAAGAGACACGGTGGCTCAGTGGCTAAGACGCTGAGCTTGTCAATCGAAAGGCCGGCAGTTCAGCGGTTTGAATCCCTAATGCCGCGTAACAGGGGTGAGCTCCCATTACTTGTCCCAGCTTCTGCCAACCTAGCAGTTCGAAAGCACGTATAAAAAAAATGCAAGTAGAAAAATAGGGACCACCTTTGGTGGGAAGGTCCCCGTAGAGTCGGGAACAACTAGCACATATGTGCGAAGGGAACCTTTACCTATACAGCTCTCAAGGTCAGCTTCAATAGGTGAAGTCTGCTAATCATACACAAGGAAAATTCTATTGCCCAGGATTGGGTAGACTCCAGCTATTATGATCTTTTAGAGATCCAATGACCAGTCAGTCTAGAATCTAGAAAGTTTGGTTAGAGGTCAACATTGTGTAGCATAACCCAGAAAAATGGGTTCACTCCGTCATCAGATTGGGCGTGTTTGTGTCAACAGAGACTTTCAGGATAGTCTATTTCCAGCTGATCCGAAGGAGTGAAAAAAGTAATTTTATAGCCAAAACTCTCTTGGTTGCTGAGAACGTGCAGCAAAAAAGCACTCAGTGCATTTGGCCTGTTCTTACAGCGGCTTCGTGGCCAAGGGAAATGCTCTTTAACTCTAAAAATCATGTGAAAACCAATAATTAAGTGACTCAATTATTTCAAGAGGAGTAATTGGCTTGCTTTTGCCGCCATCTGCGCATGGACACGGTGCAGAAAAAGAGAAATGTCATTTTGCTTTGGCCTTGCAAACAATGACTCCGTTTCCGCAAACAGCCTATTCAGGTCAATAGAAGCAGCAACAAATGATGTAATAGACCAAACCAGGAAGGGCAGGCTCGAACGCAGAAAAGTTGAAAGCCATCTGCTGAAACTAAAACAGGAAATGGCACCATCTCTCTTTTTCCCCCGTCTGACTTCTGGCTCTTGTCCCAATGGGGAAAAACAGAATAGCAAGTCAATCTTCCTTAACCTTTTCCAACCTTATTTATCCCCCAATTTTAAACACAACAGAGTCTTTGTTGTTCAAACTTGATGACTTGAAGAGATGTGTGGATTTCAACTCCCAGGATTCCCCAGCCAACTGTGCTTCAACTTGTCAAGTCTGAAAAACACTGCAATAGAGCAGGAGTCTCCAACCTTGGCAACTTTACGACTTGTGGACTTCAACTCCCAGAATTCCTCAGCCAGTGCCAGTGAGGAATTCTGGGAGTTGAGGTCCACAAGTCGTAAAGTTGCCAAGGTTGGAGACCCCTGCAATAGACAATCCACCTTTGTTACCAAATCTCTATTTATCCCAAAGGAAGGTGAATTGAAAACAACCCCCCCCACACACACAATATTAGACTAATAAAATAGGGTTGTTTTATTAAAACAGACCCACACATGTAGTCTACATAATGCTTTTCTGCCTTATTAACAACATTGGCTAATTCCCACCGAAAACAATACTGGAGATTTTTGTTTTGTTTTCCTAAAATTGTGTGCATGTGACAAGCAAAATTGCACAAATGCATTCTGTGTATTTGTATATAGATATACTGGCCAGAAGCTACATTCCACTAAAGGGCAGTGCCACAAGAAACACATAAATGAATATTAATTGCTTTTAATGACAACTGACTCAAATTGACTTTCCAAATTAGCACCCCATTTGCAAAATTAATTCCTCCTCCATTTGCATAGGTACACACACAAACCAGTCGTTCACACACAAGGACACAAACAGATTCCAGAGAAATCTAGCCCCATTCCAGCTCAAGATGGGGATGCCTCCTCATTACGTGTGGCCCATTGAGTTCAATGGCTTTTACTTCTAAGAACGTATAAACAGCAGCTATATTGGCTTGCCTGGTTTATCCTGTATAAGTCATGGTGGAACCTGCGAGGAGATCATTGGGACCTTGAGCAGTTTGCAAAATGGGAGTGTTTAACAGAGAATTTTTTTTGCTGGGTTAGAATCTATGGATGCTTCTAATGTCATAAGCCATACTCTTCCTACCAGGTAGGTATGCTTAGAACTTCTAGTTTTCTATGAAGATTCTGCCATCTAGGTAGAGTTGTCTGAAAGTTGACTCAAATCAACTGGACCTCTTTTCTTTTTGGTTTGGGCAGCAATATGTCTCGAGCCAAAAGGAAAAGAAGTCCAGTTGCCATGATTCAACTTCCAGACTATGTTAGCCTCAGTTTTCTCTTATTTTTTTTCTATACATCACTTGTGTTTAAGAAGGATCCTGGCTACTCACGGATTGAAGAATTGAATGAATGAACTGATGAATTGAAGGAGCATCTTAGATGGGAAGCAAATCGTTTTCAAAGGAAAGAAACCAAGAAAATCTGATTGTCTTTTGGAAAAAGCACCTTTTGGGCAACCAATATCATCATCACCTTCATTTAATGCCCCATATGGGGGTGGAGTCTGGGCAACTGAGTGGAGCTAGCAGAGTGTTTACTGGCCAGATGCCCTTCCTATCGCCAATGCGGAGTTTTGTTCAGCAGGCATATTCTCATTGTGCCCAGAAAGAGAAATATCTGCCTCTACCTAGGATCGAACTCACAGCCCCCTAATTGTGAGGTGAGAACTCCACCTCTAGGCCACCGCACCGCTCACCTTTGGGGCAACCATGACTTGGATAATTGAGAATCTCCATAGATACTACTCACAGAGATTCCATAGATAGAAAAGGATTTCCAATGCAAACACCAGAATTTTTTCAGCAAGATGGCAGCCCTACAAGGCAGACCAGACCAAGAAACAGACACTATGTAGACCGACTGCTACTTTTAGTAAAATGGTTACAAGTCTGGATATGTCAGAATTTTTTAAGACCGAATGTGCTTTCCCACCCTTTCTGTCTTCATATGAACAGGGAGAGGAGAGGGGCGTCTGAAGCATTTTCATAAGTCTCTCTTTTGGTTAGGACTCAAACCATGTTCATCTGATCATTGCCTTGGTAATGGATCTTCTCTCTGTCCTTTAAGGCCACCCGCTGAACTCCCCACTGTTGGATCAGATGGTTCAAATTCAAAGGAGGCATTTTGAGCTTGAAATGCTTCGAATTCAAAACATTTCAAACTCAGCCTGTTTGCAGACCTCTGGTAAATAGACCATCACATATCATATCCACATCAGCAGTGAAATGCACTTACCTTCGCTACTGGTTTGGGAGTGTGAGTGCATGTGCACACTATGCTTGCGTGCACCTTTTTTGCGCATGTGCAGAGGGTCAATAACGGGACGTAATGATGTCCTGGAGAGTGGGTGGAGCCTCCCGCTGCCGGCGCTACCGGTTCGCGCGACTCAGATTGATCCGGCTAGATTTTACTGCTGATCCACATATCCACGTATCAAGACACCACATATCCAGTTCTGTCCTTATTGGGACTCCTTGGATTTGGGTAGCCAGATGTTGTTCTGTGAGATTCAAGATACAAGGAATAAACTTTTTTAAAAAAATATCATTTTAGTTTAGTTCAGATGTATATCCTGTTTTTCTTCCAAAGCTCTTTAGAATAGAATAGAATAGAATAGAATAGAATAGAATAGAATAGAATAGAATAGAATAGAATAGAATAGAATAGAATAGAATAGATAGAATAGACAGAATGGAATGGAATGGAATGGAATAGAATAATAGAATAGAATAGAATAGAATAGAATAGAATAGAATAGAATGGAATGGAATGGAATGGAATGGAATGGAATAGAATAGAATAGAATAGAATAGAATAGAATAGAATAGAATAGAATAGAATAGAATAGAATAGAATAGAATAGAATTCTTTATTGGCCAAGTGTGATTGGACACACAAGTAATTTGTCTTTGGTGCATATGTGCATAAAAAGAGAAGATACATTTGTCAAGAATCATAAGGTACAACACTTAGTGATAGTCAAGGTTACTAATAAGCTATCAAATCGTACTAGGAAACAAAAACAATATAAATTGAAAAATACAAACAACACGGTTATAATAATAAGTGGGAAGAGATAGATACTAGTAAGGAAGAGAAGAATAATAGTAATACAGTCTTAGTAAATTATTTGACAGTCTTGTGGGAATCAGTTGTTAAGCAGAGAGATGGCATTCGGGGAAAAACTGTCCTTGCATCTAGTTGTTTTGGTGTTTATTATTAACATTTTGCAAAGTTTTAGCTGGCAGGGCCAAGAATTCCAGTTTACCATTACACACAAAACAGAGCCAATGTCCATTATAAACACAGGCATCGCACGTGGAACAGGTTGTTGGTTGTGTTTTTGTTTTCACAGAACTGAAAAACATCACACATCAAATTACTTCTACTGGAAAGGCAGGCTGGTATTTGGGTCAGGAGGAGAATCAAATCTTCCTGTTTTATTCATGCAGGTTAATGGCTGTGTTACTGACTGGCTCAGTCATCACAATAGCACAGATGTGGGGTTAAGCAGATTAACCCAACAGGGAAATTAGAGAGGCTTGCCTTGCCTCACAAACACACCTACACCCTTTTATACAAGTGACAGTGCGTTGCCAACTTCACCCTGATTGTAATCTGCAGTCAATTTCTTCCAGGATATTGGTGTCTGGTACAACTTCTGGAGTGGTTTCATTGATTTGAATTCAGGCCACATCCTGACTTTGAAGCTTAAGGCACTTGGCCCCGAAACTTAGGAGGGGGCAATGGAAATGGAAACAACGTGCCAAAACTGATCCAAATCAAGATGGCCAGACATAAATGTCCAGGAGAAACAGGGTGTTCCTGAAAGAAGGCATTTTGACGTGACTCAGATGGTTGCTGGGAATTTCTTCAGGATAATCATAATCCCAGGACAGGATCTTGCACTGAATCTGTTTTATGTTAATAAGGTTGTCGGCGGAGAGCTGACATTGTAATTTCTCACAGTACACCACTATGTAGCACATTTGAGCATTAACTTTGTTGAACAGTGTTCCTCACACATGGCCACTTTAAGTTGGGTGGACTTCAGCATCCAGAATTCCCGGTTCAGAGTGGAGGTCTTAAAAGCGGCCAAGTTGTGAGAAACACTGAAAATGTTCCCACCAAACCGATTCTAATGATGAAGGAAATGATTAAGCAGGTGGGAAAGCATGCTCAGTGAAATTAATGCCATCTTAATTAATGTTAAATCAAATGCATATTTATTCCTGAGCTTGCTGACTTTTTTAATCCAACCCCATCTACTTTTTGAAGTATATCAACTGGTTCCCTTCTCAAAGGCCAAAGATGGTTGATTTGAAAAAAAAAAAGTTATGTATTCTTTGTTTATGGTTTAATTTTATTAGGGTTATACTAATCTAATTTTCTAAAATTCAAAACGATGTTGAAATAAAGTAGAGCGTAGGGGCAATGAGCAAGCTTAGCCAACATGCTGCTATTGATAACCTTCATATTTAATGAACATGGTATTTAAGCAGTGATGAAATTCAGATTTTTTTTTTTACTACCAGTTCTGTGGGCGTGGCTTGGTGGGCTTGGTGTGGCTTGGTGGGCGTGGCTTGGTGGGTGTGGCAGGGGAACGATACTGCAAAATCTCCATTCCCTCCCCACTCCAGGGGAAGGATACTGCAAAATCTCCATTCCCACCCCACTCCTGGGGAAAGGATATTGCAAAATCTCCATTCCCACCCCACTCTGGGGCCAGCCAGAGGAGGTATTTACCGGTTCTCCGAACTACTCAAAATTTCTGCTACCGGTTCTCCAGAACCTGTCAGAACCTGCTGGATTTCACCCCTGTATTTAAGGATGAATATCTTTTCAACAATGTTACCATGGACAAGCTTTTAAAATACAACTCAGCATGTGTTGACCGGAGACTAAGTTGATTCTAGGTTGGTTGATCATCTCAAAGGCAAATCTGATGCCTTTCAAGTGTATTCAGCTCCTGTAACCTCAACCAGCCTGGCCCAACTGGTTGAAGGATTTCTACTCCCAAACATCTGGAGATGATCAAGTTGAGGAGGCTGATCTAAAAGAAACAGGAAGGCTTGTGGTAAACCTAGATGGATTTTTATTCCACCCCACCCCTGGGAGTCTCTGTAGCAGAGACTATATATTAGACATTTTCAAATTCATCAAAATAATTGAGGAGGCAAATGAAAATTGATAAACATGACAGCAGTTTTCAAGACACTTTCCCTTCAAGGATTAAATCAAAAATCATTTATGGAGTTCTAGATGAAGCAGAACACAAAGCAAAATTAAAATCAAAAGGAAGGATTAAGCTCTGACAGGCTGATTATAATCTCTTTGCATTATATCAAGTTCCTTGTCAAGGGAAAAACCAGGTATGATATCAAAATATTAGCTGAATTCAGACAGAGTCATAAAAGAGGCTTTTATATCACAATGAGCTATAAAAACAGGATTTATAAAGCATGGCGGCTGGCCTCACACACAACAGCAAGCAACATTCAAAATAAATAAACATTTAATATGAATCAGAGCCATCCTTAGATTAGTTTAGCAAACGCTTCTAAACTGTAACCACTGTAAACAGATCCATGCAACAGGTATAGGGCAGCCTACATCCTGGTTGAGTTCCTGTGAATCAAATCTTAGGATAAACCCAAAAATTTACAATTTACTTGCAATAGAAATGCAATGAATGTCAGTGGGTCTATTCATTGGTAAGAGATAAGCAATGATGATGCTCTTGAATACAGCATGCTACTCTAACCCATCCAATTTTTTTTTTTAAATACAGGAAGTTGAAATGCTCTAAAGCAGTGTTTGTCAACCTTTGGCATGCTGGCTGGGGAATTGTGGGAATTAAAACTCCACACAATTTAAAGTTCTTAAGGTTATGAAACACCACTCTAAAGGAATTCACCATCTTCTAACCATTTTTATATCAAATTTATATTTCGCTGATAAAGAAATAAAGGGAGATTAGTATAGATCTATTTCAAGCTATTTAGCTCTCATCAGCTAGCCATACCCTTATTCGAATTCAAACTATATCAAATTTATATTTGCTGATAAAGAAAGGCGAAAGGGAAACAGTATGCTCCCTCCCATATTGGGGTAGACCAGGTGCTTCGACAGAAAAACACTATATATATAGAAAAAAGGGAAGAGATGCTGAGAGTGCCGGCGTTTTATACCCTATCTGGGCTTTTGAATGTGAGCTTGTATTCTGATTGGTTGTCAGACTCCCATGGGGCCAAGCAGGGGCAACTCTGTAGGGTGTCCTGTGTCCCAGGCTTGGTTGAGCCTTGCCGGG
Organism: Pituophis catenifer annectens; assembly: GCF_029215685.1. Classification (NCBI taxonomy): domain Eukaryota; kingdom Metazoa; phylum Chordata; class Lepidosauria; order Squamata; family Colubridae; genus Pituophis; species Pituophis catenifer. Next base: position 8,408,405 of record NW_027256893.1, read on the forward strand.
TGATGTAATCTTCCCAGGTGCCATGTGGCGAGTTCTGTTGCTAGATGGGTAGAGGGCTAATCCTACCTTTGTTGGATCTTAGGTAAGGGCATTTGCCTATGGATAGACCTAGCTATCTCTTTATCTCTTAAGTGCGGACATCTGCTGTGGGCTATTGAGGAGGGTGGGGGCTATTAAGAGTGAGTCTGTTTCCTGCCTAAAAACATGTTTCTCCATTTCTCATCCATATTTATAAAATCCCATTATATCAGGGGTGAAATGCTCCCGGTTCGGACCGGCTCGGGTGAGTAGGTAGCGATTATGGCTGGTGGTTCAGAGAACCGGTAGCAATGGCAGCTGGAGGCTCCGCCCACCTGCCCCATTCCCCGGAGTCAGGGAATGCACCATTCCCCGACTCCGGCCTTGCCGCGGAGCTGCTGCCTGCTCACCCTTCGCCACTCACCTTTCTCCCGCGGCTGGCTGTCAGAGAAGGCAAGAGCCCGAAAGTTACTGGAGTCGCTCACTCTCCTTCTTGAATGAGCTGCTCTGGTCCACACGCCGGCTGCATAAGCGTACACTGTTTTTTTAATTCAGCCACAGGTTGGGTATGCGCTTGCGCAGCCTGCGCGTGGACCAGAGTGGGTCATTCAAGAAGGAGAGTGAGCGACTCCGGTATCTTTCGGGCGTTTGCCTTCCCTGACAGCCAGTCGCGGGAGAAAGGTGAGCAGTAGGAGTTGGGGAATGGTTCATTCCCCGACTCCAGGGAATGGGGTGGGTGGGTGGAGCGGTGTGGCGAAGGGCAAGCAGGCAGCGGCTCCGCGGCAAGGCCGGAGTCGGGGAATGGTGCATTCCCCGACTCCGGGGAATCGGGCAGGTGGGCGGAGCTGCAGGAGAAAGGTAAGGACACACCGGCAGAATAAAAATTTAAAGTTTTCCTACCGGGTTCTGTGGGCATGGCTTGATGGGAGGGGATCTTGTGACTGAGTGGGCGTAGCTGTGAGTGACATCGAGTTGGCCACGCCCACTCAGTCACAGGACACCCCCCCCACCAAGCCACGCCCACAGAACCGGTAGGGAAAAAATTTAGATTTCACCCCTTCATTTTATATATAATGGGATATTATATATATATATATATATAATATCCCATTGAACTGATATTTGACATTCCTGAACATAGGTAGTTGAAAGAAAACAAATTTGTTGGAAATAAGAAGAAAATAGCATTTGAAACAATGTACTGAATTCTACTGAATTTGAATTGATCGTTAACAATTCTGTTTAGAAAGAGAACAGACTTGGGGGAAAATGTGATGCCACAATTTTTTTTTTAAAAAAAAATCTGTTGATAAATCTGTGTACGCATGTATTAAAAGTATTTCAATATTTTTAATGTTTCACTTTGGTTATCAGATTTAGGAAGTTAAGCACCAACATAATAAACAGATAACACGAATTGCAATTCTGACAGATCATATAAAGATACGGGTTGTTTGGCTGATTGCACACAGTTCTGTGATCATTTGTGTTGATTACATAAAGTGTTGTGCAAAGGCTGAGTGAACAGACTTGCTCAACACTACCTATTAAGTCTCTCCAATTCCTGTATGTTGTTGATGTTGGTTGTTGACTTCTGGCCACAAGAGAAGCAATTTGGCTGCAGCACACTTTTGAAAAGATACTTCATCAAACTCCTGTTGGGTTTTAAGTGCTTCTGATTGGAGGCTGTTTATGGGACATTTGACTTCAACAACAGGATGCCATTATATGCTTTTTATTTTATTTTAACTCTTCCCCTCAAGTGCAGTTTAGAAGGGAAAACATTGTTCTAAAACCACGGAAGATCTTAGCGCTTCCTTAAGAGCTTCAGAGGAAAAACAGGATATACATCTGAACTAAACTAAAATGATTTTAAAAAAAAAAAGTTTCTTCCTTGGCGTAGAGGCTAGAAAGCCTCTGGAACCTGGGGAGGGCAAAAAACAGGCCTACTGGGCCACCAGGCCATTACATGCCAAAAGCAAGGGGAGCACGGGGGGGGGGGGGTGTCATGTGTGGATGCGTGGGAGGGCAGGGCGCATAGAATTATGGGTGTTGGCATGCATGCGCGCAACCACCCCGCACTCCCCCAGCTTTTGGCACGCGATGGCAAAAAGGTTAGCCATCACTGGGCTAAACCATTGCGGTAATAAATAGCAATTATACCTATAACTGGTGGAGTATCACCAGTACGCTGACGACACCCAGCTGTACATCTCCACCCCAGACCACCCCAACAATGCCCTTGAAGTGATGTCCCAGTGCCTGGAGGCTGTATGGATCTGGATGGGGAGAACAGGCTCAGGCTCAACCCATCCAAGACCGAGTGGCTGTGGTTTCCGATGTCCCGATATAGTCAGCTGGTGCCATCGCTGACTATTGGGGGTGAATCATTGGCCCCCACGGAAAGGGCTCGCAACTTGGGTGTCCTCCTGGATTCACGGCTGTCTTTAGAAGAGCACCTGTCGGCCGTGACCGGGAGGATTTTTCATCAGGTTCACCTGATCCGCCAGTTGCGTCCCTTTCTAGATCGGGACTCCTTACGCACGGTCACTCATGCCCTCGTCACCTCCCGTCTGGACTATTGTAACGCTCTCTACATGGGGCTCCCCTTGAGGAGCACTCGGAGGCTCCAACTGGCGCAGAGTGCGGCCGCACGGGTGGTGATGGGAGCGACATGGCGCTCCCATGTAACACCCCTCCTGTGCGAGCTGCACTGGCTCCTGGTGGTCTTCCAAGTGCGCTTCAAGGTTTTGGTTCTCATCTTTAGAGCGCTCCATGGCCTAGGACCTGGTTATTTACGGGACCGCCTGCTATCACCAATAGCCCCCCACCGACCAGTACGCTCCCATAGAGAGGGGGCTCCTCCGGGTGCTGTCGGCCAAACAATGTCGATTGGCGGCCCCCAGGGGGAGAGCCTTCTCTGTGGGGGCACCTACTATCTGGAATGAGCTCCCCCCGGAGATACGGAGGATCCCGGATCTGCATACCTTCTGTCATGCGCTCAAGACTTTCTTATTTCATCAAGCTGGCCTGACCTAAGTCTTTCCCCTTTTTAAATGGAAATTTTAAATTTGGTTTTAAATTATTGGGGTTTTAAATTTGTTCAGCCAAATTATTTAACTCGTTTTAGTTTATTTTAAATTTTGTATCTATATGTTTTATTCTATGGCTGTTCACCGCCCTGAGTCCTTTCGGGAGTAGGGCAGTATACAAATTCAATAAAATAAAAATAAAATAAAATAAAATAAAAAATAAAATAAAATAAAATACTTAGGACCAGTGGTGGGATTCAAATAATTTAACAACCAGTTCCCTGCACTAATGATTTCTTCCAACAACCAGTTCTCTAAAATTGCTCAGAAAGTTAACAACCGGTTCTCTCGAAGTGGTGCAAACTGGCTGAATCCCACCACTGCCTAGGACTACAATATTTGACTGGTTAAAAGCTAAGTCCTAAAAGACAGTTGCAGATCATTCAGACACAAGATGAAAGTAACTAAATGGGTTAATAATACTTACACACCACTTCATATGTCACCCTAAATCATAATGTAATTTGGGATCTGTGACCCAGCTATTGTTGTTTGTGGAAGAGGAAACCCTATTTATTTCTTAAATTTATGTGTCACCCATCTCTCTATCCAGAGAGATTCTTGGTATGCCAATTTACAATGGCATAAAAGCAGGTTCAGTAGGTTCTGGAGAACCGGTAGCGGAAATTTTTAGTAAATTCGGAGAACTGGCAAATACCATTTCTGGCTGGCCCCAGAGTGGGGTGGGAATGGAGATTTTGCAATATCCTTCCCCAGGGAGGGAATGGGAATTTTGTAGTATCCTCCCCCTGGAGTGGGGTGGGAATGGAGATTTTGCAGTATCTTTCCCTGCCACGCCCACCAAGCCACGCCACGCCCACAGAACCGGTAGTAAAAAAATTTGGATTTCACCACTGCATAAAAGCATAAAAAATGTAAAAAAATTAAAAGCATTAAAGTAAACAATGAAGGACAGGTTAAAACCTATCATCTCCAGCAGAGCACATCCCATCACAATCCCAAGCCAACTAGCAGAACCGGGTTTTAAAGCCCTTCTAGAAGACCAGAAAGGTGGAGGTAAATCTCACCTCTGGAGGCAAGATGTTCCAGAGCATGGGTCTTCAACCTTGGCAATTTTAAGACTTGTGGACTTCAACTCCCAGAATTCCTCAACCAGCACTGGCTGAGGAATTCTGGGAGTTGAAGTCCACAAGTCTTAAAGCTGCCAAGGTTGGAGACCCCTGTTCCAGAGGATGGGGAAGGGGACAGCAGAGAAGGCTCTTCTCCTTGACTCTGCTAGCCAAAATTCCTTGATCAACAGGATCTGAAGAAGGCCTCTTCTGCTTCAGCGAGTGGGAGAGGCCAATCTCATTGGAGCAAGACTACGCCTTTGGTTTGGTGGAGTCTTGGAATATTTATTCAACTTGCAGTTACCAAATCCCCAAAGATTATCAGCAACTAATGGTATTGTGCAGACCCAGGGTTAATTTCAATAACAAGAAACAGAACATCTCCACTATGGTTATGGCTTTCCCAGTTGCAATGTATGGCTGTGAAAGCTGGACCATAAGGAAGGCTGAGCGTCAAAGAATTGAGGCCTTTGAATTCTGGTGCTGGAGAAGACTCCTGCAAGTCCCTTGGACTGCAAGGCGATCCAACTGGTCAGTCCTAGAGGAGATCAACCCTGACTGCTCTTTAGAAGGCCAGATCCTGAAGAGGAAACTCAGATACTTTGGCCACCTAATGAGAAGGAAGGACTCCCTGGAGAAGAGCCGAATGCTGGGGAAGATTGAGGGCAAAAGAAGAAGGGGACGCCAGAGAAGGAGGTGGCTGGATGGAGTCACTGAAGCAGTCGGCGTGAGCTTAAATGGACTCCAGAGGATGGTAGAGGACAGGAAGGCCTGGAGAAACGTTGTCCATGGGGTCGCGATGGGTCGGACACGACTTCACAACTAACAACAACAACAAAGATGGTGCTAATGGTTGGTGCTTAATTTTATGCACGTGCTCTTCCTTTTTTGAGAAAGGCATTACAAAGGATGTTAAGAGTCCTATGCTGCGTCAGCTATAATTGAGGAAACCGCCTACCTTCTCTTGCCTAAATCTTAGACATTCTTACTCTTCGTCGTCTAACTTACATCGCCCAAAGAATTGTTATAGCTGAGATAAAACATGAGTAACAACACCCAGATTTTCTTTTCTTTTCTTTTTTCAGAAGGAGATTAGGACACAGTTGTGGTAAATTGATGCAACAGGACTTCATGACAAAAGAAAGTGACACACGTCTAAAGATAAAATGTAAAGATGGCAACACCTCCAACCCACACTACTTAACAGGAGAAACAGTCACAGGTGTGCAAAGATTATGCGCATCCTGAGCTAAGAATGTGGCCTGGTCTATAAACAGATTCAGGACTTTCCCCTCATGTCAACAGCACACAAAAATGCCACAGCATCTATTGTTGTGTCCTTGTGATGTCACCTCTGCTTCGTCTGTGAAGGCAGGTTAGATTCTGTAGTTGTTTTGCTATTAAAATGGAGTTTTGCCTCTATACACCTTGCTGTATAGATGCTCTATGACATGGGTGTCAAACTGGCTGCATCACGTTGGAGTCACATGACGTTTTGTGATGTTTTCCCTATTCACGGAGTTGGGGTGGGCGTGGCCTGCGTGTTGATGCATCCGGCCCGTGGGCCGCCAGTTTGACACCCCTGCTCTATGACATCTTGTCAATGGCTGTCAGGAGCTGGGTGTTCCAATTAGCTACTTAACAGAGTAACAAAGTTGGAAGGGGATTTGGAGGTCTTCCAGTACAACCTCCTGATCAGGAAGAAGATCCTCCGAAAAATGGCTGTCCAATGTCTCCTTAAAAATCTCCAATGATCCATGCTAGCATTGTTTCCATTAGTTCCTCTTCTTCCATTTTAATGCTCAATAGGTAGTTACACATTTTTTTAAAATTAGTTTTTCATCTGTCCCTGTTAATATCTGGTCCAGTTCTGTTGGTCCTTTATAGAAACCATACATTTTAACATCTTTTTCATATCTTGATTGTATTTGCACATGTGGCCACCATGCCAAATCAGTCTCTTGACTATTCAGTTCTTGCTTAGTTTTAAGTTCCCCTTTTTCATTCAAGATGTCCTGAGATCTTATAATGTTTTCCATGTTAACCACATTCAGATGTCTCAGTTGCCTCCATTGTGGAGAGCCAGACTGGCATTTTCAAATAGTGTTTTTCTTTCATTTTTGCCCACATTAACAATAATGCATTTCTAACATAATGTCTTTGAAAATATCCATGTATTTTATTTTTCCCATACCATAAAAAGGCGTGTCACCCCAGTTGCAGACCATGCCCCTCCAGGGTTAATAATCGTCTATGCCTCAAATTTATCCATTGTTTTCCTTAGTTCCTGGATCTCTCTTTGATTAGTTTCCATCCATTGCCTCTTGTCCTGCCTTCAGGTGCTTCGGAGAAAAGGTTGATCCTGTCTTGTTTGTGGCAGCCCCTCAAATATTGAAAGACTGCTATCATGTCACCCCTAGTCCTTCTTTTTATTAAATTAGGTAAAGGTAAAGGCTCCCCTCGCACATATGTGCTAGTCGTTCCCGATTCTAGGAGGCGGTGCTCATCTCCGTTTCAAAGTCGAAGAGCCAGCGCTGTCCGAAGACGTCTCCGTGGTCATGTGGCCGGCATGACTAAAGGCCAAAGGCGCACAGAACGCTGTTACCTTCCCACCAAAGGTGGTCTCTATTTTTCTAATTGCATTTTTTACGTGCTTTCAAACTGCTAGGTTGGGCAGAAGCTGGGATAAGTAACGGGAGCTTACCCTGTTACGCGGCATTAGGGATTCAAACCTCTGAACTGCCGACCTTTCAACCGACAAGCTCAGCGTCTTAGCCATTGAGCCACTATGTCCCTTTCATTAGACTACACATACCCAATTCCAGCAACTGTTCTTTTCACCTCCAGTCCTCTAATCATCTTTGTTTTTTCTTCTCTGCATTCTTTTTAGAGTCATATGTTTGTATATCACAGCAAAACTGGAGACATACTCCGAGTGTGGTTTTACCAATGCATTATAAAGCAGTACATTGTAAAGTGGTACTTCAGCCTGTTCAGGGACAAAAGAAAATATCTTTTTAAAAAAAAAACCTGGAAACTTTTTATGGACATTTTCCTGAAAATAGAGAGAAATGAAATGATATTTTCGATTTCCTTGAGGTTCTTAAGCTTCTGTTGTTTGAAGTTTGAAGTTTATTAGATTTCTATACCGCCCTTCTCCCGAAGGACTCAGGGCGGTGTACAGCCATATTAAAACACATAGATTTATATAATTTAAAACCAATTAAAATTGAATATATAAAATTTGACCCACGAACTAAAACACACATACACCCATAATAAAATTCGTACTAGGCCAGTTGTGATTCTGCAGTAATATTCTAAGAACTCCCAGCTGGCCTATCCTGAAATATTTTGTAGTTTACAATGAGCCAGAAAAAAACACCTTTTCTCGCAGCCGAGATACAAAGAACTTCCAAAAATTTCTTCCTGCAAGGAACGATAATTAAACTAACAATTTGTTGTCATTTTACAACATCTAAGGCATCTAAAAATCAGGGTTTTGTATATTAGCATTGCTAGGACTACGGCACCTTATCTTATTTTCCAGCTCCTGAGGGCCATCGCGAAAACAGCCATGTCAAAAAAAATGACATCTTGTCACATTTTGGGTTTTTTTCCTCTGATTTTAAAATAATTTTCACATTAATAGAAACTTCACACGGGTGCCTTATTTATTCTAACTATGCAGATGGCATCTTGAGATCTTCCAACATGTTAAAATAATGCTAAAGTTGTAGAAGATCTCGAGATGCCATCAACGTATTTGCAATTAAGAACACACCTGTGTCGAGGTTCTCCTAATGTAAAGATATTCATCAATAGGTTGAAAAGTAGTTATTAAATCAATTAAAATGCATCTCCTAAATTAAGTCCCAATCATACCACATACATCTTCATTTGACTTCTGTAGCTCTGCCAACTCTTAAAAAAACCCAAAACAATAGGTGGCAAATCTTGAAATGTAGAGTGTGCTGATTCTGCATCTTTGCTTTGATAAAACTCTTCATCTCAAGGGCTCTATTAAACTTCTAATACGGACTCTTTGAAGATAAGCAAAAGATCTAAAAAGCAGGAGTAGCTTTGCTTGGTTTTTGGCCTGGCATTGTCACTTACCAAACAGTGACGCCTGCATCTTTTGGTGCTGTTTCCAAAGGAAGCGTTACAGCAAGTTAGTCAATAAAAACCCAGCAGAAATTATCTTCCAACGCTGCTGATAATGGGTGGGTTTTGCACCTCAGCTGATAACAGAGCAGGGGTGGGTTCTACTTACCTTTACTACTGGTTCGCAACAGGGCCACGCGCACTCACTTTCTGCACGCACTCTCTTTGTGCATGCGCAGAGGCATCCTGTTGATGTTGGGGTTGGTGGGCGGAGCCTCCCGCCCGGTTTTACTACCGGTTCTATAGAACCGGTTCGAACCGGGGGCAACCCACCACTGTAAGAGAGGCTGTAATCTAAACCCAGATAGTACAATTACAAATGCATGCTGACTTTAGACTAAGACCTCATCAAGTTTGCTGTGACTGGTTTGAGTATGTACCTACCATTGGAGTTTGCAAACGGTGGTTGATGGCTTAGGGCGGGGGTGTCAAACTCTATTTCATTGAGGGCCAAATCGGGATTGTGTTTGACCTCGGGGGCCGGGGAGAGCGTGGCCAGGGTGGCCGTGGCCAGCTTGACATCACTTGTGTCGGGGGCGCTTGTGGTGGCCCGAGCGCTCGGCCAGCGAAAACGGGCTCCTGATCTCCATTTTTGGCCGCAACAGCCTCCTGCAGCCCTCTGACAGTGAAAATAGCTGGCAGGAGGCCATCACAGCCATAAACAGGGCCTGTGTCCGGCTCTCCCAAGGTCCATTATCACTGGCAGAGGCACCGCAGGCCGATCCTTCGCTGTTTGCAGGGCAGCCCGATGGGCCAGATCTAAGCACTCCATGGGCCAGATCCGGTCCCCGTGTCTTGAATTTGACACCCCTGGCTTAGGGTGACATGGGCTATGAGCAGAGGTAGGTTTCAGCAGGTTCTGACCAATTCTGTAGAACTGGTAGCGGAAATTTTGAGCATTTTGGAGAACCTGTAGTAAAAATTTTGACTGGCCCCACCCCCATCTATTCTCTGCCTCCCAAGTCCCAGCTGATTGGGAGGAAATGGGGATTTTGCAGTAACCTTCCCCTGTCACACCCACCAAGCCACACCCACCAAGCCACACCCACAGAACCGGTAGTAAAAAAATTTGAAACCCACCACTGGCTATGAGTGTCTTCATTAAACTATAGATTAGAGTACAAGAAACATGTCTTCAATAAAGCTAAACTCCTGATTAATATTTCCAGTTTCCAGGCTTATCCCCCATGATGAGGTCCTTCAGATATTCAGCTTTTAAATTATACACAGCCAAAAGTTTGGATTGCAAATTGGAGGTCTAATCTTATTCCACCATGTTGTCTCTTATTTAAGAATAGGCAAATTTATTTTCAGTTCAGAAAGTCCTATTTTCTCAGAGTCATCAACTCCATTGATAGGTGCGCCCCCTCTTAATTGCAACCCTCCCTTTGTGCCTCCCAGTAGTAAGCCACCAGAAAAGGTAATTAATTCTAACTTATCCCTGGTATGTTTCAAGGTATTGTTTGGGCCACACATAACTCTTGGGCTGAAAGCAACCAATCAACCTTAACATGAACCTAATAATACAAGATATTATTTGTTGCTCAGGGTTGAACTGTAGGCTCCTTGGTGCTCTGTAAGCTTGGTTGCTTCCTTGTAGATGTTTCATTACCCAGCTAGGTAACACCATCAATGCTAGAAGTTCCATTCCTTTCTAGCACGGATGGTGTTAACTAGTTGGGTAATGAAACATCTGCAAGAAAACGATTAAGCTCACAGAGCACCAAGGACCCCACATAAACCTAGTATGTTTACTTGGTCCACCCATCCTTCCCTCTAGGTCATGATTTGCTGAACAAGCCATAATAGGCCTTTTAAGCTAGAATTAGATAACACTGGAGAATCAACATCTGCAGCTTAGACTCCCATCCTTTTGAACAACTGTAGCAGGTTTCCAGAGATGCAGCAACATCATTGAAAGAGATAGTATGGTTATTTTTTTTTTAAATATATATCGTTGGCAAGATGTTTATGAAGAAGGAAGAGCAGCATCTCCTCCCCTCCCCAAGGAAAACTGCTCCTATTCCCACACGGTGTATTCCCACATTGAGCGGTGGCTCAGTGGCTAAGACGCTGAGCTTGTCGATCGAAAGGTCAGCAGTTCAGCGGTTCGAGTCCCTAGTGCCGTGTAACGGGGTGAGCTCCTGTGACTTGTCCCAGCTTCTGCAAAGCTAGTAGTTCGAAAGCACATAAAAAAGGCAAGTAGAAAAATAGGGACCACCTTTGGTGGGAAGGTAACAGCGTTCCATGCGCCTTTGGTGTTGAGTCATGGCGGCCACATGACCACGGAGACGTCTTCAGACAGCGCTGGTTCTTCAGCTTTGAAGCGGAGATGAGCACTGCCCCCTAGAGTCGGGAACGACTAGCACATATGTGTGAGGGGAACCTTTACCTTTACCTTTTTAAGCCGTCTAATCTCCGAAAAATAGGCTGATAATTTTCAGTCCTATGAACTTGGGGTATCAGAGGATTACAAATTGCTTATGTTTAACTTAACCTATAAGCACAAAGTTGGCATTCTTGCCCACAGCCTGTCTACCTCCTGTCTCAATGAGACTATTGGTTGGTCTGTAAATCAAACACCACTGAGTTGTTGATCTGCAGATGCAAATCCCTGGCACGTACAGAATTATGTAAGATTGTCACTGCACATCTTCTCAATTCTTATTTCACTTGAGCACTCAGACAATAGAATCAGATTTTGCAGAATCCTATAATAAACCTGTCAAGCTTGTTGTGCCAGTGAGTAATATAATAAATGATGTACATCATAAACAATGCCTCTATTATGCTGCTTTTCAGTCTCGCAGACTGTAGTCTGCTTCTAAACTTAGTTAGCAGCCACTGCTGTGTTTTCTAGTTGGCTTCACCAACCAGAATATGCTAATCACTTTCCTGTCTACAGGATGATGGTTCTTATCAGGATCTTCTTCTTGATGGAAGGGCTAGGAAAAAGAAACGATGCCAGCCGTTTCCGCTTTGCAATGAATTTTTTGTTCTCTTTATCAGAAACTCAAATTTAATAGGTAGGGAAAGTTTGCTTCCTACGTTTGCCCATACCATAGTCAGTGGAAGGGAGTTGTGAAACTAAAAAATATATGTATGTGTACATATGGGCAGGGGTGGGGGTTCGCAGGGGTTTGGGAGAACCTCTAGCTAAGATTCTGTGGAGTTCGGAGAATCCCCAAATCCCACTCCTGGATGGCTCCACCACTCCCGCCCCTCCCAGGAGTCCCACGTGACCTGTTTTGGATGCAGGTAAATGCAGGGCGCACATGGAAGCTTGGAGAGGGTGAAAAACGGGCCTACTGGATGTTCAGAAAGCCCATTTCCAACCTCCAGAGGGCCTCTGGAGTCTGGGGAGGCTGTTTTCGTCCTCCTGGAGGCTCGAGCAAAGCCTCCGGAGCCTGGGGAGGGCAAAAACAACCCCCCCGCCATGGTGCAGGAGGCCATCTAGGCCATGCCCACCATGGCCACGCCCACCCAGCAACCGGGCAGAGAACCCCTTGCTAAAATTTTTGAAGCCCACCCCGATACAAACATATACACATACACATACACAGACACAGACACAGACACAACATACATCCAAATTTTTCAATTCCAGGAACAGAACTCCCTTCCACTGACTATGACAAGGGCAATTGAATCTCTCTCTCTCTCTCTCTCTCTCTCTCTCTCTCTCTCTCTCACACACACACACACACACACACACACACACACACACACACACCTCGGATGCAAAGAGACTAACAATAAATATGATTGACCAAATATTAATTTAAAGTAGAATTATTGCCTATGGGATCCTTCTAAATTGAATAGAAGCTGCCCAAATGGAAGATTACATAGGAATTATGGTGTTGGGGAGACCCTGCTTCAATTGCTATTCAACCACAGACCCCACTGGTCTCGCTTTTATAACAAGTAGGAAAGTTCAGTGTAATGGGCATAAAAAGGGTTAAATGACTCAGCCTACTAATCCAATGCTGTTCTATTTAACCTCCAGGAAATCCATTCAGGGTTAAATTAACTTTACTCAACTATCTTGTAGGAAGGCTAAACTTAGTCATAACTAGGTTATGTAAACTTAAGTCAGCTATCATTCCTAGTCCTCTAAGTAAAAGGACCGAAATGAAAGGTTGACTGATCAGCAAGGAGATGTAAGACTGGGTTAATGGAAGACTGGGTTCTCCCAACACCCTACTTCCTCAACATAGTCTATATGTTCACATTACATTGCTTCACTACAAACTATCATAGATTAACATGATCAGATAGTAATTCACACTACATCTTAGGTCTAGAGCTGAATTCCTAGAATGTACTGCCCAATTCCACTGTAGCAGGGGTGGGTTCTACTTACCTTTGCTACCAGTTTGCAGCTGGGCCGCTCGCGCAGAAGCTTCTGCACATGCGCAGAAGCGTTTTGATGACGTCGGGGTCAGGGGACGGAGCCTCCTGCCGGTTTTACTACCGGTTCTATAGAACCGGTGCAAACGGGGGGCAACCCACCACTGCACTGTAGCCTAGCTGGTTGTGTGAATCTAGCCAGGTATTAGAAAGAGTAATCTGTAGTCTTTCCTATAACAAGTTGGTCCACAGAGTTTTTTCCTTCCTATAATAGTTCTGGCTATTTCTTTTATTTTGAAGGTCAGAGGGCAGCAAAGGACCCTGTAGATTTTAATCATTAGATGCAAATATTAGTGAAACTAGTACAGAAAACTTCCAAGCAAAGAAAATTAACTGTGAGCCAATGAAACAGAAAAATTTGGAGAAACACAATGACCGACAGGATAGAAAGCCATTTCTCTGCACTACCCTAAAAGTATCACACACGGAAGAGGAGCAAAACCTCAACGTTCTCCAGATGCCCAATAAGGCAAGACAGGCAGAGGTTTTGGCCTCGACAACAGGCACCGCCTGTCTGCAAAATCCCATTGATTCCTCTTGGCAGCCGACAGAGATTTTTTTTTTTTCATTCTGCCAAGATCTTTAACGGCACTTTGATGTCATTTCTTCATGCCATTTATATTGTCAAATCGGGATGCTGCTCATAAATTCCCTCTGTTCTGTTGTGCTGTTCCCTATGTATGTTGCAAGGCCTTTCCCGCCCCCAGTTCTGCATCGCTTTTAGATAGCTGTATTTGTTTACAATGTTTTCCTGACTCTACACTGACCTGGAAAGCTTCTGTTAATGCCAAGACTAAAAGCACAGCGGGAGAAGTGGAAAATTGCCTTTGTCTCCTTGAAAATGCCTCCTGATGGTGCATCCCTGAACTCTTAAAACCGCTCAATCTGGAAAGGAGAAAATGAGACAGGAGGAGCCGGTCAGTGCAATTTCTGCAAATTCATTCCAAGCTACATTACATTTAATGGATAAAACACCCAGACACAAACTGGGCAATATGATATACGCAGTACAGTGCAGTGAGACGTATGCAATAGCAATTGCAGTTAGACTTATATACCACTTTACAGTGCTTTATAGCTCTCTCTAAGCGGTTTACAGAATCAGCATATTGCCCCCAACAATTTGGGTCCTCATTTTGCCCACCTCAGAAGGATGGAGTCAACCTTGAGCTTGGTGAGATTGGAACTACCAAAATTGCAGGCAGCCGGCAGTCAGCAGAAGTAGCTTGCAGTACTGCACTCTAACCACTGCGCCACTGTGGCTCATGAAGATCTGTATATTGGAGAAACAAAACAACCACTTCACAAATGCATGGCGCAGCATAGGAGAACAAAACCCATCAGGAGAAGATTCAGGGGTCCATCTGCATTTGAAAGACAAAAGTCACTCTTTGGAAGACAGCAAAGTCCACATTTTGGTTTGAAAGAGGGGTAAAAGAGGCCATTTATGTTAACACTGAGCAGCCCTCTCTCAACAAAGGGGGGGGAGGGATAAGACACCCCTATCTCCTATATACAATGCAGTCCTTTCAGCAGTTCCAAGAAGATTCCACTCCCATTTGCACTCTGATTCAGGTGACCCTGAGGACACAGATAAACCTCCAAGGGCCTCAACGGCCCTCAGACAGAGCACTAACGACAAGATGACTGCAAAGAAATACAATCTCTCCCATCCCATCCTGTCAGGAACCCCCCCCCCCCCCCAATCCAATTATAACTGATGAAACCTCTTGGATAAGAAGTGAAACATCTTCCCATTCTTTTTCAAATAAAAAACAGTCCAGTTGTTTTTTGAAAGACAAAAGAAAAGCACCTTAGAGATAACTATGACCTGAATAGTTTGTCATGCTTTCAAAACAATGATTTATGAATTCATTGAAGAGACGTTCAATGCATTCATAAATCATTATTTCGAAAGCATGGCAAACATCGCAGCATGGCAGGCTTAAACTTGTTAGATGGCTAAAAGGCCGAAATCTAGGTAAATAAATCCCACCCTTTTAACAACAATGTAAAATAAGACAGAACAGGGCAACTTCAAAACCATAAATGTTTTCAACTTGCATCAGACACCTTTGTTAAAAGAGTCCCGCCCTACCAACCTTGTATAACAGTTGGCCTTTTTTATAGGATTGGGTTGATTTTGAGTTCAAAACTCAACTCGGGCCTAGACATCATATAATGGCTACTTCATCCTAGGATAGTGAGCAGGGGTGGATTGTTGGGAGTTTGCAGGGGTTCGGGAGAACCTCTAGCTAAGATTCTGTGCAGTTCGGAGAACCCCCAATCCCACTCCTGGCTGGCCCCTCCCACCCCACCCCTAAGCTTCCACGCAGCCCATTTTTGGATCCAGGAAAGTGCAGGGCAAACGTGGAGGCTCAGAGAGGGCGAAAAACAGGCCTACCGGAAGTTCAGGAAGGGCCTCCAGAGCCTAGGGAGGCTGTTTTTGCCCTCCCGGAGGCTCAAGGAAAGCCTCCAGAGCCTGGGGAGGGCAAAGGTGCCCCCCCTATTGGTGCAGGAAGCCGACTAGGCCACACCCAACATGGCCATGCCCACCCAACAACTGGGTAGAGAACCTCTTGCTAAAATTTTTGAAGCCTACTCCTGATGGTGAACCTCATTCTACTCCTGGGAACATGGGAGAGGGGGAAGGACCTCAGGAGGAGGATGCAAAGTTAAGGCAATACCATGAATGTAGACAGGGCTATGATTGTATGGTCCTCCAGTGTTTCCTAGAGTTTGCCCAAATTTTTGTTCATTGCATCAGTGACACTATGTACCAATCTCACCCTCTGTTGTCCCCTTCTTCTTTCCCAACATCAGGGTCTCTTCCAATGAGCCCTCTCTTCTCATTAGGTAGCCAAATTATTGGAGCTTCAGCTTCAGGATCTGTCCTTCCAAAGGACAGTCAGGATTGATTTTTTTTTCCAGGATTGACTGATTGGATGTCCTTGCAGTCCAAAGGAATCTCATGATCTTCTCCAGCACCACAATTCGAAAGCATCAATTCTTTGGCATTCAGCCTTTCTTATGGTCCAAACTCTCACAGCCATACACGACTACTGGGAAAACCAAAGCTTTGACTATATGGACTTTTGTCAGCAGAAAAAGCAGAGACATCATCCTGCCAACAAAAGTGCGTATAGTCAAGGCGATGGTTTTCCCAGTTGCAATGTATGGCTGTGAAAGGTGGATCATAAGAAAGGCTGAGCACCAAAGAATTGAGGCCTTTGAACTCTGGTGCTGGAGAAGACTCCTGCGAGTCCCTTGGACTGCAAGGTGATCAAACCAGTCAGTCCTAGAGGAGATCAACCCTGACTGCTCTTTAGAAGGCCTGAAGATGAAACTGAAATACTTTGGCCACCTAATGAGAAGGAAGGACTTCCTGGAGAAGAGCCTAATGCTGGGAAAGATTGAGGGCAAAAGAAGAAGGGGACGGCAGAGAACGAGGTGGCTGGATGGAGTCACTGAAGCAGTCGGCGTGAGCTTAAATGGACTCCAGGGGATGGTAGAGGACAGGAAGGCCTGAAGGAACGTTGTCCATGGGGTTGCGGTGGGTCGGACATGACTTCGCAACTAACAACACTTTTGTCAGCAAGATGATGTCTGCTTTTTAATAGGCTTAGATTTGCAATAGCTTTCCTCCCAAGAAGCAAGCTTCTTTTAATTTCATGGCTGCAGTCATTGTCTGCAATTATCTTGGAGCTCAATAAAATAAAATGTGTCACTGCTTCCATTTTCTTCTCTTTCTATTTGCCCCGAAGTGATGGGACCAAGATCTTACTGTATTCAAGTACATGAAGCCTATTTCTCCTGCAGCTTTTGTAAGTTTCCTGCTGCAGTTTCCTGCTGCAAGATGGCGAGAAGCCATGCTGCTAACTCTACCATAGCTAAAGGGTATTGGTGTCAACCCTGAAGCTGACCTGACCAAAGCCATCTTGACAGCTTTGGTGTTGCCACACTGGAGTTGAGGGATAGGGGATGTGGGGGGGATGTGAGATAGTTGGGATTTTGTAGCCAAAACAAAATACTTTCTCTTGGGAACCAAGGACATTCTCACACCTGGTCAGAGGAAGGCGGATTCATGTCACCAGGCAACCAGGCAGCAACGTGATTGGACCATGTGACTGACTGTTTTGAGAAAGTGACAAACTTTTACTTTTAATTAGGTGAAAACCGTAGGAACCTTCAGAGTCAGTTTTCACCAGATCTGTGCCAATATGATATGTCCAATAAAACTATTCTTTATGGAATCTACCTGCCTTGGAATTTTGCTTGCTATGTGTCTATTACTTGGAATCCTGACATTTGGCCTTTGGGGCTCAGCCAAAGAGGTCTAGTCCCTACATCAGTGATGGCGAACATCACCAAGTGCCAAAAAGGTTGTGTGGAAACGTTGTGTGCATGTCTGTGCACTTGTCGGGACCGTGCTTTGGAAAAGCCGAATTTTTGGGTTCTAGCGCGCATGCGCGCCCAACGATCAGCTGGCTGGCATGCATGCACATACCGGTTTTTGGCACTGCCATGTGCGCAAAGGACAGCTGATCATTGTACGCGCATGCACGCCAGAAACCTGGAAGAGAAACAGACAAGGCTGAGTGTGCCGGGCGACATGGCTTCGTGTACCACTTTGGGCACGCGTGATTTGCCATCATGGCCCTACATGTTGAGCTTGGACAGGATCACTTGTGATATGGGCATTCTTCTAGCACTTTTCATTTGGTGGAATTGTTGCATCCATTTCAAACTATTCCTAAGATACAGAAAGATCTTCATTCAAAAGGAGTTGCCTACCTATCTGTGCATCACTCTCAAAAATAAAACAGAGTCCAGAAGAAATATTCATGCAGATATGCAGATATGCAGAGAATATGGGAGGCATTAGACAATTAAACCTTTGGCTGTATACATAGTGAATTTAAAGTTCAATTTAAAGTCCAGATAACAAAGATCTTCTTAGTTAAATCCAATGGAGTTCCTGTGCAAGGAAGATAAAGCCATAAGTAGCAACCCACTTCAACTTTGCTTTTAACTTGTGCAAAGCTCCCAGTGAATTGGAGTTTGGTTGAAAAAGTGCTGAATTAGGGAATAAAGAGAAAGACCCGAGCAGTGGGAAGGATTTGAGGATCTGGTGTTAATCTTGCGATAGCCAGAAACAGTTTTTTAAAAAATCCATAATACTAGAGTTGGATCTACTATACAGGAAGGTAAGCATCAGAGCAGCCAACCTGAGATACAGAAAGAAGTTCATTCTAGATCAAAGTGATCAAATTGTCTACCCAGTCCAATATGGAACTTACTTAAGAATGAGGGGGAAAATGATGATTTAATGTACTTGGGTAGTGCCCAAGACATCCAGATAACCAGAATACAAAAACCAAGTTGGAAGAGACCTTGTAGGTCATCTAGTCCAACCCCTTGCTCAAGCAGGAGACCCTATACCATTTCAGACAAATCATTGTCCCATCTTTTCTTTAAAATCTCAAGTGACGGAGCGCCCACCATCGTCTATCAGACTAGTTCTTGCTGGTAAATGCAAACATAAAAATACTCATCTGGGGGAATTGAGCTAAAAAAACATAGCTAATCCATCACAGAAGCAGAATGGATAGCAAAGAGATGTTTTTTTTTCCTGGTTCTATAACCGACTCGTAAAAATTTAGAGGCATGTATAGCAAGAATTCGCTTGCAAAATCAGAACGTGCCATTTCTCCATGTAATTTGCTCATACGAATATATTTTCCAGCAGAAAATCTCCGTTTTTCTTCTTCTTTTCCCTTCTGATCTTCATGAGGATGGGACAATGCAGAGCTTATCTTCAGCCCTAAGATTAGGTACAAGGCAGCAATGATCTTACGTGACTGGTCTTGATCATCACAGAAGGCCAGCAAGTCAATAAGTAGCTACAAATCCTTGTCATTTTTTTTAGACCACAATGCTGCAGCTGCTATTGAAAAACTGAACCATATTGCTTTGGTTCTTTGATCACAACTATTGCTTCAGTGCAAACAAAAGATAAACTATATTTGTTCGGGCCAATAAAACAGATATGCAAACATTTCCATACCTTGCACAGTAACATTTCATGTTTTGGTCAAAATGAGCCTGTTTTGCCAGGAGTTCATTGGAGAGCATGGTAAAAACCACTAGCAAAGTCTTACGAACCAACCTTTAAATTATAAACAATCATATTTAGGTTAGACCAGAGGTGGGTTTCAGCAGGTTCTGACCAGTTCTGGGGAACCGGTAGCGGAAATTTTGAGTAGTTCGGAGAACAGGTAGTAAAAATTCTGACTGGCCCCGCCCCCATCTATTCTCTGCCTCCCGAGTCCCAGCTGATCGGGAGGGAATGGAGATTTTACAGTACCCTTCCCCTGGAGTGGTAGTGGGAATGGAGAGTTTACAGTATCCTTCCCCTGCCACGCCCACCAAGCCACGCCCACCAAGCCACGCCCACAGAACCGGTAGTAAAAAATTTTGAAACCCACCCCTGGGTTAGACGCACGAAATTTAAATAGACGGTATGGAATTTGAAAGGAAATGATCAAGTAAATAATTATGTACACGGAGAACCAAATAAGAGTGCCATAATCAGCAGTTGCAGAAAATTCACAATACTTAGCCAAAATACCCCAGGCCAAGGGTGTCAAACTCAAGGCCTGCAGGCTGGATCCAGCAGGCTTAGATCTGGCCTGAGGGGCTGACCTGAAAACAGCGAAGGACCAGCCTGTGGTGCTTCTGCCAGCGAAAATGAAGCTTGGAAGGGCCACACGTGCTCCGTTTTTAATGGCAGAGTACTCGGGCCACCACAGGTGCTCCCAACACGAGTGACATTGAACTAGCCACACCCACCCACCTTCCAAGGTCAAACATAACCCTGATGAGGCCCTCAATGAAATTGAGTTTGATACCCCTGCCTTAGACCTAGATCTTGCCATTTTTATAGAAGATGAGAGACAGAAGACCAGCTCATCCCATAGCTATAGGCTACTGCCCTCTTGAGTATTTGCATTGTGGAATGGATTTTTTTTTTTAAATTTATTTATAAGGATGCAATTTTTCAACCTGCTGCTGTGATAAAAGCTTGGATCATATCTCAGATCACATATTTCCAAGCTTTCCGTGGGCTTGGAGAGAGATAACGAGAAAAGTAGAGGTTACATCACTTTAAAATCGTTTTGGGCAGAAAAGATGGTTTCTGAAAAAAAAAGGGGGAAGAAAATTCTTTGAGAGATTGTCAGGCTTCCAAGTAACACCCCCAATGAAAGAAGACTCCGAGGCTAGAAGTTCCTCAAAGTTCCATTTTATTAGAGATGTCCTATTGGCACATCTGGGGCAGGGGTAAAATGCACTTACTACTGGAGGGGAAATGTGAGTGCGCACGCTCCTCTTCTGTGCATGCACAGAGGGTCAAAAACAGGATGTGATGACGTCCCGGCAGATGGGCAGAACCTCCCACTGCTGGCCCTACCGAACAGGGGTGGGTTCTACTTACCTTTACTACCAGTTCGCATTGCGCCTGTGCACGCTCTCCTGTGCATGCGCAGAAGCTTCTTTGCATGTGCAGATCAACTTTGATGACGTCTGGGTCAGTGGGTGGAGCCACTCGCCGGTTTTACTACCGGTTCTTGCGAACCGGTCCAAACCAGGGGCAACCCTCGACTGCTACCAGATTGCGCGAGCTGGATAGATCCGGCCGGATTTCTCCGCTGATCTGGGAATACCTGAATCTGAAAGCTTCCAGATTTTCCTCACCCAAAAGAAAGTCCAAATCCCTTCCCCTGCACCCACATGTCCATCACATGGTCCAATCAAAGCCCCATCCCAACTGGAGATGTGTTCTGCCCCAACTACAGATCCCAAAGAACGCAGCACACACAAAGTCCGTACAAACCTTAGTTTACTAATTAACGACTACTAATGAGCTTCCTTAGTAGTTGTTCGAACACAAGTACAGTTTAAATCAGTCTTTTCTGAACAAGGGCTGTTAATTTAACTTCATTAACAGCCAACAAGAATCCAAAGAATAATAACTCAATTCTGAGGCACAGTATTTCAGATAACCGTAATCCTACTGTGGTTGGCAGAATGCCCAGAAGCAATTTGCAGGAAAACTGATAAGAGAAACAAGAGCCGAATCAAATGTTTCTAGAATCAAGACGCGAAGGAATATGAATGAAGTTGTTTCCTGAAAATTGCATCAGTCGTCATCCTTCCTTAAATAGGCTAAGGGAGTGGCCAATTAGCCCCAAGCCTTACTCTCGAGGAGACCTCCTCCTGAGGAGCCACTCCTGCCTTTTAACAGCTCTGCGTGCTCATGCATCAAGAAGAGGCTCCTCCTCTTCTTCCACCTCACCAGCCTCCTCGCTGTCGGAATCAGCTACTAACTGCACAGGCCGCTGACGGGCCACAACAAGATGCCTCCCAGTCACGCCACTCCAGAGGCAGGCGCGAATGTCCTTGACTCTCAGAGAAAGGAATGTTATTATGGCTAACTATCTCCACTATGCAGTCCCTATGCTCTATGCAATTCCCCCCTCCCAGTTTCCCACAGCACTAAGTGTGGCAGCCCTGAAGACCCAAAGAAAAAGATGGCCTCCGGGGCTGACAGAGATGTTGAAGCAAAGAGCCAGGCCCGGGTTTTTCCAAGCATTTTAATCTATGGCAGGGGTCAGCAACCCGTGGCTCTGGAGCCGCGGGTGGCTCTTTCATCCCTCTGCTGTGGCTCCCTATCGCCAGTCGGCTCCACACTTGATAGGGCTTTCAGTTAGGACAGGTAGAGGAAAAAGGATGCCGCACTAGGAGGAGACTCTATGATGGGGGAACCGGACTTTCGGTTCGCTCCAGTATTGAACAGGGGGCTTCCGGTTAGTACCTTTGTGGCTCTTTGAGTGTTTAAGGTTGCTGACCCCTGATCTATGGCAAAGTTCGGAAGTAAAGTATTGGAGGAAGCATCATATGAATTTTCTGCCCCAGGCGGATCCTGAAGCTGTTTATAGTCCTCAACTGAGGCCATTCCAAGAAACTGGGTAAAACCTGTTCCACAGGCCTACCCATCTCAGTGGCCTAGTTTTCATCCTGGCTTCAAACCGAAACCTTGGAGTCTTCCTTAGAGAAAAGGAGTGTTTGTTGAAATCAGTGCTGGGATTGATGCAAATGATCTCCTGTTAGGAAGAAATACCAAAGGAAAAGCAATAATGTCAATAACAAGCTGACATTACCAAAATGAACGAAAAAAACCCACCAATCCTGAGGACTAGTCTTCATTTATTTGGCTTCTTCTGGAAAAAGAAATGATTTAATTTTAATTCTTTCTGACAAATTTTTTTTTACAAATGGAGTTATTTTTATAAGTACAAAGTAAGGTGAATTTGAGAGAACATTGGTGGACTTCTCTAAGCCATAAATAGATCTGTTTTGCTCTGTTTTGGCAGAGTGTACATAACCAGCCCATTCTGGTCTTTAAATCATCATTTATGACTTGGGAATAAACCTAGAACAGATGGGATGAAGCAGTGGTGAAATCCAAACTTTTTTACTACCGGTTCTGCCCATAATTACTAGGTTAATAACTAATCTGGCTGAAGATGTTCTATGGATACAGCTGGATGAACTGGAAGAAAATAGAACAGAATTCTTCATTGGCCAAATAAACATTGGATTGGATTGGACACCCAAGGAATTTGTCTCCGGTGCATAAGTTCTCAGTTTACATGCAAACATACACTGTACATACAAACATAAGTTCCCAGTGTACATACAAACAGCAAAGTGATAAATCATAAAATATAAACAACAAAGTGATAAATCATAAGGTACCAATAGGCGATGAGAATAGGAAAGACGAGAAGGATAGGAACAAAATCAATAATAGCAAAATTTGAAATGGTTTGACGGATAACTAAAATGGTTAAAAGAAACAAATGCCATAAAAAGAACTTTTTCCTGAACATTCAGCAGTTGCCACCTTCAGTCATATCCAAAGCCAGACCTAAATCTTAATCCCAGATGAACCAAATCCAGACAGTCATATCTACAGCCAAGTATTTTGTCTCCAGTATTCAGTTGAGTGCCTTTGGCATAAACATAAAGACCAGAACAGAGATAGTAGTAAATAGCACTAGCATGTAAATGCTTAGGTCAGCCACTCACAAACAGGTGCCATTAACTGGTGTTGAATTTCCACACACACAAACCTACTAACCCGACATCTAGTGGGAGAAAGTTTCTATTCTTTTTTTGAAGGCATGCTACTCAACCCATCCCTAATGATCTCTCTCCATCTTGTGGTCATTGAAGGTATTCCAAGCTTTCTCAACTATCATCCCTGTAGTCCATACGCCCAACATTATCCAGATTTTACAACCTAGCAAAGCTCTTGAAGAATATTCAGACTAATAATCAAACTCACAATCATATTGCGTGTAAAGCGGTAAGTCAAGAGCTGGTTTTTCTTGGGTTGAAGGAAGTCAGCAACAGCTGTTCATCAGCCTGAAAATCAACAACAATAGAATACTTTTATTGGCCAAGTGTGATTGGACACACAAGGAAGTTTTCTCCGGTTGCATAAGCTCTCAGTGTACATACAAATAACAAGTAATATAAGATACCAATAAGAGAAGGTAGTAGAAAAGATAAGGATAATAGTAATACAACCTACTACATGGGCAAATAGCCTTAGACATAAGACAATACTATGATAATTTGGTGTTCAGGAGGGTGATGGCATGGAGGGAAAAACTGTCTTTGTGTCTAGTTAGAATATAATAGAATACAATTCTTTATTGGCCAAGTGTGATTGGACACACAAGGAATTTGTCTTTGGTGCATATGCTCTCAGTGTATATAAAAAGACAAGATACGTTCATCAAGAATCATAAGGTACAACACTTAATGATATTCAAAGGGCAGAAATAAGCAATCAAATCATACTAATTGTTTTGGCATGCAATGCTCAATAGTGCCATCCTGAGGGGAACAGTTGAAATAGTTTATGTTCGGGATGTGTGGGGTCTGTAGATACTTTCTCAGCCCTCTTTCTGATCCATGTAGTATACAGGTCCTCAATGAACTTGTCTACTGCGTAGGTCATAGCTGAGAATCTGTGTAATGCAGCGTATAGGTTTTCAAGTAAATGTTGTTGCTGTTGTTAGTTGCAAAGTCGTGTCTGACCCATTGCAACCTCATGGACAATGTTCCTCCAGGCCTTCCTGTCCTCTACCATCCTCTGGAGTTCATTTAAGCTTAAAATGATGTAGGCTTCAGTATTGGATAAAGGACCATTGCAAATACACACCACCACAGGAGAGGTCTATCTTCAAGCTGTCTCAGAAAGGAAATACCTTTCCCCAGGAGCTTTATATAGCCAATCCAAAGCCCCTACTCTCTACCCACTATGTACAGCTGAAGCTAAACAGCTTTGGTTTGCTAAGGTCAGATTCTACTGCCTTCTGTCAAGGACTTCTTCTAAAGCTTGGTTCTTCAGCATCTGAATTGAGAGACGTACAAGCTCAGTCCTCTTCTGGATATGTCAGAAAGGCCACAAGCAAGCTAGATTGTAGTTTTCCTAGAGCAGGGCAATAGGACGATGATAGAATCAGAGAAGAAGACCAGAATATTTGGGTGAAAACTGTCATGTCACCCAAAATATCATGGTCATCACCTTTGACATATGTGTCATAGGTTTACCACCACTGGACTAGATCTTACTGAAAGGTATTTTTTAACCAGTCTTGAGATAATACTCCTACTATTCGAAACGTGCATGTCTTTCACCCCAGCAATCCTTAGACTGGTTAATGCATTTGCTGCTTGAAGAGATGCAAGGAAGTGACAAAGAAGATTTCTTTTTATTCCTCAACTCTCCAGAAAGTTGATGTGTACTGTTTCTTTCTATGGATATACAACTAATTTCCACATACCTTCTTTGTTCACAGTTTATAAGGGTTGCTGAAATTGTCACATATATCCCTCAGATGATACACATAATGTATCCCAACATGTCACTACGGATACTGAATTTTTGGCTGATTACCGTGATGAATCAAACGTTCAAGGTTTTTAAATTCTTATTTTGGAATAAAAGGGCCAACAGCTAAAAAATACAATAGCCCCTTTTACCGCCTCTTTTATCTGTGGTTCCCACACAGCTACGTGTGCTTATTTATCAATGTAATCTTCTCCGCTCACATGGAAATTTGTCCATTAAAGCTTGCTGTTTATTCTTCTTGATTTGTAACAGACATTTGCACAATGGCCCTTTTTCAAAAGCCATTGGTACATCAATAGCACCAGGTCGTGCTTTTTTAAAAAATGATGGTTCAAGAAGCTGCTTCTTCTTTTTTTTAATTGGAAGCAAAAGGTTTACTAGGCTGTCACGGACAATAGGAGAAGAGGTAGAAAAGAGAAATAGGTTTACAAAACCAAGTCAGAAAGTGTAGAGAATTGGTGATGGGCTCACTGTCTCTCTCAATGTAGGAGCTGCATCAACTGTTGATCCAGTCATGCATTTCCTTAGTATAATTTTTATACTCCTAGTTTCCTGGTCTACAGAAGAGGACTTATCCTTGGCAGAAGAGATCCCATGTTCAAAGTATCAAGTGGCTTTCAATTACTCGTGCTACGAATTTGTGAAACTCCAACGCACATTCACGAGTGCCCAGAGTTGGTGTGAGAGAGGAGGGGGCCATTTGGCTTTTATTTGGAACGAAGAGACTCAAACGTTCTTGGAGGAACACATCTCTGAGGAGAAGGAGTGGTGGATCGGGATAACCTACACCTCTTCAAATGAAACTAACGAAGGTAAGAAAAATTGAGGACAGTTGTGTGAGCAGCAAGTTGTGGTTAGAATCCTAGATACAAATATGAGAGGTAAATTGTAAAGGGAATGAGAAGCTCAGCTTCTGGTGCATTTATGAACATATCTAGGTAATTTTCTTGACAGTGCTACAAAGGTTTGTCACTGCTCCCTTCCTTCCTTCCTTCCTTCCTTCCTTCCTTCCTTCCTTCCTTCCTTCCTTCCTTCCTCCCTCCCCCTCCATTTCTTCCCTTCCATCTTTATCATTTCCTTCCCTCCTTCCTTCCTCCCTCCCTTCTCCCTCCATTTCTTCCTTTCCATCTCTACCTTTTCCTTCCTTCTTTCCTCCCTGCCTGCCTGCCTCCCCCTCTCTCTACTTCCTCCCTTCCATCTCTATCATTTCCTTCCTTCCTTCCTCCCTCCCTCCCACCCTCCCTCCCTCCCTTATCCCGCCATTTCTTCCCTTCCATCTCTACATTTTCCTTCCTTCCTTCCTTCCTTCCTTCCTTCCTTCCTTCCTTCCTTCCTTTCCTTCCTTCTCCCTCCCTCTACTTCCTCCCTTCCACTTCTATCTTTTCCTCCCTCCCTCCCTCCCTTCCATGTCTTCCATGTGTATACGATGCCAATTCTCAATAAATTGTATTCAAATGTGCCATATAAACAGAACCTTTAGATATCAACTATAAGGCATGGGGGAGAAAGCAGTCATCAGCCTCTCTCCATGCCTACGAACTTCTTAAACATTCTCAGATGGCCAATTAATGAGTGACCAGAATGCAGGAGAGGGCATGGCTCTTGAAGCAATTTACCGGGCATGTTCTGATCGACAGAATGCACCAAGAGCCACCTTTCTACTTACATAAGCACCTAAGATGACTCACAAATTTAAAAGCAAAAATGCCAAGTTTAAAATATTGAAATGAATGGTCCATGAATGATTAAAAGATTGATGGAAGAGCATCTTAGTCATCTTGCTAAATTCTCTTCTTGGTGTTGTGGCATGTGGCAGCAACCCATTGAGTATACTTTGCCATGGAAGCCAGGAGAAGAATAGTAGCTTGTTTGCTATCTGATCACCCACTACTTTCCGGGGGATCCTCTGGTTGAAGAGATATGTATCCAACTTCACTGTGCTACTGCTGGCCAGTGGCCAAGCAAGGAAATCTTGATGGACACTTCTCTTTATAGTTGTAAAATATTCTGTGCTGCATCCGTACGCTATATCAATTTCTTTCCATGCAGGATCGATGATTTGGCTAGATACTTCGAACATCACCTTCACCAAGTGGTTCCAAGATCCACCCTCAGTCTTTGCATCATCCTGCGGCTATATCCTGAAGAACGCTGAGTACCAGTGGGGAGTAACTGAGAATTGTAGCCAGGAGTTTGACTTTATTTGTGAATTTGGTAAGAAATGAAACCCATACCCATGCCTTTGAAATACACAGGTATAACCACCTAGACCAGTGTTTCTTAACTATGTCAACTTAAAAGATGGGTGGACTCAGGGGTGAAATCTGGCGGGTTCTGACAGGTTCTGGAGAACCGGTAGCGGAAATTTTGAGTAGTTCGGAGAACCGGCAAATACCACCTCTGGCTGACCCCAGAGTGAGGTGGGAGAGAAGATTTTGCAATATCTTTCCCCCTAGAGTAGGGAGGGAATGGGGATTTTGCAGTATCCTTCCCCTGCCACACCCACCAAGCCACACCATGCCCACCAAGCCATGCCCACAGAACCGGTAGTAAAAATAAAATAGATTGCACCACTGGGTGGACTTCAACTCCCAGAATTCCCCAGCTCTGCTGGCTAAGGAATTCTGAGAGCCAAAGTCCACCCATCTTCAGGTTGACAAAATTGACAAGTTTACAAGGTTGAGAAATACTAACCTAGATTATATTGACCCAACTTTTGATTTCTAAGCTTTTGGTTAGAAAAGCGAGCAACCGGGCAAATGAGATGGAGCGGATTTCTGCCTACATCAATGGCCAATGCCAGTCTGAGAACATTCAATCGCAGACTCCCAGGTTATTCCATTTTAATGTATAATGGTACTCATAGCAAGCTTCTAACGCCCCTCATTAGGCCATTGTCGAGACAACAGGACAGATGTCATGAAAAACTCCTGGCAGACAAAGATTCTAAAACAATGCAAACCTGTCACTAGATTTGCATTTGCAACCTACAGGACCTGCGTTTTGCCAATGGCACATCAATTGTGCAACTGAATGCTTGTTATATTGTGTAGATTATTAGAAGGGTTGTATTGTTCCCAATACAGTCCCCAACATTTTTGGCATTAGGAAGTGGTTTTGTGGAAGACAATTTTTCCATGTACCAGGGTGGGGGGAGTGGGGGGAATGGTTTCAGTTTTGCTCACTCACCCTGCAGCTGACAGACCATGGACCAGCACCAGTCCGTGGCCCCGGGGTTTGGGGAGGACCCCTGTTTTACAGTATTTCATTTTATTGTTTCTATTTTGATTTCCTTGATGGACCTCCGGCTTGTAATAAAGTTATTCATTCATTTAACGCTGCAACACCTTCAGCCTTTCCCATGTGGTTGAAAGATCGTTCCCAGCCTTCTTTACCAACATCCATGCTTGTTAAGCATTGGTGGTATTTAGCTGGTTCTATCCGGTTTGAGAGAACCGGTAGCAGCTGCTGCGGGAGACTTCGCATTTGCAAACCGGTAGTGAAGTAAGTGAATAGCACCCCTGTTGTTAAGGCTATGCTGCGTTGTTGAGAATGGGAGTTCACCAAATTAACAAAAGCGGCATCATACAAAGAAAACCAATATAAAATGTTATACCAATCTCACTTAGCGCCTGCAAGACTGGCAAAAATCTATCCGAATGTAAGTCCTAAATGTTGGAAGTGTGGGCATCACCAAGATACCTTCTTCCATATGTGGTGGCCATGTCCCGAAGCGAAGAGGTATTGGAGTAAAATACAAAATTAGCTACAAAATTAATTAATAATAAAATTGAATTGATTCCAGAAACTTTTCTCCTGGGAGTACTAAAGACTAAATATGACAAAAAAAACCCAGGATATTTAATCATACACATACTCACAGCAGCGAGAATAACATATGCACAACATTGGAAAGGAAACAATATACCACCACAGGAATCTATTATTCAAAAAATATTCAATTGTGCCGAAATGAATAAATTAACATTAGAACTAAATGAAAAAGAGGATTCAGAATACTATACGGTATAGGATAATTGGTACAGGTAGATTGATAACCGAATTAAAAATGGATAAAGACTAGTATAAAGTTTAAGATATATATATATATATATATTTAGGAGTTATAGAATATATAGGAATAATTAATTTAACCTGTGGGAAAAGTAACACTGTCTGATCGATTATGTACTGGAATTCTGGAAAATGAAAAAAACCACAATAAAAAACTGAACGAGAATTCAGCTCCCATAATTCCCAAGTAGTTTGCCTTTGGCTGTCTTTGGAAACTCTCATATTCAAGTCCAACATCTCTGGGGAGCACCTCATTAGAGAAGCTGCATTAAGAAAATAAAGACACTTGGAAGGAAACTTTCAGGTGGCTCAGTGGCTAAGACACGGAACTTGTTGATCAGAAAGATAGGCAGTTGAATAAATATAGGTTGGTGGCCTTATTTGCAATTTAAGTCACGATACTTAAAAGATAAAGAAGAATATGGTATTGAATTGGTCTCACAACAATAAAAGAGCCTTGATAGTGCAGTGGTTTGGTGCACCCTGTTATTAACACAGCTGCCTGCAATTTCTGCTGGTTCGAGTCTCTCCAAGGCTCAAGGTTGACTCAGCCTTCCATCCTTTCTAAGGTAGGTGAAATGAGGACCCAGTTTGTGGGGGCAATAAGCTGACTTTGTATAAAATATACAAAAGAATGAAGGCTATTGCTTAACGCATTGTAAGCCGCCCTGAGTCTCCGGAGAAGGGCGGCATATAAATCAAATTAAAAAAAAAAAAATTAGACAAATTATTGATTGGCCCAGATGAAAAATCGATAACTAAATTTTATAATTATTTATTAGAATTTGACAGAGCCGAGGATATAGTGAAGGGAGCAATGATAGCTTGGGCAAAAAATGTAGGACATAATATCGAATTAGAGGATTGGGAAATGATTTGGAACAGAAATTATAAAATAACAAAATCAGCAAAAGAAAATCAATAAAGAATGTTTTATCGCTGGTATTTGGCACCTTCAAGATTGGCAAAGATATATCCAAATTTAACCCCAAATTGTTGGAAATGTGGACAAAAGCAGGGTACCTTCTTTCATGCATGGTGGTGATGCCCAGAATCGAAAAAATATTGGAAAAAAAAAATCCAAAATTGGTTACAGGAATTAACTGGCATCCAAATAGATTACACTCTGGAACTGTTTGTTTTGGGGATAATGAAAAAGAAATACGACAAAAAAACAATGTACATTATTCTACATATAATAACGGTGGCAAGACTAACCTTTGCACAGTGTTGGACAAACACAAATATACCCTCGGAAGACTTAATAATTAAAAAAGTCTTGAACTGCACTGAAATGGATAAGATGACACTTGAGCTGAAAGGATTGATGGATCTGGAATATTATATAATATGGGAGAAGTGATATAAATGGATTGAGTATAGAAAAAAAAATAGATAAAGTAGGATTGAATTTAGTTAGAATCAGTGGTGGGTTGCCCCCGGTTCGGTCCGGTTTGCAAGAACCGTTAGTAAAACTGTCGGGAGGCCCCGCCCACCACCCCGGATGTCGTCAGAAGCTTCTGCGCGATCCCACTGCGAATCGGTAATAAAGGTAAGTAGAACCCACCTCTGGTTAGAATGTATAGAGTATAAGTGAAATATAGTAATATGTCACGTAAATGGTTACAGTTATGTACAAACTTTCTTCTTTTTGTATTTTAATTTTTGAAAATCAATAAAATATTTATTTAAAAAAAAGAAAGGTCAGCAGTTCGGCGGTTCAAATCCCTAGTACAGGTGTCCTGCGTGAGCAGTGGGGATTGGAGTAAATGACCTCCAAGGTCCCTTCCAACTCTGTTACTGTTAAAATGCTGTTAAATTATTCCTTACTGTCCAGAGTCAGGCCACAGCATTGCTTGTGACAACTTCAACGCCACCGTGCAGTGTGGATCGGGAGAAGTCATTCAGATCGGAGAGAGCTTCTATGGGAGGAAAACTCCTCACTACTGTGTCCTTGAGACCCCACTACAGTTTGATGACGAAGAAGAGTGCAGTTGGATTAGCGTGAAAGATGAAGTTGCAGGTAAGCCTCAAAACCCATATTGCTAGTATTAGAAAGCCCCACCCTACGTGGCCCTCACTTTGGAAGCCTCCAAAGATAAAGACGACCTTCAGTCAGGTTTGACGTACTATGACCACATGGACACGTCCAGTTAGTTTTCTTGACAGCAATAGGCAAATTCCCTTACATTCAACCTGGCAACTGCCTGGTTTATCCTACGGGTCAAACATTTCTTAATGGTTTCTCACCATATCCAGATGCTAACAAATCCAATTCTGCTTAGCTTCTTGGATAGAGCCTCAATGGGCAATCCAGGCCAGACCAACCCATAATCACAACCAGATGAGCTAATTTATTTTGTTGTAAATCTACATGGACAGAGTCTTGCAAGTCCTAAAGTACAATTCTGTCCCGTTTCTCCCCATTTCCTTTACAGTCCAAGAAACTAGGGAAGGTCCCTTCTGAGTCTCTTGCCCCACCCACTATTCAGCTGCAGACTATGCTGTTTTCCACCTGACTTTTCCCTTTGTAATGTCTCTTGGGCCAGTCTCCCAAGCTCTTTCACACATGTCTGCCTGCCTGCCTACCAATCTATGTATCTATCTATCTTCTTTCTATCTATCTATCTATCTATCTATCTATCTATCTATCTATCTATCTATCTACTTTCTATCATCCATCTATCTATCATCTATCTATCTATCTATCTATCTATCTATCTATCTATCTATCTATCTATTTTCTATCATCTATCTATCTATCTTTTTTCTATCTATCATCTATCTATCGTCTACTATCTATCTATCTATCTATCTATCTATCTATCTATCTATCTTCTTTCTATCTATCATCTATCTATTATCTATCTATCATCTTTCTATCTATCATCTATCTATATCTTCTTTCTATCTATCATCTATCTATCTATCTATCTATCTATCTATCTATCTTTCTATCTATCATCTATCTATACCTATCTATCTTCTTTCTATCTATCATCTATCTATACCTATCTATCTTCTTTCTAGCTATCTTATATCTATCTATCTATCTATCTATCTATCTATCTATCTATCTATCTTCTTTCTATCTATCATCTATCTATTATCTATCTATCATCTTTCTATCTATCATCTATCTATATCTTCTTTCTATCTATCATCTATCTATCTATCTATCTTTCTATCTATCATCTATCTATACCTATCTATCTTCTTTCTATCTATCATCTATCTATACCTATCTATCTTCTTTCTAGCTATCTTATATCTATCTATCTATCTATCTATCTATCTATCTTCTTTCTATCTATCTATCATCTATCTTTCTCTCTCTCTCTCTCTCTATCTATCTATCTATGTTCATTCTATCATCTATCTATACCTATCTATCTTCTTTTATCTTCTATCTATCTATCTATCTATCTATCTATCTTCTTTCTATCTATCATCTATCTATCTATCTATCTATCTATCTATCTATCTATCTATCTATCTATCTATCTATGTTCTTTTTATCTATCATCTATCTATACCTATCTATCTATCTATCTATCTATCTATCTATCTATCTATCTATCTATCATCTACCTACCTACCTACCTACCCATCCATCCATCCATCCATCCAGTCATTTATCTACTTATTCATCCATCCATCTACAAAAACGAGAAACTGAAACCAACTGAAATCATAACTCAGGCAGCCATCTTAACCTTTGCAGGGCAATGTCACGGGCTCCAGGCATGCCAAGTCGCAGCGGATGGAACCTTTTTCGGAGAGCCTTGTCCAAGTTTGGGAAGCTACCTCTCCGTCCAATACCAGTGCATGGAAGGTAAGCAATACCATTTCTACACACCGTCCAGGGAGACAAAGAATGGTCAGTGACATCTGCGTAGAAACCAGAGGTGGGTTTCAGCAGGTTCTGACCAGTTCTGGAGAACCGGTAGCAGAAATTTTGAGTAGTTCGGAGAACCGGTAGTAAAAATTCTGACTGGCCCCGCCCCCGTCTATTCTCTGCCTCCCGAGTCCCAGCTGATCGGGAGGAAATGGGGATTTTGCAGTAACCTTCCCCTGGATTGGGGAGGGAATGGTGATTTTACAGTATCCTTCCCCGGCCATGGCCACCAAGCCACAGCCACCAAGCCACACCCATAGAACCAGTAGTAAAAAAATTTGAAACCAGTAGTAAAAAAATTTGAAAAATTAGAAACCCTGTCTTGAAATTGCCAACCAGCAGTCTGGTTATTTTTTTCCTGCAACAATAATGCAATGTCTGAGATTCAAAGACTTGTCAGCTTGGTGCCAGCCTATATAATAGTTTGTAGAATCATTTAGATTCTTGCAAATGCTGCATTCCTAATGGAGGATTATTTTTAATGGTGAAGAAGCTGGATTTTAATTTTTTTTCAGAATCACCTTGATTAGACTCCGAAGCTACAAACAAACAAATCACTTTAGCAAAAATCCCTGTAGCCCTTGAGGCAAGATGGACGGCAAACACGTTTAATAAAACTAATAAATAAATAAATCTATTTCTTCTCTGACCTTCAGCTCTTTTTGAGCTGGAAATAATTCCAGCTGAAAATGTTAATTGTGCACTTTGCAATGTAGGGTTTATATTTTATTTCTACCTGCTCTGTGATCATAAGTAAACCAATTGTGTGTTAGATGAGAACATTTTTATATAATACTCACATTATTTGAGCCTATACAAAAAAATTTAGTATTGCAATAAACTCATATTAAAATTAATCATTTGGCTGTTATGATTTTTGATTTCATATTCTATTATAGTTTTGCTGTTTTCTCACAAGCTCGGTCTTAACACCGAGGACTCTTCTGTAAGGATCTTTAAGCCTTCAATATGAGAGTATTATGTTGATAATATTAGCTTTTGTTTCCCAGTTTCCATGGTGATGATTTAAATGGTTGTAATTTTTATGGAGGATATTTTGTGAAAGAAAGATTTGAGGAGGCTCAGAATTGTCTCTGGATGCAAAAGAGGATGGCATTCTCTCTATGTCAACTTTGAAGTGAACCTGGCTGAAGCCATCATAGTTGCCACAAAGCGAGAAAGGGGGAAGGGAGGGAGGAAGTAGATAGATAGGCTCTGGCCAAAACAAAATGCTGTCTTGTGAGAACCAAGGTCATTATAACAGGTGGCCTTTGAAAGTGGAGAAGAGCCTGCCTTCCAGGGGTGGGCTTCTGTGGAGTCCCCACACAGCCCATTTTGGATGCAGATAAGTGCAGGGCGCGCACGTAGGCTTGGGGAGGATGAAAAACAGGCCTACCGGAAGTTTGGGAAGGCCAGAAATGGGCCCGTTTCCGGCCTCCAGAGGGTCTCTGGAGCCTGGGGAGGCTGTTTTCGCCCTCCTGGAGGCTCAAGGAAAGCCTTCAGGAGGGCAAAAATGCCCCCCCTACCGAGGTGCAGGAGGCCGACTAGGCCACGCCCACCCAGCAACCAGGCAGAGAACCCCTTGCTAAAATTTTTGAAGCCCACTCCTGCTGCCTTCCATCTTCATTGGACAATGTGACTGGTGACACTTGGGAGGGGGAAGTTAATTAGGTGAAAACCGTGGGAACTGTCAGTGTTTTGTTTTCACTGACTGTGCCGATATGATGTATCCAATAAACATATCCTTTGAGGAATCTACCTGCCTTGGAGTCCTGTTTTCAATGGGTGCATTACTCGGAGCACTGACACTCTACTCTTTTACAGGCTTGAGTTTGACGGTAACGGAAACCACGTTCGTATTGGAAAATGTCACCATCTCCTTGAAATGGCTGCTCTCACCATACACTGGAAACCTTTCCTGCATACTCAGCACTGGAGATGGAAACACGGTGGACCCCTACTATCCTCCAAGGTCAGAGGAAGCTTGGGGAGAAAATGAGGCAGGGGCCTTCAAGAGCCGGCAGTTGCATCTAAGAGTCAGCGAGATTCAAGAGTGGGCTTTGCCAGACTTACGACTTCTGGATATGTTTCGATATTCCCCACCAATGCACCACCATGTCCCCTATAAAAAAGGGCAGAGCTTTGATTACAAAGTCACAGTCACTGTCTTAACCTTTTTGACCCCTAACCTCATCCCTAAATGTAATGTCCTCTAAGAAGGGATGCTTGGCCAATTTGAACCTACAGCCAATATCTTACACTTTTCAATGCCTTGCTGTAGATCAGTGGTGGTGGGATTCTCCAGGTTTAACAACCGGTTCGGTGATTGCACGATTTGCGTGTGCCCGGGCCTGATGCGTGCTGCGTGTGTGTGCACAGTTTGAAGAAATCTTCACTTCTGGGTTTCTTTGGAGGAGTAACACAGCTGATTCGAGCAGCAATCTGCTCTGCCGCGCGAATCAGCTGAGAAGATAAAGGTAGGAAAATAGCACAGGCAGGCGGGTGGGCTCATCTGATCATCGGGACGAACCGGTTCGCTTCCAGCTGATCGTTGGAGCTACCAGTTCACCCAAACCGGTCCGAATCAGTAGAATCCCACCCCTGCTGTAGATCTGGTGATTTTGGGATGGACTGTAGGAAGGAGGTGGATTTCCAGGAGGGAGGGATGCATTCCAGAGAATAAGAGGCAATTCCGTCTGGATACTTGTGACAGAAAGAGAGTGAGGACAGCCTCTTCTTCATAGTTCCTAGAATATATTGTAGATGCCAGATAGGACAGTCTTCCGTCTGACAAGATTTTGTCTACAAGTGTCAAACAATAAAGATCTCATCTTGGAAGAATTACCAAGTGTTATTCTTGGTTTGGGGCTTGACAGATCTGCCGATAATTTGTCCTAGTTTTGTGTTTACAGCTTGCATAGCAATGTGACTCATTGCTTCACCAAACCAGGCGAGTTCACCGTTTTTGTGGAGTGTACTACTAGCGAGTGGCACGTGACAGCTCAAAAACTCGTCACTGTTCGAGATAAAATGGATAAGCTCACCGTGACCGGGTGCTTCAGCAAATATGAAGTGGGGAACAGCTCTCATTGCAGGAGCCTTTATGAGGAAACCTTGTGGATTCAAGTAGAACTTGATGGAGGTTAGTGTAGTCTCTACACTAACTTAACACTTAACACTTAAGAGCCTTGGTAGTACAATGGTCTAAAGCACCCTGTTATTAAGACCAGCTGCCTGCAATTACTGCAGGTTCGAATCTCGCCAAGGCTCAAGGTTGACTCAGCCTTCCATCCTTTCTAAGGTAGGTAAATTGAGGACCCAGTTGTGGGGGCAATAAGCTGACTTTGTATAAATATACAAAAGGATGAAGGCTATTACTTAACGCACTGTAAGCTGCCCTGAGTCTCCGGAGAAGGGCGGCATATAAATCAAATTAAAAACAAAACAAACAAAAAAAAACCCACTGTCAAATAATTTACTATGACTGTATTACTATTATTCTTCTCTTCCTTACTAGGATCTTTCTCTTTCCACTTATGACTATAACCATGTTGCTTGTATCCTTCAATTTACATTATTTTTATTTGTTTCCTAGTATGACTTGATAGCTTATTATACGTAGGATACCAGATCTCCGGGCTTTTCGCCATGCCCTCAAAACTTTTCTATTTCACCAAGCTGGGCTGATGTAAACCCCCCTCCCCCTTAGATATTTTAATTGTAACGGATTTTAGTTGGGATGTTTTAAATTTGGGCCAAAATTTGTTTAATTCTTTTAATAATTTTAAATTTTGTATTGGATGTTTTTTATTCTTGGCTGTTCACCGCCCTGAGTCCAGCAGGAGAAGGGCAGTATAAAAATTTAATAAAATAAAATAAATAAATAAATAAATAATAATAAATAATGTTAGAATCCCTATCTTAGCTTGTAAAGCTGTTTTTCTAGAAGACAGGCCTCTAGGTATATTGCAATTCCCTTTATCTTCAGCTAGCACGGCTATTGTCTGTCCATCCATCCAAGTGCATTTGTTTATTTAATGTATATTGCATTCTATTTGTGTATGTGTATAACAAACACTGGATAAATACATTTAGTAAACAAATACATTTATAATAAGGAAGCCATATGGCGTTTGTTATAACTCATATCACCTTTAAGCCATTTTGGATATTTTTTGTTGGTTTTTTTTGTTGTTGCAGGGACTGGAGTAACCTATACTGTATTAAATGATAACAAGACTGTGATGGAGACCAGCACAAAAATAGGAACTGTTCCTCATAATCTGACCTTGGATGGGGTCCTTCAACGGCTGATTGGCCCTGGGGTCCATTCTCTTGAAATAGTTGCCACCAGCAACACCACAGATTCAGAGGTCGTAGAAATCCTGACTGTTCATTTAGTAGAGCCGATTTCTGGACTCCAAGCCATGTTAACCTCCGACTCCTTGGAATTAGGAGAAGACCTGGAAATCAAAGTCTCCGTACGTCGTGGCGCCCCTGAAAAAGTGAGATTCGAAGTGACCGGGATGAACGAAACATTTTCCCACCGGAAGGATTTCGTTGAAGGAAAGTCTGAAATTTATACCATCCCAATGAATTCTGAAGGTATTGCAATGCAAAGATTCTAATTATCTATATCTAGCTTGTTTACTTGTTTCCTCCAAGTATTAACCCAAGACACCAAACACAATACTCCAAATTTTTCTCTCTGAAAGATCTGGATCTAGCAGTGAGGAGATTTCATGAATGAAGACTAACCTACCCTGTGTCCCCTAAAATAAGACATCCAATGATAATAAGCCCAATTGGGCTTTTGAGCGCATGCACTAAAATAAGCCCCCCCAAAATAAGCCCTCCCCGAAAATATTTAAACGCATGTGCAACCGGTCCCCGCCATTTCCTCTGGTTAGGGTTAGGGAGACAGAGCTGGAAATCAGGTTAGATGGCAAGAGGAGCCCCATCTTGCTCCACATGCCCCAAAGTAATAAGACATCCTTATTTCGGGGTTCAGAAAAATATAAGACAGGATCCTATTTTTGGGGAAACATGGTAGGTTTCTTCATTTCTAAACCCAACCCCGTAAATAATGTATACAAAGATGGAACAGATTAAGTGAAGGTTAGGATTAAAAGAGGAAGCAAACGCTGAAGTATCTAAATCAAAATATGAAAATCTTATTTCGTTTTCCCTTGGGCACATCCAACTAATCACCATTTTACCCGATTTATAGTATTTTCAGGGAAAAAAATAGACTCCTGGCTTGGCATTGTTGGCTAACCGCCAAAGCTCACACTTGGCAAAGAGGACATTACCAAATACTAATGTTTTTGAGTTTTGTTAATGCTTTTCTCTCTCTCTCTCCCTCCCTCCCTCCCTCCCTCCCTCCCTCTCTCTCTCTCTCTCTCTCTCTCTTTGATTGCTGAACCATGAGATGGAACTGAAAAGAAGCAGCAGAAAATATCAGGAATTCAGTAATGACAGGAGGAAAAGGGTGGCTTGCTGACAGTAGAGAGGAAAGATTGCCTAAACTAGGCAGTCTGCTTGGTTGTCAGATCATCAGTATCAGGAATGAAAAGTTCATTCATTCGAGTTCTTCCGAGCCATACCATAATCTCAAACTTTTGCTGTCAGATTAAACTTTTTATTCATCAGGCTTTACTTGCCTTGCCATGGTCACTGCCATCCATCCCCTCTAGTTCTCTGAAACACCAAAATTGTCAGGCCTGGAAGCCATCTTTTACATTGGGCCTTTAGGCCTGCCACATTTCCTACTGTGGGAAACTGGGTGGGGGGATTATATGGAGCAAGGGTGATATATAGTCATAATAACATTCCTTTCTCAGAGAGTGAAGGACATCTTGCTCTGTACTTGGAGGGCTGAAACTGGGAGGCATCTCCAGTTGGAATGATGCTGTAATTGGACCAGGGGTGAGATTCAGCCTATTCGTCCGGTTTGGGTGAGCCGGTTGCTCCAACGATCAGCTGAGAGCGAACCGGTTCGCTCCGACTGTCAGCTGGGCCTGCCCGTCTGCCCCTGCGCTATATCTACCTATATTTCACTTGTTTGAAGCCCAGCTGATCGGCGCGAAAGAGCAGATTGCCGCACCTCAGCTGTTTTACTCACTGGGGCTAGTGGAAGGTAACTATTAATGGTGTTTTGAAATAGACTGGAAAAGTGATTGGCGAAGCGCACACTCAGCAAACCGGTTGTTACACTGGCTGAATCCCACCACTAGATTGGACAATGTGATGGACCTGTCGGTGCTGGACAGGGACTTGGACTTTCTGTTGGGTGGGGAAAACCTGAAAACTTTCAGATTTGGGTTTTTCCAGATGTGCCAACATGATATTTCTAATAAGGAGGAACATTGAGGAACGTCTAGCCTCAGAGTCTTCTTTCATTGGGGTGTTACTTGGAACCCTGACAAAGACCTTCTACCCAGCCAAGCTCACCTATGATCATTCAAGATTCATTTTCAATTGTGACCCTGCTTCAGTTATTCTATTTCATATTGGGTTTTTTTGCCATGTGTTTTTCTCAGGTACTTTTCTGGTCAAAGTGTTTGTGATGAATGCCTTCTCGAACATGAGTGTTGATGTTGGAACTGTCACAGTGTCTAACAGTTCTCACAAAAAAGGTAATCATGGGACATTGATTGTATGGTGCAGGAAATGGGTAGGATAAAAACTCAAAAATGAAAGCAAATATATGTGTCCTAGGATAATGTTGCAGGATCCAATCTGGGTCAGTCACTGTGACAGGGGTGAAATCCAGCAGGTTCTGACAGGTTCTGGAGAACCGGTAGCAGAAATTTTGAGTAGTTTAGAGAACTGGCAAATACCACTGCTGGCTGGTCCCAGAGTGAGGTGGGAATGGGGATTTTGCAATATCCTTCCCCCAGGAGTGGGGAGAGAATGGAGATTTTACAGTATCCTTCCCCTGCCACACCCACCAAACCATGCCCACCAAGCCACATCACGCCTACCAAGCCATGCCCATAGAACCAGTAGTAAAAAAAATTTGAATTTCACCACTGCACTGAGACCAGAAGTTCAGTCTTCTGAGCTTTCGGATTTGTGCTGGAGCCCATCCTCAGGGAACTTCTCGCTTCACATTCTGGTAAGGGATGAGGATAGGCTCCAGCATGAGTCCAAAAGCTTGGAAGATTAAACCTGACATTCTGGTGAGAGAGAAGTTCCCGTCCAGATGGGCTCCAGTTTATGTCCAAAAGCTCAGAAGACTAAACGCCTGGTCTTGGTGGCCGACTCAGATTGGATCCTAGGATAAAACCGTGTAACAAAGCAATGTGACCTTTCAGGATCAATGTCAGTGAATAAAGTGCTGTAATATATACTGTTCTGTGATCCCAAGACCAGTGATGAAAAATGTTCAGGGCGGAAGAAGTCCAGATTTAGCAACTGTGGAACCAAAACTCTTCTAAATGAAACTTCCCTTCCTTTTTAACTTATACCCAAGCCAGTCTTTCTAGAAACCATTTTAGTCATCTTTCGTATAAAAAGAGTGGGTAGAGCAAAGGAGAAACATCCATGTTTTGCAGAGAGAAAATTCAAGCCTATCTTGAATGATGAATTGTACCCTATGACTATCACTAAGTGTTGTACCTTATAATTCTTGACGAATGTATCTTGTCTTTTTATGTACACTGAGAGCATATACACCAAAGACAAATTTCTTGTGTGTCCAATCACACTTGGCCAATAAAGAAATCTGTTCTGTTCTGTTCTGTTCTGTTTTGTTTGATTCGATTCGATTCAATTTGATTCTGAAGTTTAAATCTTCTATTGTGTTCTTGGCCCTAACAGATCCTGTGGAGAATGAAGAACAATCCAGCACAAATGGGAAAAGAAGACTTGTGAGTACTGGAAAAATGTGGAAGACAAGGAAGTGCATAAGACAGTGGATAGAGGGGATAGATTGCTGAGAAATTTCATTTATTTATTTATTTATTTATTTATTTATTTATTTATTTATTTATTTATTAAATTTTTATACCGCCCCCTCTCCCCTCTCCAATTGCTGCCTGGGGAATTCTGGGAGTTGGTCCACATATTTTAAAGTTGCTAAGATCTAACAAGTCTTAAAGTTGCCAAGTTTGGAGATCCCTGCAAAAATCCCATTGGCCTATTGAAATAATTTGTAGACATTTACAATTTTTTAAAATTGTGATGAATCTGAATCCTTCAAGTGATTTAAATCAGATATGCAGTCCTTTATCCTCTACTGGTTTATTTAGAAAAAACGTAATCCAATTTATCCGAACTTATTCCTCTATGAGACATCGTATATGAGATATGATGGAATCTTAGACACATAAAGGCAACAGGTAGGAGAAGTACTTGTTAGTCAACAAGAGCTGAAGAAGCTTCTTGGATGAGAAGCGAAACGTCTTCAAAGAAAAACCAGAAAGTCCAGTTGCCTCTTGAAAAAGCACCTTTGAGACTATTTGTTAGCCATTTAACTCATAGAGGCAGGCAGTTCAATCCAGGTTGCAAAAAAAAAATTGATATTATTTATAAATCTATGCTATTTATGTTATTCGGTTATGCCTGTTAAGTAAGAAAGTTTGGAAGCATATGTCTACTGCCAGAGATAAAATACTTTGCAGAGATATATTTATGCCTAATTCCTCACATTTCTGTGGCTTTAGGATGACAAGGGGAAAAATAGGATATACATTTCACCCAGCCGCCATGCCGGTGTCTTTGCCACAGTTATCTTGGGTTGGCCTGAGACTGACAGCAACAATTCACTCTACACTTGGTCTTGTGGTAAGTGTGTGTCTCTAAGTGTGCTTCCATAATGTAGCCCAGTGGTAGGTTTCACATTTTGTTACTACTGGTTCGCAGTACGCGCCTGCCTTCCGCATATGCGCCCTACCTTCCGTGCATGCGCTTTACTCGTGCACGTGCCTTCCGCGTATGCAACCGTCCTCAAAAATGTGCCTAAATAGAATGGCATAGAGCCAGGGCAGGTGAGCAGGCCCACCTGCGATTTCCGCTACCGGTTTTTCCGAACCGGTCTGAACCAGCTGTATGCCACCTCCGATGTAGCCTTACAATAAAGTAGAATTAGCTCAGCTGATTGTGTTTCCTTCTGCTCTACTGTGAATGCTGACATCAATCTTGCGAGTTTCATAGTACAAATCTCACATCATCTCCTTTACAACCTGAGAAATTAGGGAGGGTCCTTTCTGATCCTCTTTTTCTGCCCATTATGCAGCTGTGGGCTACGCCCTCTCTTATCTAACTGTGCTCTGGGCAGCATCTTTTTGCTGTGTTTCTCAAGGTCTTCCTCATAAACTGTTGCAAGTATCTGAAGGAAAGAAAAGCTAGAAAAGTGGAGATCTGTAATGAGCTGAGCGTGAAGCTCTGGGAAATGGAATAGTGGTGTGTGATGCTTTACAGTTTTTGCAGGTAGAACGCTCTGAATCCTGAAAGGAGAAATCCATCCTTCTCCAGCCCTGAACAA
The DNA here is from genome assembly GCF_029215685.1 of Pituophis catenifer annectens. Lineage (NCBI taxonomy): Eukaryota > Metazoa > Chordata > Lepidosauria > Squamata > Colubridae > Pituophis > Pituophis catenifer. The sequence goes on from NW_027256893.1 coordinate 8,450,613, forward strand.
GATAAGCCCATGTCTTGGGAACCAAAGTAAGGGGGAACCCTAGAATGTTTTCCCTCAGTGCTCATACCCGTAACTCTTTCACTGCCATGCAAGACTTTTCAGCAGCTATGGAGTCTTAAAGTCTTGTCAATTAAGTAACAGGAGGGCCAAGAGACACCATTGTTGGACTGTGCTTAGGGAATCAGGTGGCCTTCATCTGGCCTTGTCCATCTCTTAGTTTTGTCAAGCTCAAGCCCAGAAATAAAACAGCAAGATCCGATAGTGACCAATCCTTTATTTGCTTACACCTGGACAGAATCGTGCCAGACTAAAGCTATAAGTTTCTAAGCTGCTAGATACATCCTATGAGATTCTAGGGTATGCTTACCCTGAAATGCTCCCAGTTCAGACCGGTTTGGACGAACTGGTAGCGATGGTGGCCGGTGGTTCGGAGAATCAGAGAACCAGTAGCGATGGCAGCACAAGGCTCTGCTCACCCGCTCAGTCGTCATTGCTTCCTGGTTTTAACCAGGAAGTAACCTGTTTTTTACCCTCTGCGCATGCGTGCATGTGTGCATGTGACATGGCGCGTGCACTTCTGAACTGGTTGAGAAGGTAAGTAGATTTCACCCCTGCCCTGAACCTCTTCTTTCCTTCCATATCCAGCGATCCCTTAATCCTAGTTTCCTTTTGGGACAGCATTTTGTTGTCAGAAAACTCTCCCTCTGCTTCTATAGGTGCACATTCCATCACAAATTGTGTTGGGAAAATTCTATCTTTTTCAAAATAATCACACACAAAATAATGACTTCAATTCCGAGATAACTCATGATGCTCAGGACCATAACATTTATCCTGGTTCTGGGGTAGATGAGAAAGCGCAAATAAACTTGGCTGAAAAAACTGCCTTTTCAGGGTTCTGCTGGCCTCAGTGGGATGAATGTGTCCAGCAACAATCTATCGACACTGTACAAAGAGAGATCCGGATACCCCCCAACTGCCTGCCTCCTCCCAGCTCCGCAGTGACAGTGAAGGTTGTGGTGAAAACCCCAGAGAAAGAGGAGAAGCAGGACGAACAATGTTTGTACATCACTGCAAAACAAGATTTGAGCCTGAGGATCAGGTGTGGCATTCTTGCATTATTGTTCTTTAAGATAGATGGGGAGAAACCTCTTTAGAAGGTTAAATCAGTTTGACTGTAAAAAAAAAAAACCAACGGGACACCTTTCTTGTCCTACAATTATTGTTTGTAGGATGATTGAATACAGGTCAGCGGTGAAATCCAGCTGGATCTATCCGGCTTGCGCGAACTGGTAGCGCTGGCAGCGGGAGGCTCTGCCCACCCGCTGGGATGTTATTACGTCCCGTTTTTGACCCTCTGCGCATGCACAGAAGGCTCTGCACATGCGCAGAAGAGGCGCGCGTGCTCCCATTCCCGAACTGGTAGCGAAGGTAAGTGGATTTTACCGCTGATACAGGCCCTGATATTCATGAATTATGTTGTCTCCCTTTCGCTTCACAAATGTCTCTAAGGCATATTATTTGTTTGCTGTTCTGTTGGACAAGACCTAAATGTTATACTGAAACACATGGCTGATGTACCAATCTGGAATTGAGCATCCCTTATTGTTATTTTATTTTATTTTATTTTATTTTATTATTTTATTATTTTATTATTTTATTATTTTATTATTTTATTTTATTATTTTATTTTATTATTTTATTTTATTTATTTTATTTTATTTTATTATTTTATTATTTTATTTTATTATTTTATTATTTTATTATTTTATTATTTTATTATTTTATTTTATTTTATTTTATTTTATTATTTTATTTTATTTTATTTTATTTTATTATTTTATTTTATTATTTTATTTTATTTTATTTATATTTTATTTATTTTATTTTATCATTTTATTTTATCATTTTATTTTATTTTTTAATTTTTTAATTTTATTATTTTATTTTATTTATTATTCTATTCTATTCTATTTTTTATTTTTATCATCCAATCAATTAATTTCCATAGCCTCTCAACTCAAGCAAGTGACTGGATGGCTTACAATTTTAAAGTTTATGATTGAATGTGATGCATGGATCTAGCCATTGGGAATTATTCAGCAAACCATGGTTATGAAAAATGATAGATGAACAAGGTGTCTAAATCAATGTTTGAATGGAGTATGGTTTGTGACTGTCAAATAGATATTGTAGCAGTGAGTTAAAATGCCTTTGTATTAAGGATGGTGTGAATCACTCTCTGAACTGACAAGTTACAATATTTATTGATTTATTTACTAAAGTTATGTGCTGTTCATCTCATTATCAAGTGACTCAGCATATTGATTAGCATTCTCTGCTGCCGTGCGTCCAGTCAGACTATTAACATACCAGCTCCAATATTTTTTTCTTGTATGTTTATTAAACCAAACCATATTTAGGTTGTGAACCACTAAAAGTTAGTTATACTGAAAAATTGAATTTGTATATTGCTAAGAGAGATCAGGTATATGCTCCCTCTGGGAAAACACTGCTCAACAGAAAAATAGCTTGAAGACCCAGTTGTCATCTTGAGGTTAACCTCATGCCGTTTTGGTGGAAACAGTTGATTTTCTCAGCAGGCACTTATTTTTATTTTACTAAATGCCATTTTCTTTGGCTCTTCCTAGTTGTGAGAAGAATTGCCATCCTGTGAATAACAGTGAAGATGTTACGCTGAGAGTCTCAATGAGGGAAGATGCAAAGTCTGTACTTTACAAGTGGTATTTAGACCACACCTTTGAAAGAAAGGTAAGCCTATTATGACCACCTCAGAAATTCCATATGTCCCTACACACTCTGAAAAAGAATATTTTGTAGAGTTTGTAACGCTCCCTCTGAGAACAAACAACATTGAAGAGATATGGCTATATTGGATGATCAAAGTAGGGTTATAATAACTATGGTATGTAATTTTTCAGGGAGTAGATTCAGGGGTCGTGGGGAGGGGGGGTGTCGCGTGCACATGCACAGGGGGGGCATTGAATTATGGGTGTGGACACGCATGCACGCGACAACCCCTGTGCGACACCCCCCCTCCCCGGCTTTTGGCACGCGACGGCAAAAAGGTTAGCCATCACTGACCTAGAACTAAGGAGAAATTTGCTGACAGTGAAAATGTTAACCATTGGAAGAGTTTGCCTCCAGAAGTTGTGGATGCTCCATCATTGGATGTTTTCAAGAAGAGTTTGGGCCATGATATAGGGCAGTGATGGTTAACCTTTTGGGGGTTGAGTGCCCAAAGGGTGCACGTGCGAATCCCCAAAATGCAATGCAAGTGCCCCGCCCCCGCGCATGTGCTTCACTCATCCCCATCCCCCATTTTGCCTTCCAGGTTGGTGCAGGAGGCCTTTCAGACCCAAAATGGGCCACGGGGTGTGTATGTGCACGCATACCCCCAAAATGCAATGCAAGCAGCCCCGCACGCATGCACCCCACTTCCCATGCATACGCACGCGTGTCCTCCGCATGTGCCCCCACCCACCGTGCATGCGCAGCAGAGACCCAAAGACCAGCTGGCCGGCGGGAGGCGCATGTGCGTGCGTGGTGGAGCTGAGCTGGGGCAATGGCTGGCATACCTGCAGAGAGGGAGCTGTGTGCCACCTGTGGCACGCATGCCATAGGTTTGCCATCACGGATATAGCGTCTCCTGCTTGAGCCCTTCCAACTCTATTATTCTGAAACAGTGCGTCTAGTTTTCACCCTTTCTAGAAAATTATCAATCTAGTTTTGGAAAATTTACATGCAGAATAGGGTGGGCTCTTAGCTTACCCCCCCTCTTTCTCTCAACAAAAATGAAACATGTGTTCACGGATGTGTGGAAAGTTCCTTGAAGGCAGCTACTTCTTGGCAGCACTTCCTGTTATGATCTGGATGTATGTGATTTCCTTTTAACTCAATGTTTTTCTTCCTCTTGAGGCTTCATTTTTGTTGAAGTGAACTTGGTCTTCTAATTAAACAAAGCGGCCCGTCTTTTAGAAACCCAAAGCTATTGTTCCTAAACATAGTTGCAATTCAAATATATCCCATGTAAATACAAAGACTTAACAGAAAGATACATGAGCCAAAGAAATGCTGATTACCGTATCTTTCGGAGTATAAGACGCACCTTTTTCCCCCCTAAAAGGGGGTGAAAATTTAGGTGCATCTTATACACCGAATGTAGCCCTGCCCACCCACTGGCCCCCACCCTTTGGCCTCTGCCTCCCAGCAGTTACCCCCTTGCAGCAAGCAGCAAGCAGAAACAGCTCCTTTCAGCTTCAGCACAACCTAATTAGCACAAGTTGATTGGATCGGCCTCCCGACTCTCAGCTGTTTTGCTCTCAGCTGTTTTGCACAGGGCTCTGCTGCTTGCTGCAAGGAGGTAAATTGATGGAGCAGATTTTTTTTCCCCTTGTACTAATCAAGCTATGCTGAAAACGAAAATGAAAGTAAAGCAGGCTGTTTGCTGTTTGCTGCAATGAGGCAAAATTGCTGGGAGGCAGAGGCAGAGGCAGATTTGAGCCTTGGTAGTACAAGGGTTTAAGGCACCCTGTTATTAAGCTGGTTATTAAGACCAGCTGCCTGCAATTACTGCAGGGTTCGAATCTTGCCAAGGCTCAAGGTTGACTCAGCCTTCCATCCTTTCTAAGGTAGGTGAAATGAGGACCCAGTTGTGGGGGCAATAAGCTGACTTTGTATAAATATACAAAAAGATGAAGGCTATTGCTGAGCACATTGTAAGCCGCCCTGAGTCTTCGGAGAAGGGCGACATATAAATCAAATTAAAAAAAAAAAAAAAAGATTTCTTTTTCTTGTTTTCCTCACCAAAAAAGGTAGGTGCGTCTTATAGTCCAGTGCGTCTTATACTCCGAAAAATATGGTATATTCTTTCCAAAAGAATATTTAAGAAGGAAGAGTTTAATCCCACCATGTGAAGATGAGATGAAGCAAATAGTCCTACCTAGTGGACCTAGCCTGTTTGGAAGAGATGATGGCTACTTTAAAAAAAAATGGATATTTTTTAATTCCTGTTTTTCTTCGACTTTCATTTGATTTCCTTCCTCAGTCTAATCTGCTTCCTCCAGGATGCAATTTAAATGGTTTCCCACAAAGCTCACTCACTTTTCTTCAGAATGATACTGAAGTTCTTGTCCTGAACAGCTCCTTCTTGCAATCACATGGCGAAGCCTTTCAAATCAAAGCAACAGGTATTGGCCACTAAAATTTGGATATTTTGTTTGAAGCAATTTATTGCCCGATTTAGTGTTTTTTTAAAAAACTGGCAGTTTTTAGTGTTACGCTGATAATTGTTAATTGTTAATTGTTATGTTAATGGCTTATTTTAGACTTATGGACTCTCAAAGTACTTACAGGTGCTCCTTGACATACAAGCAGTTGCTTAGTGACTATTCAGAGTTAGGATGGACCCCTAAAAAAGTTACTCATAACCCAATTTTGATTTACTTTTTTGCCCATTGGATTTGCTTAACAACTGCCACAAAAAAAAAAAAAAAACCTCATAAAATCGGTCACAGTTACACTTAATGACTGAAAGAACTTAGAACCATAATTCTGGGATCAATTACAGTCACAGGTCAAGAACTACTTATATTGTCTTGCTCTTATTATTAATTCAATTTCAATTCAGTTTACTGTAGTCATAGACCAGTACAAGCAGAATGCTCTGTGAATATATACCGTATATATAAAATCTATCTTGGGAGACGATAAATAAAGTTTAAGGCAACGTTTAAATATGTTTATAAAACAACCCAACCAACATCTATAAGTGAGGTCCAGTTTATATTAAATTGTAAAGTAGACGCTAAAATTATATTAAACATTTATTATTGAAATACCATATTTCAAACTCCTACTTGGAATAGAGAATAACTAACATTTGTTTTGTGTAAAAATCATATGTTCATCTGAAGGAAACTCCAACTGATGAAAGGAAATAAAAACTGAATTATTGGATTTCTGACTTCCCCCTTTTTATAGCAATATTTGTAGACATTTAGCTTCCCTTACAAATGAGATTGTAAGTGATTATATTTACTATGCTGTGTAACATGTAGTATGTATGGGAACCATATTTGCTTAAATCTGATTAAACATCTCTTGTGTACATATACTGTTAGTTTTGCCATTGTTGCAAATTCTCCAAGTTTAAGTTCCCAATCAGATACTGTCGGAATCGTATCGTTCTTCCAATTCCGAGCAAAAATTGATTTTTTTCCCTGCTAACTTGGAGACTATCTTTTAAAGGTACTTTCCAATCCCAAATTCCTTTTTCAAAAGTTGACACCAACATTTTAAGTAGCTTTATGTTAACTCAATAAATGCTGCAATTCAGCTGAAAAATGTCATAACATGCTAAATCAATAAAATTTCTATTCTGTTCTAAGTAATAACAGGTAAAAAAGATTAAGAAAGGAATACTAGTAGATACATTTTAATGCCTATTCCTCATGATGTACATCTGAGGTGGGTCTCAGGAGGTTCTGATCAGTTCTGGAGAACCGGTAGCAGAAATTTTGAGTAGTTCGGAGAACTGGTGTAAAAATTCTGACTGGCCCCGCCCCCATGTATTCTCTGCCTCCCAAGTCCCAGCTGATTGGAAGGAAATGGGGATTTTGCAATATCCTTTCCCTGGAGTGAGAATGAAGATTTTACAATATCCTTCCTCTGCCACGCCCACCAAGCCACCACACCCACAGAACCGGTAATAAAAAATTTTGAAACCCACCACTGATGTACATCACAGTAAACCAATTTTTGACCGCTTCTTGTTTCCAAAATTTGCAGCTGTGAGTGAGAACAAATACGGAGAAGAAACCTACATTGTCAGCTCGGTGCCTCCTCCAGTAGTTCCAGAATGTTCTGTGTCTCCTCCTCAAGGATCAGTGCTCACCAGCTTCTCCATCTCCTGCCAGTCTTCCTGCCTATTGGGCCAGTGCCCTCCAATTGAGAGCTCTTCATTCACATACTGCTTCTACCTGGAATCAAGTGAGACTCAGTGATTAGGTTGATGCCCTCAAGGTCCTTCTTTAACTAATGGACTGTGATGGAATGTAGTCTGGATTCCCAGGAGGGAGGGGAGTAGATTCCAGAGGAACAAGAGACAGCAAAGTTTAGATAATTTGTGTGGGAGGGAAGAAGAGAGTTAAGTGGGTTTCAGCAGGTTCTGACCAGTTCTGGAGAACCGGTAGCAGAAATTTTGAGTAGTTCAGAGAACCAGTAAATACTACCTCTGACTGGCCCCACCACCATCTATTCTCTGCCTCCCGAGTCCCAGCTGATTGGGAGGAAATGGGGATTTTTCAGTAACCTTTCCCTGGAGTGGGGTAGGAATGGGGATTTTACAGTATCCTTCCCCTGCCACACCCACCAAGCCACACCCACCAAGCCATGCCACACCCACCAAGCCACGCCCACAGAACCGGTAGTAAAAAAAATTGAATCCCACCACTGGTTAAGACAGCTTCTCCCTTACATTTCTCAGAATATAGGTTTAATGATAATAGAATAGAATAGAATAGAATAGAATAGAATAGAATAGAATAGAATAGAATAGAATAGAATAGAATAGAATGCCGAATGGGAATGGGAATGGGAATGGGAATGGGAATGGAGTGGAGTGGACTGGACTGGACTGGACTGGACTGGACTGGACTAGACTAGACTAGACTAGACTAGACTAGACTAGACTAGACTAGACTAGACTAGACTAGACTAGAATAGAATAGAATAGAATAGAATAGAATAGAATAGAATTTTATTGGCCAAATGTGATTGGACACACAAGGAATTTGTCTTTGGTGCATATGCTCTCAGTGTACATAAAAAGAAAAGATCAATTCATCAAGAATCGTAAGTTACAACACTTAATGATAGTCATAGGGTACAAATAAGCAATCAAATCATATTGGGAAACAGTCAATATAAATCGTAATGATACAAGCAACAAAGTTACCGTCATATGATGCAAGCTTTAGTTTAGGAATATTTTGGTCTATAGGTGAGGAATAATAAAGGAAACTGCTCAGAAGAACCTCAACATGTCTTCCTTGGTTTCTGGATCTTGACAAGGATGGCACTAAGAGCCCTTCTGCAACTTCTGAATTCTTTCTTTATCTCATGTCCCCATGTTTCGGGGTTGGCAATTTATGCTTTTTGAACGCCACAAGAACCCCACAACTCTCCTAGATATTGTCTGTGGAATTCAAACATTTTAAACAGCCTAATATCTCATGAGGAACATTTGATCATGCATGATTTTTATCGCCCTCTCAGGAAACATCGTAAGATTTCAAATGACAAGGCATGAAACTCACAAAAGCTTCCACAAGGGCTTGCAGATGAGATTTCGCAATCTCACAAGGTTTCAGCTATATTTTCATGATTGGAATTTGGTGTTCCCTTCTGGCTTAATAGCGTTATGGTTTAGCACAATTGTGCAAATCTCACAAAAGGCTCTAACTGGGAAGTTCTGTATGCTAACTGCTGTTTTCTTAGATGAATCAATGATGTGCGTTTCCATTCAATGATAAGGCATTGAGGGAACTTTTTACCATGCTTGGTGGCTCTGCCCAGAAATTAAGAAATATTGGAACAAGATAAAAACATGGATAGTAGAAATAACAGATTACGAAATTTTTTTTTTTTAATTTGATTTATATGCCGCCCTTCTCCGGAGACTCAGGGCGGCTTACAATGCGTTAAGCAATAGCCTTCATTCTTTTGTATATTTTATACAAAGTCAGCTTATTGCCCCCACAAACTGGGTCCTCATTTCACCTACCTTAGAAAGGATGGAAGGCTGAGTCAACCTTGAGCCTTGGAGAGATTCGAACCAGCAGAAATTGCAGGCAGCTGTGTTAATAACAGGGTGCACTAAACCCCTGTACTATCAAGGCAAGAAATTGAATTAGAACCCGAAATTTTTTTATTAGGCATGATTAAAAAGAACATTAGAAATGATATAAAATATTTAATACTTCACATAATTACGGCGGCTAGATTAGCGGTAGCACAACTTTGGAAAATAGATTGATTGCCAACCGACCAGGAGCTAATACAAAAGATATACACATGCGCAGAAATGGACAAAATAAATTTAGAGTTACAGGACAAGGAGGACTCAAAATATTTTACAATATGGAATAGAGGGTACCAGTGGATAAATCAGAGGAGGGGAAATGGGTAGAGATGAAATTTAGAAGAAATCAATATAATTAAAAACTGCACTGTCAGATGGATAGAAAATGAAATATGTCACTGTATGTTTGTATATATGTATATATAATAATGGAAATTAGTTAGTAGGTGAAGTTGTGTACTGTATATGTAAATTTGTTTCTTGACTAAGAGAAACTTGTATGTTTTAAATGTTTTTAAGAATGAATAAAGTTTTGTTTTAAAATAAAAAAGAGAGAGAGAGAATAGCCAATAAATTATAACGTCAAGGCAATTTAAGGGCACATAGACTGGTTCATTAGCCCTTTAATGGCTTAAGGAAACATCCTTTTTCGTTTGGTGAGTTCCATCTGAGTCCACTTCCTTTTTTCTTGTTCTTTTCAGATTCACTCCTTCACTGTGGACAAGATCCAGCCCTACCCTTGGTCTACCTTCCTTTGGGAGAAGAAGACAATGACTTTATTCTTCAGATTAAAATCTCAGTGACCAATAATTATGGCCATATTGTTTATTCAAATGCCACTGTCAGGGTGAGTGATGGACTTGCTTGTTTTTTGTTTTTTGCCCTCCCCAAGCTTCCATGCTCGTCCTGAATTTACCTGCATCCAAAACAGGCCTCATGGGGGACTCCTGGGAGGGGCAGGGCAGGGTGGGCGTGGCTAGCCAGGAGTGGGATTTGGGGTTTCTCCAAACTGTACAGAATCTTAGCTAGAGGTTCTCCCGAACCCCTGCAAACCCCCAGTAGCCCACTCCTGGACAGAGGTCAACTAGACTTGGGACAGTGAACGGATTGGACCATGTGACGGACATGTGGATTAGGGTACAGAACTTTGACTTTAATTTGGGTGGAGAAAACGCGGGGCTTTCAGAATGGGGTTTCCCCCAGATGTGACAATATGACATTCCTGTTGTGGCCCATGTGCGGCCTGTGCGGCTGGTAGCTGATTCGGACAGCGAGGAGGCTGGTGTGGTGCTGCGCCAGCAGCCTGTGCAGCTGGCACTCGAGTCGGACAATGAGGAGGCTGGAGAAGATGTGGTGCCAGAGGCGGGGATTCAGCCAGGGCCTTCAGAACCTCCAGAAACTCCTTTAAGTGAAGAGGATGAAGAGGAGGAGCCTCTTCTCGATGCACGGACGCGCAGAGCTGCCAAAAGGCAGGAGTGGCTTCTCAGGAGAAGGTCTCCTTGAGAGTAAGGCTTGGGGCTAATTGGCCACTCCCTTAGCCTATTTAAGGAGGAATGCCGACTGAAACAATTTGCAGGGAACAACTTCGTTCACTCTCCTTCGTGCCTCAATCTTAGTTCTTTGCAAATTGCTTCTGGGCTTTCTGCCAACCAAAGTAAGATTAAGATTATTTATTCTTTGGATTCTTGTAGGCTGTTAAGAAAGTTAATTAACAACCTTTGTTTGGAAAAAAAAACTTATTTAATTTAGTAAAACTAAGGTTTGTACAGACTTTGTGTGTGCTGCGTTCTTTGGGGTCTGTAAGTGGGGCAGAACAATTCCTAATAAATCTATACTTTGAGGAATACGTCTGCCTTGGAGTTTTGATTCTGCTGGGGGGGGTGTTACTTGGAACCCTGACAGACGGACAGACAACTCTGTTTTTCCCCCCTCCTAAACCATCTTGTTTTGCCAGGTTCAACCTGAAGATATAAACAGTGGGAACCAAACTTTGCAGGCCATGATTTTGGAAAAATCAAACAGCATCCTAAAAGGAGAGAATAACAGCATGTCCCTCTTTCAGCTGTATAAGTCGGTTTCTTCTGTTCTTAACCAAGAAAGGAAAGAATCTAATTTTAATTCATCTCTGCAGACAGATACGCGGAAAGAGGTTCGTCTTTTGAGCTTCTCTCTCAAAACCATTTGCTCCAGTTGTGCTTGAGTTTGGAACCAATAGTTCAAGAAACAATATCTGTACAGTTCAGTTATGGAAAGCAATTTTGGGGTCATAATAATTTGTTGTCATATTGGAAAGACCATGAAGTGAACTGAAATATCATATTATTATTATTATTATTAGTTCAATTTATATGCCGCTTTTCTCCGAAGACTCAGGGCGGCTATAGCCGTGATTGAGAACCTATGTCACGTGTGCCCAAAGTGGCACATGGAACCATGTTGCCTGGCATGTGCGGCGTAGCCCGTTCCTCTTCCGCGACAATCCATTGGCCTTTGTGCGTGTGGCAGTGCTTCCATTTTCCAGCGTGAGCATGAGCACTGGCCAGCTGATTGGCGTGTGCGCATGCGCGGCAGTAACTGGAAGATTTGTTGGAAACCGGAAGTACCTTATCTGGCACGCACATGCCTCCTTGTTATTCTATGCGTCCTTCCTTTCATGGTCTCTCCTTGTCTCTCAAGCTTAGAGAGCTAATGCTGACAACCCTTTCCGTGGTTAATGTCACATCGATGCAGACAGCCCTCAAAATGTCAGAAGTCCTCAAGGAAATCACCTACAGGAGCGATGAACTCTCTTCTTCTGCACAGGTGAGTGGGCAGCCCAGCAGGTGTTGTAACAGTAACAGAGTTGGAAGGGACCTTGGAGGTCATCTAGTCCAACCCTCTGCTCACGCAGGAGATCTATACTAGGGATTCAAACCGCCAAACTACGGACCTTTCTGATCGACAAGCTCAGCGTCTTAGCCACTGAGCCGCCTAGCCAGTCTGTAAGAAATAAAGCGAGACTAGTATAGATCTATTTCAAGCTATTTAGCTCTCATCAGCTAGCCATACCCTTCGGGGATTTGAACCTGGGTTGCTTGCATATTAGGTAGATGTATTAACCCCTAAGCCAGTCGTGTTTTCCTCGTGTTTTCTGTCCTCTGGATAAAACAACCCAGAATGTAAGAAGGATGTCAGAAGCGGAATGTGGGTCATTTCAGAAAATATTCCACAGCGTGTAAAAGGGGGGAAATTTGTTTAAAAAAAAAAAAAAGTTGGGGGAAACAAAGAGGGAATGGGTCAGAACAATTTCATTTATTTATTTTTTTTTAGAAGGAGAGCAAAGCATTAACTTGCAACATGGCAAGATTGGACAATAATAATAGCCAGGCCAAAATTTCTGTGTGTTAAGTGAGACATTTGTTAAGTGAGTTTGACCCCGTTTTATGACCTTTCTTGCCACTGTTGTTAAGTGAATCACTGCAGTTAACAACCCGGGTTGTTAAGTGAATCTGGCTTTCCCCTTGACTTTGCGTGTGAGAAGGTCGCAAAAAGGGGATTTATTTATTCATTTGTTTATTGGTTCGATTTATATGCCGCCCTTCTCCGGAGACTCAGGGAGGCTTACAATGCGTTAAGCAATAGCCTTCATTCTTTTGTATATACCTGCTTAGTAGGGCTTTTGGCCCCCCTAAGCGGTGTTCTGTTTTATACAAAGTCAGCTTATTGCCCCCACAAACCAGGTCCTCATTTTACCTACCTTGGAATGATGGAAGGCTGAATCAACCTTGAGCCTGGTGAGATTTGAACTTGCAGTAATTGCAGGCAGCTGGTGCTACTTAACAGCACTTTAGTCTGCTGCGCCACCAAGGCTCTTGGTAATTCCAGAACATTTTCAGCCATCATAAATATGAGTTGGTTGCCAAGCATTAACATTTTGATCACATGATCATGGGGATGCTGTAAAAAGGTCGTAATTTTGAAAAACAATCGTAAATCACATTTTTTAGTGCTGTTGTAACGTTGGTCATTAAATGAACTGCTGTAAGTGGAGGAGTTTCTGTATAAGAATCTGAACTATTAAAGAGGGGTCCTTGGTGCTCTCTGAGATTGGTTGTTTTGTTGCAGATGTTTCATTATCCAAACTAGGTAATATTATTAGTGCTTTGGAGACCCCCCCCCCCCCATTTCAACCCTAAGCTACAAATATTTTTCTTTATTGGGAACTATTAGCAGTCAAAGCATATTGGCACTAGATAAGAGTCAATAGAATTCAAGGTGTGCTGGAGTTAAGATCTCTTCTGGGAGCGAAGGGACTTGAGACTGATGACATGCTTGACCCCGCCCTCAGGATCAGCCTGGTCATCTCCTGCAGACCTCTTCTTCTCCTCTCTAGGTGGAAGCCAGTCATACGCTGAAGAGTGTTAGTAAATCCTTACTGGTGTTGGACACAGAAGATGGAGATCATCTAAAGCGCAAGGAAGCTGCCAGCTACCTTTTCAGCGCAGTAAGCAATGTCCTGGAAGCTACTGTGCAGAATGGAACAGAAGAAGTCTCTGTCCCTGAGATGGCACAGGTGAGGGTGTGGTAAAGCAGGTGTGTTGTCTTGCAATTTGCATGCCTCTGCAAATCTTGTTGGTATCCTTGTTCACTATTTATGGTCCCATGTGATGCTGGTCCCGAGCATGTTCTGGATACTCTCATAAAATCGGTGCCTGTCTTTTCACCCACTGTTATCATTAACAGGTTGCATGTAATTTCTAACACATCTTCATATTCAAGTCACATTGGAGGGTAGCAATTTATGGTGTGGTTTTCCCATTTCCTACTTTGTAAATGGTTAGAGGCATCCAAAACAGGGGTGAAATGCTACTGGTTCGGACCGGTTCGCTCAAACCGGTAGTAATAAAAGCTAGCGGGCGAACTGGTAGTAAAAAAAAATGCTACCAGTTCGGACAAACCGGTATTTCCGACAATCAGCTGTGCCGCACGAGTTATATTAGCTAGAAGGCAGGATTTCCTGCTTTCTAGTGAATCTAAATCGTGCGGCACAGCTGTTTTTCCCCTCCTCACTGTTCTACTTACCTTAGAAAAGGCTTCCTAATCCTCCTTTTTCAGCGCTGCGCGGTAGCGCCTGCAGTACGCATGCACACAAAATGAGCATTTGGCGCACACCGCACATGCGCACACTCAGCGAACCAGTAGCGAAAAACACCAGTAGCAGACTTTGGAGCATTTCACCCCTGATCCAAAATATAAAGCAATGTTCTGTTAGATAACAGTTTGATGGATGTCATAGAAGGTGGAGATACTGGTATCCCATTGGAATATCTTTAGGGGACCTCCGTTCTACCTGACATAAAGGACTCTTACAGAATCTGGTTTATTTCTTCTGCCATAGAATTCAGTCTCACAAGAACTCATAACCACGGTTGAAAACCTTCAGAGTGCTCTCCTTTTTGGAAAATTGCCCGACAATGAGCCTTTGGTGCTAACAGCTCCTTCTGCGGCTATGTATATCAACAGGTAACCCATCTCAACTGACTTCCATTTCTGTTTAGGAAAGACATATTATACCATGGGTATCCTATCTGGGCTGCAAACTTTCTTATGACCCTAGGGAAAAGAAGGGAGGGAGGGAGGGAGGGAGGATTTCCAGCCCTCTCCAAACGGTTTACAGAGTCAGCACATTGCCCCCAACAATCTGGCTCCTCATTTTACTGACCTCAGAAGGATGAAAGGCTCAGTCAACTTTGAGCTGGTCAGGATCGAACTGATGGCAGTTGGCAGAGTTAGCCTGCAATACTGCATTCTAACCGGAAGGAAGGAAGGAAGGAAGGAAGAAAGGAAGGAAGGAAAGAAGGAAGGACGGAAGGAAGGATAGAAGGATCCTAGTTTGTTTCATAAAGTGCATTTCTGAGTTTATGCATTGTATTAAACCCAAAATAAACTGATTTCACTTAGCATTTTTTATTTTCCTAGAAGTAGCTTCTCAGAATGATTTCCTAGATCTTCTGTTTAGGCTCCTTAAGCTGGAGATGCTAGGAACAAACTAAGGTTTACCTAATACTTGTCCTTTCTGCTCATCTCTGGTCTTACCTAACAGTAACAGAGTTGGAAGGGACCTTGGAGGTCATCTAGTCCAACTGCCTGCTCACACAGGAGACCTGTACTAGGGATTTGAACCGCCAAACTGCCGACCTTTCTGATTGACAAGCTCAGTGTCTTAGTCACTGAGCCAACTAGTCAGGCTAGTCAGGCCTGATAGCCTTTCCCTTCCTTTCCCTTCCTTTCCCTTCCTTTCCCTTCCCTTCCCTTCCCTTCCCTTCCCTTCCCTTCCCTTCCCTTCCTTTCCTTTCCTTTCCTTTCCTTTCCTTTCCTTTCCTTTCCTTTCCTTTCCCTTCCCTTCCCTTCCCTTCCCTTCCCTTCCCTTCCCTTCCATCATTGCAGGACATGTTAAATCATAAACCATGATTAATAACATTATCCAGATCCCTATAATGTACTAAACAAAACCCAAAGCCAAACAGCCACATTCTATCTTACAGAGTGTTATGAACCCAGTTTCTTACTTGTTTCTTATTTCTCCTCTTAAGAATGCATAAGAGAAGATCAAGGGAGGAGACATTCCTCATAAATTGAGCCCTTTCACCCAATGCAGCCTGCGACTTAGGATCTGTGTCTTTGCTTTTCTGCCTTGTCTTCTCATCTGTCTTGTTTTCTGACCCTTTTGTGTAAAGGTTGCAGACCGAGAATGTCAACAGCACGGCCATTAAAATCTCCAACTCCAGTTCCGCTGCCTTCACGCTCCCTTCTGCTTCTTCTCTCAGCATCTCGGGAGACAGCGATGAGATGGTGGACATTAGGGCAAGCCTGCACTTTTATTGGGGTTTTCTTTGTTCTTAGAATGGGTTTCCTTCTGGTCTTGAAATCTCTTTTCGTTTTTAGTCAGAATTTAAATGTTGAAACAGCAGCAAGGGTCCATATGACCGTCTCTCCTTCTTTTTTACTTTGGTGGGTTCAAATCAAGACTGACTTCCGGTGACTGTTCGGGAAAAGTTTCTGCAGGTTTCCCTGGCAAGATTTCAGAAGTGATTTGCCATTGCATCCTTCCAAGGGCTGAGAGACAGGGACTGGCCCTTAACTGAAGAAATGTTGACCATTAAGTATCCCTTCTTGCAGATGGTGAGCTTCTCGGTGAATCCCTTTTCCTCAAGTGACTCATTTGATATCCACGGAAGCGTTGGAGGCCTGACTCTCACCAGCCTAGATGGACTGGTCATTCCAGTGTATGACCTGTCAGAAGATATTGAGGTAATTTTTGTTCTCTGCGTGCTTTCCATTCCTGAGGGTAGGGGTGTCGAACTCAAGGCCTGTGTGGTGCTTAGATCTGGCCCACACGCCCGCCCTGGAAACAGCGAAGGACCGGCCCACGGTGCCTCTGCCAGTGAAAATGGAGCTTGGGAAGGCCATGTGTGGCCCACCTGGGCTCCATTTTTGCTGACAGGGGGCTGCAGGAGGCTGTCATGATCAAAAAGGAGCCTCAATGAGTGATGTTGAGTAGGCCACGCCCACCTTGGCCACACCGATTCTGGCCATGCCCTCCCCCTGGCCCCCCGAGGTCAAACACAACCCTGATGCGGCCCTCAATAAAATCGAGTTTGACACCCCTGTCTTAGGGGGTTTGCTGAAGACAAATTTGTCCTGTATCCTGATGGTTCTGCTCTTTTCTTCTTCTTCATTTGTAGTTCCTCTATTAAATGGGTAGTAATACCAGAGTTGAGAATGATCAGAGCAGAAAAGACTAAATATTCTACCAGCATTCTACATCTCTCCACATCCCTCCATTTTCTCTTCCTCAAGTTATTCACTCTCTCCTCCATTCTTCAATATTTAGGAGACAGAAGCACCTTCTTATTTGTCCTATTATCCTTAAATTTATAAAAAGTTGGCGTAAATTACAAAGACTATAGTTACTGCTATCATGTAAATGCTTGTGATTTATTTTTTAAGGCTCTCAAGGTATGAATGGATTTCCAGAGCTAATTGGTTAACTTTAACCATAGATAAGGCTACCCAGTCCCGCAACTCAAGAGGATAAGAATATATTGAATCTGGGAAATTTCACAGCTGTCCAAGTCAACGTGACTTCAGCAGACTCATCTCTAGTGATCTACCTGGAGGTGGATCAAAATATTCCACTTATCCTTTATTTGGGATACGATTACCTTCCCAACGAGACTGATCATGAACTGATGGCACGCCTTCCTCAGAACAGAAATACCAGAGGTAAAATAAAATACTCTCAAGAGGTTGCACATTTTTAAAGCTCAATCAGTCATGCTTTATTGACTAAGACATAATGATTACCAATAATGGCTTGGATCAGACCTAAAACTATATCTTTAACTACATTATGACATAGTTCTGTGGTCCTTAGCATGGGGTTTAACAGTGTCATTGTGTCCTTTGAATCCACTTGTCTTCCTAATCTGCCTATTTTTTCTGTTTAATTCAAAATAGAAAATTAGCATTCCGAAAATGAAATGGTTAACTTTCAGTGTCATTTTCTTTTTAAGAATTCCCCCAGCCTAAAATCGCACCCTTAACTTTCATTAGAAAATAAAGATGATGGTTAGATGAGTGTTACAATTCAAACTGCTAAATAATAAAATATAATAGGGTAAAGAGTGAACATTTTGGGGCAAAAGGATCTATAGAGGATGGCAGATCAGTGCTTTGCATTCCTCCTAGCATCCATTTTGTCATTCACAAATTCCAAACACGTCTACCAGCCTGAAAAAGTTGGAAACTCCTTTTGAAGTAACGTAAAAACATTTTTTTAAAATCCTTTTTGGTATAAATACAAAAGACTCTTCAAAAACAATTCTGTATGTTTTAACACTGGTTTCCTAACCAGGCAATGCTCTTGTATTGCTGTGCTAAAATTGATCTGCATTTATAAACTGGTGATTGTATTTATTCACTGTTTATATCCCAGATTTATTCAACTTTTTATCTGATCTCTACATGGCTTTATCTGATTTTGATGAAGTCTACTCAAAGGGCATCAAATTTGATCTCTGTAGAATCCAAAAACTGGTAAATTATTTTGTAATGAGTATCAATTATTTTGTAACTGTTGTGTGGCCATAATGATATTTTATGTAGAATCTGAATTTGTGGAAAAAACAACAACCACCTAACAAATACTTGTTGCTTTTTGTTTTATTTTTGCTACTCAGATGAAGTATATTCCTGGGTGCTTCACTCAGAAGATCTGATATTTGGAGAAGGAATGTATTATTTTGTAGTGAGACCAGACACAGAACTGGACTTCCTTGCTTCCAATGAAATGAACTTCTCCATCACTTGTTTTGTGTCCCAATGCGTATTCTGGGATGAGCACCAAAAGAGCTGGAATAGCTATGGATGCCGCGTAAGTAGAGAGAAGTAGAAATATTGGAATACATATTGAAGATTTATTGCTAGGCAACATTTTTCCCTGCTGTGAGATCTTTTAGATATACTGGGACTGCAAGTTTTGAATGCTGGGAGTTACAGTATATTGCTAAAATTTCCGGAGAATGCAGGTTATGGACAACTGGTGTATTGTAAGACTTAGTTCCCCCTGGGTCAAAAGTAAACAACCTGATTTTAAATGAAGATGTAATTGAAACTAGGACTACATGGGAAGTGTTTCTCTTGCCTAAAAGAGAAACATGTGTAGCCCTTTATTGTCAGACACAAAGGATCAGGACCATAAGTTGAACTATAGCTCAGAAAGATTTATTGCTCTAGCAATAAAAGTGCGTATAGTCAAGGCTATGATTTTTCCAGTTGTAATGGATGGCTGTGAAAGTTGGACCATAAGAAAGGCTGAGCGCCAAAGAATTGAGGCCTTTGAACTCTGGTGCTGGAGAAGACTCCTGCGAGTCCCTTGGACTGCAGGGCGATCCAACTGGTCAGTCCTAGAGGAGACCAACCCTGACTGCTCTTTAGAAGGCCAGATCCTGAAGAGGAAACTCAAAGACTTTGGCCACCTAGTGAGAAGGAAGGACTCACTGGAGAAGAGCCTAATGCAAGGAATGATTGAGGGCAAAAGAAGAAGGGGACGGCAGAGAACGAGGTGGCTGGATGGAGTCACTGAAGCAGTTGGCGTGAGCTTAAATGGACTCCAGAGGATGGTAGAGGACAGGAAGGCCTGGAGGAACGTTGTCCATGGGGTCGCGATAGGTCGGACATGACTTTGCAACTAACAACGACAACAAATACAAGAATCTAGTCAACAAATAGCCAGCACTACATTGGTGCTAGATAAGGGCCAACTGAATTCAAGGAGGGCTGGACTTGAGTCTTTTGTGGCAATGCAAGGATTCTAAACTGATGGCACCTTTTATTCCACCCTCAAGGTCTGCCTGCTTTCTATAATAGAAGGTAAAAGCAAGAAAACAAAAGAATGAAAAAGACTCCTGCCTTGGGCAGGGAATTGGACTGGAAAACCGCCCAGGTCCCTTCCAGCCCTATGATTCTGTGAAATCAAATCTTAACCTAATGAGGTTTTCTCCACATTTATTTATTTTATTTATTAATCAAATTTCTATACCGCCCTACTCCCGAAGGACTCAGGGTGGTGAACAGCCAAGATAAAATACAGACAATACAAATATTAAAAATCCCTTAAAATTATTAAATATTTCGGCCGAAACACAGATTAAAACACCCAATTTATAAAATCACGAATTAAAAAATTTAAAATTTAAGAATTTAAAAGAGGGGAGTTAGGCCAGGCCAGCTTGCTGAAATAGAAAAGTTTTGAGAGCACGGCGAAACGTGCGCAGGTCCGGGATCTTCCGTATCTCTGGGGGGAGCTCGTTCCAGATGGTAGGTGCCCCCACAGAGAAGGCTCTCCCCCTGGGGGCCGCCAGTCGACACTGTTTGGCCGACGGCACCCTGAGGAGCCCCTCTCTATGGGAGCGTACTGGTCGGTGAGAGGCTATTGGTAGCAGAAGGCGGTCTCGTAGATACCCCGGTCCGATGCCATGGAGTGCTCTAAAGGTGGTAACCAAAACCTTGAAGCGCACCCGGAAGACCACCGGGAGCCAGTGCAGCTCGCGCAGGAGGGGGGTCACATGGGAGCGCCACGTCGCTCCCATAACCACCCGCGCGGCCGCATTCTGGACCAGCTGGAGCCTCCGGGTGCTCCTCAAGGGGAGCCCCATGTAGAGAGCATTGCAGTAGTCCAAGCGGGAAGTAACAAGAGCATGAGTGACCGTATTTAACGAGTCCCGATCCAGAGATCGGGAAACGTCTCTTTCCCTGCATAATAAGCAATTTATTTATTTATTTATTTATTTATTTATTTATTTATTTATTTATTTATTTATTTATTTATTTATTATTTTGTCGCATTTCTATGCCGCCCAACTCCCAAGGGACTCTGGGCGGCTTACAACAGAGAATAAAACAATGCAACAATATCCCATACAAAAATTAAAAGAAAACATTAAAACATTAAAACTTTAAAACACATACACTCCAATTCGTGGCCGGGTCTCGCAAGATCACTATAACGAGATCACTTTACCTACCACACTGACAGATGTGGAAACAAAGACCCCAAACATCTGTGTGAAGTCTGTGATTGTACAGATGGGATAGAGATAGAGATCAAAATGACACCTCTTCTTTGGCTTCTAGGTTGGTCCCAAAACTACTCCTGGGGATACTCAGTGTCTATGTAACCACCTGACCTACTTTGGTAGCTCTTTCTTTGTCATGCCGAACACCATCGATGTCAGCAAAACTGTGGAGCTGTTTGCCACTTTTGTGGACAACCCTGTTGTGGTGACAACGGTAGGATGCATCTTCCTCATCTACCTTCTGGTTTTGATTTGGGCCAGAAGAAAAGACATCCAAGATGATGCCAAAGTAAGTTGTACATAGTGTCGGTCTGGCTCCCCCCCCCCATCTTCTTTTGCAATACAAAGAGTTCTCTTTTTGTAAAGAGGGGTTGAGCCATTATGGAACCTACAAGATGGTACCATGGTTTATTTACCACTAGCTGATAACCCGGCATTGCCCAGGTATTTATTTATCCCAATCCTGTATTAAGATTTTCCCTCTTACCAGAGGGAGCCCCCTTGTGGTGTACTGTGAAGCTGTTACCATAGCAACTCCACTGTGTTGCACAGTAGAAGCCATTTTAAGGCAGTACAGCAGACACTATTTTAAGGCACAACAGGCTGTATCTTAACAGAACACCCCCCTCCCCCGAGGAGTGTTAGGGGTGTCTTACCCCCACAGTATTTGTTTCCAGAGAGTAAGTTATCTGTGTACCAAGTTTGGTTGAAATTGTTTGAGACATTCTAGAGTTATGCTGGAACACACACACACACACACACACACACACACACACACACACACAGCCATTTTTATATATATAGAAAATTCATGAAGTCTATGAAGATTTTCAGTCATCCAGGTTTACGGTTGTCCCAAAAGTGGTTTGGGACCAGAAAGTCCGAGAGGCAACTTGCTTTTTGCTTATCCAATCTTCCACCATGGAAGATTGTCCCATTTTCAATTCTGTAGATTTTGAACAGTGTACATTTTTTAAACCTCTCAACACTGATCTAGCAAGGAATCTTTCCTTGTTTATTTACATGTCTACAAAATAGAATAACAGAGTTGGAAGGGACCTTGGAGGTCTTCTAGTCCAACCCCCTGCTTAGCCAGGAAACCCTACACCACTTCAGACAAATGGTTATCTAATCTCTTCGTAAAAACTTCTAGTGTTGGAGCATTCGTAACCTCTGGAGGCAAGTTGTTCCACTGATTAATTGTTCTAACTGTCATATTTCTATTCAACATCTCCTGGTTGTTTCTGAAGTTGCATTACTTCTCTCTAGGTGAAGATAATCCTCCTGGAAGACAATGATCCTTTTGCTCAATATCGTTATCTAGTGACAGTTTATACCGGACATCGCCGAGGTGCAGCTACGACCTCTAAGGTAGCCATGGAGTCCCAGATCTTGTGGCTTAAAAGAGCCATAGCACTTATTTCATCCCGAGTCTAAATAAGCGCCAGAGAGAATGTTCTCTTAAATCACCAAGCCATAAACCCTCCTTATTGCATTCCCCACTTAGCATGGCATGCGCATGGCCTAATCTTTAATTAATAAAAATGAAAATTAAAAAAAACTATCTGCACAGTGTACTCTTGTCTGATCCTCAGACACTCATGCCTTGTAATTTGCTAGAGGGAAGACGAACAGTGATAGACAAATAGGAACCCTTCATACAGTACAAGTAGTCCTCAATTTACGATTTGTTTAGCGACAATTCGAAGTTATGACAGGACGGGAAAAAGTTACTTACGAATGTTGTTCAAACTTGGCAGCATTCCCCCATGGTTACAGCATCAAAATTTAGGCACTTGACAACTGGCATGTACAGGTAGTTCTCGACATAAAACAGTTCATTTAGTGACCATTGAAATTTACAACGTCACTGTAAAAAAAAGTGATTTAGGGCCACTTTTCATACTTATGACCTTTGTAGCATCCCCACGGTCATGTGATCAAAATTCAGATGCTTGGCAACTGGTTCAGACTTACGACCGTCACTGTGTCCCAAGGTCATGTGATCCCATTTTGCAACATTTTGATGAGCAAAATCAACGGGGAAGGCCAGATTCACCTAACAATCGTGTAACAGACGTATCAACTGCAGTGATTCACTGAACAACGGTGGCAAAGAAAGGTCGTAAAATGAGGCAAAACCCACTTAACAAATGTCTCACTTTGCAACACAAATTTGGGGCGCAACTGCGGTCCTAAATTGAGGACTACCCGTAGGCAAATGAAATACACGAGGAAGTGAAGCAATCCTTATGCATCCTTTCTATTCCAGGTGACTCTCACCTTGTATGGCCAGGAAGGAGAGAGTGAGCCGCATCATTTGATGGACCCCGACACCCCCGTTTTTGAGCGAGGGGGTGTGGATATCTTTGTCTTATGCACCCTCTTTCCTCTTGGGGAACTACAGAGTATCAGACTGTGGCATGACAATTCAGGAACAAGCCCTGCCTGGTACGTAAGAGAAGGAACATGTTCTGACCTAGGCTTCCCCAGCAACACGAAGCCGAGTCCTCGTCCCGATAATTTTATTTAATTTACAGTGTATTCCTCTCCAGCAAAGTCTTTCCTCTCCCACAGTCTTTCAAGATAGTTCACAATTGCTGACCTTGATCAAGCTTGGAGAGTGGCCAGGCCGATATCTTTCAGACGCTGCAATATGGCAAGAATGCAGGAATGAACTAACTGTCTCCTGCAAACTCCACTCCCCTTTCGCTCCTCTTTTATTCCCTCTGGGAGGGGCCCTTCATTGTCCACCTGTGGCCTTACTCCCAAGTCGACCCTTGTTCTTTAGCTGTTCCCATCGTCTGGCAACTCTGTGCATGCGCACACTGGGAACAGGCTCCAGCTGTACGTCTGCCTCACTGATGTCCGATTCCGAAGGCAACTGAAAACTGGCATACGGCCCGTGCCCCCTCTCTGCCTCTGATGCAGAGCCCTCGTCAGAGCCTTCCCCAGACTCCAGGACTGGCCTATGTTCCTCCTCAACCTCCTCACTGTCCAAATCTGCTGCCAGCTGGCGAGCCCCAACAGAACAGAACTAGAAATGTCCTTTTATCCTCCTTTTGCAAAGAGGGCATCTTCTGAAATACTTCTTTATTGTTTGCATTTACATTTCTGGTTAATTTTTTTTTTTGCATGGTTTTGCATTGAAGTAACTCGCAGTCACAGATGTGAACTGGGCAGCCATATCAAATTAAAAAATGAAGATATGAATAAAGAAATAAAATTGTTCTTTTTCCTGAAAGTTCAAGGAAGGGCTCTTCTATTTTAATTTAATGAACTCCAATTTAAAGGGGCCCTCAGATATGTTGGGTTACAATTCTTGCCTTGTTAGATTAACCTTTATAGATTGTTTAATTCCTTGGGAGTGGTAGACCATGACTTCTGAAAGGCGCCCAGTTGAAAAATTAATGTTGTTTGGTATCAAGAGTGTCCTTAGTGTGAGACGTGAAATATTACTGCTTTCTACTAAGTGAGTCTAAAAATGGCTTGCGGCCAGAACATGTTGGCCAGTCGTCAATCTATTCCATCAAGAATAAGACTGCCAGATAGCTTCAAATGATTTTATTGGGGTTTGGGTAAGTAAAAGTTTACAGGTTTGTAAACTAGGTTCACACATTCTACTGTATCAGCCTAGCTATTCTATGACTAAGGTGGGACTAGAACTCACTGTCACCCAGTTTCTAGTCCTGTGATGGCGAACCTATGGCACGCGTGCCACAGGTGGCACGTGGAGCTATATCTGTGGGCACGCAAGCGTTGCCCTAGCTCAGCTCCAGCGTGCATGTGTGCATCGGCCAGCTGATTTTCAGGCCTTCCGGTCCCACCTGGAGTCAGGAAATGAGCTGTTTCCGGCCTCCGGAGGGCCTCGGGGGGGGGGCGGGAGGCAGTTTTCACCCTCCCCAGACTCCAAGGAAGCCTCTGGAGCCTGGGGAGGATGAAAAACGGGCCCACGGGCCATTGTGTGCCAAGTGGGGGTCGCATAGGGGGGTCACGCATGCATGTGCGGGGAGCAGACTGCATTGAATTATGGGTATGGGCACACGCACACATGACCCCTACTTTTGGCACACGATGGCAAAAAGGTTAGCCATCACTGTTCTAGTCTGATGCCTTAACTATTAGACCCAGGGCTGGGCTGCTGGGGATTCTGTGCAGTTCGGAGAACCCCCAAATCCTGCTCCTGGCTGGCTCCGCCTTGCCCACCCCGCCCCTCTCAGGAGTCCCCACGCAGCCCGTTTTGGATGCAGGTAAGTGCAGGGCGCACGCAGAGGCTCAGGGAGGGCAAAAAACAGGCCTACTGGAAGTTTGGGAAGGCCAGAAATGGGCCTCCAGAGCAGGGGTGAAATGCTACCAGTGCACTCTGGTTCAGGCGAACTGATAGTGACAAAAACTATCGGTTCGGGCGAACCAGTAATAAAAAAAAGCTACCGGTTTGGTTGAACTGGTGGTTTAAAAAAGCTAAACCAATTTCTGACAATCAGCTGTGCAGCGCGGTTTAGCTTTGCTAGAAAGCAGAAAAACCTGCTTTCTAGTGAAGATAAATCGCGCGCCACAGCTGATCCCCCCCTTGCTGTTCTACTTACCTTCCCAAGAGTCCTTTTGGTGTGTACTATGCCTGCGCATGTGCGCACAAAGTGCACGATTGGGACACAGTATGCATGCAGTGTGCTTTTGGCACGCGGTGTGCATGTGCATGCAGTGCACATTTGGCACGCAGTGCGCATGCACAGCCAGCAAACCGGTTTGGATTTCACCACTGCTCCAGAGGGCCTCCAAAGTCTGAGGAGGCTGTTTGTGCCCTCCTGGAGGCTCGAGGAAAGCCTCCACAGCCCGGGGAGGGCAAAAACGCCCTCCGTGGTGCAGGAGGCCGACTAGGCCACCCCCACCATGGCCACCCCCAATCAGCAACTGGGCAGAGAACGCCTTGCTAAATTTTTTGAAGCCCACCCCTGACTGGACGAAACTGGCTCTCTGTGTTGTGTGGTGTGGGAACCAGATTACTTTGCTTTGCAAACCAACTGTTATCTAACTATGCAATTGCTTAATATAATGCATGAACCTCACCGTGTCCTTTCTTTTATATTTTTCATTCGCAGGTATGTGAATCGCATTCTCGTCCATGATGTGGCCACTGATCAGAAGTGGTATTTTCTTTGTAACTCTTGGCTGGCCATTGACGTTGGTGATTGCGTCCTAGATAAAGTCTTCCCTGTGGCCACTGAACAAGACATGAAGCAGTTCAGGTGTGTGTTTTTGTTTGTTTTGGAAAGTGGTGTGCCTAACATATAGTATATATTTTTTTTATTTCCAACGAAGGCTCAAAAAAAATAAAGAGTTTGGTCAAGTTTCCAGAATTCTACTTATATATATATATATATTTTTTTAAAAAAATGGCTTTAGATCAGGGGACTCCAATCTTGGCAACTTTAAGACTTGTGGATTTCAACACCCAGAATTCCTCAGTCAGAAGTCCACAATTCTTAAAGTTGCCAAGGTTGGAGACTCCTGCTCTAGAGATAATTAATTAGTGAACATTCTGGGAGTTGAAGTCCATAATTCTTAAGGTTGCCAAGGTTGGAGACTCCTGCTCTAGAGGTAATTAATTGGTGAGCAAAAAGCAGCAGTTTTTGTTTTGGTTCCTCATAGTTTCATCTGGTCTCTTTCTCTTCTCTTCAGCAATCTCTTTTTCATGAAGACCTCCAGAGGTTTTCGCGACAGCCATATCTGGTACTCCATTTTCAACCGTTGTCCACGCAGCTCTTTTACACGAGCCCAGAGAGTGTCCTGTTGCTTCTCGCTTCTTCTGTGCACCATGTTGACCAGCATCATGTTTTGGGGGATACCCAAGGATCCAGCAGACCAAAAAATGGATTTAGGTAATAGCATTACGGCTTTATTACTTTAGAGTACAGTAGGAAGGACAACTAAGAGGAGTTAAGAGGACTATCTGAATATGAAATCTAGGCACGGAGAACAAATTCTAGATTTGATGCTTCTTCTTGCTTTGAAGTTGGTGGCACTTTGAAAACATTTTCTTGATTCCTCCCCTTACCAAAAACTATACTGACCTACAGTATGCTAAATGACTGTTATGAAGATGTTGGAGAAAAACTTACAAAATGTTTAATCTTTATGAAATCTGCTGCATAAATGCTTTGCCGAGACAGATGTGAGTAAGAACTATGGAGTCTGTCATTTGTAGGTGAAATATGTTGTCTTGAATCCTCTTTGTGGTTTGTATTTGGAGATGGCCAAGAGGAGATATGGAATCTGGCATATGAAAAGCAAAAGAAAAGGTGGAATAGAAGAGAACAAGGAATGACAGTTAGGGAAGTTGGTGAGATGGATGTTCCCAATGATTATTGAAAAAAAAGCAGAGCGAGAGAAGAGTAGGGGGTGATGGGTTGGGAGCCTTCATCCCAAATCTTGTACCTTCCAGATAGATTGGACTACAATTCCCCAATTATCAAGCATTACAGTCAAAAGTCAAGATAGCTGGAGTCTCAACGTAGCTAAGTATCTCATTCACCTTCAAAGGGACTTTTGTTAACCTTAAACAATTGTCAGTAGAATCGTTGTTTAAAGACTCAAAGCCACACCCTTCTGTTGGAACAATACTCTAGTTTTCTTTCAACCATCTACTTGTGTTGATTGTAACTCATATGACTTCTGTGCAGCATGGCCAAATGCTCCATTAATGTCAATATTAGTCATAATCTGGTGCACTTGAATGGGATTAAGCTGGTGTCTTATTGGCATTATTAAAGTAGGATTCACACATTATGCTAAACCATGGCTTCCAATTCATTAAAATTGGCTTTACAAAAATAGATTAAGTCAAAACTGGTCAAGCACATGACCTTTCTTTTTCGCTTGCTCTTCCCAGGCAAGATAGAGTTCACGTGGCAAGAAGTGATGATTGGTTTTGAAAGCTCCATCCTGATGTTCCCCATCAACTTGCTCATCGTCCAGATCTTCAGGAATATCCGTTCTCAGTTTAAGAAAGAACAGAAACCAGGAAAAAGTGGGCGTGTATCCCCTGACTTGCCTTCTCTTCCCCAACAATCTCCCCCAAATGTGTCCCTCACTGCTGAGGCTGTGATCAAGGCAAGTGATTGGAATTATTTACGGCGAGTGAGACAGATGGTTTGACTGATGTAAGAGATCCCATCTCAGATAGGACGCTCAAGTAGCAAATGATGAGCAAGAACAGTCTAAAACAGAGGTCTGCAACCTTAAGCACTCAAAGAGCCATTTGGACCCGTTTCCCACAGAAAAGAAAACATCGGGAGCCACAAAACCAGGGTGGGCGTGGCCAACACGATGTCACTCACTTCCACCAGTCACATGACCCCCCCCAGCCACACCTACCCAGTCGGTCATTAGGGCAGAGAACCAGTTGTTAAAAAACACCAGGAACCACAAAGCCCTTTTGACATATCTCTCTCTCCCCTCCCACCCTCCCTCCTCCCTCTCTCTCCCTCTCTCTCTATGTCTCTCTCTCTCCCCCCTCTCTCTGTATCTCTCTGTCTCTGCCCTGGCCACTTCTCCATCCCCCGTCGCCCTTACCTTCTTAGGCCAGGCGAGGAGTGACTCAGACGGGAGGGCGAGGGGCAGTGGTGGGATCACCCAACAGGGAGCCACAGCAGAGGGCCCAAAGAGCCGCATGTGGTTTCGGAGCCGCAGGTTGCTGACCCCTGGCCTAAGACATATTGTTTTCTATGGCAAAACAGAAAATGATGCTCAGGTGCATCTTAAGTACCCAACTCCAGGAAGGTATCCATCCCACAAGTATCTTTCCCTATTGTTAGATGTTCAAATATGATAATAACTTAATCAAATGAAACAAGAAGCTGAATGCCCATATGACTCGATTAGAACTTAGACATCTGTTTTATAGTCTTCTCAAAAGTAGGGCAGCGCTATTGAAGAGCAAGACTTCTGTCTGGAAATCTCTGCCAGTCAGAGCAGACAGTGCTGAACTCAATGGACACTCAACCCATTGAGAACTCAATAACTCAGATAGTCAAATTTAGGGGAGCCTCCTATGCCCAGTGGTGAAATCCAGTTGTTTTTACTACAGTTGGTGGGTGTGGCTTGGTAGGTGTGGCAGGGGAAGGATACTGCAAAATCTCCATTCCCTCCCCACTCCTGGGTGAAGGATATTGCAAAATCTCCATTCCCAACCCCACTCTGGGTCCAATCAGAGGTGGTATTTGCCGGTTCTCCGAACTACTCAAAATTTCCACTACCAGTTCTCCAGAACCTGTCAGAACCTGTTGGATTTCACCCCTGCCTGTGCCCCTGTTGCCTATCTGGATCCAGTGACACAATTTCTAAGTGGCAGTGTCTCAGGTAGCTCTTTCTCTGCATTTTTCAACTTGCATTTCTTTCCATTGGAGGAAAGTGGGATTTGGTATTAGATGAGGACCTTTGAAACTCATGTTCAAATCCACCTTGTCTATAGAAGTTCATCAGGTGACTTTGGGCTAGTCACCTGATGAACCTCTTTCAGCCCAACCTGCCCTTTGGAATTTTGGGGAGAAAAACTGAAAGAAAGAGCGCTATATATGGTCTCTTGAGCTTCTGGGGGAAAAAAAGCAGGCTATACATCTAATACATTAATTTAAAAAAAAACCAGGAAAAGACCCTAAATTATTTTCATGAGAATAAGTTTTGCTTAGGTCAGATTAGACAATCTGGGATGGAGATGCTGTCCATTTCTCCTTATACCAACAGAGGAGAGTATTTGTAGCTCGGGGTTGAAATGAAGGATTCTCAGTGCTCCCTGTAACAGAATTTGTTACAGAAATCAAATCCAAAAAGCCCACACAGGTAACTGATTCAGCAGGATTCATTAACTTCTCTTCATATCCATAATAGCACATGAAATAAATATACAATACCAATGACAGATTCTCCAACGTGGTAGTAGTTACAAGCAAAACACAAGCAGAGGAGAGAACTGTTTCAGTTTCAATTCAGCAGACAGACCTCAGAGCTAAGCCACACCCAGACTCCAAACTGTTTCAGCTCCCATTGGCTGATCTGTTGCTATGGCTATTCATTGGCTGACCTTGTTACCATGTCTCCCCAGTCATGAACTCACTGACACTCTGAGTTTAGTTGTTTTCCTGCAGATGTTTCATTATTCAAACTAGGTAGCATTATCAGTGATATTACCTAGTTGGGTAATGAAACGCCTGCAAAAAACAATCAAGTTCAGAGAGCATCAAGACCCTTCATTTCTCCTTGTCTTCTCCTTCTCTTGTGTGACTCCTTGATCTTCCATTTCCATTCCCACCTCAAAATGTGATGGTCTCCTTTGGCCCAGGAAAACTGTGGTTTTAGAAAGATTGCCCTTCTGAAAGATCGATATATATTTTTTAAGCCCCTGAATAATTTTAGGAAAAAGTTAGATTTCTTTTTTCCCCTCACGAATTGAATTTTGGAGAGTTTTGGGATTTTTCCTCCTGTCTGCCTTCTATTCCTGGAGGAAGTCCTCCCAACACAAATACTAAAGGATCAAAGCTCTCATCCAGAATAAATTGTCTAATCTTGCTTTAGAAGACAACAATAAAAGTGTGGTTTGCAATCTGTGTGGAAGGAGCATCATTCCCATGATTCTGATCGAACTCTTTTTTTTTTTTTTTTAACTACCATTCTTTTAACAATTTTATCCAGGATATTAGGCGGATTGCCAATTCCCTGTTCAAAACCCTAAAGGCCCCTTTACCTTCCTCGGATCCAGATTTCAGTAAATCGACTGATATCAACAAGCTGCTGGCCTTGGTGGAGGACATTATCTGTCAGCAGAACAGGGTGGGGGAGGAATTTTACGATGAGAGCAAAAAGAAAGATGACCCAATTATCATTAGCCTCGGGCTGGTGGATCTAGAAGGTAAGTCATACGTGGCAGGATTCCCACAAGTGAAGGAGAGGGTGACCTCTCAAAACGGAATCTTAATTAGCCAATTAAAATCTCCTTCCGTTGTGGTGATAATTAAGCTGGTTATTCTTCCCGCTTGTCTCACAGGCAGGTGTGTTTAAAATGACTTTTAGCACTATCTCCTCTCTCTCAACGAATTGAGACTTTCACACTTCTGGACCATATTACACGTGTTGGATGCAAAATTTAAGTTTGTCCCTGAGCACATTTTATATAGAATTTCAGAACAGTGATATGGTTTTTATAATTCTCAAATAACTTCCTTCCTTCCTCCCTCCTTCCCTCCCCTGACATATATATCTACATTTCTTTCCTTCCTTCCTTCCTTCCTGCCTGCCTGCCTCACCTCTTCCCTCTTGCCCTCATCTGACATATATATCTTCCTTCCTTCCTTCCTTCCTTCCTCCTCTCCTCCTCTCCCCTCCTTCTCTCATCTGACATATATATCTACATTATTTCCTTCCTTCCTTCCTTCCTTTCCTTCCTTCCTTCCTTCCTTTTTCCTCTCCTCCTCTCCCCTCCTTCCCTCATCTGACATATATATCTTCCTTCCTTCCTTCCATCCCTCCCTCCTTCTCCTCTCTTCTTCCCTCCTTCTCTCATCTGACATATATATCTACATTATTTCCTTCCTTCCTTCCTCCTCTCCCCTCCTTCCCTTGTCTGACATATATATCTTTCTTCCTTCCCTCCTTCCTTCTCCTCTCTTCTTCCCTCCTTCTCTTGTCTGACATATATATCTACATTATTTCCTTCCTTCCTCCCTCCCTCCCTCCTCTCCTCCTCTTCCCTCCTTCTCTCATCTGACATATATATCTACATTATTTCCTTCCTTCCTTCCTTCCTTCCTTCCTTCCTTCCTTCCTTCCTTCCTTCCTTCCTTCCTTCTTTCCTTCCTTCCTTCTCCCCCTGCCTCTTTCCTCCCTCCATCAGAAAAGAGAAGGACCCCAACGCCAGAGAGAGGGATGGGGGAAAGGCTGAAGCATCGGGATTACAAGCGTTGCCTCCATGCGCAGCTGCAGCACGTGGAGCTTGAACTGGAGCTGCTGGGACCTCATCGCTTCCAGGACCCGCAGAGCTACACCCAGGCAGTTCGACAGGTTCAGCACATGAAATGCTTTTTGGAAAGTCAGCTCTGCTCTGCGATGCCTGACAGCGAAAGGTAAAAACAGGCCACTTCCATCCAGAATTTTAGCACGGCTCCTGGTTCATAGGAAATCGCATAAAAGAGCCAGGGTGGCTTTAGCAGCGGAGATGCTGGATGAAGAAGAGGGAGACCCAGCTTCTGATGCCCCTCCCCCACAACAGCCATGAAAACTTCCTGGAGGACTTTGAGCCAGTTGCCTCTTCTTAGTTCAGCCTATTTCCAGAGTTGTTACTGGACAAATGTAAAAAAAAAAAAAATCCTTGATAACCACAGTTACTCATGCCCTAGTCACCTCCCGTATGGACTACTGTAATGCTCTCTACATGGGGCTCCCCTTGAAGAGCACCCGGAGGCTCCAGTTGGTCCAGAATGTAGCCACGCAGGTGATTATGGGCGCAGCTCGTTGCGCCCATGTAACACCTCTCTTGCGCGAGCTGCACTGGCTCTCGGTGGTCTTCCGGGTGCGATTCAAGGTGTTAGTTATCACCTTTAAAGCGCTCCATGGCTTAGGACCTGGGTACCTACGAGACCGTCTTTTGCCACCAATAGCCTCCCACCGACCAGTTTGTTCTCACAGGGAGGGACTACTCAGGGTACTGTCAGTCAAATTATGCCGACTGGCGACTCCCAGGGGGAGGGCCTTCTCTGTGGGGGCTCCAACCCTTTGGAATGAACTGCCCCCGGAGATACGGAATATCCCTGATCTCCGTGCTTTCCGCCATGCCCTCAAGACCTGATGTTCCAACAGGCAGGACTAAACATACAAACATGTGAATGATTTTTTAAAATGTTATCTAATTCTGGGTTTTATTTAATTGGCCAAACTAAGTAATATTTTAATTAGCAATTTTATGATGTTTGTGTATCTATATTTTTCTTGGCTGCACACCGCCTTGAGTCCTACGGGAGAAAGGCAGTATAGAAATATAATAAATAAATAAATAAATAAATAAATAAATAAATAAATAAATAAATAAATAAATAAATATGTGGAATAGACATCTAATAAATAGCAATAGCACTAAGACTTATATACCGCTTCACAGTGCTTCACAGCCCTCTCTAAGCGGTTTACAGAGTCAGCTTCTTGCCCCCAACAATCTGGGTCCTCATTTTACCCACCTTGGAAGGATGGGAAGGCTGAGTCAACCTTGAGCCTGGTGAGATTCAAACTGCCAAACTGCTGGCAGCCGGTGATCAGCAGAAGTAGCCTGCAGGACTGCACTCTAACCACTGCGCCACAGCGGCTCTAACCACTGCGCCACCGTGGCTCAATAAAACCAATAACTGGTCCTTGAAGTACCATAGAATGCTGCTTCACATCAGACTCATCCATAAGAACAATAGAGAGGAACGGCTGAAGTTCAAGCCTGACTAGGTGGTTCAAGTGGCTAAGACGCTGAGCTTGTCAATCAGAAAGGTTGGCAGTTCGGTGGTTCAAATCCCTAGTACAGGTCTCCTGCATGAGCAGGGGGTTGGACTAGATGACCTCCAAGCTCCCTTCCAACTCTGTTACTGTTAGCCAAGTTCTCATTATACAATAATCTTCCCCTTGGTCTGCCTTCCTTCCTTCTGGCTCAGCTCCTTCTCTATTTTTTGTTCCTTCTCTACTTTTTTCAACGTCCGGATTTGATTGCTTGATTGCAAACCGTGCCCAGCCCTGGTACTACCCATTTCTTTATTACTCTAGGAACTCACCAACTCCAAGCCTTCCTGGAGATAACAAGAAAGAATTGACACCTAAAGGTTTACCTTGGTGGTTCGTGTTTGTCGGCTGGTTTTTGGTGGTCCTGACCAGCGGAGTCTCTGGTTTCTTCACCATGCTGTATGGACTGCATTATGGCAAGGATAACTCCATCAAGTGGCTGATTTCCATGGCCATCTCTTTCTTTGAGAGCCTCTTCATCACCCAGCCATTAAAGGTATCTTTTCTTTTTTCTTATGGACAACTATGTCTCTTCTGTGAAGTATGACATGGCTCCAACCCTAGTTAAGACGATGCAATTTGATTTGAAAGTTGCTGTCAACCCTGAAGCTGGCCTGACGGAGGCCATTGCTGACATCCTGGAGAAAAGGGATAGGGAGGGGGGGGGAATAGAGATAGTTGGTGTGTTGTAGTTAAAACAAAATACTTTCTCTTGGGAACCAAGGACATCCCTGCAGGTGCTAGGAAGGAGGGGACTGAAGCAGAGGTCTCAGAGTCACAGATTCTGTGCTCCATTTGGCCTTGCACAACTAATGGACAATTAGGTCTCTGGCAGCATTTCAAGGGAGATAGAGGTGGGTGCTTATCAACATTACCCTGAAAGACTGTGTCCACTTGAGCAGACGTCTGTCGGAATCTTCACAGGCTGTTTGTGAATCGTTACGGGCTGTGAATGACCATAATTCACAGCCGTCTCAATAAAAGAGTTTTTTCGGGGGACTAAGATTGTGATATATGCTTTCTCAGGAAGCCTAGGTCAGAACAGGCCCAAGCATCTCAGTCAAAGTTGTGTATGTACTGCTTTTTCCTAGGTTCTTGGCTTTGCTGCTTTCTTTGCTCTGGTTCTGAAAAAGGTGGAACAGGAAGACGAGGAGAACACACATATTCACGGTCCTTTGTCGGTCACAGGTAATCTATTTAATTCATTGAGACCTGGAGCAGAGTATCTGCGTCTTTCCAGGTTGAGCTGACTATAACAGGCCCTGGTGAGGGATGCTGGAAATTCTAGTTTAGTAAAGGTAATCCTTGGCTTACAACCACAATTGAACCCAAAACTTCTGTTGCTAAGTGAGATTTGTCCCATTTTTTTTCCCAGTAGTGGTAAGCAGCTGGGTAGAAAGGACGATTCCGTCAGTTTTAGCTTCTATCATCTCATTTTTCTAAATTTATCAATTTTGATTCCTTCGTTTTTTCATTATTCCATTTACTGATTTGGCTGTCACACTGAACAATGGAAACGCATTTTTTTAAAAAAGCACAAAATTGTTACACATTCTCTTGTATGGTTCTCCAAATACTGCACCCAACATTTCTATTTGGATTTTTGTATCTGTGCAGTTTTCAACCATTTCTTACCAGAATGAATAATCACATATTAAATGCATGAATAAACACGTCTTTGTGCAGAGTTTCCCCCATGTCCATATTATGGGGTTAGCGCAAACTTCCACAGAGCCCACATGGAAAGGATAACTGAGTTTAAACAGTGCATCAAAAAGATGTAATTAAATCAGTTCACAGCCAGATGAAAACTTACTAAAGTTCTCTTCCAACCTTAGTACCATAAAAATTATTCTAAAATAATAAAATAAAATAATCTAAGATTATTCCTTGGGTGAGCACATCCTAAAAATATGATTCTGGAAAGTCTCTTTTTCCACGAGAAGCTGTTTTTTTTTTTTAAACTTTGGTTTCATTAGAAAATGAGTCCATTTACAACCATCTTGGACATCTGCCAGTTCTCCTCATGTCTTTGAAGAGCAAGTACTGCACCATTTAGGCCTCTTTTCTTCCTGATTATCTATTTTTATCTCCTCTTAAATTGGACGTTTTCTCTCTTCTTATCCCTTTTGATAGCCATGACGAGCGCAGGATTACTTGTTTTACTTGGTATCTATTTTTCTATCTAGCTATCTATCTTTCTTCTCTCTTGTTTTTTTGGCCTGTAATCTGAGCATTCGGTAAGTCTCATTATTTCGCATATCTAAACATTGAGCTTTTCTGTTGAGCTTTGAACTCTCTTATGAACGTGTATTTTAATACTGCTGTCCTTTTCAATAAGAGCGTAAAACAACCTGCATGCAAACTGAATTCAGCACCAAATACGGGCATCAAAGGAAGGACTTGGCTGCAAACAATTAGGCAGTCAAGGAGAAGAAGAATTAAAATAGGTGGTTGATTAATATTGTTTCAAATATTAGAGATCCAGGTCAATGACGTATTAGTTCAAAAGAATATCTTGTACATTTTGATGATAAACCCTGCTGCGTTAAGTAGAAATTATTCCATTGTGTGTACTGTATATTTATGAATAATCTACATATTTACCGGGAAATGGTTCCATTCGGTTTAGTAACTGAAATGAATTAAGTCTGTATTTATCAATACATGTAAAGTTTTGATATACTTTTTGGTAAGTTTTGATATGCCGCAAAGAAAAGGGGGTCAACTTATTTTCCAAAGCATCAGAAGGCAGGACATGAAACAATGGATTGGAAGTAACCAAGGAGGGAAACAACCTGGAATTAAGGAGAAACTGCCTAACAGTGAGAAAAATTAACCAGTGGAACAAATTGCCTTCAGAAACTATGGGCGCTCCATCACTGGAGGTTTTTAAGAAGAGATTGGATAACCATTTGTCTGAAATAGTATAGGGTCTCCTGCTTGAGTAGGGGGCTGGACTGGAAGACCTCCAAGGTCCCTTCCAACTCTATTCCAAAATTCCATTCTATTCAATACTATTAAGTGAAATTGCAAAGTTTGCCCTTCAAGAATCCTGTGACTGGATGTCTCTCCGTGTCTACATATGCTATTTATATATAGGGCTTTTTAAAATAAACTTCATGGTCCCAACTAGTATATTTTATAACAGTTAATAGTCCTGTTTGGTCTTTTTGTGGGGCAGGTGATCCAACTTCTATCTTTGGGGCGCGCAGAGATAGTGGAAATAACATCTACCAGCCTCCTCCTGCTACTGACATTGAGAAAATGAAGATGGACCACATCAAGGAGCAGAAAGCTTTTGCCCTAATTCGGGAAATATTGGGTATGTTTTGTGCCTGTAATCTGAAAAACTGGTGGAGGAAAGGAAGCTTCAGACTGAAGCTTGACTTTGTAAGGCTAGCAAGCCTTTGGCCTCTTGTATGCCATCCGCTTAATTTCCCATTTATTTTGAAAATTCCGATCAGGAGCTGTGATTCTATTTGCTGTCTAACTGTCAGGCACAAGAAATCAGGAACCAAGGTTATTCAAATGAGTACAAGGTTAATCCATGCTAGCTCTCTACAAGACTCTGACAGTCGAGTCAAATTGGTGGTAGATAAGAGTCAAAGGAATTCAAGGAGGGCTGGACTTAGATTGTTTGTGAGCGTGAAGGGACTCCAAACTAATGACATGCTTGACTCCTCCCTCAGGTTCAATCTGGCCATCTCCTGAACTATCTTTGACATCTGGTTGGCCAAGTATTTGGGGTGTCGGAGGGTGCATAAAAGATTAGGAAGTAAATTAGAAAGTAATAGATATATTAGGGATGCGGTGGCTAAGACATTAAGCTTGTCGATCGAAAGGTCAGCAGTTTAGCGGTTCGAATCCCTAGTACTGCGTAATGGGGTGAGCTCCCGTTACCTTTCCCAGCTTCTGCCAACCTAGCAGTTTGAAAGCACATTAAAAAATGCAAGTAGAAAAATAGGGACCACCTTTGGTGGGAAGGTAACAGCGTTCCGTGCACCTTTGGCATTTAGTCATGCCGGCCACATGACCACGGAGACATCTTCAGACAGCGCTGGCTCTTCGGCTTTGAAATGGAGATGAGAACCGGCCCCTAGAGTCGGGAACGACTAGCACATATGTGCGAGGGGAACCTTTACATTTAGCTTTTAATAGGTATATTACCAGGAAAATATAATAAAAGAATTACATATTTAATATTACATGTGATAACAGCAGCAAGAATTATGTGGGCACAAAATTGGAAAAATGAAAATATACCCATAGATGAAAATGTAATAAAGAAAATATTAGACTGTGCTGAAATGGACAGGTTAACAATGAAAATTAAGGATAAAGAGGAAACAGAGTACTATTTAACTTGGGACCTATTTTATAAATGATTAGAAAATAGAAGCAGAAGTTAGTAATTTATAATTAAGGATGATTAATAAAATAAAAGCAAAGACACACAAACATATATATATATATCTATATAAGCAATAATACCATAAACAATATTATCACTGGATTATAGTTGATTATAGATTAAATTGTATAGGGCAATTAGAAGGGAAGATTATATTGTCAGTATTATGAGAATAATGGTTATAATTATGGTGTGTATAAAATTATGTGTACTCAAAAGAGAGTTGATACAGACAGCACACTGCCGTTGCAGAAATGGAAACATTATAACAAAGGAAAATGAATAATAAAAATAATAGAAAAATAGAAAAAAAAAGATTAGGAAGTAAAATTGGTCAGAATCCCTGATTTGAATGCGTTAGCAAGTCTTAGGCAACTGCACTGTGATAAAAATCATAGAAATGGTTCTACCAGCATCAGTCTGTGACTGTTGTGGCCTGTCAGCGGCCTGTGCAGCTAGTAGTTGATTCCGACAGCGAGGAGGCTCGTGTGGTGCTGCACCAGCATCCTGTGCAGCTGGCACTTGAGTCAGACAATGAGGAGGCTAGAGACGATGTGGTGCCAGAGGCCTTCAGAACCTCCAGAAGCTCCCATAAGTGAAGAGGACGAAGAGGAGGAGCCTCTTCTCGATGCACGGGCGCGCAGAGCTGCCAAAAGGCAGGAGTGGCTCCTCAGGAGGAGGTCTCCTTGAGAGTAAGGCTTGGGGCTAATTGGCCACTCCCTTAGCCTATTTAAGGAAGGACGATGACTGAGGCAATTTGCAGGGAACAACTTCGTTCACTCTTCTTCGCGTCCTGATCTTAGTTCTCTTATCTGTTTCCTGCAAATTGCTTCTGGGCTTTCTGCCAAGTATAGTAAGATTACGATTATTTATTCTTTGGATTCTTGTAGGCTGTTAAGAAAGTTAATTAACAGCCTTTATTTGAAAAAGACTGATTTAATTTAGTAAACTAAGGTTTGTACAGACTTTGTGTGTGCTGCTGTTCTTTGGGGTCCGTAGCTGGGGCAGAACAGTGACAATATAACTTGTTTTCCATGCTTGGCATCTTTTCCTCAGCCTACTTGGGATTCTTATGGATGTTGCTCTTGGTTGCCTACGGACAGCGTGATCCAAACTCCTATTATCTTAACAAGCATATTGAGAACAGTTTCACAGAAGGATTTGAAGAGGTTTTAAGTTACCGGGACTTCTTCAAGTGGGCAAGAACCGTCTTAATCGGCAATTTATACGGGCCGTATGAAGGTATGGCGCAACTATCTCAAACCAAACTGAATGTAGTATCACTCTCACAGAGTTCTTCGTTAAGAAGATATATTGAGATGAATGGGTCGGAGTTACAAAATTTATAATAACTGAATTATTTGTTCATTTATATCCTATCTTTCCTTTCCTACATATCCACATCTTTCCTACATATCCATATCTTCCTCCTCCTATTTTCTCCACATCAATAACCCTGTGAAATGAATTTGTGCTGAGAGAGATTGGGCCAAAGTCACCCAGCCAGCTTTTATACCTAAGGCAGGACTAGAACTCACCATTACCCAGTTTCTAGCCGGGTGCCTTAACCACTGCACCAACCTTTATCTTCATGTACCTTTAAATGGATTTTCTCTCTAACCATCATCATATAATATACAGCAAGGAGGCAGGACTCTTTAGTAGTAAGGGTGTCTTGAATTATTTTGCAGATACTTTTTGTTGGTAGGGTAACTCATTGTTTATGCTACAGTGCTTATGCTACACATCACCAAACTTTTGGGGTGCTGGGAATTATCATTCAATAATGGAGGAAGGAAGGAAAGAAGGAAGGGAGGGAGGGAGGGAGGGAGGGAGGGAGCCAAAATACATTTAAATGGCCAAAATGCAGTTCAAACTCCAATAACTGAGTTCAATTAATAGTTGTTTGTCTAACTTGCTTTGGCTGAACTGGAAATCAGCAGCCTTGTACCCATAAATCCTGGGATATCTAGAATAGTTCCTACAAACAGCCATACAACCTAAGCCTTGAGAAATCATCAGACAGATCTCAGAAGATTTGGGGGATTTCATTCCCAAGGGCTTCAATGATCTTATGCAAGAACACCCACATCTTCTGAAATTCGATGAGTTTGCAAGATTTCAGAAAAACACACAGAGGCATACACGGATCCACAGACACACACCGTATTATCTCCACATACAATTGGGGAAATCATGAACCATGTTTTCCAGTACTGGGTTTCACTTACCTTTGCTACCGGTTTGCAAATGTGAGTGCATGCGCCATGTCTGTGCATGCACGGATGCTTCCGGTTTGCCCGAACTGGGTAGAACCGGTAGAAACCCACCACTGATGTTTTCAGTCCTTAGTTTTAAGATAAAGGAACTGACAAGAGAGAAAATTACTTTGAAGCTCTGCAAGTGCGTAGGCGCTGAATCGGGTGGGTTCTACTTACCTTTACTACCGGTTCGCAACGGGATCGTGCGCACCTGCGCCTTCCTTCTGCACATGCGCGGATCGCTGATGACGACATCCAGGGCGATGGGCGGGGCCTCCCGCCGATTTTACTACCGGTTCTTGCGAACCGGTCCAAACCGGGAACAACCCACCACTGGGCTGAATGGCATATTCAAACCCTCCTTCCTTCTCAAATCCTCCCAAGGTTTCATCACAGATGGCAACTCCAAACTGGTGGGGAGTGCTCGGATTCGGCAAGTGAGGGTCAAGGGCAACTCCTGCCCCATTGATCCGAGCTTAGACAGGACGGTCAGAGAGTGTCACGCCGCCTATTCCTTTGACACCGAGGACATGGGAGATTATGGCATCAACTGGAACGGCTCTTCTTCCTTGGACAACTCTTCAGAGTTCTATTCGGCTTGGCAATATCAGAGCCAGGCAAGGCTGAGGGGACATCCCATCTGGGGCAAACTGGCTGTTTACAGAGGCGGAGGCTACATTGTTCACCTCGGGATGGATTCCACCAATGCCTCCAGGTAACCTCTTGCTGTAACGTGAGTTTGGGTTGGCTCCGTGGTTCTTAAGGGCAAAGCAGCGATCTGGATTTGAAGGGGAAAGGATGAATTGGCAGTGAATGTACATTTATGGTTCTTTCCATACTAGGGCTGTAGCTTCTGACATCTTCCTTCTATCGCTGTCACATCCCACTGGTTCAAATGTCGCTATTCTAGATTTTTATCCCATTTTTTTTTTTAATTAATTGGTAAATCCTTTTCTTTATGCATGAGGGCGACTTCTTGCAGAAAGTGCATGATGCAGCAAAGGGGTTGTCACAAGGCCCAAGCTGATTTGGGCTAAGAAGGGCATAGTTGGTCCAAGATCACCCAGATGGCTTCCAGGTCTAAGGGAGATCTAGAACCTGGTTCCTCTAATCTCTAGTCCAGTACTTCAACCAGTAGACTACACTGGCTTTCAAATAAAACCATAATATCTTCATCAAAACATACTACTGTACTATAGCTTCAGTAGTTAACTATATCAGTATTTGAGTAACATAAGCTTAAGATACTTGATCCACTATTGTTCCAAAAACAGCTTTTCTGAAACGTTTTTATCTTCTTGCTTGGGCCGATCTTCTCTTAGTGCTGCACAAACCCAGACTTTGTCTCCAGAATCAGGCACAAGTGTGCGCTAAATCATCTTCTTTTATTCAAATCCCTATCTCTGCATCACCGAGGCTACAACTGCCTCTCTTTTGGGTTTGCCCTAAATGGCAAAGTTTAACCAACTAATCAGATCGATTGATTTAAACATGTTGACTAAAAGGACTCACTTGGCAGTTGCTTTTAAAATGAGCAGGTTAGTAATCTCGGAGTTTATTTGCTTTTGTTTAACTCATTTTGAGCGTTATCAAATGTGGTAACATTTTAAGATGTGTGGGACTTCAACTCCCAGAATTCCCCTGCCAGAGTAATCATTACTGAGTATTTGGGGAACTGAAGTTCTCACACCTGGAAGCGGTCAAAATCTGAGAAATATTGGACATTGGCAGTGGTGAAATGTAAAATTTATTACTACCGGTTCTGTGGGCGTGGCTTGGTGGGGTAATGTGACTGGGTGGGCGTGGCCAACTTTTTTTTTTTACTTTTAAAAGCATTTTTTTAACAACCTCTAAGACAGTGATGGCTAACCTTTCTGCTGTAGCGTGCCAAAAGAGGGGGAGCGCGAGGTCGCCCATGTGTGTGCCCACACCCCTAATTCAATGCACCCCACCCCTGCACATGTGCTTTTAGCACGTGATGGCACGGTGGGCCTGGTAGGCCTGTTTTTCACCCTCCTCAGGCTCCAGAGGCTTTCTAGGAGCCTGGGGAGGGCAAAAACAGCCTTCCCCACCCCTGCGGAGGCCCTCCAGTGGCTGGAAACAGCCCATTTCCCATTTTCGGTGAGACCGAAAGGCCCAAAAATCAGCTGGCCAGCGCACACATGCGTGCTGGAGCTGACCTACAGCAACGCTTGCGTGCTCACTAATATGGCTCTGTGTGCCATATTACCCAGCTCTAAGAGGTTGTAGAAAAATGCTTTTAAAAGGCTCTGACGATCCCAGCTGAGCCGCGCGATCATCAGAGGCTTTTTTCTTACTTTTAAAAGCATTTTTTCGGCCGAAGAGGTTGTAGAAAAAATGCTTTTAAAATTTAAAAAAAAAAAAAGCCTCCAATGATCGCATAGCTTAGCTGAGCATAGGGGGGGGGGCGCAGGGATTTTTGCTCCCGGTTCTTCGAACCACCCACCACAATCGCTACCGGATCGGGCGATGTGGTCCAAACTGGAAGCATTTCACCCCTGGACACTGGGTATTTGTCTCTCACATTTGGAGTAGGCTGAGAGGCATGTTGTTGTTAGTTGCGAAGTCATGTCCGACCCATCGCGACCCCATGGACAATGTTCCTCCAGACCTTCCTGTCCTCTGGAGTCCATTTAAACTCACGCCTATTCCTTCGGTGACTCCATCCAGCCACCTCGTTCTCTGCCATCCCCTTCTTCTTCTTTTGCCTTCCATCTTTCCCAGCATTAGGCTCTTCTCCAGTGAGTCCTTCCTCCTCATTAGGTGGCCAAAGTATTTGAGTTTCATCTTCGGGATCTGGCCTTCTAAAGAGCAGTCAGGCATAGTAATTGCTTACTGTTATTTTTCTGAGTTTTTTATGCAGCTGTCCCAAACTGGGTACTGTAGATCTGTGTGCAGATAGGAAAATGTATACAATTGATTTTTTTGTAAAAAAAAAAAAAATCAATCAGTCTTCTAAATAAAATCATAAAAAATAAATTCCACGGCCTTAACTGGGTAAAAGAACCATGAATGGGCTGGATAGAATGTATTTATGGAATTACTGGGGAAAAGGTTTGGATGTGCCTTAGATTGGGCATTGCTAATTCTTGCCCCACATGGTCAAGTCTTAACATGAGTAAGGTCTCAATGTCATAGGAGCAACTAATTGTTTGTTCATTGATTTATTCCTTGCCAGAATTCTCCAATACTTGTTCGATAACACCTGGCTGGATAGCTTTACGAGAGCTGTGTTTGTCGAGTTCACCGTCTACAATGCAAATGTGAACCTGTTCTGCATTGTGAGCCTGATGTTTGAAACCAACGCCTTAGGTGAGAGTTGGAGGTCTTAGACCAGAATCTACATAGCTCATGCGATAATTTAGGAGACCTCCTAATGCTGCCAGATTGCAACACATACAAACCACGGTTTGCAGGTTCAATGAAATGGTTTCCAACTCTAGCAAAATGGTAGAATAAGCCTCTTAAGACTAAAGGAATGATGTACATTCACCCCAAAATGCATGCTTTGATACTTTGATACTTTAATCAACCTCGTGCAGAAACCAAACAGCCTGGATGCCACTTTTTATTTTCCAACACTTCAGCTCATTGTGAGTTCTCATATCCTTGCTTTGAATCCCACAAGGAGTAGACACATTTTTTTTTAAAATAGCTGCTAAGGCAGCTGGGGAATTCCCTCTGAGTTGTCATTCCTGTGGCATGTCATCACACCTTTAAAAAAAATACTGCAGTTTCAGGAGGGGGGGCAGCTAAAGAAAGAGTTGTAATAATAATAATAATAATAATAATAATAATAACAACAACAACAACAACAACAACAACAACAACAACAACAACAACAACAACAACTTTATTGTCATTGTACGTGTATACACAGTATACCCATACAACAAAATTCACTTAACACCC
Source organism: Pituophis catenifer annectens (assembly GCF_029215685.1). Classification (NCBI taxonomy): domain Eukaryota; kingdom Metazoa; phylum Chordata; class Lepidosauria; order Squamata; family Colubridae; genus Pituophis; species Pituophis catenifer. The sequence continues at coordinate 8,494,248 of NW_027256893.1, forward strand.
AAAGACCAGGCCCAACACACATAACAATCCCCAAACACACTCCCACCCACCACAAATTCCCCACCCCTAAACCATCCAAACATCCACACAACAGACCAAGTAATGCTGTCCAACAGCTCACTGATGGTGGCCCTTTAGTTCATTGTTGAGTGCAACTATAGCTCTGGGATAAAAACTACTGTATTTTCCAGAGTATAAGACGCACCTACCTTTTTTGGTAAAGAAAAGAAGAAAAAGAAATCTGCCTCTGCCTCTGCCTCTGAGCAATTTTGCTTTGTTGCAGCAAACAGCAAACAGCCTGCTTTACTTTCATTTTCGTTTTCAGCATAGCTTGATTAGCACAAGGGGGAAAGAAATCTGCTCCAGCAATTTACCTCCTTGCAGCAAGCAGCAGAGCCCTGCGCAAAACAGCTGAGAGCAAATCAGCTGAGAGTCGGAAGGCCGATCCAATCAACTTGTGCTAATTAGGCTGTGCTGAAGCTGAAAGGAGCTGTTTTTTCTTGCTGTTTGCTTGCAAGGAGGTAACTGCTGCGAGGCACAGGCAAAAGGGTGGGGGCCAGTGGGTGGGCAGGGCTATATTCGGTGTACAACGCACCTAAATTTTCACCCCCTTTTAGGGGGGAAAAAGGTGTGTCTTATACTCCAAAAAATACGTTATTCAGAAAATGTGAGGTCTGAGTTTTAATTGTTCTGTATCTTCTGCTAGAAGACAACAGTCCAAAAAGATTGTAAACAGGATATCTGAGAGTTAGGTTTGATTTGTTTGTTTGGTCAGCTGCAAAGGGCGTGAAAGTTAGCTGTAGCCATGTAAATTCTCCAACCTAAAGGACAAAATATAATGAAGCAGGCAAGGGAGGCCACTTGGAATAATATTTTCAGTAACTACAAGTGGTTTTGATTCATGTTTCTAGTTCTTTGAAGAAAGAAGCAAGAATGTGACATTTGGATAAGAACTGGTTCAAACTGGTTGGAGACCAGAATTTCTCCCAAAGTTGAAAACTTTAAAACTCGTTCTAATATGGGAACCACACCTATTGAATATGCAATTGGGTATTAACAAGATCAAGCTAAGAATATTATGGGATAATGTGAAATGTTACATAGTACATAGAGAGCTATTGAGCATGCTTACTAGATGACAGATGAGTCAATTGATGCTAACTAATGAAAGAACACATTTCAAACACAGTATGTTTGAACGGCATATAAAGTGATTCCCAATCTTTATAAGGAGCTTCTCAACTTGTATCTGTGGGATATGTTTATGCATCAATAAAGAGATATTAATCCAGCTTTCCAGCTCTTGCCATTGTTTACAGATAAGAAATATTTCTGTGCAACTAACTCCTGCTTTGATTTTTTTTTAGGAGCTTTTTTCCCACGGGCAGAATTGCAAAGTATCCGCCTTTATCCGTACACCGATGGTCTACATATCTTTGTTGTTGCAGCAGAAATAATTTATTTTCTCTTTGTTATCTACTACATGGTGGAGCAGGTAAGAAAACTCTGCTGAGTTAAATGGAAGGCCTGCAAATTGTTTTATTATCAAAGTGACCAGTTCCAGATCCTGGGTGTCTAGTCTACAGAGAGGAAAGCCAATGGGCACAAACTAATTTCCAAAAAAGTTATTAAAAAATTCAAGCAGAGGTACGATGGCAATCCATTAATTAATGATACTTTGCAAGGAAAACAAGCTGTAGCCAGTCTGATCTTAGGTGTCCTCCTGGACACGCGGCTGTCTTTAGAAGAGCATACGACAGCCGTGGCCAGGGGAGCTTTCTATCAGGTTCGCCTGATTCGCCAGTTGCGACCCTTTCTAGATCAGGACTCCTTACGCACAGTCACTCATGCCCTCATCACTTCCTGTCTGGACTACTGTAATGCTCTCTACATGGGGCTCCCCTTGAGGTGCACGCGGAGGCTCCAACTGGTCCAGAATGCAGCTGCGCAGGTGATATTGGGAGCGACATGGCGCTCACATGTAACACCTCTCCTACGTGAGCTGCACTGTCTCCCGGTGGTCTTCCGAGTGCGCTTCAAGGTGTTGGTTCTTACCTTTAAAGTGCTCCATGGCTCAGGACCTGGGTACTTACAAGACCACCTTCTGCAACCAATAACCTCCCACCAACCAGCACGCTCCCACAGGGTGGGCCTCCTCAGGGTGCCATCACTAAAGCAATGTCGACTGGTGGTTCCCAGAGAAAGAGCCTTTTCTGTGGGGGCACCTACCCTTTGGAACAGGTTACCCCCAGGGATACGAATGATCCCAGATCTTCGTACTTTCCGTCGTGCACTTAAGACCTTTCTATTTCACCAAGCCGGGCTGGCATAAATCTCTTCTAATTGTTCTAAATCTTTATGCTGCAAATTCTTAACCGATGAACCAAATTGGCTTAATCATTTTATATTCACATTTTATATGTATGTTATTTTAACTGTTCACCACCCTGAGTCCTTCAGGAGAAGGGCGGTATAGAAATTGAATAAATAAATAAATAAATAAATAAATAAATAAATAAATAAATAAATAAATAAATAAATAAATAAATAAATAAATCTTGGCTGGTATTTGCCAATTATGGGCAGAAAACAAGCCGAATGGATTGGCTGGTCAGATTTTTGCCAGCAAGCAAGAGATAAGATGTGCTTTTGCGACATCTGGTCATGTGCAGTGGTATCACTATGCAGGGCTTCTTCTACAACGGCATTGTTAAGTCCGGACACGAAAAGAGAGGCTGGATGATCGTAGTGAAGTAAAACAACCATTTATTGTAGGCAACAGGGAACAACAAATAACTAACTGCGAACTGAGAACCGCGCGAGGCTGCAGCTCCTTTTACCGGGAGCTGTCCAGCCTGTCAGCCACTGACACTTGTTCATTTTCCCACCAGCAGGAAAATGAACCAATGAGTGAAGGCTGATGTAAGACTCTCTCCTATTTGCATATTCAACAGGCATCATAGCATACTCATCTAAAGAAGATCTGAGCTAAGAATTTGAACTGATAAATAATCATGGATTTAAATTCGGGGCTATCTGGCAAAGGATGAATGTGGTTTCCTGGTTGCCAGTTGTCACAAGCTGTGCTTGTATTCTCCATCTATCTTCTCATCTAGTCCCAGCCCTTTAACTGTTTTGCAAAAACGGCATGATAATCGTTTCTGTTTGCAAAAAATGAAGATAGATAACATCTAGGTGTACTAAAAATCTCAGGTCTGCTTCAAAACATCACGGACAACAGCTTTTGAATCAAAATGGAGCTGGGCTGGCTTGAGCTAAATTTTAAATTGGTTTTAAATTGGGTTGTTTTAATTTACGGCCAGAATATGTAATTATTTTAATACTGTTTTTTAAATTTTGTATGCTTTGTTTTTACTTAGGCTGTGCACCGCCCTGAGTCCTATTTGGAGAAGGGCGGTATAGAAATTTAAACAAATAAATAAATAAATAAATAAATGTACTTCGAATAAGCCAGTTTACACAATCTGCCCCAAATCTGGCATTCATGACTCCCGTGGAATTGAAATTTGTGGCTGCTTCAGTGCTGCTGAGATCAGCTATGGTCATTTCTGACATTCCCTGCCAGCTTCCTACATGGAAAATCAGTGGGGAAGCCAGCAGGAAGTCAGAAGTTACTCCTTCCCCTTCTGCTTTTTTTTTTGCCTGCCTCTTTGTCTGTTTAGGTAAAGAAATATCTCTGAAACAATGATTCAACTGGCCATGGGTTGCCTAGTGTATAAATAAAATTGACCAAGACATCCGCACTTGTCTGCAATCATCTAAATAAAACTGCATTGCACTCTAGTGAGTTATATACCGTAAATGCTGCCTTTTCTCCCCACTGCTCACAGATTGTACTACCGAAAACTGAATATCTTGTTCCAACAGGGAAAAATCTTGCGGGCTCTGAAATGGAATTACTTCCACAGCAAATGGAACCTCCTGGAGTTGGCCATCATCTTGATCAGCTGGAGTGCCCTGTCCGTTTTTGTTCGGCGGATGATCTTGGGCTTAAGAGACATCTGTTACTACCAGGAACATAAGGATGAGTATGTTTGATGCTCTGGCATTTATTTGTTCTAGTCTCTGGTCTTTTGACTGTAATAAACTTGATTTGGTGCACTGGCGCTTTCTAAATACACTGTCCCACCAAAGACAGAAAAGAGGATAATTTACTAATAGCAAGACTTTTCCTTTTAAGAGTCAAGATTGTTATGATTTACAACTTTCATTCAATAAGCATTTGTATGCATGTGGTTTACACACACAAGCTAAACCAGGGGTGTCAAACTCAAGGCCTAGTGGCCAAATCTGGCCTATGGGGTGCTTAGATCTGCCCCATGGGGCCACCCTGGAAACAGCGAAGGACCGTCCTGCAGTGCCTCTGCCAGCGAAAACTGAGTTTGTGAGAGCCACAAGCAGCCCTCCCAAGCTCCATTTTCTCTGGCAGAGAGTTGCAGGAGGCTATCACAGCCGAAAATGGAGCTCGGGAGCCCATTTTCGCTGGCAGAGTGCTCAGGCTGCCATAGGCACCCCGACACAAGTGACGTCAAGGTGGCCACGCCCACTGTGGCCACGCCCATCCCAGCCCACTGAAGTCAAACACAACTCCGATGCGGCCGTCAGTGAAATCAAGTTTGACACCTTGAGCTAAACTATTTCATCTGACTTCTTTCTTTTGCAAAAGAAGTGGCAGAGAAGATTTTTCTTGGCGATTTTTGTTTTGCTTTGATTGTTTGCTGGTGTCTTTCTACCATGTGCATCCTCCTTGGCTATTCTCGCCTCCTGGCTGGGAAAAAAAACCTCGGAAAAACTATTTCCAAATGTCTGCCATGATGATTTGATTGAAGTGCGAGAAACTGGGGAGGTTGCAGAGAATTTAGTTATAGAAGGCAGGATGAATGAGAATGTCTTTAAGGTAAAGGCAGGGAAATTTTTCTTTGCAGCACTTATGCAGGTGACCCAAACATAAGTCAATAATCAAGTGAGTTTTTCTTTTATTAGAAAGATGTAGGGTAGTTTGATGTGCAGTGGCTGAGCAGTTAAGACACTGGGCTTGTTGACCTGAAGGTTGGCAGTTCGAGACCCAAGCACTGTGTGATAGAGCGAGCGCCCGTTACTCGCCTCAGCTTTTGACAACATTGCAGTTGGAAAGCATGCAAATGTGAGTAGATAAATAGGTACCACTTTGGTAGGAAGGTAACACATTCTGTGTGGCTTAAGTGTATAGTCGTTCTGGCCACATGACCACAGAAGCATCTTTGGACAACACTGGCTTCCTCTCCTAGGAGACAGAGATGAGCACCACCCCTCAGGATCATCTAAGGTGGCTTGTGACTGACTGAGAAGCTGAACCTAGGTTCCTCCAATCGTGGCTCAATCCTCTAGTTTCCATGCTCTGATCAATGGATTGGGATGGCAGTTCCCACAAGCAAGGCACCAAGACTTCCCTCCCCACTGCTGCATGCCAGCTGATTACAATCCCTGAATCTCCTTTGTAGGTTTGTGAGCTTCAATCAAACCGCTACGGTGGATGCAGTTTTGGGCTACCTGATTGCGTTCCTGGTGCTCCTTTCCACCGTGAAACTTTGGCATTTGTTGAGACTCAATCCCAAATTGAACATGATCACCTCCACCTTGCGGAGAGCCTGGGGGGACATATCCGGATTTGCCACCGTGATTATCATCATGTTCCTAGCTTATTCCATCGCTGTGAGTAGTCCGGAAGGCTGGGCTCAGGCCTTCTTGTATGTTTGTTTATTCAGTTTAGATAGCATGAGCCGAGGTGGCACAGTGGTTAGAGTGCTGTACTGCAGCTACTTCAACTGACTGCTAGTTCAGCAGATCAGCGGATCATATCTCACCGGCTCAAGGTTGACTCAGCCTCCCATCCTTCCGAGGTGGGTAAAATGAGGACCCAGATTGTTGGGGGGCAATATGCTATTTAGTATACTGTCTTTGGTGTAAGCCGCCCAGAGTCCTTGGAGAGTGGGCGGCATAGAAATATGATTAATAAAAAGAATAAAAAATAATAATCTGTTACATGGGTTATTCATAAAGCAGAGAATTCTAGAACAAAATGGACACTTTTTCACCAAACCTCAAATCCTGAGTGAACTGGATATTAGAGAGATATTATCTCTCCCCCCCCTTTTTTTTTCTTTTAGGTGGATGACATGTTTAGAAGTTAGGATAGACAGAAATAGGTGTTTTTTTTTAACAAAATGTGATATGATTAAAAGCTAGAATAAATGTAGAAAGGAATGTTATTATGGCTAACTATCTCCACTATGCAGTCCCTATGCTCTTTGTAATTCCCCCTTCCCAGTTTCCCACAGCACTACGTGTGGCAGCCCTGAAGACCCAAAGAAAAAGATGGCCTCCGGGGCTGACAGAGATGTTGAAGCAAAGAGCCAGGCCCAGGTTTTTCCAAGCATTTTAATCTATGGCAGGGGTCAGCAACCCGCGGCTCTCGAGCCGCAGGTGGCTCTTTCATCCCTCTGCTGCGGCTCCCTATCGCCAGTCGGCTCCACAATTGATAGGGCTTTCCGTTAGGACAGGTAGAGGAAAAAGGATGCCGCGCTAGGAGGAGACTCTATGGTGGGGGAACCGGACTTCCGGTCGGCTCCAGAATTGAATGGGGGGCTTCTGGTTAGGGCCTCTGTGGCTCTTTGAGTGTTTAAGGTTGCTGACCCCTGCCCTATCCCATTCCAGACAGATGGCTGTGCAATCTCTTCTTGAAAAACCTCCAGTTATGGAGCACCCACAACTTCTGGAGACAAGTCGTTGCGCTGTTTGTTCAATTTTATCCATACCAGATGAAATGTGAGCAACAGGAGGGCCTGCGTAAGCTGCTTAATGGCAGCAGGGATCTTACTGGGCTTTCTTGTTCAGCGGCCTGCTGACAGTTCTTTTTTTCATTATTCATTAATTTCATCCATTCATTAGTTTCATGACCTTCCTCCAGGAGCTCAAGATGTCATATGTAGCATTCCCCAGCCCCCAAATTTTTTTTTCCCTGCAACTATGAGGTTGTTTGTACTCTTAAAGACAGGGCAGCTGGCTCAAAGTTCACTGAGGAGCTTCAATAGCTGAGGGAAGGCTGGTTAAACACTTTATCTACTATTTATTCTACGGCAGTGATGGCGAACGTTTCTGCTGTCACGTGCCAAAAGTGGGGGGCGTCGCACACATGGCCACACCCATAATTCAATGCATCCTGCCCCCCCGCGCATACACCTGCAACTCCCCCGCACGACCCCCGCTTTTGGTATGTGATGGTAGGGTGGGCCCGGTAGGCCCGTTTTTTGCCCTCCCCAGGCTCCAGAGGCTTTCTTGGAGCCTGGGGAGGGCAAAAATGGACTTCTCCACCCCCACCCCCGGGAGTCCCTCTGGATGCTGGAAACGTCCCGTTTCCTGACTTCCGGTCCCACCGGAAGTAGGCAAACAGGCCGTTTCCAGCCTCCGGAGGGCCTCTGGGGGGATGGGGAGGCTCCTAGAAAGGCTCTGGAGCCTGGGGAGAATGAAAAACAGGCCTCCCCACCCCCCCGGAGGCCGGAAATAGCTTGTTTTCCGACTTCTGGTGAGCCCGTAAGGCCCGAAAATCAGCTGGCCGGCATGCGGATGCGCACCGGAGCTGAACTAGGGCAACGCTTGCATGTCCACCGATATGGCTCCGCATGCCACCTGTGGCCCGCGTGCCATAGGTTCGCCATGGGGTTATATTTGCCTTGACCATCAATTAATCAGAAGCGTTTCCCATCAAAGTGGCTCAAACGTATTCCGTTTCCTCAGAATATCTTCCTGTCAGAATAAAAAAAATGAGCAGTAGATATTATGGAGAAAAAAATAAAATGCCTGGCATCTAAGATTATTATTACTTTTTTGGTTTGTTTTAAATGCAGACAAATCTAATATATGGCTGGAAACTGAATTCATACAAGACTCTCTTTGATTCTGCTGAGACTATGGTCAGTCTTCAGTTAGGAATCTTCAACTATGAAGAGGTATGATATTTTCTAAATAAGGCAGTAGTGGGTTTCAAATCCTGGTACTACCAGTTTGCTATCGGTAGCACGAGCGTGCGGCGCTTCTGCGCATGCGCAGAGCAGGGGTGTAAAATCTGTTACTACCGGTTCTGTGGGCGTGGCTTGGGGGGGTGTAATGTGACTGGGTGGGCGTGGCCAACTTTTTTTTAAAAAAAACTTTTCAAAGCATTTTTTCTAATGCTTTGAAAAACCTCTCTGCCGATCAGAAACTCAGCTGGGATCGTCAGAGACTTTTCAACGCATTTTTTTACCATCTCTTCGACTAAGAGGTTGCAGAAAAAAATGCTTTGAAAAGTCTCTGATGATCCCAGCTGAGCCGTGCGATCATCAGAGGCTTTTTTTTTTACTTTTAAAAGCATTTTTTCATCAGAAGAGGTTGTAGAACCACCCGCCGCCATTGCTACCGGATCGGGCGATCCGGTGCGAACAGGGAGCATTTCACCCCTGGCGCAGAGCGTTTTTGATGATGTCTGGGCAGGTGGGCGAACCGGGGCGAACCAGGAGCAACCCACCACTGAAATAAATGAAATGAAAAGATCAAACAGTGTTTATTTAGAGCATGGAGAAATTTGGACTAATCTTGTGATGAGAAACGTGATTTAGATCGAGAAAGAGAAAAACATCTCACCGGGGAAAAAAAAAATCAAAACTGAAATATAGACTAACTTGGGATGCAAATCTATGCATCCTTATCATACACAACAAAGCTTATTTTTGCATATACATGCAAAGGATTGTACCTAGCGTACCATTAAGTCTCTCCAACTTGATACCCTTCAACTATCTGGTGTCAGAGTTACTCAGTCATATTAGCCCCTGTTGAGAATTTTGGGAGCTGAAATCCATAAATGGAAAATAATTTGGTTACAGGAAATTGGGTTAGCTTCTTCTTGTTATTAGAATGGGTTTTATGCAGTGGTGAAATCCATTTTTTTTTTACTATCGGTTCGGTGGGCGTGGCTTGGAGGCGTAGTGTGGCTTGGTGGGCATGGCAGGGGAAGGATACTGCAAAATCTCCATTCCCACCCCACTCCTGGGAGAAGGATACTGCAAAATCTCCATTCCCACCCCACTCCAGGGGAAGAATACTGCAAAATCCCCATTCCTTCCCCACTCCTGGGGGAAGGATATTGCAAAATCTCCATTCCCACCCCACTCTGGAGCCAGCCAGAGCTGGTATTTGCCGGTTCTCTGAACTGCTCAAAATTTCCGCTACCGGTTCTCCAGAACCTGCTGGATTTCACCCTTGGTTTTATGGATGGATGGATGGATGGATGAGAGAACAAACAAAAGTATACAGTAACATCAAGAGAGTAAAAGAATTGAAATGAAAATGGACTGGACACATAGCAAGAAGAACTGATGGCAGGTGGACCAAGGCAGTCATAGAATGGATCCCACTTGATAAAAAGAATCCATGAAACAGGCCTAAAACAAAATGGATAGAAGATATTAGCGAGGATTGCTGGGCCAATTGGCAAAAGAAAGCTCAGGACCGTATAGGTTGGAAATATGCAGAAGAGGCCTTCATCCTGCAGTAGACAATGGCTAAAATGAAGACAATGGTGGTGATGTAGGTATGTATCAGAGGTAGCTTTCAACAGGTTCTGACCAGTTCTGAAGAACCGGTAGTGGAAATTTTGAGTAATTCGGAGAACCGGTAGTAAAAATTCTGACTGGCCCCGCCCCCATCAATTCTCTGCCTCCCAAGTCCCAGCTGATTGGGAGGAAATGGGGATTTTGCAGTAATCTTCCCCTGCCATGCCCACCAAGCCACGCCCACCAAGCCATGCCATGCCCACCAAGCCACACCCACAGAACCAGTAGTAAAAAAAATTTGAAACCTACCACTGGTATGTATGTATATATGTATTGGATTTTAAAAAAACAGATTTTACTTATTGCTATGCCAATTAAAACATACTTATGTCAAAAGTAATAACTGTACAGGTAAATAAAATCATAAGCATTGAAATAGGTCTGTTCTATGTACACAGGATAGTTGGATTCCTATTCAGAATCGGATTCCTGTTCAGGCAACATAGCAGCTACTGCCCTGCTCAAAAGTTTTTAAGCAGCTTTATAAAAACATTTTTTTTCTTCTATTTTTTTCCCCGTAGACTTAATAATATCTCTCGAATTACAGGTCTTGGATTACAATCCTATCTTGGGGTCCTTCTTAATCGGTTCCTGTATCATCTTTATGACATTTGTGGTGTTGAACCTCTTCATTTCGGTCATCCTGGTGGCTTTTAGCGAGGAGCAGAAACATTATCAGGTTTGTTCATCGGATCTCAGCGTTTAAAGGGGGACCTGAGAAAGTCCCAAAGGGTATCCTGAGGGCCTCTGGAGTCCTCTGCAACTTTACCACCACCAAGTGTGGTTGATGGAACTGTCTTAAGATTGGCAGAATGCTTTTCTGCCATTTTTGTTGGAGGAAATAATGAAACTTGGAATTTTAACATACCTAGAGATTATCAGGGTAGGATGCTCTGCGTTAAATAATAGGTTTTGATTTGCAAGATGAATTTCTTTCTCTTTTCTTGATTTTTGTGGCATCAATTCACTGTCAATTCAGCCAGCTGGCTGGGGAATTCTGGGAGTCCAAGTCAGTGCCTCTTAAATTTTCCTAAGGTTGAGAAACACGGTTTTCTATCTAGGAATCCAGCATTGTAACACTGATAACATTTCTCTCTCTCTCTTTCTTTTTTAAGGCTTCAGAAGAAGAAGAGATAGTGGACCTCCTGCTGAAGAAAATGTGCAGTTTTCTTGGAATTAAATATAAAAATGACTGTACTCCAGTTTGTGGCAAGCAGCTGCAAGCATCTGGGAATGACATCTAATGGCTCAGCCAAGATTTTGCTTCTCATGTGAATTTGTAGCTATTGTGTTACTTGTAAAGATTGTGATTTCTGGGTTTGTGAAATGCTGTGGTAGAAAACGGGAACCCATTTTTAGGAATCAAAAGCTTCATTTGATCTCTTAATAATTGAATGTGAAAATACTTTAAGCTATATAGAGCAGATTTCCCTTTTAGGATGTGCATGACTATCCGCTGTTTCCGGTCATTATTTCTCAGTGTGGTATAATAAATGTTAAGTGTTAAAGCATAATTGTGGCTCAGTTTATTTAAAATTAGAAACCTGCATCAATTTGCAACTGACATGTCTCATACTCCTGTAAAAATTTTCCCCGTGGAAATGTTTGACTCTCCTTCAAAAGTCATCATGTGTGAGTGGAAGGCCCTAGAAATTCATAATGATTTAGAAGAAAGGCTGAATCAGTCCTTGTGCTATGACATTTTCCACAACAGGCCCAGTAAATATAATTACAAAATGTAAAAGGTTAAAAACAAAACACTCCTTTTTGGGGGAGCGGATTTGCAATATTGCAAACGAGCATAGGAAGTGCTTCACAAATCTCTCACCCATTTTTTTTTCTCTAGCCAAAATAATTCCTCAAAACAAAATTCCTTTGTCTGGGGATTCCAACCTACATTCCAGAGAACAAAAGAGGATGTTTATTTGGGTTTTCTAAGGAAAACAGACTTGTTGCAATCTACTGGGGACAAATGCTTTAAAAAACAAAAACTGATAAAGAGATACAATTTAAGTAAAAAAAAAAAAAAGGTTTATCAACACTGAAGACTAACTAGCAGAGTATCCTCAGATCCAGCTTGACTGCTGGCATCTGTATCCGTGCACAGTTTTCTGAAGGGGCTTCGGACCTGGCTGGCCATAAACTCCCAGATGTTTGGCCAAATCCATATCAAATCCATATCAAATCCATCCCAGTCCATAAACCAGATCTGACTTGGCCCAGCTTAGGGGCGGTCACCATCCCCTAAAAATGGGGAGCTTTTGCAGTTTTGCAGCTGCCTCTCTCTCCTTTGTTGCTCTTCTTTGAAGCAGCAGAAAGCCTCTCTGGTCAGAGGTTCAATTCTGGCGCTTTCTCCAACTTCACATACACCGCCCCAGATGCTCCCTGGATTTTTCTGAAGGAGTATATGAATCAAACTAATGTTGGCTATTTGCTTTTATTGTGAATTGCCTCATAATATAATTGTTACTGATTAAACCAATATTTGCTGTTTGCTTCTGATATGATATACTGCTAGATATCATTTATTAGGAATTAAACTTTGTTATTGGCTTCTGCTTGTATTATTGTATACTGACAGAAATTAGTTGTTAGGAACTAATTCTAGCTTAAAATGTAACCTTAATACTGGTTGGCATTAGTGCGCAGTTTGTTATTTCACTGCTGTGTCTCCCTTCTATTTATTTTATTTATTTATTTATTTTTTAAAATTTTATACTGCCCCCTCTCCCAAAGGACTCGGGGCGGCGAACAGCCAAAATTAAAAACACACAATACAAATATTAAAATACTATAAAACGAAATTAAATTTATCTTTGGCTTCCCCAATTTAAAACCCCTTACCCATAAAATTGCCCAATTAAAAGATTTTTAACCCAGCTTATTCTCGGCTTCAAAGCTAGGCACATCCTTGAAAATATAGAAGAGACTTTTATCCAGGAATATCAGGCCCCATAGATAAAGGAACCAGAGTAGGGAGTTTTCCTGCCTCATAAATTCAGAATCCTGAAAGCATTCTGCCGAATAGACAATTTGGCCAAAGTGGGGGACGTAGACTGTCCCTACACAAGGTTATAGGAATACTCCATAGATAAGATGGACAGAGATAGGGGCCTGAACAAAGAACGCTTTGGTAAACTTTTGTTTCTATCTGCGTAAAATATACATAATATTCTGAGCCATTCTCGCAGGGGGGTGGCTACTCCTTACATACATTTTGTTTGTATGTTTTGGATATCTTTTCTTTTATGTACACTGAGAGCGTATGCACCAAGACAAATTCCTTGGGTGTCCAACCACACTTGGCCAATAAAAAAAAAAATTCTATATAGTTTTGTCACCCAGCTTTTGTTACGGCCATAAATAAAAGCTGGTATTTTTTTTTGCAAGCCTAGTCTCGAGTCTCTCTCTCTTTGGCATCTCAGAGGCTCGGGGAAACCTCTGGGATCTTACACTTCCTTTATGCAGGCCGGGGAAGAGGGGCATTGTAGTCCCTCCACTCCAGAGCGCACCGCGTGGGACAAAGGAAGGAGAAAAAAAACCACACAGAGACACACACAATCTCTCCGCAGCGGCGCGCAGCGACTCCGCCCGGCGCGGCGGCTCTTCCCTTCCCTTCGCCCGGCCAAGGAGCCTCCTTCGGGCCGGGAAGGCCCGCCTCCTCCCTCCCTTCCCCTCCCCTCCTCTTCCCCGGCTGCTTTTGCCCTCCGGCCCGGGCCGCCTCTTCGCGGAGCGGCCCCCGCGATGGCAGTGGCGGCGACGGCTTGGCGAGCCTTGCGGAGGGTCGGGCTTGGCGCAGCGGCCGGGCCGCGCGGATCCTTGCTGAGTTGGCCCGGGAGCAGCGGGAGCAGAATCGTCCGCAGCCCCGAGGCCCGGCGGCTCAGCACCAGCCCTGCGTTGCTGCTCGCCGGTAAGGGTGGGCAAGCGGGCGGGGAGCCGGAGCTCTCTTTGCGCCATTGCAATGGAGAGGCTGGCGTGCGCCAAAGCGCGCGGCGGGAACCACCCGGCCCCTTTGGCTCGCTCTGCTCCCGATCCAAGCGCGCCGAGGGATCGCAGCCAAAGCCCCGAGCACCGATTGCGCTTAGCCGGAGGCCTCTCCGCCTCTCGGGCAGCGCGCTTGCCGCCCTGCACGGCTCGGGGCCCCGGATTTTGGCCGAGTCGGCCGCGCAAACCGGGCAGGTCGCATAATCCGTGCAGCTCGAGGGCTGAGTTGCACGCTTCGGGGAGAGCGGGGGCGTTTGCATTTCGGCTTCCCGGGAATCCGTCCTGCAAGTCACCGGGCCTTTTGCTTCCACGCGTGGGCAGCGCACCCAGGAAGTTGGGCTTCCTGGATAGGACCGTCGTGCAACGCAGGGTGGAAAAAAACAAAAACAAATAAATTTGATCTCCAAGCAAGGCTAAGATCCTAAATGAATAGAATAGAATTTTTTTAAAAAATAATAATTGTTATTGTTATTTCTCTTTTTAAAAACAAAACAAACACAAACATAAAACGTCTATTTCCTTTTTACAACAGTTTCAAGTCGGTGTTCTTCTATCATTTGTATTTTCTCCTAACTCTTCTTTTGCATATATTTGTCTTTATAGTCTCCTTATTCCTCTAGGCAATCCTTCACATATAATATTGTAACTATATATTATTTTTCTAACATCCTCCGCTTTATAACACTTTCCCAGTCGTTCTTATTTGCTGTTTCTACTTCTCAGCCAATCGTACCATTTGTTCCATCCTAAATAATATCCTGTTTCCTTCTTTTCTTTTATCTCTTTTGTTAATTTGTCCATCTCTGCACATTCCAAGATTTTTCTTATCAGTTCTTCCTCTTTTTTTTTTATAATATATTTTTATTATGGTTTTCTTTTTCAAAATTCCAATACATAATCGAACCGACAGTGTCATTTCCCCAAAAGACAGGTTGGATTAGTTGTTCAGGCAAATTCTACATTTTATATATATAAAAAATTCTGTGCAAATACTATCCTTGCTGCCCTTATTATGAGAATAGAATAGAATTCTTTATTGACACACAAGGAATTTGTCTTTGGTGCATACGCTCTCAGTGTACATAAAAGAAAAAAATACATTCATCAAGAATAAAAAGATACAACACATAGTGATAGTCAAGGTTACCAATAAGCTATCAAATCATACTAGGAAACAAATAAAAACAATATAAATCGAAAGATACAAGCAACATGGTTATAGTCAGAAGTGGGAAGAGATAGATACTAGGAAGGAAGAGAAGAATAATAGTCTTTCAAGCAGCTAAATGTTACTATGAAGTGCATTGTAGCATAGTATCCCCCCTTTCCAATACATAACTCTGAATTCTAGGCCACCTCTCATTCCTTCCCAGGAGTGCAGAGAAATGTGTTGGAGAAATTGGGCAGGAGAGCTGGTTTGGATGACTTTGGGCCAGTTCCAGTTTCTCAGCCCAACCCACCTCACAGGGTTATTGTTGTTGTGGGGGGGGGAAATAGGAGGAGGAAGGAGTATTAGGTATATTTGCGGCCCTGAGTCGCTTATAAAGTATTAAAGGCTGGCTAACAATCAATCAAACCGCAAAAAATTTATTTGGATTTGGGACATTGGCATGCATTGGGATATTGAAAAGCAAACGGGAGACTGGTTGCGGATCCTGAGGCATTAACTGGGTTTTGCAAACAATGTTGGCTTGCTCTTGTGCAAGATCTAAGCACATAAACTACCGTATCTTTATACTTTTTGATACGTGCAGTAACGTGTGGGATTAAAGGAGACAGAGAATTGGAAATATTCAGCTTTTAGCCGTGAGTCACGGAAGAAGACTTGTTAGGGTTTTCCAAGTTTTGAAGAGAGTTTCCTGTTCAAAGTTTGGAAAAACATTCCCAGCAATAAGGCCAATTTGATAGTGATTATGGCTGTTGACTCGTAGCAATCATATAGATAATCTGAAATGAGGATTTGTCCCTTACCTGGTCTTTCAACCATTTCTTAAGGAAAGTGGTGGTCTCTCCATATCTACACAAGTTCAAAGAGAGGTTGGGTTGCAATTTCTTCGGGATGATTTCGTTTGAATTCCAGCCTTGATGGAGTTGAGTTTAATCACCAAAATGGCCCCCACTCAACTCTGCGATTCTATAAAGACAAACATATTGTGTGGGTGGTTAGCTAGATGGAGTGTTATGTTATTATTTTTGCAATAAAACGCACCCGGAGATGCCCTTGATATCTCCTGCAAATTGGTTCAGAAGAACACGGAGTTTGGTCAGTTGTGGAATTGTGTCAGCTGGAAAGGAAGCAGTGCAAAGAGAAGAGGGCAGGACAGTGAAGGGGCCTTTAAGAAAATAGTATTAATTGGGAGTGTGTGATTGTGTTAAGAGATCAAAATCTCTGCTTGCTTGCTTTCTGTTATTTAGTGCCTTATTTATCCCTCTCTACTATTATGTTGAATATGAGCGAAAAGTGTGCCTTTGCAAATTGTGGACGGGTTTTACAAATTGATCAGTTCCGTGCCACCAATTCAGTTGCAACTTTAAAGCCATCTCATAGGTGTGCAGTCATTTAATTTCTTAGCCACCATATCACCATATATAGTAGTGTGTACTCACACGGCGCAACTCATAAAATTAAAACAATTAACAAATAACAAAGCCCCGAAATCAAACATTAAAAATAATTAAAATAATAAAATAAAATAATCTGGGCGAGCACAGCACATATATGAGAAACAATACATCCATGCCACAGGTTGCATAATGCCACTTGATCCCAGATCTGATGCAGAGTCATGTCTGGGAAGGTTAGTGAGATCTCCTGCAAGGTGATCTGCCCACTCCACCCCCACCAGATCCTTCATCTCTTTCCATAGTTTTCCCTTCTATACTGTAATCAAATCCATCCTCCTTGCTGGTGGTTATTCCCTTTGTTTCTCTCTTTCTACCTTTCCCAAGGCTCTAATATAATAAAAATTATACTCATCGTCTTCGTAATGTAGAATAATGAAGCATGTAGAGAGATACGTACTGTCCGCGCAGAAGGGGAAGCAAAGTATGAGTATTGTAGAAAGCGAAAGCTGCGTCTAGCAGGGGTTGAATGTTTGACAAAGTTTGATTTTGATCAGACGGGGTATAAACTAAGCCGATATGAATACATAAACAATAATTCTTAAATATCATTTACCAGTTACGCCACACATAAAGGGTTTCCTAGCTCAAGTTTAAGTTTCGGGGTTTATACTAGAAGAACATAAGTAGGATTGCAGAGGGATATGCAAATACAGAGCCTTAAAATTGACCCATTGGTTGTTTTTTGTTTTAGCTCGTCGGTTTACAGACAAGCACGAATGGATCGCCGTCGAAAACGGAATTGGAACGATAGGAATTAGCAACTTTGCACAGGTACTGTTTTCTGCCCTCCCGGGAGATCTTGGCATTGTCGGTTGGCCTTGCTCTTTGATTTCTCGATTGTGCCAACTGCCGTTTCTGCCTGCAAAGCCAATTTGTGGACTTGGACCTCGGAGGCGCCTGCCTGGAAAACAGGATTGAAATGCCCTGGCTGTGCCTCATTGGCTTGGCCTCATCCCAAAAAAAACCCTTAGAACCTGAGATGGGATCGTGCCTGAAAGTTTCTATTGGTTTCTGATTGGTTCATTGGAGAAAATGCATTCATAATGTAAGAGAAGGCCAGGCAGCCTTTAGATCAGGGGTCTCCAACCTTGGCAACTTTAAGACTTGTGGACTTCAACTCCCAGAAGGACTACCTGTAACTTAATATTTTAGTGGAGAGGATGAAGGCTTCAGTTGGCTGGACAGTAGTCCCAAAAATGGGTAAGGCTGTCCCAAATCCATGGATAGGGGGCCAAGATATCCTACTTATCGTATTTTTCAGAGTATAAGACGCACCTTTTTCCCCCTAAAAAGGGGTGAAAATTTAGGTGCGTCTTATACACCAAATGTAGCCCCGCCCACCCACTGGCCCCCACCCTTTGGCCTCTGCCTCGCAGCAGTTACCTCCTTGCAAGCAAACAGCAAGAAAAAACAGCTCCTTTCAGCTTCAGCACAGCCTAATTAGCATAAGTTGATTGGATCGGCCTCCCAATTCTCAGCTGATTTGCTCTCAGCTGTTTTGCGCAGGGCTCTACTGCTTGCTGCAAGGAGGTAAATTGCTGGAGCAGATTTTTTTCCCCCTTGTATTAATCAAGCTATGCTGAAAACGAAAATGAAAGTAAAGCAGGCTGTTTGCGGTTTGCTGCAAGGAGGCAAAATTGCTCAGAGGCAGAGGGAGATTTCTTTTTCTTCTTTTCCTCACCAAAAAAGGTAGGTGCGTCTTATACTCCAAAAAATACGGTATTTCCCTCAAATCTCATTTTAGGGTTTTCTGGGCAGATTTTTTTTTTTTGGCATGCTTTCATCTTAAACTGGTTGACAGTGACGCCGATAATTTCTGACAAATATGATCAAAGGAGCGAGCGTCTGGGAGGTGTGAAAGATGTACTTGTGGGGTCCATGCAGCAACTAAGAAGGAACCTAAGGCTGTTTTATTATGTCAGCATTTCAAAGTCAACCTGACATTGTCCCAAGTGGGAAAGCAGCACTTCCTTAATGTCAATGGCTGTTCTTATGTTTGTGAAACACAACACAACAGGATCTGCTTGCTTTGAGCACCCTCGGCTGGAGACCACTGGATTGGTGAGGAATTTTGCAAGTTGCAGTTCTTGAAGCTGTTTCAAGGCTTTATTTATCTTTGTTTGTTTGTTTGCATCCCGCCTTTATTATTTTTACAAATAAGGTGGCAACAATATCCAACACAACTCCATCCTCCTGTTTTCCCCACAACAACAACAACAACCCGGTGAGGTGAGTTGGCCTGAGAGAGAGAGAGTGACTGGTACAAAATCATCCACCAGCTGGCTTTTGAGGCTAAGATAGAACTCGAACTCACAGTCTCCTGGTGATTGGCCCAAAGTCACTCAGCTGGCTTTCGTGGCTAAGACAAATGTAGCCCCGCCCACTCACTGGCCCCACCCTTTGGCCTGTGCCTCGCAGCAGTTACCTGCTTGCAAGCAAACAATAAGAAAAAACAGCTCCTTTCAGCTTCAGCACAGCCTAATTAGCACAAGTTGATTGGATCGGCCTCCTGACTCTTAGCTGAATTGCTCTCAGCTGTTTTGCACGGGGCTCTGCTGCTTGCTGCAAAGAGGTAAATTGCTGGAGCAGATTCTCCTACTCTCTCTCCTATTCTCTCTAGCATGAACTCTCTATTCTCCCTAGCATGGAGCCTTAGCCATTAAACCAGGGGTGAAATGCTCCCAGTTCGGACCGGATCACCTGATCCGGTAGCGATGGCGGTGGGTGGTTTGGAGAACTGGTAACAAAAATCCCTGACCCCACCCCCATGCCCAGCTGAGCCGCGCAATCATCAGAGGCTTTTTTTAAAAAAAATTTAAAGCATTTTTTCTACAACCTCTTCAGCCGAAAAAATGCTTTTAAAAGTGTAAAAAAAAAAAAAAAAGCCTCTGATAATTGTGCGGCTCAGCTGGGATCGTCAGAGGCTTTTAAAAGCATTTTTTCTACAACCTCTTCGGGCGAAGAGGTTGTAGAAAAAATGCTTTTAAAAGCCTCTGACGATCCCAGCTGAGTTGCTGATCCTCAGCTGAGTTGCTGATCTGAATAGGTTGTAGAAAAAATGGTTTTAAAAGTTAAAAAAAAAAAAGTTGGCCACACCCACCCAGTCACATTTCCCCCCCCTCCCACCAAGCCATGCCCACAGAACAAATGTTATATTTCACCACTGTCCCAAAGGTGCTTTTTCAAGAGGCAACTGGACTGCCTGGTTTTTCTTCGAAAACGTTTTGCTTCTCATCCAAGAAGCTGAAAAAAAACAAACCATCTTTGGGGCAATCATGGCCTGGAGGACTGAGAATCTCCATAGACGTTTGTTTTCTGCTTAAATTCCACCAAGAAGATGCTCAACTTTCTTTCCACAGCGGTTTCCACTTCTTTAAATCATGGCTGATGCGGGAACTTTTCATTTCAGGAAGCATTAGGGGATGTTGTTTATTGCAGCCTTCCAGAAATTGGAACAAAGCTGAACAAACAAGGTAAGCTTTATTCTTTTTTTTTTTTTTAAATCTTGCCTCCCCCCTAAACATAAATGTAACATTAGACAGCAATCTCAACTTTGGAGGAATAAAGTTACTTTAGGCTTTTTTTTAAGGATACGGCTGCGCCCCAAATATTTTTTTTTCTTTACATTAAATAACAGACCTCTCCCCATCCCAGCCCCCAGTTCTTTGCCTTACAAGGTGTCAAGAGGAGAAACAAGTTATGTGTTGTGGCCCACCCAGATTCGGACAGTGAGAAGGTTGGGGAGGAACATGGGTCCTGAAGAGCCTTGGTAGCACAGTGGACTAAAGCACTGTTATTAACATCTGCTGCTTGCAATTACTGCATGTTCAAATCTCACCAGGCTCAAGGTTGACTCAGCCTTCCATCCTTTCAAAGGTAGGTAAAATGAGGGGGCAATAAGCTGACTTTGTATAAATATACAAAAGTATGAAGGCTATTGCTTAACGCACTGTAAGCCGCCCTGAGTCTCCGGAGAAGGGCGGCATATAAATTAAAGCAAAAAAAAAAAAAAAGTCTGGGGAAGGCTCTGACAAGGGCTCTACGTTAGAGGCAGAGAGGGGGCCAGGGCCATCTGACAGTTATCAGCTGCCTTCGGAGTCAGACATCAGTGAGGCAGACAAACAGTTGGAGCCTGTTCCCAGCGTGCGCATGCGCAGAGTTGCCAGAAGAAGGAAACAGCTAAAGAATAAGGGTCGACTTGGGAGTAAGGCCACAGGAGGACGATGAGAGGGAATAAAGGAAAGAACTAAATGTGCTTGTTTAGCAAGACTGTATGGACCGTCCCGTGGGATGTGGTGGCTCAGTGGCTAAGACGTTTAGCTTGTCAATCGAAAGGTTGGCAGTTCAGTGGTTCGAATCCTTAGTGCCGCGTAATGGGGTGAGCTCCCGTTTCTTGTCCCAGCTTCTGCCAACCTAGCAGTTTGAAAGCACGTAAAAAATGCAAGTAGAAAAATAGGGACCACCTTTGGTGGGAAGGTAACAGCGTTCCGTGCGCCTTTGGTGTTGAGTCATGCCGGCCACATGACCCGGAGACGTCTTCGGACAGCGCTGGCTCTTCGGCTTTGAAACGGAGATGAGCACTGCTCCCTAGAGTCAGGAACGACTAGCACATATGCGCGAGGGGAACTGTTACCTTTACCAATGGACCTTCCCATCCCCCAAATGCATGCAGCTCTTAAACCTCCAGAGAGAGAGAGAGAGTGAACACCTTACTAAGCTACTACCAGCTTCTGTTGATAGGACAAGCACTAGGAGTAGGACAATGACTAGATTGGTTCCATAGCTGCAGATTTATAGTTGTTATTATTATTATTATGCTTCGTTGCACAATCAGCCAGATGTTCAAGACTGGATTTGGCATTTTTTGACTGCTCGTTGAGTCCTTTCTAAGGACAAGTTGGATAGGCAGATGTGGATGTTTGATAGTGTTACAGATAAACCATTGCAGGATGGAAGCTGTTCTGAGTAAAGCCGCCTTGTGCCATTGACCGATTGTGAGTTGGTCAATGCTGACCTTGTTCAAGTAGGGCTCCAGTTGTTTTGGGGCTGCACCCGAGGTACCCATTAGGGTTTGTCACAGAGTCAGCCAGATGTTCAGATTTGGCATTTTTGTCTACCTATTATTTTTATTTGTATTACTTACTTTATTCATTAAACATGAAACTCAGTCAACTGAACATTCCAAAATGCATCACAAATATCATTGACTGGTGCTAATGGTTGCTGCCAGTGTCCCAGGTATTATTATTATTATTATTATTATTATTATTATTATTATTATTATTATTATTATTATTATTATTATGTTTTTAATGTTTTTAATGTTTTTAATTTTTAAATGTTTTTTTATAATGATTTTAAATGCATTGTGAGCCGCTCTGAGTCTTCGGAGAGGGGCGGCATACAAATTGAATTAATAAATAATAAATAATTTTTTTTATTATTATTATTATTATTATTATTATTATTATTATTATTATTATTATTATTATTATTATTATTACTACTACTATTATTTTGTTAAATTTATTTGCCGCCTATCTTGCTATATTGGGCTACTCTGGATGGCTAATAACAATAAAAAGGAAGAAATGAAAAGAGCATGAAGAGAAGGTAATAGAACCAGAAATAAATATTGAAAGAACACAATGAGAAATACAGCTATATGATTAGCAAAAAAGAAAGATGGACAGGTGGAGAGCAGGTGTGTATGTGTGTGTGTGTGTGTGTGTAGTCTGCCATTAATCCGGCAGCCACTTGTAGCATGACATATTATACAAATGCAAATTCTCGTTTTGGGATTTCTGTACCAAGGCCTTTTCCCATTTAATGTTCCAGATGAATTTGGAGCCTTGGAAAGTGTGAAGGCTGCTAGTGAAATCTACTCTCCCATCACAGGAGAAGTCACAGAAATTAACACCGCCCTTGCTGATAATCCTGGACTCGTCAACAAATCTTGTTACCAAGATGGTAAGAGAAGGAATCCCCGTTTTCCAAAGGATTGCGAACAGTAGTTTTGCAGAAAGAAACCTGTAGAGTTAAGACTAGAAGCCATTGGACCTAAGAGTAGCATTTACTACCCTATTTCCCCTAAAATAAGACATCCCCTGAACGCATGTGCTAAAATAAGCCCCCCCCCTGAAAATAAGCCCTCCCTGAAAATATTTAAACGCATGTGCAGCTGGTCCCCGCCATTTCCTCTGGTTAGGGTTAGGGAGACAGAGCTGGAAATCAGGTAAGACGGCAAGAGGAGCCCCGTCTTGCTCCACGCATCCCAAAATAATAAGACCTCCCCGAAAATAAGGCCAAGCACTTATTTCGGGGTTCAAAAAAATATAAGACAGGGTCTTATTTTGGGGGAAACACAGTAGAACTACAGGAGCCCTGGATATCTTGGTGCTTATTTAAAAAAAACACACACACACACATACAAACCCTAATTTGATTGTTTGTTTGTTTGTTTTTGGCTCACAGGTTGGCTTATCAAAATGACGGTGGATAATCCTTCTGAACTGGACGACCTCTTGACTGAAGATGCGTATGAAAAATACATCAAATCCATCGAGGAATAAGCTAAAAGGTGCCAAGCTGAGCCAGTACCCACTACTTTCTTTGACGTAGATGGCCCCAAATTACTGGAGAAGTTGGCGCAGCAGCTGGTTGAGGAAATTTTGAAAGGAAAAAAGCACTGCCTTTCTTCCAACTGCGTTAAAGGCAGTCCACAAACGTCCGTAAATCAAAAAAACGTTTGTGACTTTTCTGAGTAGGCAAGAATCAGGAATAGTTTCGATTTTTCTCCCCTCCGTTCCTGATGAATATAATTTCAAGGTTTGAAGTCCATCATGCCTTCTGGGCTAGAATGACCTTTGTTCCTGAAATGAACCCAGTAGGTTGATAAAATAGATCTGGAAGATGATGCAACGTCCTTAATCCCAAACATCTAATTTTTATTTGTACAGATTTTCTTGCTTTTCTTTGTCCGCCCTCTTTCCCCGGCCGTCTTGTTTTTGGGCATCTACCAGAAGCTGTCCTGCTGCCTTTGGTATTAGTGAAAGTCCTCAAGAGATTAGATGGTTTAAAAGTGCAAGTGTTGGGCTGGAGGCATGGAGACCTCCGGCTAACCCTTCCTGCCTCGCAACAGATAAGATAACAGAAGTTAATAAAAAATCCTGACTTTACCAAGTTTGTTTGTTGTTCCCGTTGTAGCTTAATAGTTAAGTGGTGGGTAAGACTGAGGCGGTGCATTCGACCTTGTAGTTTATTGGAAAGTTTGAAAGTCAAATCTTGGGGCCTCCGTACAGGCAGTCCTTGTTTTACGACCACAAATATGTGTGGCCGATGCGTGGCCGGCATCGGGCGATACAGTGTGGATTCTGGAGCTCCAGAAGAGCACCGAAATCCCAGCCGATTCTGGGGATCCCTAGGGATCATAGCTGTCTTGTAGGGACAGTGAAGAAAGAAGATGCAGGCTGGCACGGATAGGGAAAGCAAGTTCCCTGAAGTGCCGGCATTAGTCTTCTTGCCACAGCTGTTAAGTGAATCACCGCAGTCATTAAGTTAGTGACGGTTGTTAAATGAATCTGGCTTTCCCACTGACTTTGCTTTAGAAGGTTTGCAAAACGGGATGGCATGACCCAGGGATACAGCAACCGTCGTAAATAGGAGTCATAATTTGGAGTCAGCAAAAATGTACACTACTACAAAAATATACAAAATGTAACAGTAACAGAGTTGGAAGGTCATCTAGTCCAACCCCCTGCTCTACTAGGGATTCTGAACAGCTGAACTTTCTGATCGACAAGCTCAGTGTCTTAGCCACTGAGCCACCTAGCCAGGCATGTAAATATAAATGTAAATCTAATATAAATATTTATATGCAGACAGCAGGAAGAGAAAGCTGTGTTGGATATGTTCGCCTCTTTATTTGTAAAAATAAAGGTGGAATATAAAATAAATAAAATATTGTATAGTACCATATTAGGAATAGCAGGGTTGAAGGGACTTTGGAGGGCTTTGGAGGAGATCCTATCCCATTTCAGGCAAATGGCTGTCCAGTCTCTTCTTAAAAACCTCCAGTGATGAAGTACTCACAACCTCTGAAGACAGTCTGTTCCACTGGTTAATTGTTCTCACTGTCTGGAAATGTTTCCTTATTTCTAGTTGGAACTCTTTGTTGAGCTTCCATCCATTACTTCTTGCTCTGCCTTCAGGTGCTTTGGAGAATAGGTTGACCCCAGTGGTGGGATTCAAAATCTTTTACTACCGGTTCTGTGGGCGTGGCGTGGCTTGGTGGGTGTGGCAGGGGAACGTTACTGCAAAATCCCCATTTCCTCCCGATCAGCTGGGACTCGGGAGGCAGAGAATAGATGGGGGTGGGGCCAGTCAGAAATGGTATTTACCGGTTCTCCGAACTACTCAAAATTTCCGCTACCGGTTCTCCAGAACTGGTCAGAATCTGCTGAAACCCACCTCTGGTTGATCCTCTGCTCGCTGTGGGAGCCTCTCAAATATTGGAAGACTGCTATCATGTCACCCCCTAGTCTTTTTACTCATTAGTATAAACATACCCTAGTTTCCATAACCGTTAATCATACACTTTAGCCTCCAGTTCCCTAATCATCTTCGTTGCTCTTCTCTGAATTCTTTCTAGAGTCTCAATATCTTTTTTTGTACCATGGTAAAAATACAAGTGGGAAAAGGCCCAAAATATGGGATAAACACAGTCCCAGACACCTGCAAATCGGGACGAGGGTGGAAGCGACATCATGGCATCGTGATTTTCATTAGACACCCACCAGCATTAGTAAACTCTACTTGCAATACCCAGGAAGTCAACCTCTGGAAAGAGAGTGAGTTCTGGATCCCTCCAGTAGAGGGCACTGCTGGCTTGCTAAGCAATCTCCCGAGTTCCCATGACCAGGTGGTATTCCTCAAGGTGCTACCTCTCAGTTGTGTCGGGACTACAACTCCCAGAATTCCCCAAGTAGCTCAATGCTGCACCAGCATGGGGAAAGATGGCAGAACAGTACACAACGGTGATTCAGACTCCAAGCAGTTACACATTTGTGTTGCCATCCTAATGTCTGTTTAACCTCACAGAGGCTGGAAGGCCTCAAGGGTGTGCAGCCACTTAGTTTATCCTAGGTCAGTGTTGGCCAAACTTTTCAGTACCGAGTGCCAAAATGGGAGTGCGCACAGGGGAGAAACCGGAAGAGCAGCTGCCCAGTGTGCATGCGCACGCCGGGAAGCTGAGCTTCCAGTTTCCGGCATGTGCATGCACGCCGGTCACCTGGTCTTCTGGTTTCTGGCGTGGATGCGCTCGCAAAGAGCTGGCCGCTCTTCTGGCGCTCCCACACGCACGAAGACCAGCTGGCCAGCGCGTATGCGCACACCGGAACCCGGAAGAGCAACGTACGACGGCTGGCATGCCTGGAGAGATGGCTTTGCGTGCCACTTCCATCACACATGCCATAGGTTCACCATCACTGTCCTAGGTTGTAGCACAAGGATGCATATTCAGAGTATCTGGAGAAATTTCAGGGCTATTTTGATGCCACAATGTCCATCTTTTCAATTTATTTTGCATGTCTTACCTAAGTCTCAAATTTATTTCCTGGAGAAATCAAAGATGGTTCTCTGTATAATGCCCAGGTCCAGATATCGTAGTAAGCTTGTTCTTGTTTTATTGTGGTTTACTGAGTAAATTACCACTGTCCAGGCTTAGTCATACACAGAAGCTGGATCCACATTATTGTTATTTTATGTAAACTTGCTGCAAAATGTAATTCTGATTGAATTGCATGCCTCAACTAGGCTACAATGGCTTCTTCGACAAACCAGTTTGAAAAACCTTGGTGTTGTTTCATAGATGATGCCACAATTCTTTTTCTGTCACACAGGGACACAGAGATACACATAGAGGGACAGAGATAGAAAGACTATATGCACCATGAGGGGGAAAAATGTATTTTGATGAGAATCTACTGGACAGTGCCCTCAATAAATAACACAAGTATTTTGGAATTCTTATTTTTTTTTCCCCTAAAAAACTAAATGGGTTAAATATATATTTATATTTGTGTGTGTATATGTATATATGTATATATATGTATGTATTTTGAAAAATATTAGGAATCTCTCTCCTATCATCTGTGGCATCTCATCATCTATCATTCCTCTATCTATCTATATCTATCTATCTATCTATCTATCTATCTATCTATCTATCTATCATCATCTATCTACCTATCATCCATCTATGTCTGTCTGTCTGTCTGTCTATCTATCTATCATCTATCTATCTATCTATCTATCTATCTATCTATCTATCTATCTATCTATCTATCTATCCCTCCCTATCTAGCTACCTCTCTACCTATCATCTATCTACCTATCATCTCTCTCTCTCTCATCTATCTATCTATCTATCTATCTATCTATCTATCTATCTATCTATCATCTTCAGAAACAAGGCTGCATTATTCTACCAAACAGAAAGATTTATTTCTCAATAAAAACCTTCTTTAGAGATAAAATAGAACAGAAAACCGTGATGACTCATAAGTACACCATTTTTATTGATCTGCAGTTTCAGTAGGAATCAAGAGGAGACATTTTGAGAGAAAATTGTCCCTTTATGGGTCTGCAGAGAGAGGCTACGATTCATACAATGAACCATCAAGCTTTTTTGGTAATTAAAAATATTTCCTTCCTGTTCTATGACAAGTGCAGTTCTCAAGCTGTGCACGCTAAAAAGGAAAGGCTTTTCAAATGCATGATGGGAAACCACAAATGTTCTGCTAAGAATGTTATGGATCTATACAGATAGTCCTTGACTTATGATTTTGAGCCCAAAATGTCTGTTGCTAAGCAAGACAGTGAGTTTTAAGTGAGTTTTGCCCTATTTTGAGTCCAAA
The DNA here is from genome assembly GCF_029215685.1 of Pituophis catenifer annectens. Taxonomy (NCBI): domain Eukaryota; kingdom Metazoa; phylum Chordata; class Lepidosauria; order Squamata; family Colubridae; genus Pituophis; species Pituophis catenifer. The sequence continues at coordinate 8,521,420 of NW_027256893.1, forward strand.
ATGTCTGTTGCTAAGCAAGACAGTGAGTTTTAAGTGAGTTTTGCCCTATTTTATGAACCTTTCTTGCCACAGTTGTTAAGTGAAGCAATGCAGTTGTTAAGTGAATCTGGCTTCCCCCATTGACTTTGCTTTGTCAGAAGGTCGCAAAAGGGGATAACATGACTTCAGGGCACTGTGACCGTCATAAAATAGGAGCCAATTGCCAAGTGTATGAATTTTGATCACGTGACATCACGGGATGCTGCAAGAGTTGTAAGTGTGAAAAGCGGTCGTAAGTCACTTTTTTCAGTGCCGTTGTAACTTGGAACGGTCACTAAATGAATGGTTCTTAAGATGAAGTCTACTTTTTAGCTTTTTAAGCTGTGGGTTAATTCTTGGCATTTGAGTTGTGTATGGAATCTCTTCTTCAGGAAAGAAGGATGGAGTGGGGTGGGGACGGAGGCAGGGTTGCTATTCAGTAGGTTCTGACAGGTTCTGGAGAACTGGTAGCAGAAAATTTGAGTAGTTCAGAGAACCGGCAAATACCACCTCCGGCTGGTTCCAGAGTGTGGTGGGAATGGAGATTTTGCAATATTCTTTCCCCCAGGAGTGGGGAGGGAATGGGGATTTTGCAGTATCCTTCCCCTGCCACGCCCACCAAACCAAACCACACCCACCAAGCCATATCCCACAGAACTGGTAGTAAAAATTTTGAATTTCACCACTGGTTGGAGGAAACCCCAAACTTAATTGATCTGATTTAATATCTTTACAAAGAACTACAAATCATTTTGATAGTAAAATACATAAAGTGATTCACTCCCCTCCCCCCAGTATTTAATGGGATGGGTCATATTTTAAAATTTATATCTGGTGGCAGGTTTTGAAAGGTGGGTATTTCAGGCTTTGGAGGACTTCAGGTGTATGCATCCTGCTGTAAAATGCTAAAGGGATGCGGTGGCTCAGTGGATAAGATGCTGAGCTTGTCGATCGGAAGGTCAGCAGTTCAGTGGTTCGAATCCCTAGTGCCGCGTAACGGGGTAAGCTCCCATTACTTGTCCCACCTTCTGCCAACCTAGCAGTTCGAAAGCATCTAAAAAAAATGCAAGTAGAAAAATAGGGACCACTTTGGTGGGATGGTAACAGTGTTCTGTGCACCTTTGGCCTTTAGTCATGCTGGCCACATGACCACAGAGATGTCTTCGGACAGTGCTGGCTCTTCGGCTTAGAAATGGAGATGAGCACCACCCCCTACAGTCAGGAACGATTAGCACATATATGCGAGGGGAACCTTTACCTTTACCTATAAAATGTTAAACCAAAGGAAATGTCAAATGGAATGAAGACTGGTCCTTAAAGGCCCTATAATTATTATCATCATCATCATCATCATCCACGTCTTTTAGTACTGGTCTGCTCAGAGAAGTTTAAAGACTCGCCCATCGGGTGGAATTTATGAGCCTCTTATGAAACCTGTCTAAAGGAAACCTCTCCCCTTTGATAACTTTAATTTTCAATCGCTCGGCTGCAAAACACTCGCTGGGAAAATAACATTGGCAGCTGACATAACTATTATTTCCAAGCCGCTTCCCACAGAGAGTGCTGGAAAACAGCCCTACTCTCCTTCTCTCCTTCTGGCCCTAAAACCAAAAGAAAAGCAACATCCATTTGACCATGAAACAGGAGGTGTCTTTCCCTGCCCCGCTAATAAATTTTTATTAAAAGGCAAAGCTTTCAGGAGCTGCAGCTTGCTTGTCAGCTGCATCTACATAACCAGCCTGTCGTCTTCTTCTTGTCCTGTTCATGTCTTATCCCAGTTTAAATTCTCCATCTGTTTAGCCACGTCATTGCCTCTGAGGGAGCTGCAACCTTTTAATAAAATTGGTTGGACAGAAACGGTGCTACCACAGTCCTTCTGAGGCTTTGTACCCAAGACTTACACGGCTTCCTCCGAGGATGGAGAAAGGATTACATTTTAATTATGACAATAAATGTAATCCAGGATTGGTAAAGGAATTAAATGCAACTCTCTTGCTAATTTACAGCTTTTAACACACCCAAATTTATCTATCTATCTATCTTTCTATCTTTCTATCTTTCTATCTATCCATCCATCCATCCATCCAGCCAGCCAGCCAGCCAGCCAGCCAGCCATCTATCTTCCTCTCATCTATCTATCTATCTATCTCATCTATCCATCCATCTATCTATCATCTTCCCTCCCTCTCTCTCATCTATCTACCTACCTACCTATCTATCATCTTATCTATCTATCTATCTATCTATCTATCTATCTATCTATCTATCTATCTATCTATCTCATCTATCCATCTATCTATCCTCTTCCCTCCCTCCCTCTCATCTACCTACCTACCTACCTACCTACCTACCTACCTACCTACCTATCATCTTATCTATCTATCTATCTATCTATCTATCTATCTATCTATCTATCTATCTATCTATCTATCTATCTATCTATCTATCTATCATCTATCTCATCTAGCCATCCATCCATCCATCCATCCATCCATCCATCCATCCATCCATCATCTCCCTCCCTCTCTCTCATCTATGTATCATCTCTCTCTCATCTATCTGTCTATCTGTCTATCTATCTAATCTATCTATCTATCATCTCTCTCATCTATCTATCTATCATCTATCTATCATTTTTCTCTCATCTATCTATCCCATCCATCTATCTGTCTATCTGTCTATCTATCTATCTATCTATCTATCTATCTATCTATCTATCTATCTATCTATCTATCAGAAGAACTAGGGGTGACATGATATTAGTCTTCCAATATTTGAGGGACTGTCACATAGACGGAGTTGGCCCAGTCTCCAAAGCACCTGAGAGCAGTACAAGTAGTGACAAATGGAAACTTATCAAGATCCAACCTAGAGTAAGGAGTAATTTCTTGACAGTGAGAACAGCTAATCAGTGGAACAGAAGTTGCCTTCAGAAGTTGTGGGTGATCCATCACTAGTGGTTTTTAAGAAGGGATTGGACAGGCATTTGTTTGGAATGATATAGAGTCTCCTGCTTGCGCAGGGGTTGGACTAGAAGACCTCCAAAGTCTCTTTCAACTCTTATTTTGTATGACATTTGGGGTTGCATGGTGGTATAAAATACCCTAGCAAGAACACTTCTGTCTAACGTAGCTGGTGGTTTAGCTTGCTAAAAGGCGAAGTTATTTTTAATTTGCTGCATTTGCTCTCTTCTGTTTTAAGTTGCTTTTTAGGCTTCTCTTCTTCTTTTTTCCCGCTCAGCTGATTGATTTTTTCTGGCTGAAAACAGAGTCTGAGCTTGGGTGATCAAAGGACAGGCTTCTGCTGTCTGCCTGCATCTTGGCCAGGATGATAGATGGCTGGCTAAGACCGCAGACAACTCACTGATGTCATGGCATGGACTGTAATGCTTTTTCATTGTCGCTGGCTGTGTCTTATGCTCCATGTCCCCAGTGTGATGCTTGCAAACATAAATCCTTCTTGCAAACACAAATCCTTCTTGCAAATCCAAATCTTTCTATGGAGAAGCTGATGTGGACCCCCTCCCATCCCACCCGGTACCTTGTCCTTCCTGATTTTTCCTTTTACAGTCCACTGCTTTGTTTAAAATAAATAGCAAACACAAAACCTCAACCCGATACCTCAGTTTTATTTCTAAGAACGCTTTAGGGTCTGCCTAACCTCAAAGACATTCTCAGGAAATATCAAGAGGTTATATAGTCTCGGCATTTTCCTGGGAAATGTGACTCTCCCTGCAGAAAGACACATAGGCACACAAATGCCTAATACACACACACACACACACAAAAGTGGCTATTCTGGGAAGCAAAAGGGGACGAGATGGGTTTCATTTTCTGCGTTTGGCAATACCTACCTTCTTGGCAGCCATGTTGTGAAAGCACTCCTATCGCACACTTAAAATGTTAAAGGTGGGTCTGTCTTTCTCGTAAAGGTCACCTTAACAGAATCTTGCAAAACCGGAAGTCTTTCTCTTCTCCTTCCTTTTAGTCTTTGGAAAACTAGGAACGGTCCCTTCGAAAATGCTTCCTACACCCTGCCTCCTTCTGTGGGCTGAGATAGTTTTTACACACTAGTTGTGTAAACAGTCTGCGGCGCTCATACAATGGGGGCAGAACTCACTTAATGACTGTCTTGCTTAGCAACAGGCTCAATTGTGGTCGTAAGTCGAGGACTACCTGTACAATCAATGTCCAAAGTAGACAGAATGTGCAGAGGTTGGTGTAGGATAGCTTGCCTTCCTCTTTTGCTGTCAGGGTCATTATTAGTCGGAAGAGCTTCCTTAGTCTCGGATTCCATTAAAGATAAGCCTTTGAAAGCAGCCGCATCCTGATGCCTTCCCCACTGGGTGGGACCATTCCAGACCCGTCTTATTTTGGCGGCTGTGACACAGCTCAAAGGAGAAAAAAAGACTCGCTCTGTTTACCCTTTAAGCGCCACGAGATTTATGATCCACTCAGTGTCTGATCTCCGCCCGGTGCGCACACAATCGCAGCAAAGTAATTGAAACCGACATTTAAAGAACTGGAGACAAGCCATGCATCACCGGGATGGGCTGAGAAAGGTCGGGTGCAGCTCTGGCAATGTTTCCAGGGGAACTATAAAGCTTTCCATGTTTTATACCTGGCAGAGATCCAAGAATAGGAAACAGAGACTGGGCTAGGAGAGAAAGAGACAGGGTAGCGAATACTGAGATCAGTGGAAAGGATGTGTGGGGCCATACTCCCATAAACACCATATTTTTCGGAGTATAAGATGCACCTTTTTCCCCCCTAAAAGGGGGTGAAAATTTAGGTGCATCTTATAAACTGAATGTAGCCCTGCCCACCCACTGGCCCCCACCTTTTGGCCTCTGCCTCGCAGCAGTTACCTCCTTGCAAGCAAACAGCAAGAAAAAACAGCTCCTTTCAGCTTCAGCACAGCCTAATTAGCACAAGTTGATTGGATCAGCCTCCTGACTCTCAGCTGTTTTGATCTCAGCTGTTTTGCGCAGGGCTCTGCTGCTTGCTGCAAGGAGATAAATTGCTGGAGCAGATTTTTTTTCCCCTTGTGCTAATCAAGCTATGCTAAAAATGAAAATGAAAGTAAAGCAGGCTGTTTGCTGCAAGGAAGCAAAATTTCTCAGAGGCAGAGGGAGATTTCTTTTTCTTCTTTTTCCTCACCAAAAAAGTTAGGTGTGTCCTATACTCCGGTGCATCTTATACTCTGAAAAATACGGTATTTGCCACAGGCCATGCATTGGATGGGAACTGAAGTCTAAACTGTCAGGAGGGGGCCTGATCCCACAAATGGGTGAGGTAAGTAGCGACAGTAAGCCTCCTTCCATCTCTTGAAAGCCCTTCGCTCGAAGGAAATGTCTCCTTCAGTTAAAATAAACCTTTCTTGTTTGTGTGGCATCTTTGTGGTTCCCGAACTGCAAATATCAGAAAGAACGTCACTTATGTTAGTTTTTTTTAAAGACATTGCTTAGGGGTATTAAATTTGGCTTGCAAAGACCCAGAAGACCACTAGATGGCAGCAAAGAGATCTAGCAAACTGCCTCTTTGCTGCCATCTGGTAGTTAGGATTTTTGTAGTCCAAAATGACTACAAGGAAAACAGAACTTCACTTGTTTCCTTTTATTCCTTGTACGTGAATATAACTGGTACCCTGTTGCTCTGAAAGAATCAGAGCACAGCCTACATTTCTTGGAAGTGTTTGTGATAGCAAAAGTTTATCTAGTAGAGCATTCTTGTGGCCAGAGACACTTCAGGGAAGATTGTGAAGCAGGATGGAAAAGGGAGAACTCTCTGCTGCTAAAGCTGATTTCCCCTGTACTTCTTGGCATATAGCTGAGTCCATTTTACTTTTATATATAGCATTCCTCTTGCAGAATTCATTTGAAACTCATTCCACTCGAAAGCCACCTGAGCAAATGGCCAGGTCTATATTTGTGATTTTATTTCCAGCATATTTTTACCCTGCTCAAAAATAACTGTAGCCCAAGAAATGCGATATTGTCCTGCTTTCAGATTTATAATCTTGATGATCTTCTTCTTCTTCTTCTTCTTCTTCTTCTTCTTCTTCTTCTTCTTCTTCTTCTTCTTCTTCTTCTTCTTCTTCTTCTTCTTCTTCTTCTTCTCCTTCTTCTCCTTCTCCTCCTCCTCCTCCTCCTCCTCCTCCTCCTCCTCCTCCTCCTCCTCCTCCTCCTCCTCCTCCTTCTCCTAACGACCCCAGAATCCCTTACGGAGTGGAGTCTGGGCAACTCAATGGAGCTAACAGAGTGTTTACCGGCCGGATGCCCTTCCTGTCACCAATGTGGAGTTTTGTTCAGCAGATATACTCACATTTGTGTCCAGAGAGAGAAATATCCGCCTCTACCTAGGATCGAACTCACAGCCTCTTGAGGTGAGAGCTCCACCTCGAGGCCACCACACCACTCCTATTTATAAACTTGATGATACAATGCAAATAGGAAAGGAATACCAAGGGAAGGGCCAACACCATGCTCAGACCTCCATCCTTCAAGTGACAGTTCGCACGTTACCAAAATCAGTTGGGATGAAGACACTTAACGGAGTAATAGATTTGGAAGGGACCGAGATCTTCTAGTCCAACCCTCTGCTCAAGCAGGAGACCCTATACCAGTGATGGCTGACCTTTTTGCCATCACATGCCAAAAGCGGGGGTCATGCGGGGGGTTGCACACGTGCATGCCCACACCCCTAATTCAATGCCCCCATGCATGTGTGCATGACCCCCCCGCACGCTCCCCACGCTTTTGGCATACGACGGCAAAAAGGTTACTGGTGGGTCCGGTAGGCCCGTTTTTCACCCTCCCCACGCTCCAGAGCAGTGGTGGGTTACTCCCGGTTCGCACCAGCTCTATAGAACCGGTAGTAAAACCGGCGGGAAGCTCCGCCCATCGACCCCGACGTCATCAAAATGCTTTTGCGCATGCGCATGCCCCTCCCATAGGAAATAAAAGAGGAGCAAAAGGGGAGTGGATTTTGGCAGGAAACAATTTGTTTGTTCAGTTGTTCAGTTCAGAAGTGTGAAGATCTGTCCGTGAATCTCAGAGACTCTGTGCCAAGTCTTTCCTTGCACAGCACTGCGTTTGGAAAATATTTACATGGCAGCTTTCCAAGCTAGATAAGGTGTGTGGTCATAAATTCACCTTTGAAAGACTGGTTGCCAGGCTTTTGCTGAAGGTGAATGAGAGGAATTCACATTCGTTTAATAAAAGGGGTTTTGTCGGGACCAGGATTCTGCTTCGTGCTTTTTTGGGATGCCTAGGTCAAAACAGATATATTGATTTTTTTTTTTAAAAAAAAATAAAAAACAAATAGATTAACATAGTTCCTCAGGTCTAACTTCAGAATTTGCTAAATGAATTAGGCTGCGCTTTGAGATTATGCCAGTATTAATTCGGAGAATGAAACAGCTTTTGTAAACTTGCCTTGATCTGGTACGTGACGTACTCTGGGTTTTATGTGAGGGTTACCCTGAATTTCAAACTAAACCTTTTTTCACATTTGTCTGCTTCTGTTAGCCATGCTCCTATTTTAAGATGTACTTCTGAAGCAGAAGGCCTCCACTACAGAATTAACACACCATCAAGGTAATTATTTTAGCAGCCTGAAATAATTGCATCAGTTCCTCCAAGGAGCTGGAAGGCAAAGTTTCTCCTTCTGCATGTGCACCTTCATTAAAAACACGGATAGCTCGATTCATAAATCAAAAGTTCTGCTTAATTACCATATTCTCTTACCGATCTACTTTAAGACTCTTCTTCTTTCCTCGGAAATGTCTTTCGAACAAGCAATAAATCAGACCCTTCAATTTTAACTCACTTAGATCATATAACCACAGGAGAAAAGAAAATCTAAGTGAGTTAAAACTGATGGAGAAAATATATATATATAATCTAAGTGAGTTAAAATTGATGGCTCTGGTTTAATTGCTTGTTCAAAAGAGGCTTCCAAGAAGAGTCTCAAAGCAAATCAGTAAGAGAATAAAATAATTAAGCAGAACTTTTGATTTATGAATCGAGTAAGAATAAGAAAACTTTCTTTTTCCAGCAAGCCGGGCTGGCCTAACACTTTTTAAATGTTTTAATTGGTTTGTTACTGTTTTTAATTATGGGGCCAAATTTATATATATATATTTAATGGTATTTTAATATTTGTAGTCTATGTTTTTATGTGGCTGTACACCGCCCTTAGGGAGAAGGGCAGTATACAAATTCAAAAATAAAATAAAATAAAATAAAATAAAATAAAATAAAATAAAATAAAATAAAATAATAAAATAAAATAAAATAAAATAAAATAAAATAAAATAAAATAAAATAAAATAAAATAATAAAATAAAGATTTCTTTTTTCAAAACAGAAAAAGGTGTGTGGAATAAGCCAGGCAGGACAGGAGACACCCCTTCCCTATTTATTTATTTTTATCTAATTTATATGGTCACCCATCTCACAAGAAGCGACGTTGGATGGTTTACAATTTTGGACAGTGAATTTTTTATTTATTTTTTCTTTTCTTGTCTATATTTCTGGTCCCTCATCTTGATTGGGTTGTCTTTGTCATTAGACGAAGAAGATGGCCGTCTCAGGTAGCTTGGAAAAGAGCAACTAATTCTTAGCCTTAACCTTGCATTATTTTATTGTTTAAAAAGGGAAACAGTATTTTGTGGGATTTCATCTGAAGCCAAATACTGTAGGTTGCTTACTCTTGGGTATAGTGTACTGGGTTTCCTCGAAAACAAGCCTTCCCCGAAAACAAGCCCTCCCTGAAAATATTTAACCGCATGTGCATCTGGTCCCCGACATTTCCTCTGGTTACGGTTAGGGAGACAGAGCTGGAAATCAGGTAAGACGGCAACAGGAACCCCGTCTTGCTCCATGTGCCCCAAAATAATAAGACCTCCCCGAAAATAAGGCCAAGCACTTATTTCAGGATTCAAAAAAATATACGACAGGGTCTTATTTTCGGGGAAACCCGGTAGTCTGGAGAAATGAAAATTCTTCTCTTGTTCACAACAGAAAGATGGAAGAAGGATTATCTATAGATCACTATTTCTAAATCTTGGCCGAACAGTTTGGCAACTGTTTCATATTTATGACGGTCGCCGTGTCCCAGGGTCATGCGATCGCTTTTTGCAACCTTCTGACCACCAAAGTCAATGGGGAAGCCAGATTCACTTAACAACTGCGTTACTAACTGAACAACTGCAGTGATTCACTTAACAACCGTGGCAAGACGTAAAATGGGGCAAAACTCACTTAACAAATGTCTCGCTTAGCAACATAATTTTGGGGCTCGATTGTGGTCGTAAGTCAAAGACTACCTGATTTCATGCTAGGAAACCAAGCAGAAAGTTGATGATTGCATCTGGCATTCTCCAAGCTGGGCTATCATCCTACATCAGTGATGGCTAACCCATTGTGTGCCAAAAGCGGGGGGAGCATGGGGGGGTTGTGCGCGAGAGTGCCCACACCGATAATTCTATGTGCCTTGCCCCCTCCCTGCACATGCATGTATAATCCCCCGTGCTCCCCCCGCTTTTGGCATGTGATGGCACAGTGGGCCCCGTAGGCCTGTTTTTCACCCTCCCCAGGCTCCAGAGCCTTTCTAGGAGCCTGGGGAGGGTGAAAACAGCATTCCCTGCCCCCTTAGAGGCCCTCTGGAGGCTGGAAATAGCCTGTTTCCCAACTTCCGGTGGGCCCAGAAGGCCCGAAAATCATCTGGCCAGAGCATGCATGTGCACCGGAGCTGAGCTCACGGGCCCACTGATATGGCTCCATGTTCCACCTGTGGCACGCATGCCATAGGTTTGCCATCACGGTCCTAGATGATAGTGACTGAAGAAAATACTCCCTTCATGCTTAGCTTTACTGCTCACAGAAGCAGTCAAACCCGCTGCAACTCATCTGATGTTGGCAGCCATGCTCTTTAGTGCTTTCAGTGTTTTAATTTATCCATTAACATTGTAGGCTGTTTTAGTCTCTTAGCTTTTTTTATTGATTCTTAAATATCCTGAAATAGCAAACGCTGAACAAAAGGTTTGGAATCAAAGCTCAGAGGCAGCGCTGAGGTCACTCGTAACATTGAACTAAGAGCCAATATGGCTTGGATTTGGCTAAGGGAAGGATCCTAACTATGTTGGTTTGTAAACAATAATTTGTTTCGCAGCACAACAGGCGAATTGAATACATTGTGGGTTATTTGGCCAATTGGTTAACAAAACCATACTTCAATGCAATGAATAAATTTAGACAGTGACTGTCCAAGGATCATGGTTTTGTAGAAGGTTAGCATCCACCCTCCTCCTAGAAGAATGAAATGTTTTGAGGAATATTTAACAATGGCAGGATCAAATATTTCCCCTAAAAGAGAAATAAAAGATCTGAAGGGAGACAGAAACTCAGAGCCCCAGCTCCCTCCCCCCAGCAGATATTTTTTTAGAATAGAATAGAATAGAATAGAATAGAATAGAATAGAATAGAATAGAATAGAATAGAATAGAATAGAATAGAATAGAATAGAATAACAGAATTGGAAGGGACCTTGGAGGTCTTCTAGTCCAACCCCCTGCCCAGGCAGGAAACCCTACACCACTTCAGACAAATGGTTATCCAACATCTTCTTAAAAATTTCCAGTGTTGGAGCATCCACAACTTCTGCAGGCAAGTTGTTCCACTGATTAATTGTTCTAATTGTGAGGAAATTTCTCCTTAGTTCTAAATTGCTTCTCTCCTGGATTAGTTTCCACCAATTGCTTCTTGTTCTACCCTCAGGTGCTTTGGAGAATAGTTTGACTCCTTCTTCTTTGTGGCAACCCCTGAGATATTGGAACACTGCTATCATGTCTCCCCTTGTCCTTCTTTTCATTAAACTTGACATATCCAGTTCCTGCAACCATTCTTCATATGTTTTAGCCTCCAGTCCCCTCATCATCTTTGTTGCTCTTCTCTGCACTCTTTCTAGAGTCTCCACATCGCTTTTACATCGTGGCGACCAAAACTGAATGCAATATTCCAAGTTTGGCCTTACCAAGGCATTATAAAGTGGTATTAACACTTCACGTGATCTTGATTCTATTCTGTTGATGCAGCCCAGAACTGTGTTGGCTTTTTTGGCAGCTGCTGCACACTGCTGGCTCATATCTAAATGGTTGTCCACTAGTGGTTGTCCACCACTGATATTTGGTGCCCATTGAGAAAGACTGGGCCATCCTATCTACAAAGCAAAAACCCTTCAGCTCCAGGGCGATGGGATTAAGACATGACCACTCTGGACATAATAGGATTAACCCACTACCATCTAGTAGCAGAGCTCATCACATTGCATAATCTCTTAAGGACATTGCATCACCCTCCAAACTTCAACCAAATTTAGCTCAACCTACCGAGCCAGCTATGACCCTTACAACAGCCAATAGAATACATGTTCTTGCACAGGAACAGGAAGCTCAAGTTCAAAGCCTAAGAGAAGGTATAAAAACCCCTCACTCTCAACTCCATGTGGTCAGCTACCCAGAATCACATATGCTTGGTGGTTCTGCTTCACCATTAAACCCTCTTTCCAATCAGCCTCCATGTTTCCAGTGTCTTTCTCCCAGCTTGGAACTGACCCAGATGGATATTTCTTCCAACAGTTTATACATGAACTTAGTACAATACTTGGGATTTAAACTCCAGATCTGTTGGGGGTAAATACCATAGTTTAATCTCCATATTATAGCATGGGAGGGAATTATTTATTTGGAGGAATTGGTGGATGAATTACAAAACAGTAGTTGTTTTTCCCGAGTAAATACATTTGTTATTTTTGCTTATGAGTCAGGCTTTTCAGCAATGGACCGTAGCAGACACATTAAAATATTGTTAGTCATTTGGGTAATCTGATTATTACTATTAATTTTTGTCTAAGGCATCCTTTAATGGGAATCGGTGCCTTTAGAAAAGAACTTTAAATGTGCTTTTAATGGCAATGGATGTTTTCCCGAATAGGAAATCAGCCTGCAGGGAATGCAATCTGACGACAGCCACTGCAGGGGGTTTATGAAAGACAAAAACAAGAAAAGCAGCTTTTTGGGGGGAGGGGAGGGGGGGCTTGCTATTTCAAAATTAAAGCCGTAAAGATTGGCTGAAAACGAACTATCTCTAAGTGCAAGGAATCTCCTCCTATATATGTAGTCCTCAATTTAGGACCAGAAAACTGCAACCAGAATTTCCAATACTAAATAAGGTGGTTGTTAAGGAAGTCATGTCCACGTTTTTGGTCACAGTTGTTAAATGGATCATGTGGTCGTTAAATGAATCCAGCTTCCCCCATTGACTATGCTTGTTAGAAGCAGGTTGGGGGGAGGTCCATAAGTATCCATAACCCCACGATGCTGCAACGGTCACAAATACTTGCCAGTTGACAAGCAGCTGAATTTTGATCATAAGATTGCGAGGATGTTGCGACAGTCATGCATATAAGAACTAGTCATAAATCACTTTCTTTAGCGCTCTTCTAATTTCAAACAGTTGCTAAAGTAATGGTTGTAAGTCACAGCCGAAGAGCCAGCGCTGTCTGAAGATGTCTCTGTGGTCATGTGGCTGGCATGACTCAATGCCAAAGGCGCACGGAACGCTGTTACCTTCCCACCAAAGGTGGTTCCTATTTTTCTACTTGCATTTTTTATGTGCTTTCGAACTGCTAAGTTGGCAGAAGCTGGGACAAGTAACGTGAGCTCACCTCGTTACGCGGCACTAGGGACTCAAACCGCTGAACTGCCGACCTTTCGATCGACAAGCTCAGCGTCTTAGCCACTGAGCCACCGTGTCCCTATCTTATATATATGAGATATATACACATACACACACATTATTTGACAAGTGAAAGGACACTGCATGGTGTTGTGATGGTTAGAAGGCAGTATTGCAGGCTAACTCTGCCGAGTGCCAGCAGTTCGATCCTGACTGGCTCAAGGTTGACTCAGCCTTCCATCCTTCCAAGATCGGAAAAATGAGGATCAAGGTTGCTGGGGGCAATAGACTGACTCTGTAAAACCACTTAGAGAAGCGCTATAAAGCACTGTGAAGTGGTATATAAATCTAAGTGCTATTGCTACAATATAGGATCAAAGGGCCGGAAGGGATCTTTGAAATCTTCTAGTCCAACCTCCAGATCAAGACAGAGGGTTGGACATGGCTAATTTAATCAGGGTCAGGTCTGCGAACATATCCCAGTATTAGAAGCAAGGTTAAGAAGAACCCGATTGAAAAAACTACTTCTGTCTTGCTGCCAGTAAGCCTAAATAGATGCATCCACGAGTCAGCAGGAACTGGAAGGGCTCTTAGCACTGCCCAAAAAAAGAGACCACAAAGGCCTGCTTGGACGTTAACCAAAAATATTGTCTCCAAACTAGAAATGGCACACATGCACACACCGAGACCCCTATGGAGGGAGGGCAAAGGATTTGCTTCCCACGTTGACCCTTGGGGTTTTCTCCCCCACCCCTCTTAAATCTCACTCTTTAGCAACAAATGGGAGTTTTAAAAGCAGGCAGAGGAAAAAGCACAACCCCATCAGTAGAAGCTCTGCTTGGATAGGCTATAAAACCAACCGGGAACTAAGGTCTCATTCAAGTTTAAGGGAGGCTGCCTCCAAGCCCTTCTTAAGCCTTGAAAAGAGAGTGCAAAGTCTCACCCATAAAAAGCTGAGCACAGCGATGGGGGAGAAATAATAGATGTCATTCATTTTGGGTGCAAACAGCAAACAGCACACCATGACCGGGAAACTGCTTTCATCTCGTGGATGTTTTTGAAAGAACCACTGCAATGTCTCCTAGCCTCAATCCGCATGAGACGGTTGTTTTCCCTCATTTGGACGTGAACGGCAAGAGGAAAAGGCTGGAATAGAAATGTCCAGAAAGCTCTGTGGGGCAGGGAGCAGGGGGAGATCATCTTCAAAGGCCCTGCCAACTGCTCTGGCAGAGCAAACAGGCCATAAAAATGTGGGGTGAGAGGAGGACGAGGAGGAGGGGGGATGCCAGGGAGGAATTGGGCTATAAAATGTGAACAGCTCTGAATGAGTTACAGAACCATTTGAACAGCTTTTCAATTACAAAGCATCAATCCAGAAAATAAGCAAATGAGGGGGTCGGCTGGGAGAGGGACGAGCAAGGCAATTCATAATATTTATAATAAAAACCTTGAAAGAACCTCGTTTTCTTGCGGAGGATGAATGGTAGAATTGGCTCAGCTGGCTTAACCCCTGCACCTCCCACCTTCTAGGTTGAGAAGCAACCTAGAACTAAGGAGACATTTTCTAACGGTGAGAGCAATCAACCAATGGAATAGTTTTCCTTCAGAAGTTGTGGGTGCTCCATCATTGGAGGCTCTCAAAATAGACTAGACAACCATTTCTTTGAAGTGTTATAGGGCAGTGATGTTGAACCTTTTTTTCCTGGGTGCTGAAAGCGTGCCAACACCCATAATGCAATGACCCCCCCACGGGCCCCACCCCCTGCACATGTGCGCATGACCCCCCATGCTCCCCGCACATGCATGCACGACCCCTGTTTTGGTGCTAGCAGGTCTCCCTGAAACCTCCTGGAACCAAAAATGGGGCGCAGGGGGCGATTCCCTCATCACCCATGCATGCGTGCGTGCGTGCCCTCCCACCCCTTGCCATGCATTCGCGTCTCCTGGCAAAGATCCAGAATTTCAGCTGGCTGGCGGGAGGCTCGCAGGCATGCGGGGTGGAGGTGACCTGGGCGTCGGTTCGTGTGCTGGCAGAGATGGCTCCTCATGCCACCTGTGGCACGTGTGCCATAAGTTCGCCATCACGGTTATAGAGTCTAGCACAGGGTTGGACTAGCAGACCTCCAAGGTCCCTTCCAACTCTATTATTCCTTGTATTTCTGTTTCTTGCTTGGAGTACTGATCAGTGTGGCAAACTTTACCAAGGGGTTTGGGGTGGCTTTTACCTTTTTACATCTTTGTGGGGGAAAGCTACATTACGGTATCAGAAGAATAATAATTTCTGTCAGGGTTGTGCGAGAAGAAATCAGAATGAAATCCAGACAAGTTGTGTGGAAAGGAGATGATGTATTCGTTCCTAAAAGCAAAGAGGTTCACTTCACTTTGGGGTCAGCCACATGTTAAGGATGTACAAGTAGGTATTTATAACGACAAGAAGCTTCGATGTTCAGATATGTAGATTGAGATGTTCCTGCCCTGGGCTTTGATTGTGAGGTGTGTTAGATGTGTATCTGGGTATTCTTTTGAGAAGTTGTGAAGTCCAGGGAAGGGCAAATTCCCTCAAATGTGTAGATGCTTTTCTAAGTGTGGATTTATTGTAAGGGGTCTACTACTTTGATTTTCTCTTGAGAGGATTCCATCTTTCTGAAGTACTTGCTGGGAATGTTACATATGGTCTCTAAGTACTCATACACTAGTTCAGGCCTTACAAAACTCCTTGAATAGACAAGTCATTAGGATACATACGTCTATGGAGCTTCTCAGTCATCCAGGCCCTGGTTGTCCCAAAGGTGCTTTTTCAAGAGGCAACTGGACTTTCTGGTTTTTTCTCTGAAGACGTTTTTGCTTCTCATCCAAGAGAAGAAGAAGCTGAAGAATCTTCTTGGATGAGAAGCAAAACGTCTTCAAAGAAAAACTAGAAAGTCCAGTTGCCTCTTGAAAAAGCACCTTTGGGATTAGGATACATACTTCCCATGATTAAGGAATTGTATAACTCATGCCCATGGTTAAGGAACCTTTAACCGTGGTTATATGCACTTAATGAATCAACATAGTATAAGTATTTATGGTTGAGGAATTTGGAGCCAGCACTTGCATGCTAAATGTGATTTGCTCAGATACCTGAATGGATGCCCCAGTTGTTGATCTGCAGGCCAAGACCTCCAGAGATCACATTTGAACAAAGAGAAAGCAGATACGGGCTGCAGTTTGCTTATAGCTCCTAATCTGGAAGAACTGCTGAAATGTCTTACAGGTTCGTGTCCCTTGCACATTTCGAGGAGCACTGGACACACTCAGTGACTTATGGCAGGAGCAGGGGACACTAAAGAAAGCAACAAAGAAAGACTATCCTGAAACTCATACACCACCATTTCAAGTTGGTTGCAAGCTGCACTTACATAACAATATGCGATAATTCAATAATTTAACGCAACCTGGAAACAGGATTCTGGCTGTGTCTGATTGGCTTCTCGCTTGTCTGTTCTTTTCAACAAAACAAGGATTTTAGCATGCTTCACTCCAAGAAAGACAACTCCGTGCAGCCTTGGCACAAGGCTCTAAAAGAGATCTGAATTATACATTTGGCAAGCCTTCCGCTGCAGAGAGCAATCTTTCCATTTTAGGACTACTCCCTAGTCAGCCATTGTTGGCTACCCCAGGAGAGAATGACCTGATTTTCTTCTCGTGATAAAGCAAAACTCCAGTGACTTATCATTCTGGAATGTTGTTGCTTGCATCGTGCAGGCTAATGGGATGGATGGGTGCCTTAATTTCCATCTCTGCTCTGAGGCTGCCATGGACTTAAAAGGGTTGCAGCTGCAGTAACGAAGGGCCAAGTCCTTTGAGACTGTCCACACTAATTATCCATGGCGTTATTTCTGGTGGCTCTAGCAAAGTTCTGGCATAGTACATATCTCGTCGCTGGAGATGGTTGACAGGGTAAGAAGACCTCATCCCCAGGCCATCCATCTCTCGTTCCTGTTTTTTTATATAGCTTTACATTTTTAATTTACATAGTTTTAATGTTTTCATCATTGTTCTCTCTGTCTTTTTATAATCTGTAAACTGCCTAGTATCACCTTACAAGCGAAATGGCCGGCATAAAAAATATTAAACAATTAAATACTATATAAAGATAAAGATTTCCCTGTCACTCGTATCCATCTTTAGGGCATGGTGCTCATCTCCGTTTCTTGGCCAAGGGAGCTACCATTGCCCAAAGACAATTTCCACGATCATGTAGCCAGCATAGCTATATGCCGAAGGGACACGGAACGCTATTATCTTCTCACCAAAGTGGTACCTATTAATCTACTTGCATTTGCATGCTTTCAAACTGCTGGATTGGCAGGAGCTGAGGCAAGAACGGGAGCTCACCCCATCACATAGTGCTCGGGTCTCGAACACGGGCTGATATAGACAACCTGAATCAGCAACCTTAAGATGTCTGCTCTTTTCTCTCTTATTCAGGTTTCTTATTGCTCGTTTATTGTTTTCGATGTTTGCCAATGGTTAATATATAAATATCGAGCTATCATTTTTGCTATTTGCATTAAGCGATGCATTTGGATATTGAGATTCACTGCTGGTGCAGATTCAAAATGATGCACGCTCATTTTCCAGAATGGGGAATGACAGCGTTTTCTATTCTACCTCAGTTGGGCTCTGAATCAAGCCAGGAAATGGGAAAACAAGAAAAGAAATGGGTTTAAATCCCCTTTTTAAAGGAAAAGTGACAAACGTATCCAAATCCTTATTCCGATACCCAGTGAAGCATATCAATATGGCTTTGTGGTTGCTTAATTATTTGCATTAATGGGAAAAATCAGAAACATACCACTAGATTCTCCACTGCCAATAATTTATGACACTTTGGGCCAATTTATGACAATTCTAGTCCATGGCTCTGCAATTGGAGCACAGATTTTCCTTCAAGCTGCCTGCACCATGTATAAAAATTCACCATACTCTATTTTGCACCAGTTTTTAATGACATTTAGTAATTAAATACTTACAAATATATTTTTCAGTGTACTAGGACAACCTGAATAACATTTTTAGACAAGACATGTAATATTGTCATAAGGCAAGATATCACACTGATATTCACTGGCTTCAGAAAAAGTAAAAGACATTAATATAAAATGGCACAAAACTCTTTTTTTTTTTACAAAGAAAAAGATCAGGAAAAAAACAACAACCCCTATCGACCAATGCTTGAAATCTAAACATTATGGAATCAAGACACTTAGCAGCTAAGAGATAATGCTGAATACGATGAGTGTAACCAAGTTACATTTTCACAACATGGAACATGTGTTTTTAAGAGTTCTCTGAGAGCTAGCAAGCATGGGTACAATCACACAAGAGTTTCCTATGCAAGTCCCTCTAAAATGTGTAAATTGCAGGCTTAGCGATTAGTGAAAAATAAAATACAGCGGGTGGAAATGTACCTTTAAACTAGGGGTGAAATCCAGCAGATTCTGGAGAACCGGTAGCGGAAATTTTGAGTAGTTCAGCGAACCGGCAAATACCACCTCTGGCTGGTCCCAGAGTGGTGTGGGAATGGGGATTTTGCAGTATCCTTCCCCTGGAGTGGGGTGGGAATGGAGATTTTGCAGTATCCTTCCCCTGCCACGCCCACCAAGCCACACCACGCCCACCAAGCCACGCCCACAGAACCGGTAGTTAAAAAAAATTGAATTTCACCACTGCTTTAAACCATTTCAAAAGGCTGAACGTGACTCCAATTTGTAATGGAATATGCAGATATGTCTAATCAATCTTGCCTTCATTGAATCAATAGGGTTTAGCTGTGAGATTAAAGACAGAACTGCAATATTAACCGGACAAATTAGTAATAAGTAATTTGTCTTCACTGAACAGATTCCTAGCATCAAAGAATTTTTTCTTTACTATTTTTTTTTTTAAAGGAAACTCCTTTCTTCCATATAAATGAGTCAGATACTGTTAATCATTATTAAATATATTTTCTGTTATTCAGATCATCGTCATAAGAGTGCAGGTAGTCCTTGATTTACAACCAATGGTTTGGTAACCGTTTGAAGTTACAACCGCACTGAAAAAGAACTTACGACTGTTTTTCACACTTACGACTGTTGCAGTGTCCCCATGGTCCTGCGATCAAAGTTCATATTTATGACAGCAGCAGTGGCCCGGGGTCACGTGACAAGCAAAGTCAATGGGGAAATCAGATCCACTTAACAACCGTGTGACTAACTTAACAACCGCAGTGATTCGCTGAACAATTATGGCAAGGAAGGTCGTAAAATGGGGCAAAACTCACTTAACCACTGTCTAGTTTAGCAACAGAAATTTTGGGCTCAATGGCGGTCATTAGTTGAGGACTACCTATATAACTTCAATATAAATCTTTACTCTAAATGTCAACGGATTTTTTGTTACATAAAGGTTTGGTCCATTTTTGCTCAACATTTCTGGTTCTTCCTGATTCCACTTCGGTATAAACACTGGTATAAACACTGATTGCACTGCTATTAATGTTTGTATTTCATTTGCTGCGCAGTGGCTCAAAACAGAAACGACGCAAATTCGCCAGTCAGCAGTCACAATAAACTCGTACACTTGTTTATAAAGAGTTAACAATGAACAATCTTTTTCCCCCAAAGTTCATTGAGGTTTATCCTCACGTATCCTCCTATACAGGCTTGCAGCCTCGTAAAGTGCTCATTTGCATAATGTTTTCTTGTTTTTCTTCTTTAAACCAAAGCCCAAAATACATGCAGAAGAAATGGACAGCTTTTATTGCATAGAGAAATTCCTGGGACGAACAGGTTTTTTTAGTCAAAAACAGAAAGTAATTTGGGGCAGTTTTTAAAGCAAATAAAGGCCAAGCATTACTATGTTTCTAGTCACAAAAAAATATGATGAAAAAAAGAGAAAGAAATGCTCTTTGGAAGTGCTAGTTATACTTTCCTCTAAATAGATTTGTTTTGCATGCTTGCTTGCTTGCTTGGCCAGTGACAAGGCAATACTTTAATGCTTTCACAGAGTGAAAGTTTTTTTTTAAAAAAAGTGAATCTAACAATAAAACCAAAAGGGCTCTGAAAGGATTCACGAACAGATTGCCAAGGCTATCGCATTTGCGATGAGGTACAAGCTGAGTGTCGTAAAATTCACACTTTCCCACAAACGGGGGGGGGAGGGGGGGTTCCACAAGACAAACATACAACACTATTATTCAAGTTTTGCTAAAGAGCCGTGCAAAAATGGAGAAGCTATGTCCTTCGGCGAATGTTTTTTTTAATACTTCAACATGTGCAAGAGAGAAACTCAACCGAGGGTGCCAATGCAGCATAAGACTAAACACTTTCATAAAATAAACTCTGCAAAAAAAAAAAAAAAACCTCTTAAAGAATAGAATTTATATAATAATATTACATTGGCCTTATTTTTTTCCTAACCCAAGTTCATTGTGAATGGATATGCGGAGCATAAATAGTTATCCCTACAATTAGTTACCGTGATAATATGAAAAATTTTAACAACCTGTTAGGCTTTTTGAACATACAGGGGGAAAGAGAGAGCTAAGAATTGATGGGTTTCATTTTAGTGTTTTGGAAGGAGATATTCACAGTGCAAAACCAACCTCTGACTTAAAGGAACTGTTTAAAGAACAGATCCACTATCAAGTGTTAGAACAATGATGACCCTTGGAAAGCAGCTAAAAGATTCAAATTTAGAATGTCTTTGGACACACCTATGCTTCTCAGATTTTTGCTGGTAAGTTTTTCTCAACCTTGACAACTTGAAAACATGTGGACTACAGAATTCTGGGAGTTGAAGTCCACACATCTTCAAGTTGTCAAGGTTGAAAAACACTGGACCAGTTGAATAATGCTCGGTTCTCAAATTTGGATAAAATGGAAAAATAAGAGTTCAGCCACCCTAATTATAGTGGAAATTCAAGAGAGTAGGAGGGTGGCACCTAACCAGGAAAGTCTGTTAGAAACACGGGGTTGCATCTGGGTGAAACCTTTTAAAGCTATGGTTATCCATCCGAGCAATAGTCCTCCAAGAGCAGATCTTACAGGTAAAAGTGTACAGGTAGTTCTCAACTTACGACTGGTCACTTAATGGATATTCGAAGCTATGATAAACTCCCAAAAGGTACTTGGAATCTGGTTCCAAAGTTCTGACGGTTGTCCGCCTGTAATCACATGACTGCATATTGGGCGTTCAGTAACTGGCCTGCATTTTACAGCTGTCTGTTGTCACACACACCGTGTTTTTCAACATTTTTGCCAAAACCTGGTGTTTACTTCTGGTTTTTGGCAAAAATGCCCCATAATGAATAATGGGTTTAATTAATGACTGTGGCATTCACTGAACAACTGCATATTCACTCAACATCCACATAATTCACTTAATAATCATTACAAAAAAGGTCATAAAATTGGGTCGGTCATACAATGATCTGCTTTACAACTGCCGTGATTAATAATCAGAATGGGTAGGATCCATTACAGTCATAGGTCGAGAACTACCTGAAACACATTACAGATTGTACGAATAGCATAGAACAAAACAGAACAGAACAGAACAGAACAGAACAGAACAGAACAGAATAGAATAGAATAACAGAGTTGGAAGGGACCTTGGAGGTCTTCTAGTCCAACCCCCTGCCCAGGCAGGAAACCCTACACCACTTCAGACAAATGGTTATCCAACATCTTCTTAAAAACTTCCAATGTTGGAGCATTCACAACCTCTGAAGGCAAGTTGTTCCACTGATTAATTGTTCTAACTGTCAGGAAATTTCTCCTTACTTCTAAGTTTCTCTTCTTGATTAGTTTCCACCCATTGCTTCTTGTCCTACCCTCAGGTGCTTTGGAGAATAGGTTGACTATCTCTTCTTTGTGGCAGCCCCTGAGATATTGGAAGACTGCTATCATGTCTCCCCTACTCCTTCTCTTCATCAAACTAGACATACCCAGTTCCAGCAACCGTAATCCAACCGTATTATATGAGACAACATCGTGAGACAACCTGCCTACGTACTCATTTTCCTACTGAAGAATCCCTAGTAAACGTCTTGCTTTCAGGAACCTAAAGTGCCTTTACGGATCAAGATGTGTCATTACTGAAGAGTCACTGAGGAGCACATGGCATCACAAACCCAGAAGGTTTGGCCACCTGAACAGGCCAATTTGACTCCACATGCTAAGCCCAAGCATGTGTGCCACATTTGCATTTTACACCTGTTAATCCAAGGTAAGATCTGCAACCCACCGCTTTAATTATTGCTTTGGGGGGAAAGTCATTCTAAGCTTCCTAAAAACGAATCTGCTGGTTTACACACAGATAAGGACACACTAGAACAAATCGTTTTTCTAAAAATATATAGCATTTAAAAAATACCCACGCTGCCATCAAGAGGGGGTGGAGAGAAAGAGCGAGAGAGAGAGAAAAAAAGAGACAATTTGATTTATGTTAGTAGGACACAACTTTGGTTCAGGAGAAAAAAGTCCTTGCTTCTGTCTCCTTCATGTGGGTTTGAGCCAATAAATCACAGACAGATCTTGCTCTTTAAAAGAATCCTTGGTATGAAATATTTGGCTGCGTCAAGACAAGAGAGCTCGGCTAAGAGATCTTGCTCTTTAAGAGTCCTTAAAGTATGAAATATTTGGCTGCGTCATGACAAGAGAGCTCGATTACATTCGGTGACACATTTAGCAAAACTCATTTGGGAAAGTGCTTCTTTTTCCCCCAGTACCTTCAACGTTGGCTCATCAAACTCTGCATTTGATTCTAAAATGCTGCTCAACAATCCTGAGTTTTCACGAGCGATTCTTTTCCTTCCTGCTCGACCGTTTGAGTCCATCCGAAGCGAGCCATTCTGTACTTAGGAAACCTGCATAAACTCTACCTAGCAATGTTATGAATACCTTTCACTGTCTCTGTAAAAAAAGAAGAATGATTTACAGAGTTGGCTTTAAGAAGGTTGATGCAGAAGGTCGAGAAAGAACAGATGGTGTCATCCGCGATCCTATGAATTATCTTACTATGGGATGAACCCCCAGGAGATCAGGATCTAGAATAAGTGATTGTTAAGGGACCAGAACATTCTTCAGCTGCTAATGGGAAGAAATGGGGGGGGGGGAAGGGGAGAGATGGGGGAAAAATACAGTACCAACTCTTCTCAATGGAATTAAAACAGCGGCTTAAATACCTATCAGATCAGAAGCCACAAATTCCCCCCCATAAATAGCTTTACCCTTGCTCTGTAAGATTTCACATGCACCAAAGTCCATTGGCATCTTTTAGACAGGGCTCTCAACTTGGCAACTTATTGGCTTGTTTTGTCAAACTTGGCAACTTGTTGACTTGTCTCCAAACTTTAAGACTTGTTGACTTCAACCAGCACGGCTGGCTGGGGAATTCTGGGAGTTGAAGGCCACAGATTTTAAAGTTGTCAAAATCAGACACCTCTGTTTCAGAAACATGACCAATAAGACCTGAGCATCAGGTTACTTTAAATATCTTCTCTTCTGTCTTTGACACATTATGCAGAAAATGACCAGGGAAGATTTTTTCATCATCACTTCCATGGCCATGATTTGGATCCTCAACTCATTCTTCCTAACTTCTGGTTTAGATTTGCCGCATGACTGATTCACTAGGTAAAGGTTCCCCTCGCACATATGGGCTAGTCGTTCCCGACTCTAGGGGGTGGTGCTCAGCTCTGTTTCAAACCTGAAGAGCCAGCGCTGTCTGAAGACGTCTCCGTGGTCATGTGGCTGGCATGACTAAATGCCAAAGGCACACAGAAGCTGTTACCTTCCCACCAAAGTGGTCCCTATTTTTTCTACTTGCATTTTTTACATGCTTTCAAACTGCTAGGTTGGCAGAAGCTGAGACAAGTAATGGGAGCTCACCCCATTATGCAGCACTAGGGATTCGAACCGCTGAAGTGCCAATCTTTCAATCGACAAGCTTAGCATCTTAGCCACTGAGCCACCGTGTCCCCTATAGGATGTTCAATATTGAATGTTCAATGTTCAATATTCAATGTTCAATATTCAATAATTAATAGGATGAAGGAAATACAGGTGGTCCCCGACTTACAGCCATTTTTTAACAACTGTTCAAAGTTATGGCAGTGCTGCGAAAAGTGACTGACGATTGATTTTCTTGCTTACAGCCATTGCAGTATCATGTGATCACAATTCGGGTGCTTGGCAACTGGCATGGATTTATGATGGTTACAGCATCCCGGGGTCACTTGATCATTATTTTTTGACCTTGCTAGCTGGCTTCCAACAAGCAAAGTTTATGTGGGAAGCCAGATTTGCTTAACGACTGTGGCAAAAAAAATAAATAAATCGTAAAATCAGGCGTAAATCACAGGATGATTTATTTAATGACTGATTGCTTAGTTCTGGTTCCAATTAGGATTATGGAGGACTATCTGTAGCAGTAACCCCAAAACCTTGTTTTTTTGGGGGGGATTATAAGGTTCATAATCAAATGTATGTGAGATGAGCCTTGGCAGTATGGGCAAAGAGTTGGAAATAAGAGCACTTAATTTGGGGGAAGCCCCTCCTGCTAACAACAACAGTCTCTGTATAAGCTCAGTCCATTCCTTCTGGGCCATCTGCCTTTAGAGACTCAGGCCCTTTCCCTGCAGCCAAGTCGAATCAACCTCTAGTCATCCTTCAATTGGCAAAAGGAAATAAATCTATACTGGCACGAGATTATCATTCCCGCTCCTGTGCCCCATCACTTCCAATCATGCAACTTTCTTGCAAGATAAAACTGCAAGCAAAACCCTACTGGTTTTGACACACCTAGAGGCTGCCCTTGGATGGACCAAGCCAGCATTTTAGCACCGGGTCGTAAAGACAAATTAAGGTTGCCTCGTTCATGGGCTGGAGACACGATGTAGCCAACATCATGAGGATGTGGCTGAAAAAAGCAAGATGCCAAAAAAAAAAAAAAAAAAAAAAAACAAAACCAGAAGTCCAATGATACAATAGAAACTCTGCCTGTTTTCATGTGTGTGGCTCCCTGTAGCCCTCATTTTCTGACAATCCGCCATGCCAGGATAAATCTATGCCAGGATTAAATGCCAGTGAGGAAAGCTTGACAGACTGCAAACCAAAATGAATGAACTCCAGTGTATTGAAAGCACATTCTAGAACATCAGGAAGTGGAGACAGCAGCATAAATCATAAATACTCTTTGCTGGTTATTAAGCAGCTAGTGCAATATTATCGCTATACTATTTGATATGCAAGCACATATTAAAGACATTTGGATTACAAGAGAAGAGATGCATTAGCTAGCCCAGATCATGAAGAGCTTTGAGGTCGCAGTTCAGGTCAAACTGACCAAGCTCTATATAGCATTTGGATATATATATACATATATATAAAGGTAATAAAGGTTATTAAAGGTAATAAAAAGGAAGAAACAGCTGCAATCACACACATTGCTCCTAGAAGCACGAAGCCGAAAACACTAGCCTGAAGATGACGAATGAGACTTCGTCGAAACGTTGCCAAGACACCTCTAATTTTACGCGGGAGAAAACCCGAATAACCAAAGACCTACATATAAAGGTAAGTCTATATACATAAGTGTACCTATCCACATATTGTCTTTCAGAACTGATAGCTGATAATTATCAAAACGCTGTTAATAGAAAAATAAACACCTTCCCTATCTAAATATACGCTGGTAATGAATGGAATGGGCAGTAGTCCAAATAGCTTACAGCTGAATAAGTTGTAAACGTCCATGCAACTATTAGACAGGAACAAAACTTGCAGCTCAGGTGCAGACGCCTTCCCTTAAGGCAGGCCTTAGTTACACTTGACAAGCCAAACTGAGGTTTGTCAGTTTGTGATCATGCCATTAGGAGCACGCTAGAGGATAGCAGCCTAACTGGCGAAAAAGATAAATTGCAGAATGGTTGGCAGCTATCAGAAGCTTGTGCTGAACTGTGCATTTAAGCCATAAGCCGCTGAAAAAAAAAATTATTGGATTTCTTTATCAGAAACAAAACTAAACTAAAAAACCCTTGGATACAATTCACTGAAAGCTTTCTCTAAGCTTTCTTATGAATGAAGGGGTTCTTGGGTACCACCAACAATTCAAGATAAGGGCGTTGAGGCTTCGTGTTCTATCTCTTTGGTTTTTTCACTTGAGGAAGGGGTTTCTAAAAGAGAAACATTAGCCCACGGGTGTCGAACTCAAGGCCCATGGGCCGTATCTGGCCCACAGGGGTCACCCTGGAAACAGCAAAGGACCGGCCCGTGGTGCCTCTGCCAGTGAAAATAGAGCTCGGGAGGGCTGTTTTGCGGCCCTCCCGAGCTCCGTTTTTGCTGGCAGAGGGTTGCAGGAGGCTGTCGCAGCCAAAAACGGAGCTTGGGAGCCCGTTTTCACTGGCAGAGTGCTTGGGCCGCCACAGGCGCCCCCGACATGAGTGATGTCGAGCTGGCCACGCCCCCTGGCCCCCACGAGGTCAAACACAACCCTGATGTGACCCTCGATGAAATTGAGTTCGACGCCCCTGATTTAGCCAGTGAAACAGAAATCCACTGAACAACAGACAATTTCAACAAGGCTAGGATTCTTCCAGTATTTGGAATTGTATTGAAATAACATTTAGGATAGGGTTTTTCCTTCTTCTTTTTGGTTTATAATTCACAAGATGGAAAGGGCACTTAGCTTGAACCTTTGGGATTCAATTTAACCATCACCTGATGACACGGGACTTTGTAAAACTAAACAATCTGCATTATATGTTTACTAAGTTTCTATTTAAAAGAGATAGCAAAAGTCAGCCTTCTTTCTCAGTGTTCCTCCACCATCAAGAATTTAAAACAAATAAAAAGATTTCTGCTTGGCATCCGATAGGAAACCAATTAGAAATTCTAATTCCATTTCCACCCCCACAACATCAAAACGTCCGTATTTCTCTGATTCATGTGCTTGCGCACCTTTCCCACATAATCAAATGGTGTTTTACAGGGCACAGATGCTGCAGTCGTAATAAATAACAGCAGTCAAATTATGCAGACACATTTGCAAAAACAAGATAAAACAAAAAAAAATGCCCACAAAGAATGCCAATGTGCATATTGCCGAAGACACAGCGATGTATTCGCAGAGTGAAAAATTTAAGCCTCAACAGACTTCCTATGTACAAATCCTGCAGGAAAGGCTGCAAAAAAAAAAAAAAAAAAAAGAATTATTTCAAATATTCAGTTTCTTAGGTTCCAGCATAGACAATCTAAGTGAGGCGTTAGATCCCGCACAGCTTCTTCAGCTATTCAGGTCCAACCCTCCCCACCTCCTTAAAGTATGCTTGATTGAAGAGACAGCAAATAAGAAAAAGTATCTCCACCCTCCCACGTTTCCAATGCCAGAACCTGATTCATTCAGTTTAAAAAGATTAAAAATTCAAGGTGAATAAGGCTATCAGTGACTATTAGTCAATGGCCTGTGCATTGTATTTGGGGGAGCGGGGCATGGGGGCAGGGGGTTGCAGGGCAATCAAAGCATCCCTCTCTGTTGTTGAAGATGCTTGCCTCGACATGGCCACTAAAGGTCTCAGCGGCGTAGGTGTGTGCTCAGAAATTCAAGGTGAGACCTCAAGCGCATGAGCTTTTGAGGGATATGGTCACCTTGATGCTCTGAGCAGCAGCTTTGGATGGCTGAATACCCCTCCAAACACTTTGCACAGACTTATTAGTTATTATGGCTAATGTATATTTTGTCCAGGAAGAGACTGGGGTCATGCACAAATACGTGGCTAGTATACTGTCTTGCCCTTCTGACTGAGCCATGTGTCCAGCTAGATGACCGGATATAAAATAAAACAGAATCCTAAAGCAGGAAGGTGCTACAAAGGCCTCTAACTTCCTGCCACCGTAGTCCCAGTTACCCCTATTCAAGCATCCCTGATAGATGGCTGTCAGCCACCAGCTGAACATACCCAGGGAAAAGAAAGGTAGACCTCTGGTTTGAATTGTCTTATCTTCTGTTTTTGAAACAGGGTTGGTCATGAAATCAAAGGCTACAATCCTATGCACCCTTATGTCTCCGCACTTGTTCTGCAAGAGCATTGAATTAATTTGGAACAAACATCCATGGAATGTGATGCGGGAACAGTCAGAAAAGCAGATTTAGCTCTGGGTGAAGGATCGTAAAAACCGGGCTTCAGAATGAGCAACCCGTTAAGGTGGGAGTTTCAGAAAAGAGGACTCTGTCCCAGGAAAGAAGACAGGGTGAGAAAGAAACTCATAGTAATACTTCCTTGATTTTCTTCAGTATAAAACGGGGCAAATAAAGAATAATTTCGGCTTTCAAGATTGTGTTTTTCTGCCCTACAACATTAACGTTTCTGGTATGTCTGCAGTATTTATTTCTTGAGCTGGTCTACCTCAAAGGGCTCACATTCTGGTGTATGGTAACATTTCTTCTGATATTCCACATTTTTCCAAATCTAGAAGATTTATCAACCAGAACTACCTTACTTCCAGTTGGTTGGCGACCCAACTTCTTAGCTGTAATTTTTTGACTCCTTAAAACCAAAAAAAATAAAATAAAATGTACTGATGACCCAAAGATTGATTGTTATGCCTAGAAATGCTCAGGAACTGAAGTTAGATTTTTCCAAGTCTTCTTCAGAAACCACTTCAACAACAGTATTAACTCATTTTCATTTCCTTACAGCTTGGCCTAAGATCTTCAGGTTTTGTAACAATCAAGGAAGGGCAAAAAAAAAAGAGGAAACGGGTACCATAAGAAACAATACCACCAGACTGGTAATACTTGCCAGTCATTACAACACATGTTTCTGAACAGTTGCATTCAACTATTAGTTCCTTCTCTGAAGGAAGCTTGAAGCAGCTTCTCTTTCCCTCCCTCCCCTCCCCCAATTATAACTCTCAAAATATAAAATATAGACCATCTGTATTTAACTCGGAAACACACACTTTTCAAAAAATAATCCTCTGGCGACGTGAGTATAAATCGGGAGCATCTCACAACTCAGTGACAGCAAGGGAAGAATTAGCAGAGAAAGAGATACCCGTGAAAACACTAAAGAAAGGTTTTATGGTCCAGACCAGCTTGAGAGAGAGAGAGAGAGAGAGAAAGAGAGAGAGAAGGCTGTGGGAATTTGAATCAAGTCAGAAGTTCCCAGATGTTGAAAAATCTCAGTGATAACCTTTCAGGCACGAAGGTGCAGAGCCTTTGATGGAACAGAAGTACAAGGCCAAGATCCGTCAAACCGGAGCACAACCAGACACGGATAAGACTGCTCCCAACACAGCTTTGGAATGGTTAGTGGAGATCATCTACACGGTTAGACAAATGTTGCAAGAAAGAGCAGGCAGGCATGCAAAACAGGAAATCTTTTTTTGGCCCTTTCTTCAACCTTTGGGATTTCTTTCCAAGGCAGTTCTGATCCAGGGCTTGTGATTTTTTTCCTTTCTTTCTTCTTTCCATTGCTGGCCGCATTTTTTTTTTTTAAAAAAATAAAATTCTGTCCCATCCATCTTCCTCATTCTGGTGTTCTTCAGAAGTGCCAGACTTTTGATTCTCCAAGGACGCCTGGATGCCCTTGAATTATGTGAAGTCCAACAGCTCTGAGGAGCACACCTGAAAAAGGATGTGTGTTGTCTTTGCCAGCTAAACAAACTTTCATTTGTTCCCTTTTTTTTGAAGGGGGGGGGAAGAGAAGGTACAGTAGATTTGACAGGAGGCTGAAAAAGCTGTATTTAAGGAGGAAGTGAAAATGGGTTGCGACCTCACCAGTGTCCGGCCAATCTGAGGGAGGCACTCTTATGACTCTCTTCCTCCCCCGGATATGGTTGTCCCTGATTTTTTTTTTTTATTATTATTATTTAGAAGATTGTTTCATTTAAGGCAGAGGTCTTCAAACTTGGCAGCTTTAAGACTTGTGGACTTCCACTCCAGCATAGCTGGCTGGAGAATTCTGGGAGTTGAAGTCCACAAGTCTTAAAGCTGCCAAGTTTGAAGACCTTTGATTTAAGGATAAACCAATGGGGTAACTTTTGCCAGAAATTTGCATTTCAAATCACCTGGGCAATTTATGCCTGGACCATCTCAAATGCAGAAAAAGGCTTTATGCAGCGGGACCATCTCCCTTCTTGAAAACTCTCCCCCCCACCCAATAGAAAAGTGACCTGTGTAGGAGAAAAGCTTGTCTTCATTCTAACTGTTTCCATGATGGAGGATTTTCTTTTCTTCCAAAGAGACAGCAGAGCAGGCAGCCGTTTTTCGGCTTCCTCCAGCAATTCTAAAGAGTACAGATTAGGCATTTCAAGAAGTCAGATATTTAATCGGATTTACTCTGGAATGGCAGGTCAAGGAGCTGGCAAAAGGAAGAGGTCTCTGGCAGGTTAATTAGGGGGCAAGTCCAAGGGAACAATCCCAGCCCTTCCCAACCTCTTGGGGGAAAAAATGCACCCCCAAAAGGGAAGTCAAGGCATCATCTACTGGGAATCAAGCTTGACTCAATGAGTTGAATTGCCTTGATGTACAATATACTCGACTAGCCTAGTTGGTGGGATTTCTCAGTGGTCTCCCATTCAAGCTCTAACCAAACCAAGCACAGCTTAGTTTCCAAGCCCGGAGAAGGGGACATAGGGGGCTGCCCAGGTCAAACCCCTCGGGAGAACCATTCTTCTGCACAGTTGCCATCCGAAGGGCGATTTTCCACTTTAGCATTTAAATAAAAATTGGGGAAGGGGGGGGAGGCTGTCAC
This sequence comes from Pituophis catenifer annectens, assembly GCF_029215685.1. Classification (NCBI taxonomy): domain Eukaryota; kingdom Metazoa; phylum Chordata; class Lepidosauria; order Squamata; family Colubridae; genus Pituophis; species Pituophis catenifer. The sequence continues at coordinate 8,551,962 of NW_027256893.1, forward strand.
ATTTCCGCGCCCCTCGATCTTCCTCCCCGTCCCATCTCCAAGGGGCGCTCCTGCCCTTTCCCCGCCGAAGGAAGGAAGGAAGGAAGGAAGGAAGGAAGGCGCCCGCTTTCCCGCCGGGGGAGAAAACCCGAGCCAAGCCCGGTTCAGATAAAGTGGATCCAGGCGCCGCCGCCTTCGGGTTCCTGACCGCCGGGCCGCTGCCTTCCTCGCAGTTTGTAGTTGTGGCCGTCGTTGTTGTCCCAATACTCGGTGTCGGCCACGCGGTAGCGGACGGCGAACTCGAGCAGCGTGGTGCCGGCGCCCACGGGCAGGTGGAAGGCGAAGCGGTCGGTCTGGGCGTCGTGGGCGGCGGCGGGCGGCGGCAGGTAAGCGGCGGGCACCTCGTTGCAGCTGGCCCAGCGGTTGAGCGTGTAGCGCACCGAGACGGTCTTCTCGTAAGCCAGGTTGAGGACGCGCACGGCGCCGCGCAGCCCGGCCGCCTCGGGGCGCACCCATTCCAGCTTCACTTTGTGCTGCCGGACGCGCTCCGAGAAGCCGGCACCGGCGCCGGGCTGCGGCGGGAAGAGAGGCTCCAGCACGGGCGCCGGCGGCCCGAACAGCACCGGCTCCAGCTCGCCCAGAGCCGGCGGTTTGCGCGTCTTGAGCAGATCCACGCCGCGCGGGAGAGGCGAGGCGGCCAGCGGGGCGGGAGGCGGCGGGACCTGCGGCACGTCGGCTTGGCAAAAGTGGCGCACGGCGATCAGCTCCAAGCCCAGCGAGTCGGCGAAGCGCACCGTCTTGCGCCGCGACGGGCTGTGTTGCAAAGCCGGCCGGAGCCCCCGCTCGCCCGGCGTGGGCAGGGATTTGGCGCGGCGGCGGAGGGTCGGGCTGGGCGGCACGGGCGGGAGCGTGGGCTCTCTGCCGCGGGTGGCCGGCGGCGGCGACTGCAGGGGCGGCGAAGGGGAGCGGGGTGGTGGTGGAGGAGGAGGAGGCGAGCGGGCGGCTTCGGCTTCGCGGGTGACGGGCGGCGAAGGGGGCGCGGGCAGCGGCTCCACCGCCTCGATCTCGGGGCTGCAGCCGCCTTTGCACTGCTCGGCCAGGCTGCCGTAGAGGCAGGCGCTGCAGCTGAAGTTCCGCGGGAGGTAGAGGCGCGGCGGCGGCGTGGGCACCGAGGCGTGCAGGGAGCCGGCCTTCTCCATCCTGCCGCGCGGCACCGGCTTCTCCTCGGTTGCAAGGGGGGTGGGGGGTGGAGGGGAGTCACTCGGCGGCTCCTCGGTTGCGCATAGCCGGCCTTGGCGCCTCTCCCGCGGCGGCCGCCAGCCGAGGCTCCTTGGAGCTGCTGCTGCTGCTCCTGCTGCGACTGTGCCCCGCGGCGGAGGTGCTGCAAGCGCCGCTGCTCTTGTGCCTCTGCGGCTACTGACGTCGCCGGAGCCCTGCAGTCAGCTAGAGACGCGCCGGGCCGCGGGTCGGGCCTCGCCGCCTCTTCGGCTCTGCCTCCCGCCCGCCCCCGCTCGCCGGCTCGGGCCGCTCGTCCTCCGCCTGCCCTCCCCGCGTCCTTCAGGCGGGGGATGCGGGCGAGGGCGGCGCGTGGGAAGCCCCCGCAGGAACAGCCGCTCGCTCAAAGCCGGCCGGGCCTGCGTGGCTCGGAGATCGGCCACGACCCCCGGTGGGAGCCGGGGGCCGCTTCGCCGGCAGCGCCTCTCCGCGAGTTCCTTTGGGGCAGAAGTGGTGGAGGGAGACCCCACCGCCGAAAGAGGGGAAATTCCGCCTTGGCTGCAGTTGGCCGGCAAAGTTTGGGCTGAACGAAGCGCGGTTCCCCCTTTTTTTTTTTAGCGGTAAAAGGACCGAACTGCGTCTTTTTAGGGCAGAAGGACGCCGGCCGTTTTATGGTCGTTTTATGCAAACCCAACCCTCCCGTAGCGTTGCAGTTTCTCGGTTGCTTTCGCTGAAGGACGGTGACGTGGAGAAAACGGGAGGAAAATCTGGGCGCTCGGTGGGAGTGGAAACGTGACTCCCATCTGAAATAAAAAGAGGCTTCGACAAAAGCTGCTTCCTCCTCCTAACTTCTCTGAGTCATTTCCCCATCTGGACATTTATTCTGGCACTACGATTTTTATAGGAGTCTCATCTAAGAAAGTTATAGGTGTTTCCCCGAAAATAAGACCGGGTGTTATATTAATTTTTGCTTCAAAAGACACATTAGGGCTTATTTTCTGGTTAGGGCTTATTTTTTTGGGGGGGGGAAATAATTTGGTGGTGCAGCAGACTAAAGTGCTGTTAACTAGCACCAGCTGCCTACAATTACTGCAAGTTCGAATCTCACCAGGCTGAAGGTTGACTCAGCCTTCCATCCTTCCGAGGTAGGTAAAATGAGGACCCGGATTGTGGGGGCAATAAGCTGACTTTGTATTAAAAAAAAAGAACACCGCTGGGGGGGGGCAAAAGCCCTACTAAGCAGGTATATACAAAAGTATGAAGGCTATTACTTAATGCATTGTAAACCGCCCTGAGTCTCCGGAGAAGGGCAAAATATATAAATTGAAAAATAAATAATAATAAAGAAATAAATAAATAATAAATAAATAATAAGTAAGTAAGTACTAAATGCACCAGTGGTGGGTTGCCCCTGGTTTCCTCCAGTTCTATAGAGCTGGTAGTAAAACCGGTGGGAGGCTCTGCCCACCAACCCCAACGTCATCAAAATGCTTCTGCGCATTGGCAGAAGCTTCTGCGCGCACGCAGCCCCGTTGCAAACCGGTAGTAAAGGTAAGTAAAACCCACCCCTGAAATGCACCCATCTGGCTGACAATCTTAACTGGGGCTTATTTTGGAGGGTAGGGCTTATATTACGAGCATCCTGAAAAATCATGCTAGGACTTATTTTCCAGTTGGGTCTTATTTTCGGGGAAACAGGGTAGCTAGATAGACTTTTTTTTGGGGGGGGGGAAGAGTAGTTTTCAGGAAGAGCTCCTGAAAATTAATACTTAACTATTCTGCTTTCTCATTCTTGAGAAGTGAATAATAGAATTCTTTATTGGCCAAGTGTGATTGGACACACAGGAAATTTCCCTCAGGGGCATGAGCTCTCAGTGTACATACAAACGACAAAGTGATACAGTAGGTCATAGTTGCAATCATTAATCAGAAGATACAACAGCAAGGGATAAAATCATCAATACCAATAGGAGAAGGTAGTAGGAAAGGTGAGAAAGAGAATATCAATACAGATAATATCGATACGGAATAAAGATAAAATCGATATATTCCTCAATGAGGGGAAATCCTGCCAGCCAGTTTCCCGCATCTAGATCATTTCAGCAGCTCGTGATTTTTCACTGGTAGATTCAGATAAAATGGACATTCAGGTGTGATAAATGCACCACTGGGGTGCAATCTTTCTCATGAACAGATTTGTCCTTGGAGGAAGATCTGTTAGGGCAGGGATGCTTGTAGCTCTGATTCAGATGGCTGATTTTGGAGGACCACTTTCAAAAGATGCTAAAGCAGCCCACAGCCTTTGACCATGATAGAGGACCTTCTCTCCTTCCTGCAGGTGAAGCTATCTAGTTTTTTTCCCTCTCCTTTGTTCAATCACTAAGTCGTGTCCGACCCTTCACGACCCCATGGACCACAGCACGCCAGGCTCCCTTGTGCTCCATCGTCTCTCGCATTTCCCCCAAATTTATGTTCAGGGCGTCAATGACACTACCTAACCATTTCATCCTCTCCCATCCCCTCCTCCTTTTTTTGGTCCAAGCTTATTTGAGCTTCAGTTTCAGGATCTGTCCTTCCAAAGAAAAGAGTTCAGAGTTGATTTCTTTAGGTTTGACTGATCTGATCTCCTTGCAGTCCAAGGGACTTTCAAGAGGCTTCTCCAGCACCATATTTCTCTCCAGCACTAACTATTTTTATCTGCCTACCTGCTTGCCTGCTTGTCAACCAGCTAGCCTGCCTGCCTTTCTATCTTCTCTTCTCTTCTCTTCTCTTCTCTTCTCTTCTCTTCTCTTCTCTTCTCTTCTCTTCTCTTCTCTTCTCTTCTTTTCCCTTCCCTTCCCTTCCCTTCCCTTCCCTTCCCTTCCCTTCCCTTCTTCTCTTCCCATCTTTCTGTCTGTCTGTCTGTCTATCTATCTATCTATCTATCTATCTATCTATCTATCTATCTATCATCTATCTATCTATCATCTATCTATCTATCTACCGTATCTATCTGTCAGCCAGCTAGCCTGCCTGCCTATCTATCTTATCTTATCTATCATCTATCTATCTATCTATCTATCTATCTATCTATCTATCTATCTATCTATCATCTATCTATCTGATCTAATCTATCTACCCTATCTTTCTGCCTGCCTGCTTGCCTGCCAGCCAGTCTGCCTGCCTATATATCTTATCTTTTTTTTTTTTTAATTTGATTTATATGCCGCCCTTCTCCGGAAACTCAGGGCGGCTTACAATGCGCTAAGCAATAGCCTTCATTCTTTTGTATATTTATACAAAGTCAGCTTATTGCCCCCACAACTGGGTCCTCAATTTACCTACCTTAGAAAGGATGGAAGGCTGAGTCAACCTTGAGCCTTGGTGAGATTCGAACCTGCAGTAATTGCAGGCAGCTGTGTTAATAACAGGGTGCATTTGACCACCGTACTATGAAGGCTCTTATCTTATCTTATCTTATCTTATCTTATCTTATCTTATCTTATCATCTTATCTATCTATCCATCTGACCTAATCTATCTATCTAATGTAATCTATCTACCGTATCTCTGCCTGCCTGCCTGCCTACCTACCTACCTACCTATCATCTTTACGAACAGAAAGATCAAGAGATACCTTGAATAAATGGGGATACTTGGTGACTTCTGCCTACTGTGAATGTGGAGATCTGCAAAGCACCACACACTTGTACACTTGCCTTCTGCCCCATGTCCTCTTGAGGGCCTTATGACAGTGCAACAGAATGCAATCAATGTTGCATGCTTCTGGGCAAGCACCGCCCAAATTAGGCTTTTATACATTTGCAAATTTACATTGTTTTGTTTGCATTCATACCTACGCACGGAATTTTAATAACGATGCTTCTGACACAAATAAATAAATAAATTTAGGCACCATGGATCTGCCTCACAGGAGACTCTGGGCGGTGTTCAAATAAAACATTAAAAACTGAATATAAAATTTAAAATGGAGGCCAGGATAGTTAAAGCTGACGTTAAAAGTTAATTACAAGACAGGAGAGTTCAGTGTTAACCAGCCCCATGGTTGCATATTCAAGCGAGGTGGCAGAGCCAGGTCCTTAGATATTTTCAACACCTGCAAACTATGCCTTGCCAAGGAAGGTCTTCTGGAAGATATAAACAGGGGGGCGGGGAGGGGGGGAGGAGCAAAGTGTTGGAGAAATCTAAATTTCTGTCATTTGCACCAACCTCCACCCTTTTCATAACTATGCGGTTGACATAAATAATGTATGCAATAAACCCTTGATTTTAACACACGGACCCTCAGATTAACAGTCTGTGGGGGAGGAAGGAGGCACAGTTCCTTCCTTCCTTCCTTTTTCTTTCTTTCCTTCTTTCTTTCTTCTCTCTCTCCTTCCTTCCTTCCTTTTTTCTTTCTTTTTCTTTCTTTCTCTCCCTCTCTCCTTCCTTCCTCCTTTCTTTCCTCCCCTCCCTCCCTTCTTTCTTTCCCTTTCTTCTTCTTTCTTTCTTTTTTCTTTCCCCTTCCTTCCTTCCTTCCTTCCTTCCTTCCTTCCTTCCTTCCTTCCTTCCTTCGTTTTTAAAAAGCCCACTTTATCTTTTAATCCAGGGACTTCAAACGTGGCAACTTTAAGACTTGTGGATGTCAACTCCCAGAATTCCCCAGCCTGCAATGACTCTTAAAGTTGCCACATTTGGAGAGCCCTAGTCTAGACCAAGCCCCGTCCTATCAAGATATTCCTGTACTGTCTATTTGCAGAGGGGATCCAGAGAACGTGCCAATGCAGTAATACTGCTGTGCCATCCTCACTCAGGAACTGAGATGGGATCTCCACTAGAGCTATTTGATCGTTAACTGTACCGAGATCGCGGGGATGAGTACATCCTTTTTGTCACGTTAGCCATGCCTGGTGCTGCTTTAAGTCACCAGAGACCAGACTCTTATAAACTGTGCTTTGCTCCTGGGAACTTTCTGGGCATATTATTTACTTAGCAACAGCATGTAAGCATTTGGCATTGTTTTGTTCCTCTCCCCCCCCCCAAGAAACACCTTCCAGCTGATTAATGATTTCCAATAACCTGGAGTGGTTTCTAGGAAACCCAAGCTAAGCCATAAAATGCAGTTGTGAGTGCGTGTTTGCGTGACTGTGTCTGTTTGTAATAAACGACTAGCAGTCGCCAAAACAGGCATTCTATAGTAGCAGTGCAACAGAATCAGAAATGATCTTTCTTGATAGAAGATTTACATCTTCCGTAAACCAGTGCTGCACCTTTAAGAGAGAGGCCATGTCTGTTCCTTAACCTCAGCAACTTTGAAGAGGCGTGGACTTCAACTCCCAGAATTCCACAGCCAGTATTCTGGGACTTTGAAATCCACACCTCTTATTAAAGTTGCTGAGGTTCCAGAAACGTTGCTCTGGAACAATCCTAACCAACTCTATGGCTGTCAGCTAATGAGAGGCAGTTGGAGGTCTTCCAGGCTAAGCTTCACAATCTCTTGTTCATCAGCCTGGCTGGCTGGAGGGAAGAAGTTCAACCTGGGGAATGGCAGGTGGCCATAAAATCAAAGCAACTGTAGGGACAGCTTGCTGCCGGTCCCAGCTCTCTTCCTAAGATTGGGAGCCAGGCTGGAAAACCCTCCATGCAGAATATAAACAGCAGTGGGCCTATAGCAGGGGTGAAATCCAGCAGGTTCTGACAGGTTCTGGAGAACCGGTAGTGAAAATTTTGAGTAGTTCGGAGAACCGGCAAATACCACCTCTGCCTGGCCCCCGAGTGGGGTGGTAATGGAGATTTTGCAATATCCTTCCCCCAGGAGTGGGGAGGGAATGGGGATTTTGCAGTATCCTTCCCCTGCCACACCCAAGCCACGCCCACCCTCCCGGAATACCCCCAATCAGCTGTTCCCGGAGGTGAATTTTAGCAACAGGTTCCTTGGTTGTGAGCTCTGTGCCTTGCTTTTTTTTCAGCCTCTGAAAGCCTCCGAAACAGAGCTTCAGAAAAAAAGCCTCTGAAACTCTGTTTGCGAGCTTCTTTTCTGAAGCTTCTTTTCTGATGCTTTTTTCAGCCTCTGAAACCTCCGTTTGAGAAGCTGGGTGGGGCTACATTCGGAGTATAAGATGCACCCAGATTTTCACCCTCTTTTTTGGGTATCTTTCATTTCCGAGGATCAGATGGTGAGCCACTACATTTTTAGGCCAGTAGACTCAGGTGGACTTCCAGATTTTCTTTCTCCCAGAGAGGCTCATTTCTGACATGCAGAAGATTTAAGGAAGAGAAAAGATTGAAAAGAAGGTATGTCCAAGGCTTTGAAAAGATTTGAGATGATCATAGAAAGTTGCTGTGATGGCAATGCAACTGCTCCAATTGTCTTGCTTTCTAGGCCCAGTAGGAACGCTGAATTAAGAGTTTGTGACAGCCAAATTGAACTAAAATTATTATTTTTTTTATTTTTTTTTTAATTTGATTTATATGCCGCCCTTCTCCGAAGACTCAGGGCGGCTTACAATGTGCTCAGCAATATGCTCAGCAATGTCTATTTAAAGTAGACATTAAATTATATGTTGATCTGCTGGAGTTTGTGGGTGTGCACACATATATACATATGTGTATATGAAATAAATACCTACTACTTTTAGAAAGGTTTTTGTGAATATTCAGAAGGGGCGAGGAAGCAGAATTTATAACTGAGCTTTTTATTTTTTTAATTTTTTGATTTGATTAGCTAATACATATGTATAGATGCCACTTTACATTGTATGAGAAGGAAAACAAAGCTGTTTTGTGTTGCAAGTTAGGATAAACCAGGGGTCGGCAACCTTAAACATTCAGAGAGCCATTTGGACCTGTTTCCCACAGAAAAGAAAACACTGGGAACCACAAAACTCTTCCTGTGCCTATTTCCTGAGCGGCCACAAAACTAGCACATATAGTTGAATTAAAGATTCTGTTTTCTTCTGAAACTTTTCTTTTCTTGGATTTATCCATGATTGGCCTACCGGGGGGTCGAAAAGCTTAATAAACTGTGCGTTGGTAGGTGTCACAATTTGGTAGTCGTGGCGCATAGGTTTTTTTTTTTTTAATTTGATTTATATGCCGCCCTTCTCCGGAGACTCAGGGCGGCTTACAATGCGCTAAGCAATAGCCTTCATTCTTTTGTATATTTATACAAAGTCAGCTTATTGCCCCCACAACTGGGTCCTCAATTTACCTACCTTAGAAAGGATGGAAGGCTGAGTCAACCTTGAGCCTTGGCGAGATTCGAACCTGCAGTAATTGCAGGCAGCTCTTCTTAATAACATGGTGCTTTAGACCACTGTATTACCAAGGCTCTTGATAGTTTGAGCGACAGGGAGCCGCAGCAGAGGGATGAAAGAGCCACATGTGGCTCCAGATAAACCAACTCAAAATTTGTTACCTTAGTTGAGAAATTTACAAACTTTTTAACAATGGAAACATAATGTATCATTGCAAATCAAGTTTGGCTACAAAAACTATTATTGTTTATTGCTTGTCAAAGAAGCTCTTTTGTGACTCAAAAGGACTGTGTTTCACTCATCAGGAATGTCACGGAGTAATTAAATACTTGCTCATACAGAAGAAGGAGTAGAGATTAGTAGGAACTTTACTTTAATCATACTCCTACTCTTACTAAGGCTGAGTGTTTTAATGAGACATTCAAAATCCTTTTCTGCCTTCAAAGAAAATGTTCCATGCTCACGATCCCACATAAAGCTGAGCTAGCATCTCCTAGGTGACACTATTTTCATGACGCATAGCCAATTTGTAATTACAGTTAAATTCTGTGCTTTTCTAAAATGGGTTTTCAGATATATTGGATTCCAAAAGATGCACATCTATTTAACTGCATTTTCTAAATGTCAGGGAATGTAGATTTAATAGCTGTAAGCTGATAGAAGGTAGTAAGCTGAGGCAACTGAAAGCTGATGCAATGGGAATGAGGCAGCAGGGTTACTGCCAATTTAAGAAGCTGGTAAGAAGCTGTATATATAAGGGAAGCCATTAGAGGGCGTCTCCCTTCTCCTCATGTTCTTTCTCGTCCTGCATCTCATTGCTCTCCTTGTGTCAGTAGCTGTATGATAAGGTATTTACCACATATAAGCAGGGGTGAAATGCTCCCGGTTTGGACCGGATCGCCTGATCCGGTAGTGATGGCGGCGGGTGGTTCAGAGAACCAGTAGCAAAAATCCCTGCACCCCCCATGCCCAGATGAGCCGCGCAATCATCAGAGGCTTTTTTTTTTAATTTTTAAAAGCATTTTTTCTACAACCTCTTCCGCCGAAAAAATGCTTTTAAAAGTTTTTTAAAAAGCCTCTGATGATTGTGCAGCTCCGCTGGGATCGTTAGAGGCTTTTAAAGGCATTTTTTCTACATTTTCTAAAAATGTTTTTAAAAGTAAAAAAAAAAAAAAAGTTGGCCACACCCACCCAGTCACATTACACCCCCCCCCCCCACCACCACCACCAAGCCACATCCACAGAACCGGTAGTAACAAATTTTACATTTCACCACTGCGTATAAGTCTGTATATATTTTGCTATATATAAACCACTGTTAATTATCTAAAGGCTCTGTGTGCTGTGTGCTGTGTTTTGCTCCTGGGTTTATCTCATAATACTAGTCACTCTGCCTAAACTCTGACACTAAATAAATTAATGTTTGTAATAAAATCTCAATATTTATCTAGGCTTCTTTAACAAAACCCTTAATTGAGCCAGTTTGGTCTAGTGGTAAAGGCACCAGGCTACTGTGAGTTCTAATCCAACGGTAGGCATGAAAAACTGACTGCATGACTTTGGATCAGTTACTCTCTCTCTCAGGCCAATCCACCGCACAAGATCACTGTTGTGGTGAAAATAGGAGGAGGAAGATGTGTTGGATAGGTTCGCCGCCTTGGGTTATTTATAAAAACAATGAAAGTGGGAAATAAATCCATAAAATGTTGAACCGCAGACCTGAGATAAGTGAACCAAAGTAAAAAGCTGGTGAGTTTATGATCACAAAGGAAAAAAATTTAAAATGATATCCCAATAATTGGATTTAGTGCACTATAAAAGGAAACAGGAAGAATGGGGGGGGGGAATTTTAGCTGTTCAGATACTGTTTGTCTTCAGTGGCTGCTTAAAGACGAATGGATTGTAGTCACAGTGCAGGTAACTAGATCAAGTGCGGTAGCACTAAAGATTGGTCAGAACCTGATGAATAAGTCATTATAGGTATTTTACATAATTAATGTATCAAATCTTTTGGCATTACCGCCTTGTTGCATTTTAGTATCTAATGACTGTAGGCCTTCACAATTTAAGGATTAATGATATTATTAGAGCCTTGGTAGTACAGGGGTTTAAGGCACCCTGTTATTAAGCTTATTAAGACCAGCTGCCTGCAATTACTGCAGGGTTCGAATCTCGCCAAGGCTCAAGGTCGACTCAGCCTTCCATCCTTTCTAAGGTAGGTGAAATGAGGACCCAGTTGTGGGGGCAATAAGCTGACTTTGTATAAATATATACAAAAAGGATGAAGGCTATTGCTGAGCACATTGTAAGCCGCCCTGAGTCTTCGGAGAAGGGCGGCATATAAATCAAATTAAAAAAAAAAATTATAGCTAAAGGTGTATTTTTGTTTACCTGTAGCTGACAGATAGGGTGCCAAATTATGATTTTAACATTGATTTTGTTATTTTATTATTCTGTTCTACAATATTTAACTGGATACGCTTTTGACTATTTTTAATTGTACTGTAATAAACATTTGACTAATTGATTAAAAATAAAAAAACAAACAAAGCCCTCATGCTGGATATAGGTTGTCCTTGTTTTTAATAGTTATAAACTCAAGGCAAACAAACAAACAAACAAATAAACAAATAAATGCTGGCAAACAAGAATTTTTACAAAAAAAAAAATATAGATGATTATTACTCTGCCTGCGGTTGATTTATCATATATTTTATAACTACAGTCTAATCTAATCTACAATCTAGGGTGTTTTGCCTTAACACTGATAAGCATTATCTATGTCATATGGGTGGGAACCCTAATTCTTTTTGGGGTGTTGCAAGGAAATGGAAGAAATAATCTAGGGTTGGATGGAGAGTGAGATCAATTATCTTCTGCCATGGTTGGGAAGAGATAAAGTGGATTCTTCAGCCTTTCTCTTTTTCTGAAAAGAGAAACAGGTTGGGTTTTTTTTTTCTTTGAAAACATTTCACTTCTCATTTAAGAAACTTCTTCAGTTTTGAAGAACTGAACTGATGAAGAAGCTTCTTGGATGAGAAACTTTTCTCATTTTCTTTGAAACATTTTCAAAGAAAAAAGCCAATAAAGTTTTTTTTTTAAAAGGCAGCTATGAACACTACACTGAGATTAAGACCCAGTGACTTGAGCAGGAGAGATAAACAGGCAATGGGACTTGTGTGGATGTGTATTTTCTTTACAGAAACAAGCCTTGCAAAACAAAATTAGTTCATCGGGGTCAGTTTTTCTAATCCAGATCATTTTCCATTTTAAAGTTAGAGGAGAAACAGGGATTGTCAATCATTCTTCCATTATAGGATTTACATCTGGCTTTTCTTTAGCCCAGCAACTCCCTCCCAGAGGCAGGTTGGCATGGAGCACGCCTGGCCCAAAGGAGAGTTCAACCTGAACATGGGTACCCCAAGGGACAACCCTCCATTTAATCACAATATTAGGGCATTATGCTGGCATAACAACAACCATAGTAATAAGACTTCAAGTTTGCCAAGAATCAGGAATCTAGTAGTCCCCTTTCCTGCTAATCCATATTATTAAAAGCAGGGGTGAAATCCAGCAGGTTCTGACAGGTTCTGGAGAACCAGTAGCGGAAATTTTGAGCAGTTCAGAGAACAGGCAAATACCACCTCTTGCTGGCCCCAGAGTGGGGAGGGAATGGGGATTTTGCAGTATCCTTCCCCTGGAGTGGGGAGGGAATGGGGATTTTGCAGTATCCTTCCCCAGGAGTGGGGAGGGAATGGGGATTTTGCAGTATCCTTCTCCTGCCACGCTCACACAACCGGGAGTAAAAAAATTTGGATTTCACCACTGATTAAAAGGCAGAAGCTTTCCCGAGTGGCAGCTCATTTCATCACCAGAACTTGCTTTATCCATCTGATGAAGTGACTGCAGTTTAGAAAAGCCTTCCTTCCTTCCTTCCTTCCTTCCTTCCTTCCTTCCTTCCTTCCTTCCTTCCTTCTTCTATCCATCCATCCATCCATCCATCCATCCATCCATCTTCCCCCCCTCCCTATACAAAAGCTAAGAAAAATAAAGATGCGTACACAACGATACGAGAAGAAAAACTAAAACAGGAAGAGCCAACTAAAACTTTTTCAAGAGACAACATATATTTTGCAGACATCGGTCCGTGGATAAATAGCCTGTCTAGGTGGCTCAGGGGCTAAGACCGATCAGAAAGGTCGGCGGTTCGAATCCCTAGTACAGGTCTCTTGCGTGAGCAAGGGGGGTTGGACTAGATAACCTCCAAGGTCCCTTCCAACTCTGTTACTGTTTAAAACGGAAGCCTTACGTCTCCTTTAATTCCACCCGGGCATCCCGGGTTGCACGGAGAGGCTCGGTAACCCTGGGCTGCCCTCCGAAGATGCTCGGGACCCAGGACGGGGTTGAGGAAGGGGAGACCTCCTCCTCCTCTTCCCAGCCCTCTCCCTCCCTCCGCTGATGGGCTGGTGCCCCCTCTCCTCCCCGCCGCCTGCTCCGGTCGCCCGGCAACGGCGGGGTCCCGGGCGACGAGGACAGAGGCGGGGGGCGGCGCGGGGACTGTGATCGCATCGGCGGCTCCATCTCCCCCGGCAGCACGCCGCCAGCCGAGCCCGTCCTACTCCTCGGCGGCCGCCGCGTCCTCCTCGCCTCCCCCCCTGAGCGGCTGAACGGCGTCGGAGCTCTCGGAGGCGGCGGGACACGGGCGTTGCGGGCGGGGAAGGAAGGGAAGGAGCCCAAGGATCGGCCGGACGGCACGCGGGATTATGGGGTGAGTGCGGGGAGGCGGGCGAGAGGGCTCCTGAGCGGGTGCAGAGGGCCGGGCCGGCTTGGCTTCCTGCCAAGACCGATCCGGCCAAGTCTGGCTCCCGGAGAGGCTCCAGAACACGGGCGGAAAGCCGCCAAGGTAACGGCTCTCCCGGCCGCGCGCGGAGCCCCTTCCACGGAAAGGAGCCGGGGACGAGATTGTTCCTGAGCAGGGGAAGAGTGCCGCCAAGGAAACGGCGCCCCTGACCCCCGATCCCCCCCCCCCATGAAGCCCGGTATGGCTTCGGTGGAAAGCCGAGTGGAAAGGCTGCCGGAAGCTCCTGAGCAAGTGCAGAGTGCCTTCCCTACAGCGGAGGGGGGGGTTGGAAGTTAAAGAGGCCCTGAGTTCAAAGGCCAGGGTGGCTCTGGCTGGCCAAGTTCAGCAAAAACGGAAGGGTGGGTGGGTGATGGCTCTCCGCATCTTCTGACCCCCGGTATTCTTAAGCTTTAGTGGACTTCCGCAGGCTTCCCCAGTGCTAACTAGCAGGACAATACATTCAAGGAGTTGCCATTTGCACCCTCCCCCATAAGAAGGTGTGGGGTGTTGAAGGCAAGGTACATATTTGGAGGGTCAAAGAGGGACTGAGCTCCCCCCTCCCAAACTCTGTAAAGGAAATGGAAAAAGAAAGAGCCAGTTGGGTCAGGTTATTATGGCAGGCTAGAAAGCTGAAGTGTTATTATTTGTAAAAAAAATAATAGAATAGAACGGATGTCTTCAAACTTGGCAGCTTTAAGATTTGTAGACTTCAACTCCCAGAATTCAGGGAGTTGAAGTCCACAAGTCTTAAAACTGGCAAGTTTGAAGACCTACAGAATAGAACAATAGAGTTGGAAGGGGCCATTTCAAAGGAATGGCTGTCCAACCTCTTCTTAAAAACTTCCAGTGTTGGAGCATTCACAACTTCTGGAGGCCAGTTGTTCCACTGATTAATTGTTCCAACTGGCAGGAAATTTCTCCTTAGTTCTAGGTTGCTTCTCTCCTTGATTAGTTTCCATTCATTGCTTTGCTTTTTGTCCTGCCTTCAGGTGCTTTGGAGAATAGCTTGACTCTCTCTTCTTTGGGGGTAGCCCCTCAAATATTGGAACACTGCTATCATGTCACCCCTAATAAAGACGGGACACAAACAAACAAATAAAGCAAGCAAACATTGGGGGGGGGGATTGATGAGCTAGTAGGAAAAATGAGGAAGGAGAAGCAAAACAGGAAACTGAACTAGATCCAACCAATCCAAAAGTTTGGGCTGGTATGAGCATCCTTGTTGCCTCTTGAGAATCAATCCACATTCACATCCACACTGAAAGTGGGTGGAAGATTTGACTTTTTATCATATTGTGTGTGTGTGTGTGTGTGTGTGTGTGTGTGTGTGTGTGTATGAAGACTGTGAATAGAATAGGGTTAAGGTTAGGGTTATGGGATAAAATAGAGGAGCTTTGGTGGCGCAGCGGACTAAAGTGCTGTTAAGTAGCACTTAGTTGCCAGCTGCCTGCAATTACTGCAAGTTCAAATCTCACCAGGCTCAAGGTTGACTCAGCCTTCCATCCTTCTGAGGTAGGTAAAATGAGAACCTGGATTGTGGGGGCAATAAGCTGACTTTGTATAAAAAAGAACACCGTTTAGGGGAGGGGGGGGGGCGAAAGCAGGTATATACAAAAGTATGAAGGCTATTGCTTAACACATTGTAAGCCGCCCTGAATCTCTGGAGAAGGGCGGCATATAAATCGAACCAATAAATAAATAAGAATAGAATAGAATGGAATGGAATGGAATGGAATGGAATGGAATGGAATGGAATGGAATGGAATAGAATAGAATAGAATAGAATAGAATAGGTTGTTTAACAGAGTGACAGCATGGGGGAAAACACTGTCCTTGTGTCTAGTTGTTGTTGTTTTTTTTTTAAATTTGATTTATATGCCGCCCTTCTCCGGAGACTCAGGGCGGCTTACAATGCGTTAAGCAATAGCCTTCATACTTTTGTATATTTATACAAAGTCAGCTTATTGCCCCCACAATCTGGGTCTTTTTGGTGTGCAATGCCCTATAACCGTGATGGCAAACCAATGGCATGTGTGGTGGAAGTGGCACTCCAGCTGTTGCCCGTTGCTCTTCCGGGTTCCAGCGCGCACATGCATGCCAGCCAGCTGCTCTTTGCGCAAGCATGAGCATCAGAAACCAGAAGACCAGGTGACCGGCGCGCATATGCACGCTGGAAACTCAGCTCAACTGCTCTTCCGGTTTTCGGTGCTTCCCCCACACGGTTGCTCCCATTTTGGCACTTGGTGCTGAAACGGTTCACCAACACTGCCCTATAATGTCGTTTTGAGGGTAGAAGTTGAAACAATTTATGTCCCAGATGTGAAGGGCCTGTAGCAGTGGTAAAATCCAATTCTTTTTACTACCGGTTCTGTGGGCGTGGCTTGGTGGGTGTGGTGTGGCTTGGTGGGTGTGGCAGGGGAAGGGTACTGCAAAATCTCCATTCCCACCCCACTCCAGGGGAAGGATACTGCAAAATCCCCATTCCCACCCCACTCCGGGGCCAGCCAGAGGTGGTATTTGCCGGTTCTCCGAACTGCTCAAAATTTCCGCTACCGGTTCTCCAGAACCTGTCAGAACCTGCTGGATTTCACCCCTGGTCTGTAGATATTTTTCACAGCCCTCTATGAAGATGAACTGTGCTAAGTGCACTTTTTCTTGAGATGAAACACAAGAGTAGGAGCCTGTGTTAAATAAACCTTATTTAACACATGGATGAGCTCATAAGGCTATTAAGTTGGAGTAAACCGTTCCTAACAAAGGTTAGCGGACTATCTATGCATTACCGCATCAAAGAAACCCAGTCAATTAAAACACCAAACTTTTTTTTTTTTCCACCCGTTGGGAGTTCATTTATGCTGATGTAAAATCCGTCCTCATCCACCTGCAGGCAGAAGGCGCACAACCAGCAGTGACAGCAACTGTTATGAATTCCTCTGGACAGAACCAAAGTGAAATCAACGCTGACAAAGCCGCAACCAAGCCGAGAAATGCGGAAACGGAGACTCGCTGCGTCTACCCCAATGAGAGGCGGGAGAGGAATCAGATTTACACCCTTTTGAGCATCAGCAATAGTGTAAATGAGCAAGAAGAAAGGCCCTTGGAGTGTGCGAATGGAACGGGATGGGAGGAAGCAGTAAGTCAATCACTTCTTGCTCTTAATGAACAGTAATTTCTTTTTTAAAAAAAAAAATGTGCAAAAATAATGTACAGAACAGGTAGTCCTTGACTTACCATTTAGTGACCCTTCAAAGTTATGATGGCACTGAAAAAAAGTGACTTAGGACTGTTTTTCACACTTGATTCCCAGTGATCAAACTTTGGACGCTGGGCAACCGGTTCATATTTATGACGGTCGCAGTGTCCCGGGGTCATGTCCCGGGGGCTGGCTTAACAAATTCTTTTAATAATTTTAATTGCTTTTGTCTTTTTAAATTTGGGGCCAAACAGAGATATTTCTTTTAATTGTTTTTAATGTTTGTATTATATGTTTTTATCTGGCTGTACACCGCCCTGAGTCCTCAGGGAGAAGGGCGGTATATAAATTTGAAATAAAATAAAATAAAATAAATAAAATGTAATCTCGGCTTTTGTGACCTTTTGACCAGCAAAGTCAATGATTCACTCAACAACTGTGTTAGTAATTTAACAACTGTGACTGATTCACTTAGCAACTGTGGTAAGAAAAGCCGTAAAATGGGGCAAAGTAGACAAGGAGTGGCTGGGAGGGGAGGGGCCGGTGAGGAGCCCCTCGATGTGAGTGATGTCGAGTTGGCCATGCCCACCCAGTCACATGACCCTCCCCCCAACAAGCCACACCCACAGAACCGGTAAGGGAAAAAATTTAATTTCACCCCTGAGCGGCCCCCAAATTTTTGGGCACCAGGGACCAGTTCCGTGGAGAGATTCTTCCGTGGATCGGAGGGGGCGTGGTTTTGCATGCTGCCTGCATCCCGCGGATGGCTTGTTTACGCGGCCTGGTTTCTGGCATGCTGTGACCCCGTTGCCGGTCCACGGACCAGGGTTTGGGGGAGCCCTGTTTTAGTGGACAATTTCAGATTCCTCCAGTTGAACATGCAAGGGAGACCACTAGGCAAACCAATTGATCACGATCCAGAGAAATCAAGATGGTTGGGTGAGGTGTCTGGCATAGTCTTTTAGGGTATGTTCCAAGGACACAGTGCTTCCCTTCCTCGCAGGAGTCGTCTCAGGTTTTGGTGCAAGATGCCGACGCACGTGATTTTAAACAGAAAGAGGGGAGAACAAAAGCCACGAGAGGCCTATTTTGGAGCCACCGTTAAATCCTGTGATTCATTCCAGAGCTGCCAAAGGGGTTGTTAAAATGCTTCACTGGATAAAGAGAAGTGCTTCTGAATGGCCTGAAAACGTCATTCTTACTGCATCGTTCCAGAGAAAGACTCTTGTTTCTCTACACTCAGCTTGAATTTTAAACTTACACAGTTGCGGTCCTTACGACCACAACTGAGCCCAAAATTTCTGCGGCTAATTGAGATATTTGTTGAGTTTTTGCCCCATTTTATGACCTTTGTTGCCACCGTTGTTAAGGGAATCACTGCAAGGGTTGAGTTAGTTAATACCATGGTTGATATAAGCGAATCTGGTTTTCCCATTGACTTTGCTTGTCAGAAGGCGGCAAAAGGAGATTGTGTGACCCCGGACAGAGCAACTGTCATAAATATGAACCAATTGCCAAACATCTGAATTCTGATCACATATCCAATGGGGCTGCTGCAATGGTTTTAAGTGTGAAAAGCAGTCAGAAGTTCCTTTTTTCGTGCTGTTGTTAACTTCGAGTGGTCACTAAACGAATGATGTTCGTCCATTGTGTTCGAAGAGGACCTTGACATCTAACGGCTTGTGGGCTGTCCACGATGTGTCCGCAGGTGGCTGGTAAGGCCTATACGGGCACGAAATGTTCTGCCACTAAATGAATAGGTTATAAGTCGAGCACTTTACACTACCTATAAGTGCTTTTACTAGAAGGTCTGATCATTTCATCCTTTAAAAGTGTAGTTTCATTCACGACACGCCATTTCCTCATAGGGTTTGCTCATAAGAGCCGTGGTGGCGCAGTGGTTAGAGTGCAGTACTGCAGGGTACTTCTGCTAACTGCTAGCAGTTTGGCAGTTCAGGTCCCACCGGCTCAAGGTTGACTCAGCCTTCCATCCTTCTGAGACGGGTAAAAAAAGGACCTAGATTGTTGGGGGCAATAGGCTGACTCTGTAAAAAACCTTAGCAAGGGCTGTAAAAGCACTGTGAAGTGGTACCGTGTTTCCCTGAAAATAAGACCCTGTCTTATATTTTTTTGAACCGTGAAATAAGCGCTTGGCCTTATTGCCATGAGCTCAAAAGCCCGATTGGGCTTATTATCAAGGGATGTCTTATTTTGGGGGAAACAGGATATATACCATATTTTTTGGAGTATAAGACGCACCTTAGTTTTTGGGGAGGAAAATAAGAAAAAAGCTGATTGGCAGGTGGATCGGCCTCCCGGAATACCCCCAATCAGCTGTTCCCAGAGGTGAATTTTAGCAACAGGTTCCTTGGTTGTGAGTTCTGTGCCTTGCTTTTTTTTTTTTTTTTTGCTTTTTTCCCTGCCTCTGAAACTTCTGAAACTCCGTTTCAGAAAAAACTTTCTTTTCTGCCTCTGAAAGCCTCCAAAACAGAGCTTCAGAAAAAAAAGCCTCTGAAGCTCTGTTTGGGGGCTTCTTTTCTGAAGCTCTGTTTGGGGGCTTCTTTTCTGAAGCTTCATTTCAGAGGCTTCTTTCAGCCTCTGAAATCTCCGTTTGCGAGCCTGGGAGGGGCTACATTCGGAGTATAAGACGCATGCAGATTTTCATCCTCTTTTTGGGGGGGAAAAAGTGCGTCGTATACTCCAAAAAATACGGTAAGTCTAAGTGCTATTGCTACCATCCCCAGGCCTTTTTACTGAATGCCGTTTTTCCTCCTTTCACGTCTTCAGGTCCAAAGCTGGAGCAAAACAGCCCCGTTTGCTTACCTTCAATTACAAAAGAAAGCCCGAAAGTCCAAGACAAGTGAGTCCGTCAACAGATGCCTTTACTGCTTAGATCTGACGCAAGGTGTGGAACCGGAGCCCAAAAATATCGTCCAAGTCA